>NC_092476.1:5740000-6365000 GCF_047495875.1 Pithys albifrons albifrons | reverse complement strand
CCCTGCAGCATCAGGACGGGCCGAAAGGCTCCAGGACACAACAGGCTGCTCGGTTATGGGTCCAACCAGCCCGGCGTGCCCGCCTGCCCCTGGCACGGCTGGGAGAGGAGTATTAAGAAAAAAAAATTAAAATAAAGGCAAAGCAGCCGGGCGCGGTAGGGCCCGGGGCTCCCGGGGAGCCGCGTTTAAAGCAAAGCAAAAAAAAAAAAAGAGAAAGAAAGAATGAAAGAAAGAAAGAATCGAGATCGAAACCAAATACGGCGCCACGGAGAGGCCACGGAAGATGCGCCCGCTCGGCTGGAAGGTGACGACCGGGGCCGGTCGCGGGAGGTCCGACCCCTCCTCCTCGGACACCAATCCCTTCCCAGGAAACTTTTCCGAGTCCCAGTCCCCGCTTTACCCTCTGGTTGCCGTCGCTGGGCTCCCGCGCCGCGGGCTCCGCCGGCGCCGGCACCGGAGCCGCCTGCCCACCGACCACCGGGGGTTCGGCACCCGGCGCGCCCCGCTTCGACAGCTGCTCGTCGGCCGTCGAGTCCACGACGAGGAGGCTGACGGCGCCAGCGGCGGCGCGGATCCGCTCCACCACCTGCTGATGGCTCTCCCGCTCCACGTTCTCGCCATCCACCTCCAGCAGCCGGTCCCCGGCCCGCAACCCCGAGCGCTCGGCCGGCGAGCCCGCCTCCACTAGCCGGATGAACTGGCCCGGCTTGCCCTTCTCGCCGTGCAGGTGGAAACCGTACCCGTCCGGGCCGCGCTCCAGGCGGCACAGCCGGGCGGCGGGGCCCGCGCCGCTGCTCATGGCGGGGGGAGCGGGCGGAGCTGCTGCCACCCCTTCCCGCCGCCCGCGCTCAGCGAACTGCGCGGCCACGGCCGTGCCGCCGCCTTATATAGGGGGGGCGGGGCGTGGGTCGCGGAGCGGCCAATCGGAGAGCGGGACGGGGAGATGGCCGCCAAATAAGGAGAGAGGAGGGGCGTGGCCATGCAAATTTTAAGCCGTGGATATGCAAATCTATCGATATGCAAAACTCACGGGGTGTGCAAACGTCCCTCGCCCCGGTGGGGCGTCCCGGGCGCGGCGCCGCCGGGTCCTGCCGCCGGCGGGGGTCCGGCCGCTCCCCCGAGGGGCTGGGCGGCTCCCCGTGAGGCTGGGCGGCTCCCCGTGGCGTCCGACCGCTCCCCCGTGGAAGCCGAACCGATCCTTCGTGGGGCCGATCCGCTCTCCCGTGAGGCCCGACCGCTCCCCCATGGGAGCCGGACCGATCCCCGTGGGGCCGATCCACTCCCCGTTGGGTCCCACTGGTCCCCCGTTGAAGCCTGGCCGCTCCCCCGTGGCCACCTCTGCCTTTCCCTGCCAGCCATCCGGACCCACCGCGGCAGCAGTCCCCTCTCCCTGCTGAGCTCCCTCCACTGTGGATCGGCTCTGCCCACACTCCCGAGTGGCTGGAGACCGACGGGGCGCTCCCCGCTGCCCTCGTACATCCTGGGTGGCACATCTTATCCGCTCGGGCCACGTCCACCTCATCTTCTTGCCCAGACCTCGAAGGCCGCTGCGGGCCCCAGGGCTGCACCGAGATGGAAGGCTGGAAGGATGCTCAGAGTGAGATAAAAACCCCAAACCGAAACTGCGAGTGAAAGCGGCCAGGGAGGCCGGGCTGGCCGGTAACCCACTGTGCGGGGTAAATGGAGAGCAGCCCCACTCCCCAAGCAGCCTCTGACTCCTGCTCGGCACCCTGGGGCTGGGGTCCGGGAGGTGGGAGGATGGAGAGAAGCCTGGGGGGTTTGCACTGCTCTGTCTCCATGTTATCTGATCGTGGGCTGGGAAGCAGAAGTGGCTGCGGGGGGTTATGAGCATGTGGAATCCTGGGGTTTGGGGTCAGCGAGGGCAGAGGAAGGCAGCAGTGAGCCTGGGCTGTTCCAACACTGCAGCAGGACTGCTGGTGCCAGAGCTGGCTTCTGGGATTGTCACAGGGAGGCTGGCACGGAGGTACCATTGGTGTCTCCTACAGCTGGGCCTGGCTGAAGTTCCACCTGGCCAAAGGTCCTCAGAGCAGCTGGGATCACGTTTCATGGAGCTGCAGCCAGGCAAGCAAGGAGGGGATGGGTGCATGCCATGGGACACATCCCTCACAGGGGGCTCTACTCCACACCCCTGCTGAAGAACCCTACATGTGCTGGGGATGGCCATGCTCCAGCTCCATGGGACCCAGCTGGGAGCAGAGGGTGGGCTCATTTGTTTCCTCCACTCCGCTGAGCATTCGTCCGCGGCCTCTCGTCCCTGAGAAAAGCCGCAGAGAGGAATCCCACGGTGGCCAGAGGCAGATGCCTGTGGAGAGGAAAACCAGGGCAAGCGTGTTGTGGTATGGCCCCAGGATGGGGGGATCTATCTCACCCGTGCCACAGCCCTCCTCTTGGTGAGGGGCTTGTAGGCAGCACAGCCTGAGCGTGCAGGTTCAGGGGGGAGATGGAGGTGCACTACCCTAAGTGAGGAAACAAACCCCCAGCTCCAGCAGGGCTGGTTAGAGCATGGGACCACGATAAAGAGGAAAGGCAGCAGCAAAGGAAACAGCTGGAACTGCTTTTGGGTCCGGCAGTGCCTGCGGGATGTCAGGGCACAGGCAGTACTGTTGTGCCCCAGCTGCCTCCTGTCCTTTGCATCTTGGTGTGACGTTAAAGGAGCTCAGTCTGGAGGGGGGAAAAGAAAAGAGCCAACGTCTGTTTGTGTTGAAGCCATCCAGCATTTTTTGCAGACATCAGCCAAGCGGCAGCAGCAATGCCATTGGTGGGAAGACAGAGTTATTTGGGGAATGCTGGACTCCGCACCATGAGAACAGCAGGGGAGGACGTTGGTTTTAATTTAACAGGCCATGTTTACTCTTCCCCTCTCACCTTTGGACTGTCTGAAATGTGCAATGAAAGCCCCGGCAGGGAGGAAGGGGCCGTGGGTGCTTCCCCCTCCCCATGGCTGCTCCCATGGCCCCCCGGCCCTGCTGCTCTGCAGCCCCTGTGTGCAGCAGCCTCCCACGTTGCAGACCAGAGCAGGGATTTCTCATGCAGTAAACAACCAGGCAGATGCAAAGCCTCAAAAATACCCATCTTTAATCTGTAAACTTGCAAAGAGAGACCCAGGAGCAGAGCAGAGGCAAAGGAGGCACTGGGTCAGGTAAGAGATGAGCAGCTCAGGTGCAGGGCCAGGGAAGATGCTGGCAGGGACAGATGTGTCGGACAGTCCCCAGCTCCTACGTGCAGCAGTGCCATGCCCTCCACAGCTGCTCTTCGCTTCAGTGCTTTAGCTATACAACCAAATATTCACCATCTGACCTCCCTGGATAGTGCTCAGGGGAGCAGGCAGTGTGCTGAAGGGGTCAGCAGTGCTGGGCTGAGCACCAGGGATGTGCAGCAACATGGAAGTCAAGCCTTGACCCTGTGCCATGCTGATGCCCAGCAGAGTAGCATTTGCTGGCTGAAGGATCTTAGGCATCTGATCTCCAGAGAGTGGGTTCCAGCTGCTGTTTGCCAGCAGCAGGAAGGAATAGTTGCATTACATGGGCAGCAATGGGAGAGAAACCCAGCCAGCCCTGGAAGCCAGCAGGGCTGGAGCATCACCACAGTGAGCATCTCCTGTGTGAGGCTGGAGGTGGTTTAGTCTGGAGGGAATGAAAAGAAAAAGGATTTTCTCATTAAAAAAAAATCTAATTCCCATGGCTACAAGATGGGGAAAATAAAGTTTTTCCAGAGTGCTATGTGCACTAGAAATGCCCCAAGCGTCACCCAAGTTTTATTTCTTGTGACAGCTGCGTGGGCAGGGAGCAGGTTTGGCTGGACCCTTCCCTATCCCAGCCCTTCCCTTGAGCAGTGATACAATGAGGACATCACTGCCCTCATGGTGGAAGGAGGATAAAAGCCAAAGGCAGCAACTGCAGCAGAGAGGAGTCACAGCTGAGCGTGAGCGCTGGGGTGTGGGGCAGCCCGGGGGGCAGAGCAGAGGATCCTTGGAGGGAAGCCAGAGACTGGCAACACCAGAGATGCAGGGCCTGGATCAGGCCCTTCCAGTCAGACAGGAGCCAAACGGAGAGCAGGGGTGGGTGCAAGGGAGGAGAGGTCTGGGGGCTGCATCCGTGGCACACACATGGCCCTCCAGCCACTTCAGAGGTCCCTCAGTGAGGGGTGTGCAGCTGTGTCCTGCAGCCTGCTCAGATGATGGAGGAGTCACCATGGCTTGCTGGCCAGGCTGGCAGTCACCCCATCGCAGTGATTCCCACAGTGGCACACAGCAAGCTCCAGGCATTGCTCCACAAGGCAGCAGGGTCTGGTCCCTGCATTCTGGAACTGGAGCGAGGGCCCTCCTCATGCACTCTGCTCCGCTGTATTGTCCCATCCACCTTGGCTTGCCAGAGCCTGGTTTCCTCAGGTGCTTGAGGGCAGGATTGGGCCCCTCTCTGTCTTCTGCCTGTGCCCCCGGGGCTGCCAGCTCCTCCCAGCCACTCTCAGGAGAAGACACAGCAGCTGGATTTCTTCTTCTGTGACTCGATGTAGTCGTGGATCTGGAAGCGGGGCTCGTCCAGCGGCTGCACTGCGCGCTGCTTCAGCTCCCTGGAGTGGTGGGGCCATGTTACTGCCCCACACCCACTCCAGTGCCAGTGTGAGAGGTGGTGGGGCTGCAGGGGACACCTCCCTTGCTCAATTCCCTGGCCCCAGGTACTCACTTGGCAATGGCCAGGAAGGCCAGTTCCACGTTCATGCCTGTCTTGGCACTTGTCTCCATGAAAGGCACCCCGTATTCCTGCAAGGGCAGCACAACCCCATCAGTGGCTATCCCCAGAATGCCCTCCTGCCCTTCTGAATTACCCCTGTCACCTGGCCAAGTCTTGGGGGCCATCCCTTCCCTGCCTTGACCCAGGTTTTGTGTGCAAGTGACTGCTGTGCTGCCAGGCAGGTCTGGGCACCCATCAGAGGGGATGGCACAGCTGTGTGGGGACCCTGAGTGAGAGGCAGTTGTGTGGGCAAGCTGCAGTTGGGTTAGACCCCAGTATGGCTCACCCTGGCTAGCGATGCTCCATCCTCTGTCCTCACAACCCTCTCGCTGCTCACATCAGCCTGCCAAGGGAAGGAAAATGTCACTACATACCAGGCCAGGTAGCACACTGGGGAATCTGGAAGTATATGTGGGATGCTCAGGGAGATGACAGGAATGAGATGCATCAGGGATCCAGGAGCATCCAGTACCCAGAGAGTCTCAGATCTGTGGGGCATCTGGGACCTAGTGGCATCCAGGAGGTCAGGGGGAATCCAGGACGTGGGGACACTGAGGATCTGGGGCAGCATCCAGTATCTAGGGTCATCCAGGAGCCATGGAAGCTCTGGTACTCTGCCGGGCATCAAATACCCAGCATAACCTAGAATCCAGGGGCATCCAGTTCCAGGGGAAAATCCAGTACCCAGTTGAGCATTGGGCACTCAGTAGCATCTAGGACTCCTGGAGAGAATCTGGGATCTTGTTCAGCATCAGGGGTGCGTCCAGGCCTGAGTGGGCATCCCATACCCAGCAGCATCCCATACTGGGAGCATCCCGCACCGGGAGCCTCAGCCTCGTGCTGCCCCCCACTGGCTGCAGGGAGCACTGGCCCCCCTCGGCCCCCCCAAACCTACGGGATCACCTCTGGGCCGGGCTGAGCCCACAAAGCAGCAGAACCCAGCAGAGGGTTAAGGGAGGGTGCACACAGCTGGGAGGCAGAGCCCACCAAGCCCCATCCCTGCCCAGCCATGGGGATGGCACAGCACCACATGGCAAAGCACAGTGTGAAGTGGGACCCTGCACACACCTTATTGCCCAGCAACATGATGACCACGTCCTTCTGGGCATACTCGTGGATCTCTGTCAGCCAGGCCTATGGGACAACAGGGCTATGTCGGGATGAGGGGTGCCCCCATCCCTCCTGTATCAGCCCTCACAGCCCCATGGTACCCCTGTTCCTCCCTTCTCAACCCTCGCACCTTCACCATAATCTTGTGCCTCCCCTCAGCCCTCATGCCACCCCACAAGGACAGGGATAATGGTTTTTTTGTTGGCACAGGAGCTATTCCAGCATCAAAGCCAAACAGCTCTGAAAACGCCCTGTCCCCTGGCTACAGCCCAAGCCTACACGTTGTTCACATCCTTCTCAAACAGCATTTTCTCCCTCCAGGCATTTACCATGTCCCTGGACAAAACTCACCCAACCATGCAGGACCCAGACAGGTGCCCTGAGACAAGCTTCTGGGTGGCTGGGTATGGCCAAACCAGCTGGCACTTATGTGTAAAACAGGCTCCCAAATGCCCTAAATACCCAGCCAGCCAAACAGGGCACCACGACCCCAATCCCTGAAGAGGAACCCACTCCCAACCCAATGGGGGGACTCACGCGGATGTTGTCAAAGGACATCTTGCTGGTGATATCGTAGAGCAGGAGCAGAGCTGGAGGGGAAGAGGCAGAGGCATTGCCACTCTGCAGGGATGCACTGCAGGCAGTCCCCCTATCCCTACCAGACCCCAAACCCACCTTGGGCATCCCTGTAGTAGGCGTGGGTGACGCTGCGGAACCGCTCCTGTCCTGCCGTGTCCCAGATCTGCCAAGAAGCCACAGAGGTGAGAGCAGGGAGGGAAACCCTCCCCCTAGCTGGGGATGCCTCTGTGACAGACCACTGTGCTCAGCCTGAGGGAAGTTCCCAGCAATGTGGCTGGGAATTGCTTTCCCCTTCCCAAAACTCACCTGCAACTTCACCTTCACACCATCCACAGCTACCACTTTGTTCTGCAGAAGAAAAGGAGAGCACATTTATCAGCTCGAAGCATGTCTTGGCATATGTGCCAGCCAGCCCTGGTGCAGAGCTGGCACTCCCCAGCCCCTCAGCTGCTCTTTCCTGGCCAGTGGTAGGAAGCCAGGCTGCCCACGGGGCTGGATGTTGAAGCCTCATTGCTACAAAGCCTGATCCTACTTGCTTGGCAGCTACAGGGACACCCCAGAGCAGCAACCTCTCTTTCCAGGATGGAAAAGAGCAAAAACCAGCAGAAACAGGAGAGCAAGATCCCAGCCAGCTTTGGATTCGGTGCCTTGCCTGCACCCAGCACCCTGTTCTGTGGCTCTCGAGTCCCCTGTCAAGCCAGCTAATTATGCCAACTGTCCTGCAAATCCCAGGGACACCGACCCACTCTGTCTCCTGCTGGAAAGCTCCGGGATTGCAGCAGCCCCTTCCCGCGTGGCCAGGGAAGTGCGGCAGAGCAGGGGAGTGGGGAGGTCTGGGTGAACCACACACGAATGTGCATTTATTAATAACACTTTGGTGTGCTTTTATAGTACCAAAAATCCCTGATTATTCTGCCAGGATTACTCTGCTTCATGGGCTGGAGGGACCAGCTCTGTGCCAAAAATTTGGGCTATTTACAGCAATTTAAGGGCTTTGGACGCTACAAGCTCCCTGGGGCACTCAGTGGGTGGTCTGGGTGTCCCGCTCAGGTTTCCTTGTTAGTGGGAGCCTTGCTTAGTCCTTACACGTGATTGCAAACACTGAGCTGGGGGGTTGCATGTAGCACACAGCTTTACCCAGTGTGACAGAAAGAAATCTCCTGGGTCAAGACAGTTTGCAGATAGGCAGCTGGGCTGGGACTGGGAAAGGGAAGAGGCATTTTCATCTGAGCAGGAAAGGCAGCTATCAGGGCTTAAGCAACCACTCTACCCAACTTGGAAGCTCAAGGACTTCTCTCCAGAGGCCAGAAGAGAGAAAACCAGAAGTTACTGAAAAGCTATTTTAAGACTCTTAAAGAATCATACTTGGAGGGATGAATCTGAAAAGAGAAGACCCCTATAAATAATTTGGTTGCCTGGAATTGTTTGAAATGGAAATTCAGCCCATGTGGAGAAGACAAAACTTGAGCAAATGGGCTGGATAAAACAAAAACGTGCCCTAGGAAACTCTGCAGATTTCCTCCCACTACTGAACCATGAGCTGCTGGAGGAGATGCTTGCATGAGGCAAAGCAGGTACCTAGGGGCTGTCAACAACCCCAGAGACATCAGCACTGAGCCCAGCAGAGGGACAGAGGAGATTTTCCTTCTTTCATGACTTTTTCAGAAGGACAGGCCTCACAACCTCTCCAAAGCAAACCCACAGCCCTCTCTTTCCCTCAGGCCCTGTTCATCAAGCCCCCAGTTCCACTGCAAGGCGGAAAACTGGAGCAGCTGCAGCTGTGGGTGCAGAGGAAGCACCAACCGCGCTCGACACGTGTCGGATGTTGCAGGCAGAGCCCTGCACGAAGACAGCCCTGTGCCTTCCAGGCTGCAGAAAGGCTGCTCTGCCGTGTGCTGCAAACAGCTCTGCCTCCCCAAGCACCTGGACAGAGACCTTGCAGCTGAAATTTGGCAAGCAGAAAGCAGCACGGGCATTTAAACAGGATTTGGTGCTCTTACTCAGCAGTCCATTTCAGTACATTTCAAGGCACAAAATTACAGCAACCCATGTCTGTCCCCACCAGGCTTTGGCCCCAGCCTGACTGGTGGAACATTCTGGCCACCCATCACACCTGGCTGGGATGAGCCAAACCCTGGCTGTTTGCTGATCTAAAGGCAAGAGGTGACACTACCAGTGGGCTCTTCTGTCTGCTACGGCTCTCCTAGTGTTTCAGGAAGCACCTGCTGCTGGTTGGGAGATTATTTGGGGTGCAGAGGCTGGAAACCTCCAGTTCCCCCTTCCCAGCACGTCATCATGGCTGAGGTGCGGGTCGGAGGAGGCGAGGGGCTGGCAGCCATGGTGGTCTCACCCGGAAATCTATGCCCACGGTGGCTATGAACGTCCCGGAGAGAAAGGCCCCGTCTTTGAACTGGAGCAGGAAGCAGGTTTTCCCCACGCCCGAGTCTCCAAGTAACATCACCTGCAAGATGTGTGCAGGGAGAGGTGTCAGCGGGACAAGGAGGGAGCAGCACCCCTGAGTGGTGCTGAGCCCCCCTCCTAGACCCTTCTGTCTGTTTGTTTCTTTCCCCATAGCTGGTCCTGCTGGGTTTAGGGAGCCCCGTGGGAGCTCAGGGTAGGATGGGACTTCCAAGGGGGCAGCCAAGTGGTGCCCCAGAGCAGGAGAGCAGCCCACAGCCATGGAAGAGGGGGAGAGCAGAGGATGAGACTTGGTGGGAAGGTAGGTACCAAAGCAAGAAGAGATGTTTCCTAGCCAGGCCCTGGCCATCTCCCAGTCCAGGAGGCTCCCAGAGAACCAGCAGAAGCTTCCAGATCCATGGAGCCACCTCCACCCACGCTTTGCCCCTGCCCTGCCTGTGCCCAGCCCAAAGGCTGATGCATGGCTTGGGCAAAACCCTCGTGTCCGGGACTCACTCTCTGTGGGTGCACGGGGCCCTGCCTGCTGCAGACACCAAAGTAAACACAGTGCCTTTTCCCCTCCTGCTAAGCAAACAGGCTCAGCCCGGGTTCCCCGGCCACTCCAGCACTGCTGGACACAGGCAGGCAGCAGCCAGGACGGATGCCGGGCTCCGCAATCACAGCCTTTCCCAATGCTGTGCTCTTCCTGCTCACCTGCAGCAGCCTGTTCCTGCCCAGCAATCATTAACCTAATGCTGACTGCATCTGTCCCCTGATGAAAAATGGCAACGAGCAGGACTCCAGCAAAAAAGTCCATCCCCCCATGCCCACCCTGCAGGGATGCTGGAGCCTGCAGAGTAAATACTTGCAGACCTGCTGCCTCTGGGACAGGCAAACACAGTGAGCCATGGCCACCTTCCACAGAGATGGCACAGCAAATGCCAGAGCTGGGTACTGGAAATGCTCTGCCTCCTGCCAACTCACTTTGCTGGTCCTGTCCTTCCCTGAGATTGGAGGGCAGCTGGGAACACCCTCCTTTCTGCCTTCACCTCACTCCTGACCGAGCTGGAAACTTATTTCCTCCCTCGAGCACAAAAATTTCCCTCCACTGAGATGAGTCAGAGCAGAGAGGATAAAGGCAAAGGAATAAAAGTGGTTTAGGGAAAGTGGCAGCATGCAGAACCACTTTGAGAGCTGGCCCATCAAGGCAGCGGGAGGTGTTGGGGCTGACACCGTGGGTGCTGAGCTCAGCCTGGGGCTGCATATTACATTTTTCGGGTAAAAGGTTCATGAGTCCTGTGCCTTCCCTGAGCTGCCAGGAAGAGGAAGGTGCTTCCTGGGGAAGCCCTCATCCGAGACGGGATGGGGAAGAGGGGAGCACTGAGGGAGGATGGTTTCCACCCCGAGGCCTGGCAGGGGTACAGATGCATTCACAAGGCAGGCGGCTGCGAGTTGGGTGAGGGGGGGCCTTGTACTGCCTCCAGGGCACTCACACTGCTCCCTCCTTGGAGCCCTTGGAGTGCTGCGATGGGCTGGATGGAGTCCTGCTTCCCCTGCCCTGTGTCACGGGGGGCACCGCTACTCGATTGGCAGGAGTTCCTTGCCCGGAGCAGGGCAGGACGGGCTTTCTGAGGGCAGAGCTCGGCTGTGCCCACCCCGCCAGGGGAGTTCCCCCAAAGCCTTTTTCCTGCGGCTGGTCCCTCCCATTTGCCGCTGCCGGGCAGGGACACCCCCGGAGCACAGACCTCCCCCGGGGCAGGGACCCCCTATCTCCACCTCCTGGGAAGGGAGACGCCCATCCCCATACCTGCTAGATCTGGGGACTCCCAGGGCAGGGCGGCGAGGTCTAGGGGGTTTCAGCTGGGGCTGCCGCCTTCTTCCCCTTCCCCATCTCGCGGCCGCTTCCTGGGCGCGATCGCAGCAGCGGAGGCAGCGGGGCGGCCCCCGGAACCCCCCCGGGCCCCTCCCGGTCTCCCCCGGGTCGGTGGAAGAACCCAAACCTCCACCCCCGGCAGGGCTTGGGGGGTCCATCCCTTCTCATGCCGCGCTGTCTCCCACCTTGCCGGTCAGCTCGTAGTCCGGGGGCAGCAACGGGGGTTCCCCTCTGCCTGTCGGGGGTTCCCCTCTGCTTGTCGGGGGTTCCCCTCTGGCTGTCGGGGGTTCCCCGCTCCCCGTCGGGGGCGTCCCGCTCCCCGCAGGGGGTTCCTCGCTCCCCGCCGGGGGGGTCCCGCTCTCCGCCGCCCCACCGGGGCCGCTCATGCCGCGTTCGAGCGGAGCCGCCGAGTCGCGACGCCGCAGCCCCACCCGCCTTCCTCCTCCTCTTCCTCCTACTCCTCCCCGGCCAATGCCACCCCCGATGCTGTGCCCCGGCCGCCTCCGTGCCCAGCTCGGCCACGGGATTAGGAAGAAGAGGCTGAGGGGTGGACCCCGGGGTGCTTGGGTTTGCCAGGGACTGAGCTGCACCGAATGGCGGCCAGAGCACCAGCACATCCCTCCGCGCACATAGGAGGGGAGAGGAGGAACTGCTCGCCCCACAAATGAATAGACCCCTGTCCCCCATGGAGTGTGGGGATGGAGACCCTTGTGCTGCCATATCCCACCCTGCCACGCGGGGATAGTGGGGATGGCAGCTCCCACTCCCACCCCACCAGCCCACTCCAGGCTGAGGGGTTTGCCCCATCCGCTGCAGCAACAGTGGGGCTGAACTGGGTGAGCACCGCGGTGCAGCGAAGCCGGGAGGGAAGCTGGAGCAGCAGCCGTTACCCGGAAGCCACACTCTGTCGAGATGGTTCCTGCATCTCAGCCAGGAAGGCTGCCAGGCCTCCTGCCCCCCTGACTGCTCATAGCCCCTCCACATCCTACATCAGCCATTAGGGCCTGCTCATAGTGCACTTCATTTGGGAAAAGCTTAAACATGGTAATGCGGGAGAAGTCCCTGGAGAGAGATAGGGATGTTGTGGTACCCAAAAACGCACTCTGTAAAACCCTGTCCAGGTCCACACACTGCAGCTGCCCAAGGTCTTCAGCCTTACAGGCACTGCTCCACAGACAGGAGCCTTGAGCTCCATCTCCTCTATTTCCTCCAGGTACCCAGCCCATCTGCCCCATGCCAGGGCAACCCCATCCGTGCTCATGTCACTGGGATTCAGGGGTGCAGGGCTTAAGTGCAGAGCTGTGCCAATCACTTCTCACTGGGTGAAAGCCACGGGAGGTCTGATGGCAGAGATGCCCTCTGCCACAGCACCCACCTCCACACCTTCCCAGGCCACTGGCTCTGACTCCAGCCAAGCCTTCCTCTTCCCCTCGGGAAATAGAACCTGTATTTCCAGTCCTGTAACCATGCTGAGACTCAGTCAGGGGATTTATAGTTGATATATGCTCTTTGGCCAGAAAAGTGCCCAGAGCTGGAGGCTGGAGGCATTCAGAGCTCCTGGAAGTGGCTGAGGTTTCCTGCAGCTCACAGGGCAGGGGGCTGGAAGGATATGGCAAACCATGCTGGAGCTCATGGAGTTGCCTGGGCAGGAAAAATGCCTAGCTGAACATCACTTACACATTCGGCATTTGCTGCAGGAGAAACAAGGCAGCTGGAAGCCAGTGGAGATCAGTAGTGTGGCTGAGACTCCTCTACCTGCCCAGGGCTCACCATTGCCCACAGGTGCCCTTGACTACTTGGCCCCAGACCTCCCACACTGCTACCACATGTTTCCCTGCTCCTTTGGCCTGGACTGGAGAGAAAAATCCCTCTAGGTGATAGCATCCCCATGGGTAACAGCCACTTGCTGAGCCCCAGCCTTGCCACGATGCTGAAGGGATGAGTCTCTCTGGTGTGAGGTCCCAAGCACTGTCCCTGCCCCAGGCTCCCCCAGAAGAGGGGACACACACGTCAGAGCCACTTGAGACCCTGCGGCAGCTCTGCAAATAGCTCTGGATGGCAGCTGAGTGCTTTTCCCCAGCACTGTCACCATCTGCCTGACTTTTCATGAGAGCCCTGGGCTGGACACAGGCAGGACACAGGCTGGCATCTCTCCAGCACAGCAGGGCTGCTCCAAAAGCAGTTTTCTGGGTGTGCTGCAAAAGGCTGCACTCAGACACAACCCCACCAAGAGTTTTGGGATGAAAAGCCTTGTCCATCTTCCATTCCTCCCAGCAGTCTGAAGTATGCCAACACACAGCCAAACTGGGCCCCTCATCCTGCAGCACCAAAGCAAACTATCCAATTCCTTGTGCTCAGCACTGCTCAGAATCACAGATTCATGGACTCTGATTCCCAAATAAAGCTGCTCCCCAAGGCTGAGTGCATAGCCCAGGGACCAGGGATTGGGGTCTTACCGTAAACCCAATGCCAACTGTGGCAGAGAAGGAGCCAGGAATGAACTTGCCCTGGTCGAACTGGACCAGCAGAGATGTCTTCCCCACACCGCTGTCTCCAACCAGGATTGTCTGCAAGGACCAGGTAAAGGTGTCAGCATGGGTACAGGTGATGTTGGAACCTGCAGGCACAATGTGCAGCTGGGGTCCTGACACCTGGGGAGAGGGTGCTGGAGGGATGTGGCAGCAAATGCAACAGGATCAGAAGGGACCAGCCCCAGACCATGGCACAGGTGTCACTTTTGGTCCTGCCACCTGCTTAGAGGGGAATTTCCACTCCTCTGTCCATGTCTGTAATAAACAAAATGTACTCTTGACTGAGCTTCAGACCTGAGCCTCACTGTACCCTGTCCAAGTGCAGACAGGTGGAAGGGAGAGCAAAGCACACCCTGTTGTGGAGAGCGAGCAGAAGAGATGTTCCTGCCCTGTGTCGGGAAGCTGTTGGGCAGAATCAGCCTTATCTTGCACAACCCTGTTGGAAAATCTCTTTGGGAGGACTCTGAAGTCACTGGATTAGTTCAAAAACTGTTTAGTAAAGAGAGCATCTCCTGCAGCTGCTGCACACAGCTGTTGCCACAGCCACGCAGCCTTGCCAGGTCACTGGGCAGTCTTCGTGCTACATTAATGCTGTGAACACACAGCACTATCCCCAGAAGGGTGCTGGGTTTAAATCATGGCACCCCTGTGCCTCTCCAGTCCTCCATGGGAAGTGCCAGGGCTCTTCTGTAGGGACCAAGGCTTGATTGTCCCTAAGCAGGAGGGATGAGGGAGCTGTGCAGGTGTCAGAGCTGGGGCAGTGCTGTCACCACTCAAGAGCTGCCAGCCTGAGGTCCTGGTACCCACACTACACCCCTGGGGAGCCCTTCTTCCCTTCTGCTCCTGCCCCTCCAAATTCCTGACCTAAGGGAGACCTGAAGTGCAAACAAAACACCCTCCCTCCCTTCTCTTGGTATCTGGGTTTTGTTTGCAGAGCCACTGACACAAACATTCCCATCCTTTCAGGAAACTGAGGCACTTTCAACCCTTTCGCAGGGACACAAATTAAAATAAACACTCTGCTAACAGGCTTCTTGCTCAGAAGTGGTTTTGGCTCAGTTTTTCAGGACGTGGGTGTTTCTGTAGCTGCAGTTCTGGCAAACACTGAGTGTCCCCTCTGTCACTGGGTCCCTCTCACTCCTGAGGCTGCAGGGATGAACCTCCCCACACTCTGCTTCCACCTCTGCTGCATCTGTTGTTTCCCTTCCTTGAGTTGTGTTTAGTCCAATGCAGCTCCAGCAGCCCTGCTCCACTCTGGGAGCTCCAGCCCTTCATCCCCAGCTGGAAGGTGCTTCAGCATCTTCCCAGCAGCCAGGGGAGCCTCTGTGCATGGCTGGTTCCAATTCTCCATCACCTCCCCTGCTTTGAAGCACTTTAGGGTGTAACCTACCCTGGCACCACTTCAGCCACTGTGTGTCCCTCTTGTGGAATGCAGGATGAGCGTGAAGGAATGTGTTTAATCAAGTGCATGAACAGCCCTGGAAATTGAGATCTGATTCCATGCCCTGCATGTTCCAGACACCAGGCACATGCCACAGCACCCAGCACCGTGGTTCCTGCCATCTCACAGACCCCAAAGAAGTGACCTGAAGCCAAAAGCCAAGGAGCTTGAGGACCACAAACAACACAGGAATGTGGGCTGGCAGAAGACCATCATCCTGCCTTGCATAAAGCACTGCCCCATAACCTGCCTGGTGCTTGTTCACCACAATATGTTTCAGTGAATGCTCGCCACAGTGAATCAGCACTTCCTCATGGAAAAAACATCCCAAACACCAAACATCTCCTGGGAAAAGCCTGACCTGATAAGCAGAGCTGTTGGCAGGAGGGAGCCCTGCACCTCTGCCAGACACACACTCCTGCACAGACCTGTGTGCTGAAAGGCAGCAACCCGGGGCCGATTCTGCAGCCGGAGATTTCTCCCTCCCCCCTAACTAGGCTGTTTGCAGGTCACTTGTAAATTCAGAGCAGCCTCGTGAGCTGAGAGCCTGCACGGGAGCTGAGGGGATGTTGGGAGGCAGAAATGTCTGGGTGAAGCCCTTGCACGTGGGCCAGAGGAGCCGGGTCACTTCTTTCCTGAGGGAAATTTCCCTGTCGAAGTCGTGGGACTGAGGACCTTTCCCTGTGCAGAGATCAGAATATGTCTGGGAGCAGCCCCATAGGAAAACATCCTAAGAATTCATTACCATGTGCCTCCTGCACTTCAGTGCTGCATTTTTTTTGTGCTACACACGATTTCCAGGCAAAATACTGGTCTTGGGAGGTGCAAGAAGACTGAATGCACCCTGCAGCGCTGTCTTTTGGAGCAGTTAATGCAGAGAACAGCATTAATTATGGAGGGAGGAGAGCTGGATGGAATGAGTACCAGAAAGCCTCCAGAGCCTAAGGTTTACAGAGAACATGTATAAAAGGCAGATTCCCCTATTAATAATTTAAATGGGGTTTATAATAGAGACAACTCATGAATTGCTTAATAACTTAATAATAATAGTAAAAGTTGGTCTGGATCAGCCAAGAGGTATTCCTAATGACTTTAGGAAAAGCTCTTGGGCTCTGTGAAGGGACTGCACTGTGGAAATCACTGTGACCCTCCTGGCTACCAAACAAATATAAAAGAATAATAGAAACCCCACTGTGGAGAGGATGTGGCCAGCTCTTGCAGCCTCAGGGTGAATATACCTGAGTCATGATAGCAAAAATCTCCCAGTGGCAAAGTTCTGTACCTGTCCTTCCTCTTGCCCCCATCCTCAGCCACAGCCTGACCTCCTTAGCATCCCCTCAGCCACCGAGGTTTTCCCACTTCTTTCCTTTGTCTGGAAAACTCTGGTAAAGTGTTGCAAGATTCCTTTTGGTGCTGTTGTTCCTCTCTGCATGTTGGTGTGGGGATGGACCAGTGCTTTGCCAGGGCTGGGCAAGGCACAGAGGGAAACGTGGCCAAGACCTGGAGAGCCACTTGGTGACAAGTCCCACAGCACCACTCTTGAACCCCAGCACAATCAGAGCAATCCTTGTTTGCAGTCAATGGAAATGATTTCCACTGGGTGGGCAGGGGTAACCTCTCTTCTCTGCCACCCCACAGCTCTGCTGCTCCACAGCTCCAGCAGAAAAGCAGACACAGCTTGAAACACCTTCCTGAAAAGACCTGTCTGCCTTAAGGAAAGATCAAATATTCCTTTCATACCTTAAATTAGTAGTTTTGGGGCTAAATCAGACCTAGACAAATCACATCGAGTCCAAATCATTGCTGACTTGGTATAGGCTGTGGGGACAAGGCAAAGCAATGGAGTGGTGAGGGCAAACCCATCCAAACTTCCCTTATCCATGCTGGCAGCCAACGAGCAAAGGAGGCATTTTGGTCTAACCTGCTGAGGAAAGAGGGGTTTGCACGGCTGTCAAGGCAGTGGAAGGAGGTGACTGCTGCATTTCCAGTGCCAGCCAAGCAGGAGGAGATCTTGGACAGCATGTGTGGGCTGAGGTTGTCTTCCCAGTTAATTTCTGAGCTTTAGCATGTAGTACCAGGACCTGAGCTAAATGTAGCTAGTCGAAGCCTGACAGAGCAAAGTCCCAGTCTGGGGGATGCAGTGAGGGCAGAATTGTTCTCCAAGGGCTCTATTGTTGCTGTCAGAGAGTGGCTGAAGCCCCAAACCCAAACATTTGTGCTCAGGTGAGCAGCACTTATCACAATAAATTGTGACAAAGGTGTCCGTGCACCAGAGCACAGTTGCCTGCAGAGCTCAGCTGGGACATGGCCCTGGGAGGGCCATTCTGATGGTGAAACTGTGGCTGCTTTCACCTCTTCACCACCTCAGCTCTCAGAGACTCTCAGGGATGCATTTCTGAGACACATTTTTGCCTTCTCTACATACAAAATTGTGCTGCCTTCCCCCTGCTCCAAGCAATGCTCCAGAGCAACTTGGATGCTGCTTGAAGCTGTCCTGTGCCACAGGGACACTTTAGGGCTGTCCCCACCTGCCCAGGCACTGGCTTGAGGCAGAGCCCAGGGCTCCCCTCCAGCCTGGCTGGGCGCTAGCCATGGCAGAGGCTGTATTTCAGCCCTGCAGATATGATCTTTAGGGCTGTGAATCAAACAAAAACTGGCTCAGATCATGCAGGAGATCCCTTTTTGCAACCCCCCTACTAACACCTTGTATCAACAACAGCCAAGGAACACATCCCTCTCCCTCTGGGGCTTGTTCCAGCTAAATGGATCCAAGAATCCCACAAGAGGAATGATTTGGCAGTGGGTCAAGCCACCTGAAAGCAGAACTCATTTTGTGTCAAGTGAAACTTTCCTGAAATAGCCCAGAACAACTCCTGTTCCCGCTTTGGTTTGCTCCTGGCTTGTTTCCTCCCCAGACCTGGGTTTAGCCACTAACCAGAAATCACTTAACCTTTGTCTCCAGAATGCAAAGCTCTCTCAGCACATCTGAAATGTGATTCCTTGCTCAGACACAAGATCTAGTGAGGTATTTGCTGCTTCACACCCCTGGAGTGAGAGTAGGCTGGTCTCTGCAAGATTAGCAACCTAGCCAGAAAAAATGCCAAGGGAAACAGCAGGGAATATGGGACTGAGATGGTTATTTGCCTGGGCAGCTTTCTGCCCAGAGACTCATTTCCACCAATGTCATTCCTCAACAGCAGCTCATTGCTGGAGAAGAGAGAGTTAAGTCTTTGCAAAGAATCCAAGTTTCTCGAGTCATCCCTGGAGGCATGTCCTATGTATTCCATGTACAACAGAAATGAGAGCTGATAGTAATTGATATTTTTCTGCTAATCAAGAGCTGGGCACTTTGCCCTGAGTACAACAGGATACAGAACAGACTGGGATTTGTAAAGCGGGATCCAAACAGCCCCAGCCCTTTCCTCTGCCTTGCTCCATCTCTGTTTCTCCCCTGGTTCCCGGGTGTGCTGGTCTCTACACGGTCACTGGGGACTGCAGCAAAGCAGTGTGAGGACAGCAAGAAGAAGTGATGGGTGGATCTGGCAGAGATCAGCGTTTCCTCCATGACTCCACGAGTTGCAGGGCAGTGTCTGACTGCAGGGAGAAAAAGCCCTGCTTCTACTGTCGCTGCAGCAGAGCCTGAGCTCCCCAGGTCTTTCAGGGACAGCAGCAGCCCCGACCACCCTCTGTGTGAGCGGGGTTACAAAACAGTCCGGGTACTCCATCAACGAGCATTTCAAAACAAGGAGGGCAGGAATGGATGTTACTTGAGACCCCACTATTTCAAGGCAGGGAAGTTCGACTCCTTAGTCTGCCTCTGGGAAACAGAGTCCCGGGGTTCAACTCCTCCTGACCCGCCCTGAGCATGCACAGGACAGCGGGAGCGGCTGAAGGGCGGCTGCGGGCTGTGCCGCGGGGTTGGCCCCGTTCCAGCGCTGCTGGCTTCCCAAACGCGCCGAATTCTGCCACCCCACTTCCCACTGTCGCCCGGGAGATGCCTGGGACCAGGGCCAACTCCTGCAGGCTGTCCAGTCCCGGGAGGGGTACAAAGCTGCAGCCGCATCCCCCTGCCCCACGCCGGGATGAGAGGTGTCGGATGGACTCCGCCGGGAGATGAGGGGCGAGGAGGAGCGAGGGATGCAATTTTTGTGGAAGTGCAAGTAGGCGCCCTGCCCCGTATCCCCGTACAGGTCCCTCCGCGGTCCCCCCCGTCCCCATCCATACCTTGTGCAGCAGCGCCTCGTTGTAGCCGTCCCCCCCCGGGCCGGCGGCGCGGGACCCCATGGCCGGGGGGAATCGGGGGGCACCGGGCAGTGCCGCCCCTGCAGCACCGCGGTCAGCGCCCGGCCCTGCTCAGCACCGCGGGCAGCGCCGGCCCTGCTCGGGACAGACCGGCCGGCTCGGCCCCTCAGTCCCGTCTCGGTTCAGCACAGCCCGGCCCCGCTCGGTCCCCGCAGGACAGCGCAGCGGTGGCCGGTGCTGCCCGCCGCCGCTCGCAGTGTTCCCCCGCCCGACAGAGGCGACGGAGGGGCGCGGGGGGAGGCCGGTCCCGCCCGGGGGCGGGGAGGCGGTGGGAGCTCCCCCCACGCCGGCAAGAGCCCTGCGGACTCTCCGCACACCCGCTGGTCTCTCCCCACCCCCCATCTCTGTCCCGCCGCGATAGAGTCCCCCCGCTTTGCAGAGCCCGGGGCTCCCTGTCCTCCCCACCGGGAATCGCTGCCTTTCCTCCCTCCTCTGCAGGAGGCGCCCACGGGGCACGGTCAGCCCTGGCAGAGGTTTCCTGTATCAGCTGCAGTCAACAATGGAGCTGAGAGCACGGAGCCACGTCCGCTGCGGTGCTCCAGCCCGGCTTCACACTGGCTCGTTGGCACCCACTTTAGGGACCCCCATGCCCTCACCGGGGCTGTGCCGGCTGACACCCCACACAGCTGCCAGCCCACACAGCTTTTGGGTGTCCAGGGCCATGGGTGAAGCGCAGGGCTGCGTGGTTACCAGGGTGTCATCCCATGGAGGAGCAGAAGCTTGTGCTAGCCAGGCCATTGCAGTTTCTTTACCAAACTGTGCTGAGCCTGGTTACCCCGGCAGGACCCCTTTGGAATCCCACTGCATTTACAGAGCCCAGTTAGGACCCTGCTTGGAGTGAAAAACGAGTTGTATTTAGAAACAGGAGGAATCTGTGCCTAAACCTGGAGGTGACAGCAGATACCTCATTGAGATATCTTTACAACTCCCTTTAGAGCAGTCTGATGTTGTTGATTACATTGAAAATAACTTAATCTTCACTGAGAGGTTTATTTAAGAGAGACTCGATTCATTCTCCAGTTTCCTTCTTCCAGATCAGCAGATGGCCCTAAGCCAGAGGAACAGACCACACTTCCAGGAACCATCTGCACCTGTCCAATTGCTGTTTGACTGTCTGGGCCTGACATTGCTAATTATATCTGCCCATTATTTCCTCTGACTGCAAAGATGGTTCTGCTGGGTCAGATGATCAGACTTGGCAACAACAGCCAGAAAAGATGAAAAACAACCCACAGGGACAGGGGGTTTCAGGCTCACCTGAGGCCAAGAAACCCAACCTGACATAGACCACTGCGTAGACAGATGATCCCTTGGTCTCATGCACTAGAAGACAATCAACAGGACAAAAATACATATTATGAGCCCCAGGGTCTGGATTAGGTAATTCACAAGTGGCTCAGCCGGTATCATAGTTCAACACAGTGCACACACTTCACAAGTAGGACCAGGAAGATAAGAGCAGCAAACCTCAAGGCAACTTCAACAAAGCCAGGGCAACTCTCTGTCCTCTTAAAAGGAAGAATTTGTCAAAGCTGCCATAGATGTCAGCACAGCCCTTTCCATGGGTATCCCAGTGCTGCAATAGCCTCTTGAGGTACCCCTGAGTGGATGCTTAGCCTTCTCCTGACCCACAGAGGAAGCACTGCCCAACCTAAGCTGTTTGCTGGGCCACACAGACCCAGACTGGCCACAGGTACCATCTGGGCTGGTACTCAGACAAACCTCTCCTGGAAAGTGGGATGAACTTAACCACCAGTGAAGAGAAGAGTAAGCCCCCAGTAGCCCACCAGGTCTGAGACTCCAGACCTGCTTATCCCTGGATGGTCCCCTATTTCTGGCAGGTTCCCTGTTGCAGAAAAGGGTCTGGGGTTCAGAGAGCATCCTCTGATCCTTCCAGCTCCAGCAACATTTCTTTCCTTCTCTGAGTCACAAAGGAGAGCAGGGAGGAGCTGCTGCTGAGTGAGAAGAGCCTCATAGAGCCAAGCTGTCCAGTCCCTCTGCAGGCATTGGCGTTGCACCAGAGACACACTTGGCCCTGCAGGTTTAATCTCGCTCAGGAGGAAGATGGTTCTCCTATTCATCATGATATTGCCAAGTGTAATGAAGACTAATGAGACAACACAGATTGCTGGCAAAAGACAGACGTCAGCACGGCCTGGCACTGCTCCAAGGGCTTTATCCCACTTTATGGCACTGGAGGACCTGACCCATCGCAGATAAGTGCTGTCAGTAGCTTTATCAGAAGTCCGACACCTGCAACACCGCCTCCCCTCACAAATCAAAGAATGCATTTCCCCTCACCACCCAGAGGAAATCATTTATTCTCCCAGATGCCCCCGACCCCAGCAGAGGTTTCTGGGAGTCAGTGAGCAACTTATAGCCCCGAGCAAGCGCTGTCCAGCTGAAATCACTACAGAGTAATGAAATCAGAGGAAATGACCTGCAAACGTCAGGAATGATTCCAAATGAACCTCCAATTTAGCTCTATTGTTTGGTCTGTTTGTAAGTAGACTGTATCTCTAATAGCTTAATTACTTGTGTATTTGGCTTGAGAAATACAGCTCTGACAGTGGAAGATTTAAATCCAGCTCAGAAGTTTCTGCTTCACTGTACTCTTCGCCTGCTCCTGCTGGTTCTCTGCTGCCCAACCTCACTAACCTGCAGTAATACATCCCTGAGATCTCTGTACAACACTTTTAGGGGAAGATCTGAGCCCTGCTGAAGTCATTCCTTCCCCATGAGTTAGGGAGGAAACAGAATTTCATCCTCTTAATACACCCAGTATGGACTCTTAATTTTCTTACAATAAGTAATCACTGCTTTAGCCCTTTCTGGCTGAGTCCAGCCTAAGAAATAGTCCATTAGACCCCAGTCTGCAAGTATTTTTGCCACTTTTACTGGCTTTGCAAAATCAAGAGATCTGGGAATGATCTGGACTTATCTTGTTTATCTGAGATGGCAGCAAAAGGGAGAGATGAGACAGTGCCTGCTCAATCAGCCAGCACTAAAGGAGCTACATTAGCAATTATTATACTCAGCCTTATCTCCTAAGGACAACTTCACCAAACTTGTTAAAGAAAGAACAGACTGACACTACTTTATTATTTTCAAAGGGCCTAGATTCAATAACAGAATCGAGTTTTGGAAATGTCATTGAAGCACAGGGTAGAGAAGGCTCTGAAAAGGCTCAGTCGTGGTGGTGGGTAATATGGTGGGATGGGAGCTGAGGAAGATCTTCCAAAACCACAGAATATTCTAGGTTGGACAGGATACATGGGTTGGTGTTCTGCTTTACACTGACAGGGTTAACTCACTGATTAGCTCAATTACTGCCTGTCCCAGGAGGTCTTTGTGCCTTTTCCTTAGGGCCAATACCAGAGGCTAAACTCGGACCCAGAATCTTGCAGAACCGAAGAAAAAGCAGCGTCTGACGGTGTGGTGCCCTGTCCCATCGCTGCTGGGCGGGGGCTGGGAACGCTGCCCACGGGCAGGCACGGGGCAGGAGCTGCAGGAATGCAGGTGTCAGCTCATCTCATCTCCTGCTGCCGCGCTCACACATCGCCAGCGATCGCGCTGCAGGAGCCGCTGACACACTTTGCTCGCTGGCGCGGCCACTGAGCCGCGTGCGAGTGCTTGATCCAGCCCTGCATGTGGCCGAGACAAAAAGACAAACTGATGTGCTCCTGTCAGGATGCATCAGCGGGATTCCCGACGAGTGGTTCAGCAATGCCTCTTCTCTCACAGAATAGCCTTGCCTTGTGCTTTCCGGGCCATTTGCTGCTAAAAGAGGGAGGTCTTGGCTTGCAGAACCCTGACACAGCCCCCCAGAAGTGCTGGTGCAGAGCAGGGCACTTTCCCCTGCCCTCTGCAGGTGGCTGTGCGTATTAATTCCCTCCGGGCTATAACACACCCGTGCCCTGGTTGGAGGGCGTTGGGAGGGCTCTCTGCTGGACAGGACAGCTGCACATCCTGCCCAGCACCAAACCTGGAACAGAGAAAGGGAAGGGGGGGAAATGACTCCTCACATCTAACGATGAAGTGATGGTGATGTGATGGTGATGACACATCATGGATGTGGCTTGAAAAATTTCCCAACAGCTCTACGAAAGTGGCTCTTTGAAGGGCTTCTGGCTGTTTTCAGGTAACTGAACTGCCCTCGAAATCCTCATGCAGTAAATGCCTTTGTACCACCGTCCCTGTGCACACTCCACCCAGAGCCCCTACCTCTAAACCACCTCTCCCAAACATCCTCCCACTCCAAGAGAAGGGTGGGAAGCAAACACTGTGCTTTGCCAGGCAGTGGCAGGGATGCATCCCCAAGGAAGATGAGACAGCTGGAGCCCCAGCTGCAGCACCTTTGTGGGAGTTTTCTCAGCAGAAAGCAGTTTTCCAACTCCAGCCATTTTTTGAATTTAGATCTTACTGTTACTAGATCTTACTTACTAGAAATGAAGGGGTTACTTGGTGTTCAAAAAGAAAACTGAGAGCTTCCTCTTGCCATGATGAGGGACACAGAGGGAAGTAGATGCTGGAGGTTTGTGCTTTCTACTCTTTCCAAGGGGCATATTGAAAGAAAGCCATTGGCAAGGCAGCTGCCAGGGAAGTGGCCTTGCTGTTTGGGTTTGGATTTCTGAATCTTTTAGTGGAAGCTTTTAATTCTGGATGAAAAACAGCTTTGTCACTCAAAACCCCCCAGCTGTGCTAAAAAAGGTGGTTTGTGGAGGGAAAAAGGACATTTCTGCTTCAGAAAACAAACAAAAAGCAGCCCAGATCACACTGGCAGGTGGATCAGGAGCAGCAGTACAGGGGGATGGCTGCTCATCATCCCAGTCCATTATCCCAGTCCATCACAACTGGGAGAGCATCCCAGAAGTCCAACCAGCTCATCTGCAGGGGCAGACCTGCTTTCACTCTACCCCAGTACCTGCAATCCTGCTCTGGCCCAGCACCCCTTCAAAGCTCCCCAAAATCCTTTGGGTTCTGTGTAGGGGAAGGGGCTGTGCTCCCTACTGGGATGGGCGTTGCAGCAGAGGAACCTGCTGTGTTTTGACATTTTCCTTGGAACCCAGTGACTATCTCAGAGGAAAAGCAGAGTCTGTCTCATGAAACACCCCAGGGTGAGTCATGGGCCCCAAGTGAAGGGGAAGAAACAACAGACTTAAAAAAAGACTTTCAGGGTCATCTGTAGGTAAGCCCTGCCCAAAGAAGTGACACAAGAAGAAGGCTTGGAAAACTCCTGGGACACCCAAATGAATGTAGACCTGGCTCCATCCTGCAAGGTTCTTCATGACTAACCAAGGGGAAAAATCCACAGTGGGAGCAAGAAGCTGGAAAATGAGGATTTTCCTGGTTTGGACTCTGTTTCCAGGTAAGAGCCAGGAGCAAGGGTGAGGGAATTCCATCTCAGGGGTTCTGGCAGAGCTGTGGGCAGGCTGGGGCCAAGCAAATCCAGGAAGCCCACCATGGTCATAGCAAGAGCCCAGCTGATCTTGACTTTTTCTTGTGGCTGTTACAGGGAGCAATCTCTGAGATCTGCTTGTACTGCTGCCATGTGAACCCTGGGAACAAGGCTTTTTACTCTTTTAATAACACACACTCTTGATGAGAGCTCTTTTTTCCTGACTGGGGACATCTCCTCTCAGCACTGTTCCCTGGCACAGTGGGTGCACAGACACAGCCTCCCTCAGGACAGGGTGTTCCCAAGAATCTTGGACTCAGATCCTTCATGGTTCTCCAAGGCAATGCCAAGATGTGTTTGCAGCACCTATTTCTATCCCCTGCAGGTGGCTGGGCAGTGACAGGCCCCAAGCAGGTGACAGCTGACCAAGGCAGCTCACTGGCAGTGTCCTGCAGCTACAAGCCAGGCTACGAGAAAAATTCCAAGTACTGGTGTCGCCAGAACTCCCTTGGGGTTTGCTTCACCTTCATCATCCAAACCAGTGGCTCAGAGGTGACGGTGACACAGGGCAGGGTGTCCATCAAGGACAACCACACAGCACATTCGTTCACGGTGACACTGAGGGATGTCATGCCAGGGGATGCAGGGCTGTACTCCTGTGGGGTGAAGAGGAAACTGTGGTTCAACAGGTCCCACACCACCAGGGTGGTGGTCTCTGCAGGTAAAACAGGGCTGGAAGCAAAGCTGGCATTAAACCCCTCCCCTTTTCCTCCTCCTCCTCTTCCTTGGTGCCCATGGCATTGCCTGGATACCCCTTCTCCACCTCCTGCATCTCTGTGGCCAAAGTTTCAGGGCAGAGACCCCTATGCAGGGGGAAGGATGGTGTGTGTGTGTGTGGCTGTGTGTGTGGGTGTGTGTGTGTGGGTGTGTGTGTGTGTCTCCACTTTGCTCTTACTCTGTTTCTTTCACAGCTGTTTCAACCACAACAGAGGGCAGTGATGTGGGCCCGCTGACCAGAAATACTCTGTGCCCCAGGGGCTCTGGGGAGCCTCCAGTGCTGTGAGTGATAGCTTGGGATCTGGGTGAATCCCCAACACCATCCCCTGGCTATAGTCCTCATCATCATTGCACAGACCCTACACAGGCTCCAGCATAATCTCCTTTCTTCTACACAGGTCCCAGCTTGGTGTCACTCCTCTGCTGCTCCTTTTCAGCTTGAAGGTGCTCATAGCCCTGGCCCTGCTGTGTGTGGCAGCCTGGATGAGGAACTGGTGCAGGAGCTGCAGCCGGGAAAACAAGCAGCTCTTTGAGGCGACCGGCAGCACCAGAGCACTGGGCTGCCCTCCCTTCCCAACCACCTCCGAGCCTCAGGGACGCTCTGCTGTGCCCTCTCCCCCCACCCTGCCTGGGCCGTGCTGCCCATCACATCGTCCCCGTGCCGGGAGGTGCTTGGCTCCAGGTGATCCTCTTCCTGTGAAGCCTCCACCCATCCTGGCAGTACCTGTGCTGGAAAGGGGAGGGTTTGGGGTGCAGAGAGCCTGTGTCTGTGGAGCTAGAGCTGCTAACTGAAGACAATTTTGCAATAAAGCTTGGGTATCCTGCAGGATCCTGTCTGCCTGTCTGTCTGCCTGCTCTCTCCTTCAGCTGTCAGCACTGCCTGGGATGCTGCACTGTGGGGACAGGCTGCACTGTGGTTGTGAGGGACATGGAGTCACAGAGGGTACACAGGCACCTGCTCCACTATGGCCCAGCTGAGTCCCATCACATGGAGAGGAGCCCTCAGCCCCAGGAGCCTCACCTTTTCCTGCTCTGCCCAATGCCACCAAATGCCCATCTCCATCTGAGCAAGAGACAGGGAAGAGTGTCTTTCCACAACTGTCCCCACCATTACAGTACCTACAGGGGATGGGGGACACAGGGGGAGGCCTGGGGGACACCTCATCAGGGCATAGGGGTCCTGAGTCACAGAGGGGTTGTGCTGGGAACAGTCTGTGGGGATGTCCTGGTGAGGGCAGCGTCAATGGGTGCTCATGTTCAGCTGCACTGGGAGAGAAGGCATTCCCATAGGGTGGCCATGCAGGAGCTCTGCCCCAGCCTGGGGTCTTCTCTGGTGCTCAGGGGGTTCCTGTGCAGTGCTGAGCCACCCCTCCGGAGACAGGTCACCTGTTGGGTGCCCTGCCAGGCCAGAGGGGCTGGGCACTGTGGCAGTGTGGCTGTAAGAGGCGGAACTGGGCGCCACAACTGGGAGCCATGCTGGGGCAGAAAGGGAAGCAAGTGCTTCCACTAACCAGGGAAGGCAGGAAGGCAACTGAGACCAGAGGGAACAAGAAACCTCAAGCTCTTCCTAAATCTCCAGCTGCAACAGAGTTGTTATTTCAGGCAGAAGAGGAAGCAAAGGCTTAGAGGCACAATGAAGAAGGAGAAGGAGGGTTGGCTCAACGTGTGGCCCAGGCTACCCTGTCCATGGGGCTCCTCTTGATGCTTGCCTGAGCACTGCTGCCAGGTAGGGTTAAGGGGATCCCTGGGGCTGGAGCCCTACACTAAACCAGTTCAATGGGGCAGGAGGTGTCAGTGCAGTGGCAGCATTCCCACAGCTCCTTTGTCTCCACAGGTTGCAGGGCAGTGACAGGCCCTGGCACCGTGCAGGGATTCCTGGGGGGGTCCCTCTCGGTCACCTGCACGTACCAGCCCAGCCTGGAGACAAAGCCAAAATTCTGGTGCAAACCGGGACTAATTTATCCCTGTGATGAGGACATCATCATCACCTCAGAGTCACAACCCGTGGTGCGGCAGGGACGATTCTCCATCCGGGACAACCGCACACACCGGGCATTCACGGTGACTGTGGAGGGTCTGTCCAAGGAGGATATAGGCTCCTTCCGCTGTGGGGTACGACTGGGAGTACACCGGCTTTATGAGAGTGTTGATGTTAGAGTGATTGCACTCTCAGCCCGGTTCCTGCACTTTTTCACCCCAGCAACAGTGACCGCTCCGTTGTGGGACTGGGGCCATACTGAGGGAGGAGGTGTCACCCTGAGAGAGGGAGGATGGAGAAGAACAAGGTGCCCACCTGCCACCGGCTGCATCCCTCCCTCCTTCACACCTGCAACCCCGACGCTCCAGCCGGACGCTCCACACGGGACCCGCGGCTCTTTCCACTACTTCCCAGTGCTGGCCGGGCTGCAGCTGCTGGCGCTGCTGGCCATGATCGCGGCCGTGCTCTGGGTCAGCCTGCGGGGCTAAGCCCCCGCCGGGACCCCATAGCAGCCGTCAGTGCCGCTCTGCCTCGGGCGGCCCCGCCCCCGACGGCACGGGCAGGCTGGGCGGCACTGGGACCACACCGGTCTCTTCCTGCCGCTCTCGTCGGCTCCATCAAAGGCTCTCCACCATCGCCCTGCGCCTCTGCCTCGTCTATCCAGCGGCCCCACGGCCCGGCACCCCTGGGGGTCCCCGCGCTCCGCCCCAATGGGACGGCCGCCGCCGCGGGGCGGCCCCAGGGGCGGGCCGGGATCCTCGGAGGGGAACGGGGATCGGCAGGATACCCAGCGCCACTGTGCCGGAGCGACCATGCAGCTCTTGCCTCTGCTCGCCTGGGCGCTGCTACCAGGTAAGGCCTTGCCACAGTCGGGAGCCGGGAGCGGCCCGTGGGGGTGGCCCCGACGGCGGGAGGTGTCGGTGCGGCGGGAGCACTCCTGCGGCTCCGTGTGTCTCCACAGGCTGCGGGACGGTGACAGGGCCTGGCATCGTGAAGGGATTCCTGGGGGGCTCCCTCTCGGTTACCTGCAAGTATCAGCCCGGCCTGGAGACAAAGCCAAAGTTCTGGTGCAATCCGGGACTAATTTTTACCTGTGATGAGGACATCATCATCACCTCAGAGTCACAACCCGTGGTGCGGCAAGGACGGTTCTCCATCCAGGACAACCGCACATGCCGGGTGTTCACAGTGACTGTGGAGCGTCTGTCCAAGGAGGACATGGGCACTTTCCGCTGTGGGGTGCGGAATGCAAAGTTACTAACGGATAAGAGTGCTAATGTGAGGGTGGTCGTGTTCTCAGGTCAGTACTCGTGGGTCCCCCAGGTCCAGCCTTGATGGGTCACCCTCCAAGTCCTGGGAGCAGGGGCAGTGGGGGCAGCCTGCACGTTGTGGGTGCCCAATGTCACCAAAGTGAAGCAGGTGCCACTGTCACTCATTCCCCATGCCCAGTTGCCCCCACAGTCATTTTTCAGCACCCCAGGATCAGCCACCTCCATTACTGGGAAGCCTGGCCTTGCTCTGTGTGCACTGTTTTCCCCATCATGAAATCTTGCTGGCCGTGTCTGTGCTCTCCTTGCCTTATTGCCTAACACTGGGGAACTCCTTACCCGATTGTGCTGCCTCATTTCCCACTTGGGGCAGGCAGTGCCTCTTGGCACCAGGCTCTGGCTTTAGGGGACATCCCTCTCCATCACCTTGCCAGGGTTCATCCCCCATGGTGGGACACATATGTGGGAGGGTTGTGTTAGTACTGAATTAGACATGGGGTGCCCAGACATCCTTCCTGCACAGTGAACTGTTTTGTGCACATTTTGAGGGGAACTGGGACTGTGAAGGGTCTCCTGAGCAGGGACAGGGTCTTACAGCCCTCCCACTTTGACAGGTGTCCTCCACCTTCTCCTGGTGTGACAGTGAGTCACTTCTGACTCACTGCAAAACCCACAGCATTTTCCCCCCATGGAGACACAGACCAAACAAGCCTCTCCTCTTTTTGTTACAGCTTCTTCAACCTCTCCATCATCGAGCTATACCACAAGCAACAAGCACCTTGACCTCACTAGCGCTGTAGCAGGCACCACACAGAAAACTCCCCAGCAACCAACATCAAATCCTTTCCGCCCAAACTCTCAAAAGTGAGTAGCACTCCTGCCCACAACAGCCACCTCCCTCCATGAGCTCTCTTTGGCACAGCTGGAGCCTTGCAACCCTTGGGCTCTTCATGCTTCCCTTAAGGATCCAGACCTCCTGCTTTTGCCTTTAGATATCATTCCACAGAGAAAAATTCTTCCCTGTGAGGGTGGTGAGACACTAGCACAGGTTGCCCAGAGAAGCTGTGGATGCCCCATCCCTGGAAGTGTTCAAGACCAGATTGGGTGGGGCTCAGAGCAAAGATGTCCTTCCCCATGGCAAGGGATTGGAACTGGATGATCTTTAAGGTCCCTTCCAACCCAAACCATTCTGTGATTCTATGTCAATAGTTTCAGTGCCTCTGGTCACATGCCCCCGGAAAAGCCCTGCTTCTCCTCCATCTGTCTTGCAGCTTAAGCAAGACGTGAGCTATTGCCATGGGAGAAGTGGTTTCCGCCTGCAACATTGATCCCATTTCCTTCCCCAAAACTCAGAGGGACTGTTTGCTCGTGGGAAATCAAGTGCGTACCAGTGTCCTATTCTGCTTTGTAGTCACACAGAGCCCACCAGAGATAGCTGACAAAGCTTTCAACCAGAGTGGAAGGGCTTCCCCTCTTCTCTCCTGCCTTGGAGAGGTGATGCTGGCAGCAGGCAAAGCTGAGGCTCCCCATCAGCACCCTCCACAGGAGCTGGCACACTGACCTTGCCTGCTTTCCCATTACAAACAAGGTCAGCAAATAGTGGAATTAAACCAGAGCAACATTAAGTGCAGGAATCCATCCTTAAACCAGTGAAGACTCAGCAGCTCTCAGACTTGATTGTCAGTTTGCTTCTGCAGTTTTTGGTTTGGTTTGCTTTTCTCTGTGCCAAGCTGGCAGCCTGACCACTCCACACCTGCTGTCTTGCCTCCCAGGGCAAGATCTACCACACACATCTGCTTCCAGCAATTGGGTTCTGTGCTGCTGAGAAGTGTAAGAACAGAAACTCTTGGTTTTTTGCAGGTTGGATGTGGTCGAGCACATCCTCACTCCAGGCATCGTAGTGGTTCTTCTTTTGCTTGCAGTGGCTGCTGCTGTTCTGGTAATGCTGTCCAGGAAAAGGAAGAAGGGTAAGCAAAGCTGTCACAGCCAGACATCATCTGTTTCTGCACCAGAACCTCTCTCTGCTTTATTTTTTCTCTGTATTTCTTTTTTTCTCCCCCATTCCCTCCCTGGTCCATCCAGTTCCTTGGTCCTTCACTGAGACCTCCACCAGGGAGGATTCCTTCCCCTGAGGGAACAGTGGGACCATCCCATGGGTCTCATCCCTACAGGGTGGCAACCCTCAAGGTGGGTGCTGCCCAGCACAGCAGCTGCTTGAGTTTGTCTGGGCACTGTCAGCTTCTCCAGACGTGCTCACCTGTGTGGGCCAGGCTTGCACTAGGCTTGACACAAAGTTTAAAGTCAGTGTGAAGAATTTGGGTTAGGAAAGGACCAGCTGGCAGGTGGGGTATGACTTTATTTGAAGAACTGTTCCAGTTTAGAAGGCTCATGGGTAACAAGTTCCTTTTCTGCTTTACTGTGAGATTCACATTGGCAACACAGTTTCTTAATACGTTTCTTTTCCTGTTTTCACTCATGTGTAACCACATCCCTGCTTCATCCAGCCCTCTCTGGAGCAGCCATAGAGATGGACAGGACTCACAGCGTGCCGTGTACAGTAAGGAAAACCTCCTGAGGTCTTGGGTTGCCGTGCCCCAAGCTCACACGGAGAGGGGAAGGGTTACACCCCGAGCTGCCAGAGCCACTGCTTTCAGCCTGGTTCATGGTGCTTTAGACTGGGAGGGATCCTTTGGGCTGTTTGCCAAAGACACAACCAGGGACTTTGTGTGACTGTTATAGAGTATTCCTGGAAAGGGAATATAGGATTGAGCTGAGAGGTTTCTCCCCACACTCCTCCAAGCATGGGAGCTGATTTTCTGGGTGAAACAGCCTTGTCAGCAAAGCACACCTGAGGCAGCAGTGGAGCAGCTGCTCTTTCCTCGCGGCTTGGAAAGTGTTTTCTGATGTTTTCTGCCAGATTTTGAGGATGGGACTGGTGTCACCAACTAGAATTCCCTTGGGAAATGTTGAGGCAGCTCTTGCTGCAGGTTTTATTTTCACCCAGTGCTCCTGAAGCCCTCAGTCTCAGCACCCATCGGGACAGGCAGCAGGGTGGGAGATGCTCCCACCCGTGTGGATGCAGGCAGCAGCAGGTTAAGAGCTCATCTCTCTCCAGCGGGAAGCAGATGCCTTGAATTATGCAGACATTAGCCACCACACAGACACAGCTGAGAGCCAGCTGTACAGCAACGCCGAGGCTTTCCGCAGCCTGGAAGACTCCACGACCGCGTACATGGAGGTCAGACCCAGTACTAAGGTAGGAGAATGCCAAGCAGCACCAAGTCAGAAGTGGTGGGGATAAAACTGGGGCAGGTGGGGAATAGCATGGGCAGCAGAATGGGCTGGATGAGAAGGGAGAGGGTGGCAAATGGATGTGCCCAACTGGGGTGCAAGTGACCCTGGATAATGTGGGTTCCCTCTCCGGTCCCCATGGCTGTTCCTGGGTGCTTAAAGAGGCCAAGAGAGGTTCCAGCAGACTGTTTCCCTAGACTAGCCCCACAAAGGATGTTTTTTTGTTTATTCCCCTCCTTTTCCAGCATGTGGAAGACAAAACAGAGGTGATATATGCCAAGGTGCAGAAGCCTGTGCCGCAGCAGGAGCAGATCTACAACAACGTGCCACCAGCTCCACGGTCCAGTGAAGAGCCCAACAGCACAGTGTGAGAAGTGTGAGCCAGCACCTGGGCCCGTGGACTGCTCCTGCTGCCAGCAGTACCAGTGGGATTTGCATGGATGGTGTTGGGTTGGCATCCACTCTGGCAGGAGCTGACTAAACAGTGGAGCTGCTGCTCTCCGAGGCTTGGATGTTTCCTTAAATGAGCATTGAAGAGGATGAGGTTGAGTGGAGGCACGAAGAAGGATGGGGATAAAATCATCCCTTTGCATTTGTAGTCCTCCATACAGCAGTGATGCTGGGAATAAAACTTTCCCCTTTGAAGTGGGGCAGCCCAGGCCAGAGACCCACCAAGCAGTGTGTGGAGGAGCTGGGCAGGGCAGGTGAGGCTGGGCTGTGGGTTTGGGTTGGGCTGGCTCCCTGCATCCACCACCCATCCCGCTTGCCCCTTTGGCTGCATTGTCCTTGGGGGCTGAATCTCCCAAACCCACTGGTTGCCTCAGACTGATTTTTTTTTCATGCTGATGCCAGCTGACAGCTCCTTAGAGCCAGGACAGTGGGAAATGTTATGTCCAAGTGCATTTGCATGAGGTGCTTGGGTCGAGGGGTCAGCACATTAGGATCTCAGTGAAGAAATGGCCTCTCCCCTGCCACCTCAGTTCCACAGTCCCCAGGGAGGTTTGCTCCTGCTCTCTCCCACCACCCCCAGGGACCCTTGACCTGGAAGCGCACAGATGGACTGTAACCATCACCCTGCTCTTCTCTGCTTTGCTGATAGCTTTTTTTTCTGACACCACTAAATACTTTCTTCTGTGTGAAGTGTTGCTGCTTTATCAATGAGAGCAACTGAAACTCTGATGGCATTGACTGCAGTGTGTGACTGAGTTTATATGGCAGGTTTCCACCTGCTAAAGGGTTTATTGCAGAGTGTCACCCTGAAAGCAGATCCAGCCCCTCACTGCTGACCAGGTGGGATCCAACAGCATGAGCCTTTTCCTGCTGGCATGGAGATGCTGAGGCAGTTGTGGAGATGCTGAGGTGGTCCTGCAGCTCTAAACTCTTACCAGCATGGGCCAAATTGCTCTTTTACAAGGGGAAGCCCTCACAGAGCTCAACAGGCTGCACAGAGCCATTCTGCAGCTCGAGAAGCCCCTGTTATGAAAGCCCCTTCCTCTTAAAACCCTCAGGGCTGTTGAGGCTGCCATGTTCCTTCTGCTGTATCCGCAGAATCTGCCCAGAGAGCTCACAGGAGGTCATGGAACAACCCAGAGCTGCTATCACCACCCAGACACTTCTTCCTATTTCCCCTGCTGAAATACTTCCCCCCACAGGGGGGGAGGCTGAGACGGCTGGGGCTGTTCAGCCTGGAGAAGAAAAGGCTCCAGGGATACCTGGAAGTGTCCAAGGCCAGGCTGGATGGGGCTCTGAGCAACTTGGTCTAGTGGAAGATGTCCCTGCCCATGGCAGGGGGTGGACACCAGCAGCCACAGGCACACACTGTCAGTGCATGTGTGGCCACACACCCCAGCACACCCAAACACACACACACAGTCACACTCACAGTGTCACACTCACAGCGTCACACACACGCTATCACACACACTGTCACAGTCACACGTTGTCACACACTGTCTCACACAGTCACACACGCTCACACTGTCACACACTGTCACACACACACTGTCACACACACACTGTCACACTGTCACACACACACAGTCACACACACACTATCACACACTTTGTCACACACACACTGTCACACTGTCACACACAGTCACACACACACTTTGTCACACACACACTGTCACACTGTCACACACACACAGTCACACACACACTGTCACACGCTGTCACTCTCACTCCCCGGCCCCGCCCTGAGGCCCCGCCCCCTGCCCGAGGCCCCGCCCCGCTCCCTGCCCGCGCATGCGCGGCGGCGCTGGCGGCGCGGCGGGCCATGGTGGCCGGCGGGGCGATGGTGGCCGGCGGGCGGGCGCGGAAGCTGGTGCGGCGGTACCGGCTGGCGGCCGCCACGGCCCTCGCCATCCTCCTGCTCCAGGGGCTCGTCCTCTGGAGCTCCGCCGGCCTCGACGAGGAGGGGCCGGCCGAGGTGCGCCGCGGGAGTTGCGGGGGGGCGGCCCGGGGCCTCAGGGGGGGTCGGTGAGGGATCGGGGGGGCAGTGAGTGGGATGAGGGCGCTGTGAGGGGGCGATAAAGGGGATGGAGGGGTCGTGAAGGGGCTGAGGACGACGCGGGGGACAGAGGAGGCCTGGGGGTACTGAGATGGGCTCAGGGCCTGGGGGGTCGTGGGGGTTCGCTGAGTGCTGGGAGGGGGCCCTTAGTGGGGGCAGACCCTTTGGGGGCGACTGTTCCCTGAGGGGCCTGGAGTGTTCCCTTGCTCTGGAGCTGGGGGTGGGACACAAAGGGGGTGCCCCCCATCACTCCCAGGGTGTCTCTGTGAGATTGGCAAGGCCCAGACCCAGGATGGGTCCCTGGGGTGGGAGGGATCCCACAGGCTCAGACTGCTGGGGACAGGGGCAGAGGGGTGGGCTGTGGAATGTTGCCTGTGAAGGGTCTGCAGCTGCAGCACCGCAGGGTCACAGAACCTGGGAAAGGGAGCTTGTGACCCAGAGGGGGTTGGTTGAGGTCTGGTGTGGGGTGGAGAGTGTGAGGAACTTGATAAGGGTCTTGCGCTTCTCTGGGGTTTGGGGGATGTGAGAAGGTCGGCAGCTCCCCAACCAGAAAATACGTAATTCAGAGAGCTGGGATGGCATACACAGCAGCTTGGGACGTTTGTGTCAGTTCCTGTGTACCTGGCTCAGTCAGGGGTATCCCTGTGAAGTGCAAGGGTACAAGGACTTTTTGGAGTCACAGTTGTCTTTACATCAGAACACTCTGCTGAGGTGAAGTGCGTCACTCCTTTCTTGTGACTGGGGAAACCGAGGCACAGGCTGCTGAAGGAGTTTGCCCAAGGTCAGGCACAGAGCAGAGGTTGAGGAGGACTTGGGCTGCTGAAGCAAATTTCTGCCACCTTCAAACAAAGCTCCTGATCTCTGGGTTGCTTACCTGGATTGATTTATTTATTGTGAACTGCTCAGACCGTGTCCCACTATGTTTGGGTGGACCAGTAGCTGAAGCCTCCTGTTGCCTCCCTGGTGTGGAGGGTGATCCCATGGTCAGCAGGTCTAGAAAGTTTTCCTTGAGAGAAAAGGGGTGAGAAGGTGAACTGGGCAGCCCCTTGCAATGGGGAGGGTCTCTAAGGTGACATCACTCACTCAGTAGGTTAATTCCCAGCCCCAGTATCTTGGGAGCTTTGTGTGCTGCCATACACCCATCACTGACAGAGAGACAAGGAATAAATGTGGCAAAGAGGGGACATGGAGCTGCCCAGGATCTGGAGGCACTGGAACCATGAGAACAGACTGATCTGACACCAAGAAGTGCCCAACTGCTCCTTCCGCTTTTTGGTGACCTTGATCAAATTAACTTCACCTGCCCTGTCTTCTCTTTTCCTCTATGCCATCCTGCATTGCTTCTCTCTGCTCCTGCCTTGTGCAGCCTCCTGGGTTGACTTGTTCTGCCGTGGTCCTTTCCTGAATTCCCAATGGCTTGTCCCAAAACTGAGCTGGGCAGCTGACAGGTTTGGCTGTGTGTCCCCTTGCCTGGAAAGGGGGTGGTTCACCACCATCAGCCCTGACTCCAGGGCCTGGGAATTGGCAAGCTTCTTTGGAGAAGGCAAGAACGGTGCTGAATTTCACAGACAGCCCAAACCCATTAGCAATCTGGGAAAAGTCCAATTAACCTTTATTTCTTATAAAATGGCAGGTTTCTGTGCCCTCCTGCAGATTCTGATTTTGGCCAGACCTGGAGGAGCCACCATTCCCCTAAGGGCATATCTGATAAAACCAGCGAAACACTCCCAGGAGAGCCTGACCTTGCATGCCTGGAAGGATTTGGGGAAGTTTGGGATCTCTTAATTGCCAGAGTAAATGGTTCCTTCCCACTAATGGACCCAGCTCATCCCCTCCACGAATGGGCTGTGACTGGCTGTAGAGAGGGAAAGGGAGACTTGAGTAGTGTAAGCACCATGGATCCAGCTGTGCTGCTTGGATCTACCACTTTTCTTCCCAAGCCTTGTTTTGGGGTCCTGCAGGCTTCCTGTCTTCCCCAAGCAGAGGCTTTATGGTGTACAAATCAGGAGTAGCTTGATTTGTTGCCATTCACCCAGGACAACACTGAGTTTCCTACCTCCAAGAAACCAAATTATCTTGTTCCACTGGGACCAGACACCACAATCCCTGTCCAGACTGACTGATGGGAGAGGAAATTCCCATTTCTGCTGGGGGCAGTGTGAGCCTGTCCCCACTCAGGTGGGAGCCCAAGGGGACCAAAGTGATATCCTGTCACTGTTGTGATGTCACAGGCAGCTCCTGGGCAAGTGCATGAACTTCCTGGAGTGCTTAGTCTACGGTGGATCTGACAGCAGGAAAACCCTCTCACATCTCTTCCCCCACTTCATCTCTTGTCTTTGCCCTTCCAGATAGGAGGTGGCACCTCTTTGGGGCCTCTGTGTTGGTGTCTGCTCTGTGCTGTGGCCGCTGGAGAAGCTTCGTATGAAATGTCTCTTCTTCCAGAGAAGAGATGTTTGATTTCTCCTTTTTGCCCCAAAGAGCTTGCTTTTAGGGGGCTGACTCCAGCCATTTTAGTTGGGGATTCCTCTGGTGAGTGGAAAGTTTTGGTGCTGGTTTTGTCAGATGAGTGCTCGTATGTGGCAGACACTGGAGTCAGACAACCAGAGAAGGAATCCTGCAGGACACCAGGTGGTGTTAACTCTGTTCCTTGCAATGGCAGAGCTTGGACATAGTGGCACAGTCGGACCTGTGCTTGGCATTGTGGCACTGTGGGGTGGCAGTGTCATGCTGGGGGAGGCAGAACAGGGTAAGTCTCTCCAATAAGAAGCAACAGGTCAAGAGGAAAGAGCTTGAAGTTGTGCCAGTGGAGATTTAGGTTGGATATTAAGAAAAACTTCTTCACCAAAAGGGTTGTCAAGCCCTGGAGCGGGCTGGGTAAGGAAGTGATGGAGTCACAATATCTGGAGGTATCTAAAAGACATGTAGATGTGGCACTGGGGGATGTGTTTAGTGATGGCTTTGGCAGGGCTTTAACGGTTGAAAGATCTTAGAGGGCTTTTTCAATCTAAAAGATTCTGTGATTCTAAGTAACCTCTCTGGCTGGTGCCTGGAGTCATCTGTGTTTGTCAAGAGGGTGGGATGGGGATGGGGAGCCTCACTGAATGTCCCACACATAAGTCTTAAACACAGCAGAGCAATGTGGCTGGAGCTATTTCCTGCCAGGCTGGGGTGGAGGGATCACTCTGCTGTGGTGCAGTAATTAGAAACCCTTAAGTTCATTAGCTGTCAGCTCCGGAAAAGCTGGCACTGCTTCTTAACAACTTCCCTACTGGGAAAGGCAGCCAGGCATGCTTGTGAGCTGGGAACAGGGTTCTTTCCAGTGGGATGGGCAGGGCTGTAACCAAGGTTGGGCATCAAACTGGTGGGTTATCCCTGGAGTCAGGTGTGTTGGGGAGTGGAGGGTGCAAGTGGGACCAGTGAGTCTCTTCCATGAGCCCATGGAATAGAGTCCCTCCTCACTTGTGGCCTCCTGACTGCCTGCTCCTATGATGCTTGGTGGGGAAAACAGGTTTATAGCTCTGGAACAGATGGTCCTGCATGGTGACTAATAAAGGATTCTCTGCCTGTCTCGGGCTGCCTGTGACGCCTGTCGGGGTGGACATGGTATCAGCTTATCCCTGCTAAACCAACCCTTCCAGATTTAAGCAGTGGTTTGGCCATGGTTTGCTCTCTGTCCACCACAATATGGGTAGTTCAGGGACTGTGGAGCAGGCAGATCATGTCAGATGCTTCCCAGCCTTTACGCTGTGTGCTTTCTCCTGGCTGTGACCTTCCCAGGAGCTACACCCACAGGGGGCCTTGTGCTAGGGGCTAGTTCAGTCCTGCTGTCCTTGTGAGGCATCTGCCCATCCTCATGAGATGCTGTTGCCCAGGAATAACCCCGTGTGTGCCTTGCAGGCCCCTATGGTGCCTGACACAGTGACTGAACAGTCAGGGTTTTAGGGTGCTGTGAGAGCCCTGGGGGGCCTGGCTGGAGCAGGCAGCTGCCTGCCTGTCACCCAGAAGCGCCTGTGGTCGGCTGGGAGCACACAGCCCCAATACCATGGGTACCACTTGCTGGGAAAGTTTTCTCCCACGAGCGTAGCATCCAAACTTCCCAACTCTCCCCAGGGCTGGCTCATCAGCCAGCCTGGCAGAGGTAACCAAATATAATTAATTACACATCCGCTTGGCTCCACGGGAGGGTTTGTAACTGGATTTCTAGGGAAGGTGCCTACTCCAGCACAGAATGGGGACCTGGGACCCAGGGATGGGAGCGTGGACAGGACCTTGGTCGATGCCTCTCTGGTGCTTTCAGTCCAGAGAGCGCAGCTGCAGCCCCCTGGGACTATGGCTGTGCTGGGCTTGGGTTCCCAGTGTGGGCACGACAGGCAATTTGGTCCATTTGTCTTCTGGTAGGTGTTGTCTCCACTGTCAGGGATGCCCCTGTGTGGGCAGGCTCCTGGAGAGTGGCTGGTGCAGATAAAACTCACCTGGGCCATTTTGTCTGCAGCCAGGCCAATCACAGCAGGACCCTGTGTGTGTCAGGTTGCTGTGATGAAGTGGTCTGCAAACTGGTCCCCCTTGCTGGCATGGAGGGGCCTGTCCCTGTGACTGGGGCATAGGACCATGCAGGAGGGTCCTGTGGGTCTTACACTGGGGTTTTAGGTAGCTGTGTGATGTCCTTTGCTGCACAGTGTCTGCTCCTGGAGCACCTGCCATCCTGCAACACTGAGCTCTGGGGACTGGGAACAGGGGTGCTCCAAGGAGCATGTTGGCAGAGCCAGGAGGAAGCAGGCCTGAATTAATGCTGTCTGTCCTCTCTTTCATATCCACATGGAACTATAACAGGAGCGGCAGAAAAAAGCTGGGTTTCCTGAGAGCAGCGATGGCTCCAAGGACTCGGACAGCTCTGCTGGACGCCGAGGTAGCGCCAGCCGGAAGCACGGGCGGTGGCGGGGACGGCCGGACAGCCCCGGGGCACTGGTGTCCAAGGTGGTGAGGGCCGTCACAGCCAGACACAAACCGGGATGGAGACTGCCGGCCGTGCTGGACTCCTCCAGCAGGAGGAACCTGACGGAGCTGCGCGGGGAGGCCCAGCTGGCTGTGTTCCAGCAGGGTGACACAGGCAGTGTGGAGGGGGCTCCCCAGCCCACTGAGAACAGCTTCACCCCCAAGTGCGAAATCACGGGCAAGGATGCCCTGTCGGCGCTGGCCCGAGCCAGCACCAAGCAGTGCCAACAGGAGATCGCCAACGTGGTGTGTCTGCACCGGGCCGGCAGCCTCATGCCCCAGTCCGTGCCTCGCCACTGCCAGCTTTCAGGTGAGTCCTGCTGGGGTGCTTCTGCTCACCTCAGGCATCAGGAGTATCCCAGGCATGTGGACCACCTTCCTTATTTCACCGAACTGACCCACCTGGCAGCAAGCAGCCTCAATCTGTCACTGATTCCCAGATTACCGCTCCCTCTGTAATCCAATCAAAGCTGTGCCAGCCTCCTTAAACTGGGCTGTTCATCCCAGCCCACAGTGCTGCAGGGTCAGAGCCCTGCCCAGCTGCATCTTCTGTTTTGAGGAGGCAGAGAAGGACACCCTCTTCCTCAAAGTGCCCCATCAGTGTAACACAAGGGGCTGTGTGTGCCTCCATTCCCTGCCACTGCAGCCAGTTTGGGGTTTGCCTGAAGACGAGTGCTTCTCTGCTGTTCCTTGCCTTGCTCAGGTCTCCTGGATTGCTCAGGAGGTCTGGGGGGTGCATTCCAAGTCTGGGGGTGGCCGACAGCCATCTCCCTCTCTGTGCAGGCAAGGTGAGCCCTGTCATCCAGTGGGATGAGAACCGGCTGCAGCAGGTGCCCCCCAGCCAGCCCGTGCGCATTGCCTACATGCTGGTCGTGCACGGCAGGGCCATCCGCCAGCTGAAGCGGCTCATCAAGGCTGTGTACCACCAGCAGCACTTCTTCTACATCCACGTTGACAAGGTGTGTGGTGGGGTGAGGGCAGGAGGTTCGAACAGTGCTACATCAGTCACTGGGACAGGGAGCAGAGCTGGGGTGTGGGTGTGTGGTGAGTGGGGGAAATGGCTGGATAGGATCTGTCCTCACTGCTGTGGAGCTGTGACCCCCTGCCTCTATTTCTGCAAGCTCACAGAAGCAGGATCTATCCCCCCTGCCCAGAGCAGTCTTGTCTTGCTGCCCTGCTCCATGTGGAGGCTGCTGCAAGGGCTGACCCTGGGCTGGTGGCAAGGAGGACAGGGCTCCAGGAGGACGAGCTTGCTACTGAGGGTGAGCCTTGTTCCCTGGCAGCGCTCCAACTACCTCCATCGTGAGGCCGTGGAGCTGGCCCAGCACTACCCCAACATCCGTGTGACACCCTGGCGTATGGTGACCATCTGGGGAGGTGCCAGCCTGTTGAAGATGTACCTGCGTAGCATGAAGGACCTGCTGGAACTGACTGAGTGGCCCTGGGACTTCTTTATCAACCTGAGTGCCACTGACTACCCCACAAGGTGAGGACCTTGCTGGAGGTGTTGAGGCTCTGTGATGCTGCAGCAGCCTTGGGAGGGGCAGGGAAGAGCAGGGAGCTGAGAAAGATGGGTTTGGAGATTGCACCCACCTGCCGGTGATGATGCTCCAGGGCCAGGCTGGTCCCATCTCTGCAGAGGAGCCCAGCCAGTACCTTGAAGGCTGTTTTTTCCTGCGGTCTGGGTGTTGCAGGGCAACATGCATGTGAGGCGCCAGATGGTCGCGTCTGTGTCTCCCCAGTGATGGGACAAGGGTTTGAGTCAGCACCCACTGAGCAGCTTTAGGCTCCTTGTGTCGTAAGGCTCTTGTAGTATGAATGTTTACTTGGCTGCTTCACCCCCGGGGCATTAATGATTCCTAATTTGCACCTCAGGACTAATGAAGAGCTGGTGATGTTCCTGTCCAAATACCGAGATAAGAACTTCCTGAAGTCTCATGGCCGGGACAATGCCAGGTAATCCCAGCTCAGGGCAGAGCAGAGCTGAAGAAACAAATAAAGGAGGGATTTGAAGAAAGAACTGAAACAGCTGGAGCAGGGGAATGTTCTGCATGTAGCTACACTTAGCAAAGTGGTTGACACTCCTAACGTCTTGTCCTGGTCCATGTGGGCAGGTTTATCAAGAAGCAGGGCCTGGACCGCTTGTTCCATGAGTGTGACTCCCACATGTGGAGGTTGGGTGAGCGCCACATTCCCGAGGGCATCGTGGTGGACGGAGGTTCCGACTGGTTCTCGCTGACACGCAGCTTCGTGGAGTATGTGGTCTATGCCAACGACCAGCTGGTGTCCCAGCTGCGCCAGTTCTACACCTACACGCTCCTGCCAGCTGAGGTGGGTGCTGGCTGCAGGCCATGGGCTGGATATTTTTACTGCTGTACTTAACATCTCTGTCCCATTTTGTCCCTGCCCTGGGTAGCTGCAAAGGGCATTGGTGGTTCTGCTCAGGCAGCTTTGTGCCTTCTCTTGTCCAGACTCAGATGTGGGAGGAACAGACAGACCAAGGGTCACGTTTACATCCAGCCCTGCTTTAGGTCCTGACGGCCCTCTGGACCAGATCAGGGCTGGTGTGGGCGTACAACCTGGTCCCTAACGTGTTGCCCTGTGCTGGGAACTGGGTAAAGTTTCTGTTCAGGAGCAGCTGGGGTCTGTCCTGTTCCTCTGCGGGTAAGGCTCTCTGTTAACCATCCATCCTCTATCAACACTGGGTGTCCTGTCCTTTCTCTACTGTGCACAGTCCTTCTTCCACACGGTCCTGGAGAACAGTCATGCCTGTGAGACGCTGGTCGATAACAACCTTCGAGTGACCAACTGGAACCGGAAGCTGGGCTGTAAGTGCCAATATAAACACATAGTCGACTGGTGCGGGTGCTCCCCAAATGACTTCAAACCCCAGGACTTCCTCCGGCTACAGGTGAAAAAGATCCTCCTTTCTCCTCCTGCTCTCTCCCCTGCTCCCTGTCTCTCTCCTCTTTGAGCTGGCCTGCGGGCAGCCTGGGCTGCAGTGCCAGCTGCTGTGCATGTCCCCATGAGCTGCACCCAAGCCCTGCAAGGGACCAGAGCAGGGTCAGCTCCCAAGCTGCTGTAGGGCTCAGTGTTGTCATGTCTGTAAACACTCCAGCAGCAGGATTATGCTGCCTGTCCTGCCCTGCAGCCATACTTCTGCTTGCAGCACTGTTCCTCTTCCCAGACTTTCTCTTGTTTTCCTGCTGTTCCCCTGCAAACCCATCACTTGGGACAAATATCCTTTCAGTAAACCCCCTTCAGAGTGCTGGTGCTTTTGGCAGGAGAAAATGCCTTGTGACAAACTGTCTCCCATGCTTTCAGTGCACAGGGATGTAGAGTGAGCATGGGGAGTTTTAGGGGAGATAGACCCAGCCCTGAAAAGAGTGGTTGTCAGGATTTTACAGTAGTCCCAGGCTTGGAAAGCCCAGAGCCCTGATCCCACAGGCTGTGCCACATGGCCAGGGCTCGTGCAGGGTTCTGCAGCAGCTCTGCAGGGTGGGGGCCCATCAGAATAGAGATTGCAGCAAAGGAGCTGGATGACACATGGCTGCTTCTGAGCACAGAAAGGAGGAGGTGTAGTGGGAGACATGGCAATCCGTCTGCAGTACCAGTAAGTGTTTGTTGTGCTCCCACTGATCCTGTCATAGAGGATCCCACGTACATGCTGGCTGTGCTGTGCTGCTCCTTAGCCTGTGCCCTCAAAAGGGACAGGATGAGTCCCATAGATTTTCTTGCTGGAATGGGAGGGCAGAGTGAGCGAAGCCAACACTATTAGAAATGCTTGTGCTCTTCCAGCAACTCTCCAGACCTACCTTCTTCGCCCGCAAGTTTGAGTCGACGGTGAACCAGGAGGTGCTGGAGATCCTGGACACACATCTCTATGGCAGCTATCCCCCCAACACACCAGCCCTCAAGGCGTACTGGGAGAATGTCTATGACCGTGTTGATGGGCTCAGTGGCCTCAGCGATGTCACCCTCACCTTCTACACGGCCTTCTCCAGGCTGGGGCTCCACAAAGCTGTGTCCATGCCGGCAGTGAAGGCCGACAAGCTCTGCAGGTGGGGCATTTGCTGTGGGCACTATCCAGGCTCCAAGTGGCAGCCTTCATCTCATACTGGGAGGGTGCAACTTCTCTGATGTGCAACTTCTCTGTCTCTCTCTCCAGATTTGAATCCCGGGGCTTCCCCTCCAGTGTGCACTTATATTTCTATGACGACCGTTTCCAGGGTTACCTGGTGATGCAGGAAGTGCAGAATTTGGCAACTGGGCAGGCAGAGTCTCTGGAGGTGTGGATGATGCCCCAAGGAGCTCTGAAGCTGTCAGGCCATGGAGGGCAGGCAAACCGCTTGCAAAACCTTGAGGTATATGGGGCACTTCCCTTCTTGGCTCTCCCACTCTGTGCTGCCCTTCCTCCTCTCCCCCACCTGCACCACACTGTGGGGACAGAGGAACACAGTGCTGCCACTGTGTCTGAGAACAAGCCTTTGTCGAGGAGTTTGGTTTCTGTGTTGTATGTGGAACTCGTTGGAGTATAGGCCTACAGAGGATCTTTCAGGGAGTGCTGAGGCTGTGGTGCCCAGTGCCTGCAGCCGCAGGAGGCCTCCCACAGCTAAATTAGTGCTGGCATGGTGCAGGCACATCAGCCATGGAGGGTGGGTTGTCCATTGCTTTGGTCTCCAAAGATTTATTCCTTCCCTAGTTCAGGGAGGTGAAATGCAAAACCTCAGCTGATAGTGTCTCCCTGCCCAGCATCCCACTGCTTGTGCCTCCTGTCCCTCCAGGTGGGCACAGAGTGGGACCCCAAGGAAAGACTGTTCCGCAATTTTGGAGGCTTAATTGGACCTTTTGATGAGCCAGTGGCCATGCAGAAGTGGTCACGGGGCCCCAACCTGACAGCCACAGTGGTATGGATCGACCCCACCTACGTCATTGCTGCCTCCTACGACATCACGGTGGATTCTGAGGCAGAGTTCACCCAGTACAAGCCCCCCCTCAACCATCCTCTGCGCCCTGGCATCTGGACCATCCGCCTCCTCCAGTTCTGGGAGCCTCTGGGGGAGAATCAGTTCCTAGTAGTGCCCCAGACCTTCAACCGCAAGCAGCCTCTCAGGAAAGGTGAGGATACTCTAGAGTTTGGGGCTGGACAGGCGGGTTTCCCTGTGGGCAGTCCAAGGTGCATCCCCCTGTGCTGGCCTGTGGGCTGCAACTGGTGACAAGGCAGGAGCCATTTCTGCTGCTATGACCATGCCCATGTGAATCTGTAAACTAGGCCTTTGGGCAGCTGTGGAGGCCCCATTGGCAAATTATTTGGGTCCTTCCTGGCAGCAGCATCTCACTCTTTGAGCTGGAGAAGAGAGCTGGGGTTGCAAAAGGATGAGGGGCTGTGCTCTACTGGACTGAGAGGTACGACCTGCAGGGATGTTGCTGATCCCCTTTCTCTTCCCTCCCTGTCCTGCCCAGATGACAGCAACTGGCTGCATGGTGGGCCCCCCCGCAACGAGTACATGGATCAGAACTTCCAGGGCCTGGGGGGGATCCTCAACCTGCCACGCTCCGAGGCGGCGGAGGAGGACGCGGCACGGAAGGCGCAGCTGACGGGCAAGGCACTGGAGGACTGGGTGGACGCTGCCGTCGGCACCTTCTGGTCTGTGGCAGATGTCTGTGTCAGCAGCCCCTCTGCCTGCACCTCACTGGAGACCTGCAGCAAAACCTCCTGGAGCTCCCTGTCCCCGGACCCCAAATCGGAACTGGGGCCCGTCAAAGCCGACGGGCGGCTGAGGTAGCAGAAGCAGCCAGGGGGCAGCCTTGGGAGCGAGGAGCATCCTCCGTCTCTGGCGTGGGGTGTCTCCGGACCACATCACCCTGTGCCATTTGCACCGTAGTCACTCGAGGAAGAGAAAATGGGAACCTTCAGGCAGGGGAAAACCTTCTCCTGTTGGGGTATTTTGGGCAGAGGGAGAGGCATGAGGTGGGTCTTGCCCACCTCCCCAGGAATGGGCTCTTGCTGGCCAGGGAGAGTGTGCCAGGGTGCCTGTCCCTGCGGGGACATGTCTGGTGCCTGGGAAGAGCTGTGTGTTACTCCAGGCCTTGGAGCCTCAGGAAAGGGTGATGTGGGAGGGAGGGACAGCTGGTGGGTGGGCAGACTCTGGACCATCTCAGCATCGTGCCCAGCCCTGGGCTGGAGCTCAGCAGGACCAGGCCTTTGCTGTTGGCTGCTCCCCCTGAGGGGTTGGCGAGGGACCGGGGACAGGAAGAAGCAGAACGGGTCAAAGCCTGCCATGTGTGCAGAGCTGCTGCTGGCCTGGGGCTTGCATCTCATCCCCTCCACCCCAGTCCTTTAGTTTGTATTTTTATAAATATATATATAGAAATATATATGATGCAAAGTGCAATAGAGACAAGACCCCGCATTGGTCGGGAAGTCCTTGTGTCTCCATCTCCCCTCAGACTGTAACATACCTTGTTCTCGGGTGTCCTGGTGCTACAGGACAGGGTGCTGGGTCGTTTACATATTTTTTTATTATTAATTATTATTGTTTTGTTGTTTGCCCATTTCCTGCTGGGGACCTGCAGCCTGCTGCCCTGGGACAGGGTTGCCCCCAGGTCATGGGGTGCTGCCTGTCCTGTGGGGCAACTGCCTGATTGTGCCAAATATCTAGTGTGTTGTGTGACAGTGAGGGGGAAGCGCTCGGTGCGTGGCTCAAGGCCAAGGAGCTGCTGTAGACCCAGCCACTTCCATCTCCACTTCAGCAAAGGGATGCCCCAGTCCCCTGCCAAAACATCATCCATGGGGCCAATGTCCTTCTGCGGATGAGAAAGCAGCTTGCTGTGCCTGGAGGGCTGCCCCATGCCACAGCTCCATGGCCCAACCTTTTCTTTTCTCCCATGTCGGCAGAAGCTCTTGGGACCTGCTGTGCTTCCCTGGCCAAAAAGCAAAGAGGCAAGACGAGGTCCGGCCAGCTCCATCTGCTCTGCTCTTTCTGCTTCCCCCTGCTCTGGAGGGAAGAGATGCCACCTCCTCCTAGGAAGGGTTGCAGTGGAGCATCCCCCTTCCCCGATGTCCTTGGAGTCTGCCTCCAACATTCTTTTCTCCAAGACTGCCTGGAGAAGTCCGGGTTTGGTTTTACCCTGGGAAGACGCATCACAGCTCGGGATTATCTGGAACCTGACTGGCCCAACCCTCTGCTCAAGGCAGGGTCTCAGGAGCTGGTAGGGTTTTGCTGTCTCCATGGATTTGTGCCATCCTCACCTTCCCAATGTGTCCCATCTCTCCCTGCCCAGCAGGTCTCACACTCCTGATCTCCAGATAAAAGGATGCTCGTGCGGCAAGAGGTGTGTTGTAACATGGAGGGATGTTGGTATGTGAAGGGAGGTACCTGCTGGCACCCAGCCCACCCCTTCTGTGCCCACTCCTTCCTGGGGTGCTCCAAGGGCTGTGGGAGGGGAGAGGGGCCGTACAGGGGAGGACGCCAAAACTCTGTGTCAGAAGCATTATGTAAAGTTGTCTTAAATATGCAACATCATCACAAATATATCTATATCTCTACAGTGTCGTGTCAGGTTTTTGTGGTGTTCTGGAAGGGATGAAGGAGGGGAAGAGTTTGGGCTCGCCTTGGTAACAGTGTAAATCCTTCTTGGGCACCAGGGCAGGTGGTGTGGAGGTGTTAGGGCAGGGTGACCTCGCTTGCGTGGGTTATGTGTGACCCAAAACCAAGCTCGCCATTTTCATAGCACGTGAGAGCGCGGGAAGGGCCTAGAGCCGGGGGCTGAGCCCGGTTACACCCTGGCAGCGTGTGCCCTGCAGGTACCGGGGTACTTAGCCTTGATGTGGCACTTAACTAAGGTGTTAATTACCTAATGAGCGGGCACCTCCTGATGCCTGCGGGGCCAGGGGCCTCCCGCAGCCTAACCCAGCAGGAGCGGGGCAGCGCTAGGGCTGGCCGGTGTCGCTGATCCCGGGAGAGACACGTGGCCTGGCTGCCGCTCTGCCTGAACCACGGGGCTCGGTAACCCCGGCAAGGGGCCGGGACGGCCGGGGACGAGCCGGGATATCCCGGGCGTGTGTGGGGAGGGGAGCGCCGGGAGAGCCGCGGCTGAGCCCGCCCCGACCCCGCCCCGGCCCCGCCCCGCCCGTCGCGGCCGGTGGGGCGCGGGCGGCGGGCAGGGGCTGCTGGCGGCGGGGTCGGGATGGCGCAGCCCGGGGAGGGCTCGGGACACACGACGGCCGCCAGCGCGGGCATGGACAGCAACGTCCTGGCCATCGTCATCGCCGCCAGTGAGTGCCGGGCGTGGGCTCCGGCGTGGCCGGGAGCGGAGCGGGGGCGGCCGGCGGGCGGGATCGGCCATTGCCGGTGCCTCCCGGGCTGTGCCGGTGAGGGGGTGAGGGGTGCGTCTGGGGAGCGGTCGCTGCAGCGTCCGGCCCTAATCCGGGATCCCGCTGGCTCCCGGGGCTGGGGGCTGGCGGTGCCGGTGGGCTCCGCGGAGCAGCGCGTGGGCCGGGTGGGAGCCGCGGGTTCCCGGGAGACCGGAGCGCCGGCGAGCCGGCACGCTGCCGAGGTGCTGAGAGAGCCGAGAGTCCCGGGTGGGGGATGCTCGGTGGGTCGCCCGCGGCCGGTCCCTGCTGCCCCGGTCCGGGATGGGGTGAGCCCCTACTCCGGCTCTGCAGGTTCTTCCCGGTCTCGGAGACGAAGAGAGAGATGTTGGTTACAAAGGGGCTTTGGCGGGCAGCAGGTAGAACCGACTTCTCCGGGGCTTCTCCAAACTGCTCTGTGCCGCGGCAGCCGAGGGGCGAGGGCGGGCGGCAGAAGAAGGCCCGTGGGCCCGTCAGGCCACCAGCTCACTCCCCACTCCTTTCCCCTGCCAGCGGTATCCACATCTGTCTTCATCGTGGCGATCCTCATCCTACTGCTGCTCCTGTACCACCGAGACCCCATGTGCTGCCAGTTCCTCTGCTCCTGCCGCTTGTTCCAGACCCCCAGCCAGTATGTGAGTGTCCTCTGAGTCCTCCCTCTATTCCTCCTGCCTACAAGTCCCCAGCTGCCCCCCGAGCCCCTGTTCCCTTGTGCTGGGTCTGTGTGGCTGCACTGATGGGCTTCTCTCCTGCATCCTGGCTGAGGGGTTGCTGATGGATGAGGACCTCTAAAGGAGAGCTGTCTCCTTGCTCCTGCTCTATCCCAGAGATCTATCCACCCACCCAGTCCTGCCTGGCTGTGCCATTAGGGTTGTATCTTCAAGGCCTAACACTAACAGGTCCCCCTGCTTCCCACGCAGCTCAGGGAGGTGTCCTCCTCCCCTCTGTGGGGTCGGGCTCTGCTTTACAGGGAAGGGGCCCAGCAGGGAAGGGGGCTGGAAGCTGTGGGCAAAGGCAGACAAAGCCGCTCGCATCCCCGGCGACTGGCTCTCTTGTGTACAGCTCCTGGGGAAGGAGCAGTGAGACACAAAGCCTTTTCGTTCGCATCTGTAATTTCCTGGGGCTGGCTTTCAGCTGGGGAAGCTGAAGGGAAAAGAGCAGCATGTGCAGCCAGCACTGCTTTTGTGGTCGTGACTGCCTGGAGAAAGCTCAGCCTCCAGAGCTGGAGGGATGGCTCTTGAGGAGAGGGCTGCAGGTACCGCTCCACAGTCTCAGGGAGAAGAGGGAACATTCAGCCTTGCTAGCAAGGGATGGAGAAACTTGTGCTGAGAAAGTCAAATCTAATAATCCAGCACAGGCTGGGGAGTCCCCAGGAGAAATCACAGGGGGCATGGGCTCTGCAGATGGTGCAGCCATGATTCATTGCTCCTTTCCCTTCTTCCTCCCCACTGCCTGCCCATGGCACACATTGGGAGTGGGCCGTGCTGCTGTGCTCCCTGTCCTGCAGAGCTTCTCCCTGCGCCCTGAGCTGCAGCTGCAGAGCCTGCACTGTGCTGGGGCCTGATTCTGGTGTGGGAGTTTCAAACAGGGCTGTGTGGAAAGATGGATGCAAAGAACTGTATACAGAAAGGGAACTTACATAGGATGTGTTTCCACTGGAAAAAGTTGTAGCATGTCAGGCAGCTTTCAGGCAGGTGCAGTTGTTCTGCTTTTGGTTATCAATTATAAAAGTTCAGCCCTGTGTTCCTGCAGCCTCAATAGTTGTGCTGTAGGGCCGAGACAAACAGTTCCTTGGTTGTTAAGGGGAAAAGTAAATCAGTCATTCATGGGCATCCCTGGGAGTTTCCGGGCTGTTTCCTGCTGGCAGAGATGAGGTTTTGTGAGAGCAAGGAATGGCCATGGTTCAAGTCCTGGCTCTGACTTGAGGGGCTGTTCTCTGTGAGCAGGATTTATGCTTGCTGTTGCTCAACACCTTGACAGGGAATCCAGTTTAACTGGAGAGAGACTGCTCAGGAACAGCACAGCTATTGCCCTGCAGATTTGCTCCCTGTGTTATCCTGAAATGACAACCTCGGTAGATAAGGGCTTACAAATTCTGTAACCCTGAGCATGTGACAGAGCTCTTATCTACACCAACAGAATAATTGGGTTGGTTTTTGTTGTCCCCTGAAGAGAGATGGTTCTGCTAAGTCTCACTGAAACCCTGCCTGAGGCCCAGGCTGTCCCTCTGCCTGTGCTGTGCCCCTTGGAGCGGGTCCTGCGCTGCCGGGGAGGATGTGCATGAGCCATCGCTGTTGAAAACAGGCAGGGACAGGTTGCCAGCAGTGAGAGCTGCATGAGCCAGATGGGCAAGAGGGAGCAGCTCTTCCTCTGCCAGAGTCCTTCTTCCCAGGCTGTCCCGTGCAAGCTCCAGGACAAGATACAAGGGATTTTGGCTTTGCTCATGTCGTCCTCATTGCAGGACCACCCCCCACCCTACTTCAGCAGCAGCCAGCGGCTGGTGGGACCCCAGCGTGGAGCCTCACGGCTGGAGAGCGCTGCCGAGAACCCCGGCATGCAGGTGATGGCAGGGGCCCTCATGGGCTTGGGAAGACTGTGGTTACAGGATTCACCTGGGGACAAGGTGCTGAACAGCATCTTCTGGTGCTGTCTCAAAACTTTGGGAAGTGCTGCCTGTATGTAAAAACTTTGGGGGAAGGTGGGGCATGTGTGGCAGGGATACTGCAGAGGACACCACAGTGCCCTGAGGTGTTTGGGCATGAAATGCCAGGTAGATCCCTGGCGGCTTGGGATCCTGCAAAGCAGGTTGAGGTGTAATTGCCTCCTTGGAAGGGATTTCCTCTCTAGGTGTTGAAAGAAGGGCATTTGCAACTTTGAGCCCTGAAGTAACTCAAAGTGGCATCAGGTCATGAACTTCCCGTGAAGACAGCCACTATCCCACTTGACCCTTCTCTCCTGGGCTGGGCATTTCTAGGGAGATGAGCTCTTCTGCGTTGGACCCCCCAGCACCTACCAGCTCCCTTCCTGGGAGCAGCCCCGCTTGCCAAGCTATGAGAGCGTGAGGAAGAAAGATCGCCAGCGGGAAATCCATCAGATGATTGCGGAGAGGTTTGGGCTGTGGGCAGAGCCATCCCAGGAGGTGAGCATCCCCTCCCTGCCCAGGGCAGTCTCAGCTCTGGTCCCTATCTGTCTTGCTTCAGCAGTTGGTGGTAGCGGAGGACTCTGTTCTCTGATTGCCTTTCCCTGATAGCCTTTATCGCTGGGAAAGCACAAAGTCTGTCTGTATCGGGAGGCTTCTTTGGAGTACATCTGTGCTGGTTAATGATCCATCTGCCCCCCGGTGTGTTTGCAGAAATGCCTGTGCTGGGAGGCAGGGCAGAGCCCCAAGGAGAACAGGGCAGGCCCTTCAGATCACCTGCTCCATACAAGTCCAAGCTGAGAATGTTATTTTTGGATCTCTAAGGCTTCCACAGCTTCTTGCTCCCTTCTCCCTGCAGGACACTCCTGGGAAGTCTCTCACTATTACCTTGAAGTGTTTATGGCTTATTTATGAGCAGGAGGCTTTGCCTGTTATGATACTTGGATTTGCACTCCCACAACAGAACAGAGAAAAGCAAGTGCACCTGTCAAGTAGGTCCTGCAGCAGCATCCTGAGAATCTCCCATGAACAGAGACCTCATTGCCTAAAGCAGAACAAAACCATTTGAAACTGAGCAGATCCCTGTAAATTCACTGATTTAGCTGGATTTTGAGCTCTTAAAGTTGTACCATAAAGTCTGGTGTAGTCAGCACTTGCCACTCAGTGTTTGGAGCTGTAACTGAAGATACCTGCCCTGACTAACTTGATCTAGTCTAGACTAGACTAACTCTAGTCCCTTCCTATGCCAGAGGGTTGGAACGGATGATCTTTAAGATCCCTTCTAACCCAAACCATTCTGTGATTCTATGAAACCAGAGCACTGAGAGCACAGGAGAGTAAATACTCAAAGATGTGTAGTTGAGGAACTGCAATGGAAGCTCTTCCACAACAATCCCTGGGCCACTCCTGTCACGTGTTGTGGGGAGAAGGCTAGTCCAGCTCTGACACAATAAACATGACAAGGCCTGGAGGTTCTTTGCTGCTAAGCAGTGAAACTCACTGCCGAAACATGGGTAGAAAGCCTGGTTTGTAGGTGCTTGTGTAAATCCCAGTGATACTTCCCTGGTTAAAGGAAAGTAAGTAACAGTCCTCTTAACAAAAGTCGTCTTTTCTGGCCTTGTGCCAAGTCCTTGAAGGGAACTGGGAAGAGCAGGAACCTGGCACGAAGTGTGAGGGAGGCAGGTTTCTGTCATGCTGTGTTGCAGACTGATGCTAAGCCCTCGTCTGCAGGTGTTCCTCAGCCAACAGCCGGCTGTGCTGGGGGCTGCGGGGGTTTAATTTCAGGCTGGTGGTGGTTGTCAGCCTTGTCATCCGCTCTGTAAGAAGAGGTGGGATAATCTCCTGGTTATTTCTGATCCGCTGTAATGCTCTTCCTCTCCCCTCAATAGATGCCGCCTCCCTACGAACATGCTCTGAGGCATCCTCCAGCTTTCTCAGGAACAGCAGCAAGCTCAGAGACCTTGGACAGATGTGGTGTTCCAGACCCCTTCCATGCCCCTCTCAGCTACCAAACTCAGCGAAACACAGCGGTGTAAGGCCTTGGCGTCGGTGTGCCGCTGCTTCCCGTGCTGTCAGCAACAGAAGTGCCTGGGACACCATTCTCCTCCGCAGGGAATGGCCAAACCTTCACCCAGATCCACAATCAGCCAAGACCCAGCCAGCACTGACATCCCTTCCTGCAGCACAAGGACAACCAGGGAGCCACTGCCGGGTACCGCGCTGAGAGGAGCAACCAGGGACGGACATCTGCTTGCTCTTCTCTGGCAAACACTGTTACTAAAGGTGACGGACCAGCTGCTGGAGCTGCACTGGGCAAAGCCAAGGTGAAGGTCTGCTCAGCCACAGCTCCTCAGGAGCAGCCTATTGTACCTCAGTGAGCAGCACTGCTGGCTTTACAAAGGATCGGACCTCAGACACTGGTTGTGTCGTGCTACTTCACTTGTTTCTTAGTTATCGAGTGTTTTACTGTATCCCTGTATTGGCTGCCAGGTGGGAATCCCCACTGTTAGTGGATCTACACTGGAGCACCACTGTGTGCTCTGGCAACAACGGGCCACTGTGACCAACAGCAGTTTTGTACAGACCTCAGACACGGATTTGGAGAGGCTTTGGAGGTTGTGTCACCTGGTGTATGCAAATACACTGAGATGAACTATGGGATGGATTTGCAGGCTGGGAAAGGACAGATGTGTGGACACAACAGCTGGTGGTCTCCATGAAGAATGTGAAGCATAGGTGAACAGGTGTGGCTGACCTAGTTCACCTGGTCTTCTGCAGAGCAGAAGAATTGTCTAATAACGTCAACACTGGTGTCCTTACACCACCAATTTTGATAACCTGTTTTCTACTGCAAAGTCAATGTTTCAAATTGTTTACAAACCTGTAGATAAAATGAGATCAGTTTGGCCACAAGGTATTTTATTTGGGCTCCTTTATTTTGAGCAGTAGAAGCTCAAAAATGTCACATAATGACTCAAAAGGATTAGTCTCCTGGGTTATGGCTTTATGATACACCTCCAGCTGCTGAGCTTCAAATATCAGCCCAGACTTCGGCATCTTACCAGGCCCCCTCAACTTAGTCATGAGTTAGAGTTATGCCTGTGAACTTGCCTCATGTGGCCAATGAATGGAACATTCAGATATATGAGTTAATCAATGAGACAGAGGGAAGAATCCAGCTTCCTGGAACACAGCATTAGGTGCATGTGAAAAAGGATCTGTTCTGCAGTATTGCAAATTAAGGTACAAACAGAACAGTAATGACTGTGTAAAAATAGAGGGAATTATGAGGGGGATGAGTACTGACATAACAGTGATTGTAGAGGGAACGCATCCAGTGGCACAACAGAACAGGTTGTCCAGATACTGAATGAACATGGGAACACATTCCATGATCAGCCAAGACCTTCAGCTGCCCCACAGCATTTATTAAACACTCTTAAAAATGCCAGCAGGTGATCACAGTGCCTGAACACCAACCACGTGTGCTTTAGGAGCAAAACCACATCCTAAATCAGTATCTTCAGAGATAGAATACTCTTGTCCTCAGATTCCAGTTCAGCTGCCGTGGTCTGTCCTTCCCATCTGTGCCTGTGTGACCCAGGAGGCTCACAGCATGGTGACCAGTTTGAAGCTTCCTACCTCTGTGTTGGGGATGACACTGATAAAGGTTTTATAAAGGATTGCTCCTTTGGGCAGGCGGCAGATCACGTCCCTGCTCTCAGGGCTGCGGGGTTGGGGTACATAGGGCTCCTTGGTGTATCTCACAATCCCGTCCTCCAGGGCGTAGAGTGTGTTGTTACGGCCCATCCCCACCTGGGAGAGGATGAGGAGCATTAGAAAGGAGGGGCTGGAGATCCACAGCTAAAGCAGATCTGATCACTGGTCTGCCTCGTTTGATATCCTGGCTTCAACAGCATCTGTTACTTTGTATTTTAACATAAAAGAAAGCCACACAACTTGCTTCCAAGCAATCAGTCTGCAATGGTGCTCAGTACGAGGGAGGAGACACCTGTTCCACCCTGAAGCACAAGTTCCTAGTCAGGTCACAGAAGTGTTTTGGGATACCCGTAACTTGCAGACCTTCCCTGAGTACCACAGACAGGCTGTGTGCCACTGGGCAGGCTCTGTGACTAACAAATACCAGGTGATGAAACCCAGTGTCAGGATATATAGCACACAGGGATGAGCATTAAGAATGAGATGGAAAGAGAGGAGGCAGTGGGTGTGGGACTCTGGTGGGCTGCTGTTCTCTGAGAACCCAGGAAGAGAGAGAAGAGGCCTTACGTGAGCGCCGGGGTGCCAGCGGATCAGTCGCTGTGTAGCCAAAATGTTGCCTGCGTGGACAAATGCACCTGCAAGAGAGTGACGGGTCAGAGTGCAGAGAAACAGCTCCCCAAAGCCCTGGCAGAACACAAATGGTGTTCTAGGACTTACAAATCACAGCTTTCTGTGGGCGTTTTCTTAGGAAAAATTACTTTAAATGCTAAAAGCATCTTAACAAAAATGCTGTTAGCAGGAAATGAAGGGCAGCTGATAGACCATGGCAAACAGTCAAGTCTGAAAAGACTGCATCTGGGGTACAAGGCACTTTCTGGTTGCTGAAGGCAGTTGTTTTACTACCTTTACATTGATATGTTTCCATCAGCAAAGCTAATAATTATTAAGCACTCAGCTGCAAGAATCTGTACTTTGGCTTCTGCTAAGCCTTGTAATTCTCTCCTTTGTAAACACTGGAAATACTCAGTTTTTCCACCCAGCGTGGGGGGAAAGTGCAGTGCAGTTATGAGGTGTCCCACAGCGTTCCCTCCCTCCCTCCGGGTGCTCCAGAGAGGCAAAGGCAGAACCAAAGTACATTTTCTGTAGGCAATTTTGGCTGGTGGCCGGCGGGGCTCCTGGGGTGGGAGGCTGACTCATCCTGCCCTCCCACCGGCGACCCTTGATCACTGAGGTTTCACTGATCCTCCCCTTTCCTTTCTCCTGGAAAATGCCCTGCCCACCTCCTCCAGAAACACTAACAACTGACACGTACCAGGGGGGAAGCTGTGAAGAACCCAGTGAAATGCAAATAGGACCCAGCAGGTACTCAGACCTACCTTCTATTTTTTTAAATCCGTAGCGTTTCCCAGGGCTGCGGCCACCCAGGTTTTTTGAGCTGCCCCCAGTTTTCTTAGAAGCCCATCTGACAGCAACCAGGCTTGTCTGGGGAGTGGTTAGAACTAGGTTTGGAGAAAGAACCACAACATCAGCTGGAAAAACTATTACACATAATTTCTTTTGTCAGATGTAAAGGGCATCAGTTAAGATAGGCTTTAAAACTAAAAGCAAAAGAAAAGCCCTGTGGGAAAAAAAAATACTTCCAAGATAATTCAAGCCACTGTGGCTAAAGTCCCATGCAAAGAGGCCACATCTCAAGTGCTGCTGCTGCCCAGGGATGAATAAAATTCATCAATGGCGTTAAAGGACATGCACAAATTCCTGTTTCTTTCTTGTAAAATGCAGTATAGATGTCCCTGGTTGTTGGGGATTGCTCTTACATTGCTTTGAGGAAACACAAGTTGTCATCTCTGTTTTGGTTTCCCCTTTGACCAAATGGCATTTACTCACACAGTTATATCCTGAAATCTTACAAATAAGCAGGCTCCAATTCAGGACAATATATAAGCATATAACCAGTGGTAGTCCAGAAGAGGCCATGGAGATGCTCCAAGGGCTGGAGCTCCTCTGCTCTGGAGACAGGCTGGGAGAGATGGGGGTGTTCAGCTTGGAGAAGGCTCCAGGGAGATCTGAGAGCCGCTTTCAGTACTTAAATGGGCTCCAAGAGAGCTGGAGAGGGACTTGGGACAAGAGATGCAGGGACAGGACAAGGGGGAATGGCTTCAAACTGACACAGGTCAGAGTTAGGTGGGGTGTTGGAAGAAACTCCTCCCTGTGAGGGTGGGCAGGCCCTGGCACAGGTTGCCCAGAGAAGTTGTGGCTGCCTCATCCCTGGAAGTGTCCAAGGTCACGTTGGACAGGGCTTGGAGCAACCGGGATAGTGGAAAAATGTCCCTGCTCATGGGCAAGGGGGTGTAACGAGATGATCCTTCAGATCCCTTCAAACCCAAACCTGCCCACGATTCTATGAAACACTGTTGAGAAAAAGATAACTGCTCCACAAACCCACATCAATTTCAAGAGACTAATTTACCAATTCAGTAAACCAACTACGCAAAGACGAACTACACCTACACTTTCACATACACAGACACTCGCATTCCACCACAGCTCCCGGGAGGGGGAAAAGCAAAACCCCTGACGCCGAGCTGCCGGCGGAGACGTCTCCCCGGTGCGAAGAAACGACCCTCCCTGGGAGGAGGAAACCCCATCTCGACCTCATGTTCTTTCTCCCACCCCCTCAGAGGGCGGACACGACCCCTCTCACTCACAGAGCTGCCTCAGCGCCGCCATCTTGATGGCACCTCCTCCCCGCTGGGAGGGCGGGGCGAGTGCGCGTGCGGCTGGCGGCGATTGGCCCGAACGCGCGCGTCCGCGCGCGTTCGAGCCAATCGCCGCCAGCCGCACGCGCCTCCGGGCCAATCAGCGCCCTGCGCGGGCTTCCCCCTCAGGCCGGTGTTCCTGAGAGGAAAGAGTGTCATGGCGGAGTTGGGATCGGAGAGCGGCAGCGATGAGGAGCTGCCCAGCTTGTCCTCTCTGGTCCAGCCACCGCCGCGCACCGGCGAGCTGAGCCGCCCGCTGTCCCTGTCTGCCAGTCCTGAGGCGGGTGGGATGGTGAGCAGCGGGAGCGAGGAGATGGATTGCGAGGTGGTGGAGGTCGCCCCTTTGCGTGACCGGCTGAAGGCGAAGTGGGGAGAGGGTTGTGAGACCTGCCAGGTGGGAGGTGGGGGTGTGGAAGGGGCGGCTGGGCTGTGTGATGGTGGTGACGTGATGGCTTCTGACAGCGAAGTGCTGTGGGAAGACGTAGAGCCGTCTGGAGGAGTGTCTTGTGGCAGTGAAAATGGCACATGTAGTGCTGAGAGACCCTCGCTGCCTGTCGACTCAGACCAGATTGGTGGCCCCCTGGCAAGCAGAGCAAACCCAGAAAAGCCCCTCCCTCCCAAGAAGCGACAGTGTGGTCTGAAGGAAAGGGAGGCAATCTGCCAGGCTGCGTGGCAGAGGAGGAAGGAACGAGAAGCAAAGAGGAGGCAGCAGGAGGAGGAGAAAGAGAGGAAGAGAGCCCTTGCCAAGGTGCTGAAAGCTCAGCGGCCAGGAGAGTGCCAGAAATACATAACAGTTTTGCTAGATCCAGGTAGTTGTCCTCACAACCTGCACCTGCCTTGTGCTGACTGTTGTCACCTCTTTGTGTAGCCCTTACCCATGCATCGATTTCAGTGCTCTTACAGGTGGAAGGTGGTGAGCAGATCCTTAGTGCTTTGCGGGCTGCCAATTATTCCTGTGTGGTTGAGAGTCAGGCTGTTCCCTGCAGCATCACGTGGAGGAGAAAGACTGTGTCATCTCAGGTGTGCAAGCAAAATCTTGCTGTTCTTGCCTTTTTCTTCCTCTGCTATTTGCAGTCATTTTTAACTGTATTTAGCAACCCAAGTAAACACCCCCTAATCTCCCTGCTCAGAGCTCTGAGTGGGAGTCTGAGTGAATTCTAAGCAGACTGTTGGCCTGACTGTTTGTTTTCTTATCTGAACAGATGGGAGGAGGAGATGAATGGACAGAGGAACCAAATGTGCTGGTTCTGCTTGGCTTGGGGGAGTTTTTGTCCATGGCTCACAGCTACAAACAAGTGAGAGTGCTTATGACTTTTGTGCTCCTGTACATGACTTGATGCAAAACTGGTATTTTGTCATCCCTCTTTGTGGCAGGAATGTTTCAGTGTGGGATGAAACTTTAGGTGTGGGATGAATGTAGGGTTTCAGTAAAACAGAAATCTGGGTTTAGAAGCCATTAATGGATCAAAACCAATGGGTTGTATAACGTAAAGTTCTGACAAACTTTTTTTCCTAGTTAAAATTTTTCACACATTCCTGAAGACCTAACACTGTTCCATCAAGTGGGATTATTTTTTATTTCTTTCTGCTGTAACTTTACATGGGGTCAGGTATTTTGTGCTTGCCCTGAAGAGCAAGTGTGAACAGACTCATCTGTAGACCCAGAAGAAGAGCCATAGTTTGCTGTGCTTTCATGTGTTCCTCAGAAGGGTTTAACTCCTTTTTTTTTTTCCACTGATCTCTGCAGAAGGCTGACAGCTGTACAGAAGGGCAGGAGGAGACCCTGCAGGGCTACGTAGCTCATGTGATGGAGAAACTCCCTGGCAGAATTCTGGCCCTGGCAGTAGTTGGAGTAGAAAATCATTTCAGGTTAAACTTCTTTCCCTCCAAACATTTCTATGTTTTCTCTGCCTTGAAAAATGCCATAAATGTTTACATTAATTCCTTCTAGCAAAGACTGGAGTATAAGAGGTATTCCCACCCAGAACTGCTCCACTATTTGTTAGACAGAAAGAGAAGCAAAGGCCCATCCAGCCTCTCACCCTGGTCTGACTTTACTCTGTGTAGGTCCCTTGGAGTTCAGACAAAACGGAGACTGCGACGGGCAGCAGCAAGTGGGAATGAAGAGAGACAGAGAAAACGGAGGAAAAAGGAAGCTGAGGATTCTGGCCTGGAGTTAACCAGAATGGATGTGGAAGAAGTGAGTACCTTTAAAAGTTATGCAGCCACCATCTGTTGTCTGACAGTGTTTGAACGCAGTCACACACTTTGTTGGACAGGAGGGTGCAGCCTTCGTTAGTCCATCTGTCTGTGGACAGAGCTCTTGGGGGTCAGTTCCCCACTGCTGTCACGTACCCACTCTCACACAGACTGAAGTGTCTCATTCACCTGGATTCTGATGTCACTCTCAGCACCTCTCACCCTTCATGGCCTATTGGCAAAGCCCATCAGTGGTGGCCTGTGAGAAGCAAGTGTGCCATGGGGGAGCTGCAGCAGCTCAGAGGACACTGAACTGATACTGCCTGGCAGGAGACAGACTGCCCCTCAGAACTTCAGTGCCATAAACTGACTGTTTCTAAAATGGGGAGACAGCAGATGTTGTCCTACAGCAAGATCTTTATGGCGCTTTTCTGTTTCAGATGAAAGTAGGGTTTGATGTGACAAGACTGATTGTCCCATGTGTTGTTTCCAATGTTGATACAGGCCCTGGTGGATCTGCAGCTATGCACACAAGTCCAGGTCAGCTTTTTTGAGAGCTGTGAGGAGCTTGGGGAATATGCCACCATGTTCACGAAAGCTGTGGCTGAGGCACCATTCAAGTGAGTAATCAGAAGAGGTTTTGTCCTACATTTGGAGAGGCTGCACTTCCAGTTACTGGGAGGGAATAGCAGGTACACCACAGTGTATTGTGGTTTGTAAAGGGGAAGGCTTCACAAAATAGCTGCTAATGCAGCTCCTTCAACACAGGACTTGTTCTTGAAACTGATGTTCTGCCCTTGGAGAGGTGAGAACAGACCCTCGTTTCACAGAATTGCAGACTGGTTTGGGTTGGAAGGGACCTTGAAAATCATCTAGTCCAATCCCCTGCCATGGGCAGGGACACCTTCCACTAGACCAGGTTGCTCAGAGCTCCATCCAGCCTGGCCTTGAACAGCTCCAGGGATGGGACATTCACAGCTTCTCTGGGCAATTTGTTCCAGTGTCTTGACACCCTCAGGTTTCACACTGGAGTCTTGATATGAAGTAAAGCTCTTGTTCTCAGTCAGATTTTTGGAGTGGGAAGGGAATGTAAATAGGGTTGGGCTCTTACAGTGCCAGCTTTTCTTCTTCAGTGCATAGCCAAGAGAGACGTGCCTGAGAATGAACCACTTTGCTGTTCAGTGGTTGCACAGTGATAGCTAAGAAAGCCACCTCGTGCTGTCTCACAGAATCCTGGCATTCCTGTCCCGGCAGCTGCTGGATTTTCCATGTCAGCAATACAAAGAGATGAGATGTTGTTAAAATGATACGTCAAAGTGTTATTATGGTTGACAGCCAGAAAGTGAATTCTCGTTTACCACTTTGTGTGTTGGGTTGTGTCAGGATTGCTGCCGAGTACAGGATTGCCTTTTTTTCAGTAGCAATCTGGGTCTTAAAACAAAGAAATTGGTAATGCATGTAAAGAGAACAGAGTCAAATTGTTAGCATTTCTTTTGATGCCAGCAGTGTCTCTAACAGCATGAGTGAAGGACAGTGCTCTGGCTCTGTGACAGCAGGCACAGGGACAGGATTTTCTTAATTGTCTCATTTGCTTCCTCATTCCTTGTTCTCCCTAGGCGAGAGCGAGAACAGACTGGGTTCCCTTTCTACTTGGAGAAGAGTTGGTGTGGAGGGGTGAAGGTGGATCATTCTGGAAAGGGTCTCTTGAAAGTTTGGAAGAGGCAGATACAGCAATTTAACCGGGTCAGCCCTGAGATGGCTGAGGCCATCGTGTCTGCCTACCCTTCTCCTCAGCTTCTGATCCAGGTGAGGATCCCTCAGGAACACCCAGCGCTGTGCTCAGGCACCCAGCTAACATAAGGGGTGGAAGAAATCATTCAACTGGCATTGAATTAGACACAGTGATTCTCATGACCTGTTCACTAAGGTAGTGAAGGAACTGATTCCTTGGCATCCACTGCTTTGGCTTCTCAGAGCAGACCACTGAGCGAGCAGCATTGGTTCTGTCCTCCAAGGTCACTAATGGGGCCAGGGGGAACCAGGTGAAAAATGAGCAGACATTGTGGAAGGGCAGAGCAGTCACAGGTGCATAGCTTTGATGTTTCTTTGAGCAATGGATGCAAGTGGATGATAGTGTTGTTCCTATGTGTTGCTTTTAGGCATATGGCAAATGCTCCTCGGACCAGGAGCGGCAGAACATGCTGGCCAATATCCCCGTGCACCGTGGTGAGGGTGTGACAGCCACCTCCCGGCGGATCGGGCCAGAGCTGTCCCGACGCATCCATCTCCAGATGACTTCCCACAATCCTGACCTCTGTTTGGATTTCACTGGGTAGCTCCAGGGAATAAGGGGTTTACTGTTTGGCTGAACTGTTCAGTTTTCTTCTGTGAAGAAGGGCTTAGATAAGTCATTGATCCTCATTTAAAGACTTAAAGCACATTTAGACTTTATTGTAGCTGGAAAAAAGTTGGATAAAGTTGGTGAATGGCTGGAGTTTACACAAGAAAGATGGTGAACATCTTCCCTAAGGGCATGAGTTTCACACAGTTCATAGTACTGACGTTCTTTTATTTGCCTTTCTATAAAACAAATAATTGTTGAATCTTTGCTTCTTAACATGTTGTCTTGAATATAGACAAGTATGTCCTCTGTTGAAAGGAATGCTTCCTCTTGCTCTCCTGAACTGCAAGGAGTTATCTTCTCCCTCCTCTGGGACAAATCTTGATGCTGAAGCAACACAGTGCTGCCTCCACCAGCACCTACTCTAGTGAGGTGGAAGAACTTTACCTCATGAAACAGACTCTCTGTTCCGCTGTGGCAGATGGGAATGAGTAAGACTAATTTTCAGATATAAATTTAGACTGCCCTGATTCAGTCTCCAGACGGCCTAATCTAGAGAGGGTCTTGAAATCTGATTATATGCGCTGGAATTATGAGGTCTAAACAGTTGGCAGAAAAAGCTTCCTTTTAATTAGATTGGGGAACATGGCCTGTCCACGCAGCCATCAGCATTTGTGTGCACACAAGGACAGTTGAGGGCTTTTGTGACAGCAGCACTTACCGAGATGAGTGCTGAGAGAATTAAACTGCATCCAATGTGTGGAAGTTAACTCTTTGGAATTGTGCTGCCTCTAGTGGAAAAATCCCCACCTGCAAGAGCCCTGGCCTGGCCAGCAGCACTGCTGACCTGAATCAATAAATATTAGTCCAGCATTTGCCAACCTATGCAGCACTTGCCTGGGTGGCACAGCTGAGCCCTCCCAGCCGTTGGCAGGAAAGGCTGCAGGGAGGAGATGTTGCTTTGGATATTGTTGGTCATTTTCCTGAACGTTTCTGCATAGGGAGCAAGGATCTTTTAAAAAATGGGATGAATTAGACACCAAAAGCAAAGCTTATAGCTGTTTGAAGGAAGCTTTGAAAACATACACCCTGGTAAGGCAGAGACAGCCCATCCTGCCTTTTATCTGATACTCATGCTGCTGCTCTCTCCTGTGTGATACTCAGGGAACCACAGCCTTATCATCAGGTTACAAAAAGGTGAAGGTTTAATGCTTCGATGGTGACCTTGGTGTGAACTGCTGTGGATGATTTCCACATGGCACTGCTCTTGGCTGTGATTATCCCAGGTATGAGAAGAGGGAGCGAGTCTGGGGACCAGTGTAGGGTGTCTCAGTGAAGTGTGTAGCACAGATACTCTCTGAAACCTGAACTTTACTTCATTTTAGTACTCACAAAGACCCTAAGGATAGGACAAACTTCTGTTTCGTGTTTTTATATGGAAAATTTGAAATGAGTTAATTTTAAGTATTTTCTAGGGAAATCATAAATGATTAATAGGACTTTGCAGAGGCAAGTTTTCTTCTTTAGGTGCAAACTGCCAAACTTCCTGGGCTTCCCCTAGTCCCTTTTCTGCCAGCAGTGCTCCCACAGTGCCACCCAGTGCTGCTGCTGTGACTGCAGCAGGCAGGAATCATTCCCCTACATACTCTGAAATCATTTGAGGCTGTTTCTAAAAGACCTAATTAAAACTAAAACCGCGTTAACGACATAAACATCCACTTCAGACAAATTGCTGTGAAAACTGTTGTATTGAAAATTTTCAGCTCCTTTCAATAGCACATCAGCCTCTTCGCTCCAACATATGGATGCACAGCCTGTACGCCTGTAATTGGTCCTGGAGTGGGCCTTAGTGTATTATTCCCATACAGCCATACCACCAATTTTAGCACAAACAGAAATGAGAGCAAGGAATGGATATGTATTAAAAACCTTCCACCTCCAGCTCAGAGCTACAGCTACCCAGGCAAGGCGAGGGCTGGTTTTTCCCACTCCTATAGACTGACAGCTTCCTGTGCCTCACAATCTTGGTGAACACCACTTGGAGGTAAGAAGTGGTAACAAGTTTAGGTTTAACGTGCGCAAAAAATGGGAGGTACAGGCCAACTGCAAAACATGCACAGCAAAGATGATCTGAACAATAATGCTGCTCTGTGGAGTGGACCAGCAAACCAATGCTAACTGGTTCAAAGCAGTTTCATCAGAACACAATTCCATAGGAATTCTGGCTGCGTAGATGGTGGAAGGAGATGCTGACAAAGCAAGTGCCCATCCAGGACAATCACTGCTGTGAGTTGTGCTGTAGCATGTTTTGCAGGGTTTTGTGGTTCTGCAGAGCAGCCACCACGTCCTCGTAGAGGGTGTTCACGCTGACACACAGGGGTTGACGCTGCAGCTCTGTCAGCTTGCAGGCAGCCAGAGTACAGAGGATGCAGAACAGTACGAAGAGCAGGACTCTCAGCACCGACCGTGACCACGAGGGCTTGTGCCGGGGGGGCTGAGGGGGACGAGAGCTGGAGGCAGGCTCTGTAATGAGAACATGTACAGGACAGAATGTGAGGAATTAATAAAACATCTTTAACAGTCTGTGTTCAGAAACCAACTGTTCGGGCAAGATGCTTTAGCCTCTGCTGCAGTTGGCTTTTGTCATGAATTTTCATTGCTTGGCTCCCATAGGTAAGTAGCTGTGCAGGATTTAACTCTTTACAATGAAAAGTTTCAGATTTAGTTTCATGGGTAGCAGTGAAGAGGGTGTAAAGCATCTCTGTGTTGCACAAGATCTGTACTTCAGTACACCTGAAATGAGTGAAGTTCTCATTAGGAAGACCTGGAGAATTTCCTGAAACTTGTAGCTCCACAGTTCATGGGAACACAGGCAAGGGGAAAAGGGCACAGCAGCAGAGCATATCAGAACTCCTAGAGGTTGCCTCCCCTCCAGTCCCACCATATTCCAGTACCTGGGCTACCTGAAAGCAATTCTGACAGCATGAAAGCCTGATGAAGATGAAATCCCACCCAAAATGGATACTACTTACTTCGGGTCTGTACTGTTTCTTTTTTAGTTTTCTTTTCCATCTCCTGTTTTGCAGCTTTCTGAGCATCATATTCTCGCCTTCTGCGTTCCTTTTCCTCTGCCTTCTCTCGCTTCCGCAGTTCCCTCTCTTGAGCCTCCTTTGCTCGCTGTTCTGCTTCACGCTTCTTCTCCATTTCTGGGGATTAACAGGAAGATTTTCCCTTTTATGTAAAGGGTTGTCATTGCCATCTTCCTTATTACCTGCTCAGCTGATCCCAGTTGGAATGAAGAAACAAATAACTGTCCCCTTTTTTATCGTTTTATTTAGTATTACATACTTTGCATTTTGCTCCCTCAGAATTAGACTTCCCTCAAAATAAATCCCATGCTTTTTTTTCCCATATTTTTATAGGTAACCCTACAGCACATTCCATCTAGAAGACCTAACTATTATTCAGGCAAGAAACCACATAGTTACCCCCCTGCTATCTTTCTCCCTTCATCCCTTCTACCCTGCTACTCCCTGGGTCCTCAGGATTTGAATGGCTACAAGTATTTGTTGGATGGCAATTTGTTAGATGGATTTCAGGTATGTCTGTGCAGACAGCACATGGGGATTCTGTGCCTACCTCGCTCTGCTTGGAGTTTCTGTTGCCGTTGTCGATCCTGCTCGGACTGGATCGCTTTCATGTGCTGCAGTACCTTCAAGGTCCAAGAAAACAACCTGAGAGCTGTGCAGAAGGCTCGTGGCACAGTCAGTTAAGAACAGAATAGCTGGATTGTGGCTGAGGATGGTTTTAGCTGGGCCTCACCCCCAACTCTGACCTACCCCTATGGCTCTGAGGAGAAAGGCTCTCGGACCCTCCCGTGTGAGTCTTTGCCATTAGGAAACAGATCTTCACGTTAAATGCGATGAACTGGTGCTCACCGATACAGAGCATCACAGAGCATTTCTGTTTATGTGAGCCCAGTTTGCCAGGACTTCTCCAGAGGTTTTTGTACAGTAAGCCTAGGCATGGATTATAATGCCTGATTATGCCTCTACTTTCTTGTTAACCAGTGTTTAATCATCTCCTAACTCCACTAATGGAGGAGAATCTCCCTCAGCCAGGTGTTTGTTCTCCACAGGCACAGCAGCAGCAGAGTCAGTGCAGTGAACCTGCACCTCACTGCCTGAAGAAACTTCAAGCTGCTGCAGGAGCTGCCCAGCTTGCTAAGCAAAAAGCAGAAGAAACACCACCGATAAAGTCATGAAAGGAAAAAAAGAGAATAAAAGCAGATTCCTTACCTTGACAGCAGCCTGCTTACACTGCTTCTCATCCAGACAGTCTCCTGCCACTTTAGCCAGGACAGGATCCAGGGGATTGTCCTTCAGATCCAGCCACTTCAGGTTCTGCAGAAAGGCATGACAAAGGGGAGGGTGTAAGAGTACAGCAGTCCTGCAATTATTTAAGAGCTCCAAAACAGAAGTAAAGCACTGCTTAGTTTTTGCATGAATGAAACAGGTACAGAAGACAAGCAGAGATGTTTTCAATAGATTGAGAGAATTTTCACTGAGCTGTGGTGCAGAGCCAGCTGAATTTTGGAATGGGTAGTCAGCAGGATGGATGCTTTACCAGAGAAATCAACTTGAGCAGGATCACAAGACCCTGGGCTGCATCCCAAAGCTTTACGTAACTGCCCAGCAAACAGTTTTACCTTGAGCTGTGCAAAGCTGACTGGCAGGGTGACTAAACGGTTGTTCAGGAGGTCCAGGTGCTGCAGATTGACCAGGCGGCCAAAGTCCAAGGGCAGCTGTTGAAGCCGATTTTTACTCAAGTCCAGTTTCACCAGATGCATCAAACTGCAGAAGTCTGACTAAAATCCAAACAAAACCCAGAGAAAGCTGGTCAGCACCTTTATGGAGGAACCTCTGCAGGGAGTATGTGAAGACAGCCTTCACCAGCCACAAACTCCTAACTTATTACAGGACTGTGATGGAGGAAAATCACTCTCTGAGGTGGGACACAGCGGGACAGATATGACAGCCTGGCAAGGTGACGTATGGCAATATGACAGGAACAAACTTGAGTCTCCACTGCTGATGAAACTGGTCTGTATTCACCTGGGGATGCTCTGGCAGAAAGATACTGCAATCTTCACACAGTGCAACCCTTTTCTCTCTCCTGCCTCAGCCAAACCCACCAACAGCACTGACCCAATCACTGACAACGGAGTCATTCAGCCACTCCAGGATGAGGAAAGCACCAGCTCCAAACATGGTGAGCCTCTGAAGAAGCACTACTTTTTCAAAATATTTCCCAGCACACTCATCCCCACGAAGGCTTTCTAGCACCTTACCGGCAAGGAAATGAGGTTGTTACAGGACAAATCCAAGACAGTAGCTTTTGGAAGAGCGGCCTGAAAGAGAAACAAAGCACTAAATGAACACGGAGGTTCGCCCGAGCCCCTCTGACACCCGCTAGTTCTGCTTCGGCCTCTGCAGTTTCTCCCGCTTCAGTCTGTCCATCCCCCGCGGCTGCTCCGAGGTCACGTCATCTCCGGATCGGTCTCTGGGTCCAAAGGCAGTTCTTATCCCGGGATAGAGCGGCTGACTGAGCAGCGGCTGCCGGGCAGGCAGAACACGGACCCCCCCTCCCCGTCGCTTTAAATATCTGCAGGCCAGGTCACAACATCCTGAACACATCAGGCTCCCCTGCGCTGCCCCTTCCCGGGGACCAAGCCGACACCTATCCCCGCCGAGTCAGGGACTCACCAGCTCCCGGACCGGCACCTCGTTGAGGTCGCAGAGGCTCAGGTCCAGCTCGTTCCCGTCCAGCTTGTCCTTTAGGCTCAGCCCCTTCCCGCCGCCCCGCGACATGGCTCCGCCGGCAGCCGCCAGCAGGGGATGCGGTTCGGAACGGTGGGGGCTGCACGGCTCGGTTCAGCCCGGCACGGCTCAGCCCGTCCCGTCCCGGCGTGGCACGGCCCGGCCCCGCCAGCCACTTCCGCGGCCACGTCCGCGCGGGCCCCGCCAGTCCCCGCCGTGGGTCCGAGCGCGCCCGCTGCCGGCCCGGAGCGGGGCCGCACCGCCCACCGCGAAACGGGGATATCTGAACATTTCCCTAAATCAGAGATGTTCCCTAGTGTTTGATCTCTGCGTGCTTTCAAGCCTAATCCACGAGAAAGGAGACTGAATCCGTGAAGCAGCAGCTCACAGGTTCTAAGTGATGTCCAGGTGTTGGAAAGATAAATTACTTGTTGCCTTGTTAAGGTTTAGGGCTTGGCATGTTTCAGTGATCTCAGATCTAGCGGACAGTTAAACAAGTTTGGGAAGAAGGATGTACCTCTGAGAGTGGACACAAAGAATGCAGAATTTATGGGCCACAAGGGCATTTCACAGAACCCTCAAGATAAGGAAGAAACTAATAAAGCCAACTCAGCAACTGTGCTGAATCAGCTCCAACTGGGTAAAAGGTAATTTTGGCAGGGGGAGATTGCGAGCACCAACCCACAGCCACTGAATCAAGAAAATCCACCAACTCAAGAGACAAGAAAGACTGAGCATGTGGACTAAGCATGGGAAGTGAGAGAATTATTAAATAACAGAAGATAGAACATGAGAACTAGGTAAGTTGTAACCAGTGAACATCAATACCTTTATTTGCTAAAATGTATAAACAGTGAAAAGTTTTGACAATTGTGTCAGGGCACCCCACCTGCCATCGCACTGGCCTTGGGACCCTGGCCAAGCTGGCAGGAGTTTGCATCTGGGCCATGTGAAACAGCCCTGTAAAGAGAAGGAAAACTCCCAGCCCAGCCTCATGGGTTGCTGAAACTCGCATCCAGTAACACCACCCCATGGAAAACCAACCAGTTAACAGCCAATAGTCCCAGTAACAACACAGAAACCCAGTGATCAACACCTGGATTTACAACAGCTGATACAGCTGCTTCAATCTCTCTGCAGTCTCCCTAATCCAAGGGGTGAATTCCTTCTCAGCTGGACTGCTACCCCACAATGTCTCTTCAGAGGGGGAATGCTCCTTGGATGTTCCTGCTATTCTCCCAAAGCTCCATTGCTACAGGAACAGAGCACTCTCCTGACCTGCTGTGGAGAAAGTCAGTGAAAGAGAAAGGAATCTGGAGCAGAGCCAAACTAGTGTTACCTGGTAATGGGATTACAGCAAGGACTAACCTTGAATTCCCTGACCCCTGCGTGATTCTTGGTGTACAGGACCACACAAAGATGTTTTCGTTACTGCAGCGCATTGACCCTGTGGGTGCATTAGTTAGTTTTTAAGCTGGCAGTAAGTCTCTTCCAACACCCAGAAACCAGTGTTAGCTCAGCACAGCGGGAACTGAGACCACAGAGGTCTCTGAGCAAAGGCACCCCAAAACAGCACACAAGAATTTGCCTCATAGAAAGTCCAACAGAGTCTGCCCAAGGCGAAGGTGCTCTCATCCAGGAGATTATAGAAGTTTTTCAGAGCATGGTATTGTTTCTCCAAAGGTGACCAGAAATTAAAGATCTGAGAAGAGCAAGGTCTAATTATCCAAGAACCTCTCCTATCCCCCAGCTTTTCAGAACAATATTTGGAGACTGAGGAAGGGCTAGAGAAGGCCTGCCCCAGGGAATGCAGCAGAAGTCTCTCATTGACAGATCTCTGAGGGAGACAGGTGATTGCTGAGCCCTATGTTACCCTGAGGCAGCGAGGGACTCACATGAGATGCTGTGCAGTTCCTTTCTGTGGCTGGGAGGCACCATGTACAGTCCTGCTCCAGAGAGCAGAACCCAGCAGGACTTTGGGGGCACCAAAGCAAGACCCTCTGCATCTCTGGGAAAGGTCCTTGTCAGTGCAGTGCTGCAGAAACTGAAATCTGGGTTTGCAGAAATCCAAGAGCTTTTGGCTCTTAGTAAAACAGAAGTGTAGATGGTTTACAAAATGTACCTGCTTATTTGTGATTAACTTGAAGGCAGATTTTTAAATCTTCATTAGAACAGAATGATACTTTATGCAATGGTATATGAAGTGGTAGTGCTTCAGGCAGCCTTTGCTTTGACAATCTTGAACAAACATTGCCAAATGTCAAGGTTACATTAACTTCTGCATAATTCTTGGTTTAATTCTTTCTTTAACCAAGATTCACCCTGTGGGCTAATGATTGTTATGTGGGAAGATCAAGCCAAAAGTCTGTTTTATTTTTATTTATTAAAGGTGAGGTGTTTCCATCCCAGACACCAATTTTTTTTCCCCTGTGGTTATACAACACTGAGCACACTGATGCTCCATCAGCACAGACAAAGATAATTGCTTTGTGCTGAGCTGAAATGGTGAAAGAACAAGTTCTGGCCATGAATGTCACACAGCCTTGCATGGCCTGTGGGAATCCATAAACTCACCTCACTGCTGATTGCAGTGGGACTGACTTGAAGAGTTACCTGTGCATGTAGATTAGAAAGACTTAAAACTCCATGAGACAGACAGACAATAACATCCTTCCTGTTTCTAAAACCGAGTGTCAGACACCACAGGTCTGATGGTAGTTGGTTACGAGCACATTTATGGCTTTAGTGTCTGAGATTCACTCTTCTGAGGCCAATATCAATGGTCTTGTTCAGCTTGGTGTGTGTCACTGTTATGCTTAGCATGGCACAGACACACCATGTTCAGGCACACTAATTCCAGCTTCTATCTGGGCAGAGATGCAAAAAGCCTTCAGAAGCAATCCATGACTTAGGCCAGCACTGACAGAACTGTTTGGTTAATGTCCATATGGTATTTAATAGACACAGAGTATTTCTGGGCTTGAAAATTATACTCCAACCCTTTTATTAGGATTAATTACCCTTTGGCCATTGCTGTAGCCATGGCGAGGAAGGCTGTCAGTCATTTTCCGCGAGGAAGAATGACATGTCACCACTTCAGCATCAGTGCTGCTGCAGAGCTCGGCACCACCACGCTCCTCAACAGATGCCTGCCCACACCCCTGCTCTTAGCTGAGGGGGGCCTCAGCCTTGCCCAGCCCTGGATCAGCACTGCAATTCCCAGCCGCTCTCTTCTCCCACAGGAGGGCGCAGAAGCCAGGGAGTGCCTAGAGCTGTTGGTGAGGTGGTAACTGATAACTCATTGAGTGGATAGTGGTGGAGCTCAGCTGGTGACTCCAGGGCTCAGGCACCAAGTCATACAGGTGTAGCAAAGTGGAGGCAGGTGCCCTTCGGGACTCCGTGCCGCCAGCCGTGTGCCGGGGGTCCCTCGGAGCCTCCACCCCTGCACTCCCCGCGCTCCCGGACAGAGCGGGAGCTTTCCCTGCTCCCCGTCCCACCAGGCGCTCCCTCCCCGCCGGCGGAGGGTCCCGGGGCTTCGGGGCCTCTCAGCCACTGAGGATGGGGCGGAGCGGGGCCGGGGCCGGGGCCGGGGCCGGAGCGGGCCGGGCACCGCCCCCGCGCGCCGAGCGGCGGGACGGGACGGGTCGGGTCCCGTCTGGTGGCCGGTTTCTGCCGCCGCTGGAGGAATGGCCACGGCCCGGCTGGCAGCGCTGCCCCGGCACGGGCTGCGGTTCCTGCACCGGGCGGGCTGGCGGTGGGGATTCCCGCCGGGAAGGTAGGAGTGGGCTGGGGACCGGGAGGGAGTGTGGGGGAACGGGTGGTACGGGCTATAGGGGATGGAGGGCTGTTGGGTTATAGGGGATGAGTGGCTGTAGGGGACAGGGGGCTGAGGAGAACAAAGAATGGGGGCTCTAGAGGGTGGAGGTCTGTGGGGACCAGAGATGGGGGGCTGTAGGGCATAGAGGCTGCAGAGGGTGGAGACCGCGTGTGATGGGTGACAGGGGCTATACGGCAGCTTCAGGGTGATGTGAATGTCCAGCCAGACGAGAGGCCACATGCAGGGAGGGCAGGTTCATCTCGGGGTGTGTCACTGTCCCTTGGCTCCCCTAAAAGCCCTCCAAAGTGGGAGACGGCAGGCTGCATCCCCTGGGTCTGCCACCCCAGCCCTGGGAGGGGACGAGGGGCAGGGATGAGCCCTGTGCAGTTTGTGGAGAGATCTGAACGTGTGCCTAGGTCTGAACTTCCTTTGTGCACAGCTCCGTCCTGATTTCGGTAATGTGAAATGTATCAAATGGCTTCTTCATCCTTCAGCGCTCTGACTTGCAGGCAGTGTCCCTGTCCCCCTGTGGTCCTGCAGACTCTGGGTGGGCAGGGTGGTGGGGGACACAGCAGGTCCGGGGCACCAAGGAGCTCTGGGAGAGGTCAGGCCAGTTCTTTTTTTTGCTTTCCTTCAGTGCTGCCTCTTGGAAAAAGTTTGTGTGAAAGATCAGCAATGGGAAGGCAACTGGCTTTGGGAAAGGCTCTGAAGGATTATCTGATATTCACTGTGAGGAATGACTTCCAGTGAACATTTCTTCATGAGCTATGGAGGTTCCTTCGTTTTCCACAGACAGGGTTCAGGTGTTTCTTTTCAGCTGGTTTGACATTAGGAATGAGATGGCTGAAGCCATTTCATCATGGCTGCTCCAAGATTCCTTCTCAAAATCAGTTTGTAGGAAATTGGTTCAGAAGGGATGCATGACAGAGAGTTCTCTAAAGTCCACTTCAGCCCAGAAGTGAAACTGCAAGACAGGAACACAAAGTCCTTGGAAGGAAAAGACCCATTTAGACAGCTCTTTCTAGTAACATTATTAATAAATGTTTATTAAATTCTGCTCCTAAATTATTTATCCTTTTGGCAGGAAGAGTGCTGAGGGCAGAGACACACAGTAGAAAGCAACCAGAAAGTTCAGAAAGTTGCTGCAGGAGGAGTCTGAAAACCCTGGGAACCTTGTCTTTCCTTAATCCAAAACAAACATAATGAGAACCTGGTTAACTCTTTAGTCAACAGATTAAAGAAGAGGTGAGGACAGAGCAGGGCTAACTTTCACCACCCTTTTATTGGAGTCATATTATATGAAAGACCCAAAAGCTCTTGCTTTGCAGGGAGAACCCCTGGTAGATGTCCATGAGCAAAGGAACTGTCAAGGGGGTCCATGAACATCCCTGAGTATGAACTCTGTAGTCAGGGCAGTTCCTAAGTCCTGGAAGAGCAGGGCCTTTCACAGAGGTGCAGAAGTGATGGCAGCACAAGTCAGGTCAATGCTCTTCACACTGTAAAGGGGACAGAGGTTTACACCAATGCCTCTGCCTTGTGTTCCTCTCTTTTGATAAATTCTGTAGAGACTGGTGAAGAGTTAAAGGTGAAAACAGAGCTGGTTATCTTATATCAACAATTCCAAACTGTTGATTGGGGCTGTTCAGAGATAAATACAAATAGCTCCCAGGATTAGTCCAGAGTACTCGCTTCAGTCTGATCCTTCCTTCAGGCAGGAGAGCTCTCTGGGATTGCTGGGATTTGGCTGCTCTCCCATCATTTGCATGGAATAGGAAGGGAATGCATTCTCCTCGGGTCTCTCATGTCTCTCTGTTCAGTTGTGCTGCTGAACTCCAGGGTCATGGAGTTTTGCAGGAACAACCTGGAGATGAGGCTGGCTCGTTTGCATGCACTGCAGGCTGTCTTGCTGCTGAAATGTGTTGCTAACAGAAGGCATGTGCTCTCCAGAAGTCATGTTTTAACAGTCTGTGCTAACACTTAAGAGCAAGCAGAGTTTTACTTGCTTTCCTCTGGCTGAGTCAGGGAAATGAGAGTTGCTGTAATATCATACCATTGGTCTTGTTTTATCTCCAGCAGCACCAAATGCTTTGTAGGAAGAGGTGAAGGGTGAATTACTTGTTTTCTGTAACAAAGATGAACACAAGGATTATTTCTAAATCCTTTGGACTCTTTCTTTGTAGAGGCCTCTTGATACATTATTTCAGATCAGATACATACACTTCTGCTGGCTGTAGGCAGGAGGGAGACCTACCCCACGTGATTTCCAGTATGATGCTACTGATTATGAACATACCTTGTATCTGCCTCATTCCTTCCATTCCTGACCCCCAGTGCTTCAACAGTCTGCTGTGTTTGTCTCATGCCTTTCACTTGTGTCTCTGCTGGCAGAGTGATAGAGAAATGCTGAAACACATGCGAATGTCAGACCAGAATTTGGGGAGCTCAAACTCAATGGCAGTTGTGAGTTTTGCTTTAAAGGACTTGAAGAAATGATGTGACTTAGTGCTTTGAGGGGAGTCTGTGACTCTGGGTTATGAACACGAGATATCTTAGCCCCTAATTTCAGTGCTGCTGATGCTTTCATTTGAAAATGGGAATGCTTGAAACCTCTGAGAGCAGGCTGTGCATATGTTTACACTGTGGGGGGAACCAGCAGTGTTTTCACGGTGTTTTGGAGTACAGGGATTTATAATGACATCTTCTACTGCTCTTTGGTGCTCTTTCATCCCCACGTTTTGGGACAAGGAAGAAGCCAAGCCATGAAGCCTGGACCTTTGTCATTTGCCTATGCCTTTGTGCCTTCCTTCCTTAGTGTAAAAGTCTGATTCTGCAAAGTCAGTGAAACCCTTTGGCTCTTCAGGCCTGGAATAATATTGAGATAGTAATCCCAGAAATCGTGATCTGTGTAATGTTTTGCCATTGTCTTCATTGACAGTAAGGCGCTGTGCAAGCACCTCTTGAAGGTTCAATGTGGAGAGCAGGAGACTTTCAGATGAACATTTTTGATTTTGATTGAATTTTCTCAACCTGAATTTTCCAGTAATATTCTCTCCTCTCTCCAATCTCATTTTGTGTTTGTATTTTGTTGTTTCTTTTTTCAATCATGCAGTAGAATAATGTGTTGCACCAATTTTTTTACCATATGGCTCGTTGAGTGGTGTCCCCAGAGGAACTTTTCAACGTGTGAAAGGCTTGTGTTTGTGTGCTCCCACTCCAGCCCAGTGCTGAGCCTGCTTGGCTCCCAGTGACCCCTGAGATGGTGTTTGGGGAAGTGCTCTTGCGCAACCACATCAGCTGCTGCTCCCTGCCAGCTCCCATCCTCCCCAGAAACCTCTCTGTGCCTCAGCTGGTGGAGAACAGCAGAGAGTTTAGGAACAGCCTCTGCTGAAACTGGAAACGACTTGGTTTGAGGGAGATGTGAGTGTGGTTGTCTCCAGCAAACATTTTAGCAAACAGCCTGAGGGTTTCTTATCCACCTGTGTGAGCAGCTGGAGTTGCTTCTCTGAGATCACCCTATGACAGGGAACAGGGGCTTCTCTGGTCACTGCTTCAACCAGCAAGTGTCAGTGCCTGCTGTGGCTTTTACTGCTTTCCCAGGAGCGCTTATCCTCTCTTTGGGTTAGGGAGAGCTTTTTCAGCCTTTATTTTATAGAACCTGTATTTATAAAGGCTTTTCTTCTGCAGAGCTTTCTTTCATCTCCTAGTTTATCTATGTGCCTTGCCCAGCAGATTTCAAACAATAAATGAGAGTTTGATTTAGCACTTGTCCTCCCTGCTCCTCCTCCTCCTCCTCCCTGGGCAGCTCTACACACTTGATGTGAGTTGCCCAAGAGCTCTGAGAGGAGGGGTGTCTGAACATAGCCCAGTGGGAGTTGCACAATCCTCCATCTGCCTAAAAGCAGCGGGGGCAAGAGATTTGTTTGCTTGGTTCTTGGAGCAAAACTCTTCCTGAAGGTAAAATCTAGTTTTGGTGTTCTCTTGAGATCAAACTTCACCGCACAGAGGGGGTAACTCCATGCTGGGGCTTGTTTTTTGTGGGCAGAAAAATACTTTGTGGTAAATGGCACCAAGTCTTTGGAAAATATTTATCTCATCATGAGTGAGTGACAATTGAGTTTAGGCTGAGGTGATTTTACTGCCTAAGGCAAGGATCCACCCATTATACATTGAATCTGCAAACACAGCCTCTGAGCTATGCACCCCACAAGTGTCCCTGAGCCCTGCCCCTCAAGGTCCAGGTCATCCCTTGGATGGTCAGGAGCTGCAGTTTGAGGGCAGATCACTGCTTTTCCACTGATGATCAGACCTCTGTGAAAACCTTAATGATTTTAAAATTATATTCCCTACTGCCCTGCCCACATCTTCTCATTGCTGTCTCTCCTGACTTACTGTTTCCTCTCCAACTCTCATTGTTCCTTCTCCAGCTTGGCCACCATCACCATATCTCCATGCTGCTTTACTGCCCTGAGCTTTGCTTTGCTCAGACCCCTCCCTTCTCTCCTCCTCCCCTCCAGTCCTGTGTTTGCTGTAGGGATCATCTCCTTCCTGCTGTGTTATTGCCCCTGCACTTTCTCCCCTCATCTCCCTGGTAGCTCCTCATTTTACAGATGCTGTCTACAGTTCTGTAAACTCTTTGTGTTCCAGCTGGCAGAGACAGAGCATCTACAGTGCTTGCTGTTGTATACACAGACCATTCCTTTGCAGATGCCTCAGTTACAGCTCAGCTTCTCTGAGCTCTTCTAAACAGTGTTTATTCTGCAGGATTAGACTCTTCTCTGCTGACCATTTTGGAGACTGACCTCTGAGTTTATTTTTAATTTTCTCTTTCTCAGCTGTCTGCCCATTTTTGATCAGTTGGGAGAATTTATCTACAAACTGGTTTGATTTGGTTCCTTCCCAGTTATTTACACTTTTTGTTGTTACAGAAAGACCAAACCCAGTTTCTGTCTCTCAGTAAACTGTGGAGTCCATGGTCTGTCCAGATGTCCTGACATGTCTGTGCAGTTTTCACCACAGGTGGATGATGGTAGGACCAGTTGCCTGGTCTGCAGGGCTGGTGGAGGCTCCTTCCCCACCAGGGAGCAGGGTCCTGTTTCTCATGGAGGAATGAAGGCTCTGCAGGATTGTGCTTTGTAAAGGCTCTGCAGGATTGTGCTTTGTATACTCCTGATGCCATCAGCAGACTGACAACCCCCCCAGATGGGGAGAATTGTGTGGACAGGTTATATCAAATAGGCCCTTCTCCTTTTCTTTCACAGTGCCTTGCACACTAGGGTGCCCTCTGTCTCCCCCAAGGTGACCAACAGCTATGTCCAGGGGCCCTTGGACATTCCCCTTCTCAACAAAACCATGGGCCAGTGCCTGGAGGAGACTGTCGAGCGGTTTCCTGACCGCGAGGCCTTGGTTTTCTGCCGGGATGGAGTTCGGAGGACGTTTGCCCAGTTCAAAAAGGAGGTCAGTGCCTGGTTCACCCCTCAGGGAGTGCAGATGAGTGGTTAACAACAGCAGATGTGATGGATAAATGGAAAACCACTTCATTGCTCAGCTCAGGACTGAGGTGTGTTGTGGGTGGAGAGGGAACAGCATGTCCTCAGCACAAACTGATGGGCATATGCTGCTTTTGCCCTCCTTAGAATCTTGAGATGAAAGGGAGGAAGCAGGGTGTACAAAATGCTTGCTGAATATCCCAGAATGAACTTTCATACATTAAAATTATCGGCTCTATCTGATGGGTTATGGGCTGAGTAATGATGTTTTCCCCACTGGAGCCGACTCCACCTTCTGTATTAGTCACTCTGCTATCAGAGGTCCTGAGTGTGTGGACGTTTTTAATCCAACCACAAAGGCAATGGAGCAAAGTCAAGGACTAAGGCTCAATATTACCTGCACAGACATGTGTGGGTGTATCTATGTGTATGTGTGTGTGTGCATATTGCATACAAATATATGTTTAGCTGTTTTCAGAATTAAGGGACAGCATTTCAAGGCTGGAATGTAGTTATGATATGTGATATGATATGATCTTGGTTAGGAAGAGTTGTTTTTTTTTCCTGAAGATATTTTTAGGCTTACTCTGGTTTTGGTCACGTCCATTTACATAAACAAGATTAGCTGTGTTCACCCTGATTTTAAGAAGTGGGCTATAGTTCTGAACTAAATCAGAGAATAGCTATTCAAGTTTGTATCTCCTACAGGGTAGATTTCATAAATTTGAGAACATAACAAAACTATAAAAGCTTTCCTGAATACCTCAGAATGTTTATCCATGCATCTGCACAACTGAAACATGTTTACTATCTCACAAAGAAGGTGGTAATATAGTGGCTGGATTCAAGTTAATTAATCACAGAATCACAGAATGATTAAGATTGGAAAAGACCTCCAAGATCATTGAGTCCAACTTTTCGCTGATCACTACTGTGTTAACTAGACCAGAGCATTGAGTGTCACGTTCAGTTGTTTCTTGAACACCTCCAAGGGTGGTGACTCCATCACCTCCCTGGGAAGTCCATTCCAGTATTTAACAACCCTTTCAGTGAAGAAATTCCTCCTAATGTCCAATCTGACCTTCCCCTGGCACAGTTTTCCTCTTGTCCCGTCCCTGTTCCCTGGGAGCAGAGCCCAACCCTGCCCCAGCTCCCCTCTCCTGTCAGGGAGTTGCAGAGAGTGAGAAGGTCCCCCCTGAGCTTCCTTTTCTCCAGGCTGAGCCCCCTCAGCTCCTCAGCTGCTCCTCATGGGGCTTATGAGTATAGGAACCCCAAAATGGTCAAAATCACTCAATACAATTTTCTCCGCTTGAGCCCTTTTTGAAGTAAGTGATATCCCAAAAGGGAGGCAGATCCAACAGCATGGATGAGCCCAGCATAGGGGTAAGGCTTAGTCCTAAGTGTAGTTGATGAGGAGCCAGGCACTAAGTAGTCTTTGAGCTGGAATTAACTTGCAACAAATTGTACATAATTTTATATTTTGGTTTCCTTCCTGCTTTGTGGTATTGTTCCAGGCTTGTTATGTCTATCCTTTCAGTCAACCTGAGGAGCAGGGGTTGGTCTGTGCTCTGAGGCTCAGAAGCTGCTGTACCCACAGACCGATGAACTGTGCAGGGGAGGTACATTCTGTCCCACTTCAGTTGCAAAGAGGATGCTTTTCCCCCAGAAAGCTGTGCCTGGAGACAAATATGCCCCACTGCACCCCGTGTGTGATCCTCAGGCTCTTACCTTGTGTTTCACAGGTGGACCAGGCAGCAGCTGGGCTCCTGGCTCTTGGGCTGAAGAAGGGAGACCGGCTGGGGATGTGGGGACCCAATAAATACGAGTGGGTTCTTATGCAGTTTGCAACTGCCCAGGCAGGAATCATCCTGGTAAGGAATTTGCTGTGTCTGGGTTTTTATCTGTCTACTTGCAAAGGAAACAAAGACAAAGAAGCAATAGGAGATACTGGAGAATAAAGTTTGTTGTCTCTTCTTTCCCTGCTCTTACCTGGCATGTTGTTTATAACTGAACGCCGTATTTAAACAAGATCTGTGCAGCTCTCTGCATCTTTGTCCTCCACTCTGTAGGGACGCAGACTGCTTGGAATGGAGCAGCAAGAAACTGTTGTGAACTAACTTGCAGCAGCTGATGATAGAAGCAGATGTGCTTTTCCTTAGAGGACCACTTTTTGTAGGATGTTGCTGTCCTAACCGGTTACCAGCTCGTTAGATCCCTCCAAATGTATTGCTTAATGGAGCAAATGCTCACTTGAAAATCCAGTCCAAGCTGCATATCACCAAATACAGTTTTAATTTGATAGTATGACCTGGCATATTCACCAAAATGCACCTTATTTAAGCAGAGCACTGTTGTAAGGTCTAAACCCAGCATTCTGGTCTGATCTCTTCATCCTGGTTCAGCCCAGGTCTTCAGGAACAGGGTGAAGGAGTGTGGCTCAGTATGAACATGGGGGTGCACTCAATTCCAGTGGCCAATACTATTTCTGTGGAGAGCTGGAATGGAGAAAGTATTTTCATGATTGCCCATCAAGAATCCTGACTTGCATTTGAGTTTTGGTCTAGTTTAATGGATTGAATGTCTGCCAGTGAGACAGAAGGTCTGGTTTCTGTTTCTGAAACTCTGTCTTGACTATGTGACCTCACATAAATCTCTTTTGAGTCTGTTTTTGTGCAAACACAGAATTTAGATTTTTTTTCCTGTGGATGTGGAATCCCTGTGGTGCTGATCTCTTAGTTTTGTGTGTTGGAGGAGAGGCTTTGAGTGTGGCTTATCCCTGGGAGAAATTTTCTGTTGAAGTATGTGTTGGGGGGAGGATTTTCAAGGCAAGCATAACTCTGATCAACCTTGTTGTTTCTCCCTCTTCAGGTATCTGTGAATCCAGCCTACCAGGCCTCTGAGCTGGAGTTTGTTCTCAGGAAGGTTGGTACAGCACTCACTAATTGATTTGTTATGAAAACTCCTACAAGCATTTGAGAAAGGGGGGACATGGTACAGATGAGCTTCTGCTTGAGGCTTGGGCATAACAGGGAGACCTGGCTGGAGAGCAGGGCTTGTGGTGGCTGTGTAGAGGGGACACCACCACACAGTGACCAAGGGGATGAAGCTGCAGTTCACTGGTCGTGGTTGTTGCTGTTTCTTGTTGCTGCCACCCTGTCTGTTTGATGGACACTTCTGCATCCTTCTCATGCCCCTCTCTCCCTGCTAACAGCCATGTACTGCCAAGATTACCCCAACTCAACCATATCTGACAGCAATCATTTACTAGGGAATGAGGAAAAAGTGCAAGACTAGATGTCTCCTCTTTGCCCCTCCTGCTCAGGGCAAAAATCACCTTGAAAGTAGAACCTCAGAAAGGACCAGCCTACTTCATAGCTTGATTTCTGCTTCCCAGCATTGTCTGAAGCCTGGCTGGCCTTGGTTTTAAGCTAGTTAAAGTCCCAGGTGTTGGCACTGCTTATCATCTTTCTGCTGTCTGATCCTGGCCACCCCAACTACCCTCACACACCTGCCTGAGTTTGAGCTTGCAATGTGCAGAACACCAATCAATTGAAACTGCTCAGGCTCCTTAGCTCAATTAATGAGGAATTCAGGATATTAAACATTTGATAGCTAAAAATTAAGAATTTAATTTGTTCAGCTTTAAATCAAAGGGGAGGGGACCACTTCTGTGTGTTCCCAGGACCACTGAAGTTACTGTTTTACCTAGAAAGTGGATAATTTCTAGCAATGAAGGGAGACTTTTCTCTTTTATCAGTAACTCTGTAATTGGGTTTTGCGTCTGCAATTTGAATTCTCATTTCATTAATCCTCTCACAGCAGTCTCACTGGTGTCAGTCCCATTCTTGTGCATTGGGGTTGAACCCAGTGCTGCAGTGGAGCTCATCTCTTCAGGGTGGGTGTCCTTCTGCTTCTCTCACCCTCTGGAATGTGCAACTCAGTACTTCCCTTTTTACCCAGCAGGACCTGGCTTTTGTTTTCCTTTCCATCTCTCTATGTCAGAGTCTGTTCTGATTTCCTCCTCTCGTGTAAATCTGGAGTGTCAATGGGATAAGAGCAGAGATGTGATTCAGCTCTGCTGGGAATTGCTCCTGTCTTGCCTTCCCAGCATTTCCAGCTTTTCTATGCACCTGGGATCTCTGATGTTCCTCACCCTTCTAATGATATGTTTGTGTTTGTTAATTTGCACAACAAAATTCCTAAAGGCTTTAGGGCTTTGCCTGTTGGATCCTGTCCACCTGTGTGGTCCTATTGTTGCTCCATCAGGTTCCCTTCCTTTGGTATATACAGAAATATATGCAGAATAACCATTCCTTGCTTTCCTACTGTGTTTGCAGGGCTTTGTAAAAGCAAACTGATGACAGGTTTCATAGTCTATGTTCTTTGAAGACAGGTCTGCTGCCATTCAGGTTGAAGCCAAGTGGGAGATGCCCACCCAGAGGCGCTTACCTTGTACAGCATCAGCCCTGCATGGTCCTCTCCTCACACAGTGTCTGTTTTTCAGAGCTGGTTCAGCCAGAATTGTAGTTTGAAGGAATTAATAGTAAAAAGTTACAAAGGCTCAATACAAACTCAGTCCCCTGGGTTCTGGGCAGCCTGTTCCAAAAAATAGAGCAAATGTTTATCTTCTTTTCTGACAAAGCCCAGAGGGTACTTACAAATAATTTATTGGCATAGCCTTGGTCTCCTGATTTCCCAGACTTTGGGAAAATAATGAGGACAGCCGAGTAAATCATTTATGTAATAGTTTATTTGTCAAGAATGCATTTTTTGGAAGATGAAAGCAGTTTGCAAATCTGGGTCAAATTCAGCAAATCTCTGCTGAGAAAGAAATGAAAATTCTTGGAATAATTAAGGCGCTTTGTTTTGGGATTATGTAAATGTAAGGGTTGAATGCAAAATGTTTTAATTTTCAAAATAGTTAAAGCTTTAAAAAGATGTGGAAAATTTTTAAGAAAAGGAACACCTTATAAACAACTCCTACAATAAAATCTTGGCTTGACCTTAAAGGCAGGCTTTAGGTTTTCTTATTTTTCCAAAGTTCCTCAAAAATCCTCATTTCAGATGAAAACAAATTAATTTGTTTTAACTTTATTTATTTATTCATGTTTTGGGACTGAGTTTTTTGTTAGTGTTGAGATTCGTAATCTGAAAAATAAGTTGTTTGCCTTGGTGGTGACAACGAGGAGTGCTGATCCTGGGCAAAGAGGGAACCTCAGGCTGCAGCTCTGCTTTCTAACCCAGCAAAAATAAACCATCCCATCCTGAACCCAGCAGCAGGGAGGAGCAAAGCACCGGCTGCACACCTGGATCCAGGCTTGGAGTGCTGGGTGTGCAGTGACACCACCCTGCTCTGCTCTTGAGGGGGGTTTATGAATGCACAGATGTAAGGGCTCTGTTTGCTTTTGTTCTCACTGAACCTTCCTGTTGTTCCTGTATCATGTCCTGACCATCAACCCAATGTGACTTCTCACAAGTTTCTGTCTCCCTTCACAGGTTGGCTGTAAGGCACTGGTGTTCCCCACTGAATTCAAAAGACAGAAATACTATGATATTCTAAAGCAGTCATGTCCCGAGCTAGAAAAATCCAGTCCAGGGGCAATAAAGAGCAAAAGGTGAGTTAGGAACATCTGGTGTCTTTGCACTGACCCCACAGCTGTGTCCCGCCTTGTGTCCCCTCAGCTGCACAACACAGGCTTTGGTGGAAGAAGGACCCATACAGGGTCTCATCTGAAGAAAAGTTAGGCTGGTCTGGAGGTTTGTCCTGACTGGTGTGCACCTATCTGGGCAGTTTTCTCCTTGTTCTGTTATTGTTGATGCTATTTTTCTCTCTGCCAGGCTTCCTGACTTATCCATTGTTATCATGTTGGATTCCAAGCTGCCTGGCACCTTCCACATGGATGAAGTGATGCAGGCTGGGGACAGCAGCCATATGAAGCAGCTAAGAGCAGTGGAGCAGACCCTGTCCTGCAATGACCCCATCAACATCCAGTTCACTTCAGTAGGTGCCCTGCCAGCTCCAGGTGGTTGGATTCCTCGCTGGGGACATGGGGAAAGATGTGTGTGGTCCTGAGCATCCCATTTCCTTTGCCTTCTGCCCTCTGAGACCAAGCTTGCAGCTTCTGCTCTAGGATGGAAGAAGTGTTCTAGCATTTCCACTTACTTCTTCCATTCTTGCTGCTCAGCCCTTTGTCAGGGACTGATAGAGATAAGAGGGTATCAGATGAATTCTGTTCAGCTGAAGTTGGGTTATTTTTTGCTGTGGTTTGGGTTTCAGATTCTGTTAAGGAAGAAAAAAGTGATCTCCCAGGTCTGAGTGGAGAACAAAGTGCAAGATCACCCCAGGGTGTGCCTGGGAAATCTCTGCAGAGCACACATAGCTCATCCTCAGAAAAGGTGGCATCATTGCATAATTGTTCTGTGTCTTCCAGGGGACAACGGGAAGCCCCAAAGGAGCCACCTTGTCCCACAGGAATATTGTGAATAATGCCAATCTCATCGGTCTGAGGCTGGGGATCACAGAGCAGGTGGGTGTTGGAGGGAACACAGTTTGGGGTGGTCTCCACTGCCACAGAGAGAACATGTGTGGAGAGTGTTGGGGCTTGCTCAGAGGAAGGACAGGATGTTTTGCTGCAAATGACATTGAGGGATATTAATGCATAGCATTTTGCATTTCAATGGAGTTCATTGATGTTTCATTTTAGTTTCATATGAAGCTTTTTTTGGGGGGGGAAAGCTATCTTTTTGTGGGGGAAAAATCATGAAATTAATCACTTTTCATTTTGGTGAATACTCATTTCAAATAATTGCAAGACTCGAATGTTAGCTTTGAATTCTGTTGAATGAGGTTTTAATTTGGTTTACATGACTTCATTTAATGCCATGTTTACAGTCTCATGACTCTTATCAGGGTACAACCTCTCCATTTCTAGATTCTTTTAAAAATTTTTAAAGGCAAATATTTTCTTTTGAAGTACTGAAGTATTTATTTCTAACATATCAGCTTTGATCCAGAAAATGGATGAGTTGTTTCAATCAGTCTTCAGAGCCTTTGGTGTTTTTAAAAAAGCAAAATAAAATTATTAGCATGTGCCAAGTCCTGAATATTTCATGCCTGTCACAGCACACCCACTCTTCTCTTTTGGTGTGCAATGTGTAAGCAATACCAGATTAAAGAGCCCAGAAAAAAAAAAGACATTGCAAAATTACAGAATGAAATTTTGACATTAGGAACTTCCCAAAATGATTTTTATTGCTGGAGGTGTCAGAGTCATGTTTCCACCTAACAGGAACAGAGCTGAATGTCAGACCTCCAGCAAGTGGATCAGGAAAAATGTCTCTGCTCAGATCTTTGCTCTTCATCAGTGAGGTGGGCTGGACACGGACTGGGAGGTCTCCTCTCCTCACTATTGTCTTTGGTTGATGCCAGGACCATCGCTTTGGCCTCCCTGCACCCCTCTATCACTGCCTGGCATCGGTGGGAGGCTGCATGGTCATGGCCCTGCACGGGTCCTGCTGCATCTTCTCATCGCCCAGCTTCGAGGGGAAGGCTGCGCTGGAGGCCGTGTCTCGAGAGAGGTGAGAGCTCTTTTGTGTCTTGTTACAGAGCAGTTCATGGCCTCATGGCTGTGCTACTTCCCTCACCTCACCTGCCAGGCCGTTGCTCACACCCCTCCTCCCAATGATGGGTGGGTTGGGGTTGCTGGTGCATGTGCTTGCACAGGCACTTCAGGAGCTGAAATCTGCCTTTTCAGCTGTGCTTGGGAGTGTGACACACTTCTCCCATAATTAAAGGATCCTTCAGGTCACCACAGGGCTTTGGCTGGAAAGCATAGTGGTGTCTTGGTTTGCTGTGGCTGGTGTGTTTTCACATCTAAACACCTGCCCTTCCTCTTTAAGTCCAGCTCTGCTGCTCAGATTGTTGTGTTTCTAGATTGTTTCTCAAGTATAACTTGTGAAACAGAAGAGCTGTTGCTATGTCTGCATCACACATGCATACATGTCTATATCTATATATTTTTAGACATTTCTCTGTGTGCTGATGGATAGCACATCTGCTGTGCCTGCCTCCATGCTGCTGCTCTGCAGCCCTGTGTGGGGTGGGGTGGGGTGGGGTGGGGTGGGGTGGGATGGGATGGATGCTGTTCTGGGATGCTGAGCTGTGGCTGCCCCAGTTCTGGCTCTGCAGCTTTGCCTTTTTTTCCTTCTCTTCCTCAAGATGCTCCTATCTCCTCGGCACCCCAACCATGTTCATAGATATGCTCTCCCAGCCAGACTTTGGCTCCTACGACCTGTCATCACTCCGGGGAGGTAAGTCTCAGCACCCAAATGGAAAAATCCTGGGAAACAGGATATTCCCAGTTCCCTGCTGGGAGGCTGTGTTAAGTTTTGTAAGCAAATGCTCTTCTGGTGGGAAGAGTTTAGTTTTGAGCTTTGCGTTTTCCCTGTTAATTTGATGCTACATTTCCATTCCTTGGGGAATCCTTCAATCATTATGTATTTTAGGACTCTCATTTTAAGGCAGTCTAGGGAAGTCTGTTTCAGCTGCAAGAGGAGGTACCAGGAATAGCCCGATTCTCCTCAACTCTCATCTCACCAGCCACCACAGTGTGGCAGCAGATGCTTTCTGTGCTTCAGGCTGCTGTAGTCGCTAAAGCAGAGCCACGGTGGGATTTGTCTCTCCGACCTAAAGTTTCCTGCCTGTTTCTGAAGTCGTTGATCCAAGTACTGAAGAGTTTGTGATAGCCTGTATCTTCCTCTCTTGTTGCAGCCAACTGGGGAGGACACCAGCACAGAGAGACAATGGTGCTGGAGCATAAGGAAATATTTAAGCAGGTTACCTAATAATCTCTGCTATGTGACAAATGGTCCTGTCTCACCCTGTTCCCCAGAAAAGCCCATATATTACTCTGCTCTTTTGCTCTGTCATCTTAGTATGGAACAGGTGGCAGTGGGATCTGCCCTCTCCCAAAAGGACTGCTCTGTGCAAGGCAGGAGGAAAGGTTTTTAGAGTTTATGGTGAGGATTGATGGGAGTGTTTGTCCTCCTAAAAATCTGCACCTCTTTCTGCTCTGAATCTTTCCTTTTTTGGGAACTGCAGCTTGGACTAAGTTTGTACTGTAAAGTTTGCCTTCCTAGCAAGTGAACTATGCCAGGCTTTAATTCATTCAGGGAAACTGGCTTTGCTGCAGCCTTTGCTTCTAGAATAACTTGTATCCATAAAAATAGAAAGTATTTTGACATGAGCCAGGTATTCCAAAGATCTTACCAGCTTTGAAATCTGGGAGTGCAGAACAATTTGAGGGAATGCTTCTGGGAATAAATAGATGGTTTTCAACATATTTTCCTCTTTCTTCCAGGAGTCATTGCAGGTTCTCCTGTTCCCCCGGAGATCATGAAGACGATTATGACAAAGATGCACATGCCAGAGCTCCTGGTGAGTCACGGTCACTGTGACAGGGGGGGTTTGTTTTGATGAGACCCCAAGTTTGGTTATCTGTGGGCCACAGTTGTATCTGGTGGTGCCAAAGCTGCTGGGATCAGTGTGATGGGGCCCTGGGTGTGAGACGAGGTTGAGGAGAGAAGATGCAGAGGAGCTGGGAGCAGACGAGGGGGTTCTGAGTCTTTGCTTTTGGGGGTCTGAGGAGAAAGCTTTATAAGAGGAGGAGACATTGCATTAAGTGCCATAAACTGAAATTCTGCCAGAGCATTTCCAAACCTTTATAAACTTTCTGTTGTACCGGCTGCAAGGATGATGATGGTGATGATGATGATGGAAGAGGCTGGTTTGTATTGGTGTGGATGGGTGCATGTGCTCCTCTTGCTGAGGAGCTGTCAAGTTTGTTTCACTATCCTGGGTTGAAAGTGAATGAAAAACCCTGTTGCATGTTTTCTGTTGTGCTTGAAGTGGATTGTGGGAATGGTGCCATCCACATATACAGCATCAGGTGTTGCCAAAAGGGCAGCACATGTTGACCCACGTGTTCTGCTGCTCCACTGCATGTCCCGACATCCTGGGCCTGTGCGAGAGCATCAGCATGTCCTGCATGTGGAGGGGAACAGGCCAGCAGTGAGGGGGTCAGTGTCACTCCAGGTGACAGGCAGGTCCTGCCATCTGCATGTGAATGCCTGAGCCACTAACGGGGGTTTTTTTGTTTTACTCTGAAGGAAGTTAATTCAGTGCCACAGTGCTTCTGAAGTCTGAGGAAGCAGGTTATTGTGATGGACAAACACGTGGGACTGGGAGTCAGATTAGGCATGTTGTTGTTGGCAGACCCCAGCTGTACCAGGGTTTTATAGGGACAACTGTGTGCCCTGCTATGGACCAGGGGAATCCAGGGCATCTGTTCTGGAGCCGCCTCAAAGGCAGCCAGGGTTTTTTCCTGGATATGATGCTCTTAGTGCTGAGCTGATAACACATGGGGCAACCCTGGTGCTGTTGCTTGAACTCTGCCAGGTGACAGCTACCTATTTTTATAATAGGCTTGAGCTTGGCCTCACAAAATATTTTCAGGCATTACTGCAAATGCCCAGGCCTCATTAGGTGTCACATGTTTCTGTTTTGTAGAGAGAGAAATAATAAACCCCTCCCAAACAGTTGTTCTGCCCATGGGATAAAGAGGATTAAGTCTATATTTGTGCCACTGGTCTCATGTTACTCCTGATCCCTCCAGCCCTCAGACAGACACAGAGAGACTTGTTGAATTCATCTTTGCAGCAAGAGCTTTATACAGAAGATGTACATAAGAAAATATACAATTTGATTTCTATATAGGAGACAGAGGAGTTTTCACCCTCTTAAAGGTCATTTACACTCAGTTACAGAGGAATAAATATACATATATTTATATAACTCTTTAGGATTAAAAAACATTGTTAAATTGCAACTGTGGTGTTGTAACAACCGTGAGAATGAACCACAGTCATCCTGGTGTCCTGCTAGATCCTCTGGAGCATGGGCAGGGAGGAGAGGAGTGGTGCCCGAGCCAACTGCACAGTGCCCACCTTCCCCTCGTGGATTTACATCTTGGTAGACCCCACAGACTGGAAGGGGATCCAATCTTCAGATGACTCCAGTTTTGAGGATTCCCAGTACTGCTTCCCTTAATGGATTTCTGGCCAACTTAGGGAGATTTTTTGCCTTTTGATGTGAAAGCTCAGCCTCAGGGCCACTGGTTCTTGGTTGCTGCTTCACTGTCCCCTCAGCCCTGGCCTGCAGGGATCCCCTCTGTGGGAAGGCAGAGGAGTCTCTTTGCATGGGTGGAGACCAATTTTCCTGATCAAGCAGCTCTTGGAGGGATGCTCCTGCCTTCCCACTTGCTTCCACTCTGCTGGAATGGGAGAGACAGCAACCAACTGGTTGATGAGGGACGTGGGTTATGTTTCCTCTGGAAGAGATGACTGTGTTTTACAGGCAGGATCTAGGTTAGCTTGTCTTAGTATGGTCATGCATAGTTGAGGTTTTAAAAATGCCTCTTTTAAAATACATAGATGTCGGAAAAGATTGAAAAGGTGGATTCCATCCTGTGATCAGCAGAGAAGCGAGGAGTCGGAGGAGGCTGGAGGTGTTTGGATATATCAGAAATGTTTCCTGACAGGTAGGAGAAGCTTAAGGAAGGACTCGGAAGTCAGTAGTTTTCTGATGGTTGAAGTGACCGGTCACCAGGACTGGCCAGACCGGAGCCTGCTAGGGTGAAAAAACAGAGAAGGCCACATCTTTAAGAGACTTTTCAAGCAGAGCAATAAACTTGTAGCATTTGTCTGTTTATTTCTAAATCAGTGAATGAAGCCCATACTTGAAAGTGAAGAGTTGGAAGCCAAGAAGCCACTACAAGTTCCCACAGCAGAGGAAATGGGTTACTCCTGTCTCTGAGCTCTTGTGCCCACTCACTGTGTGATTACTGAATATCTTAACCAAAGTGTTGATGATCAAGGAGCACTTTCTTGATAAAGGAAGGAAACCCAGAGTGAAGTTTTCAAGAATAGTGAATTATTTTGGTGCCCCAGTTCTGAAATCCTGTGCAGGTAGAGTTCTAGAAACTGGCAAGCAGCTTTTCATCTCAGGTTGGTCAGTGACCCAAGTCACTGGTCATCCCTGAAATACAGACCCCCTTGCAGCTGACAGAAACCTGCTTGGTTCTCATGAGGTGCACAGTGAAGTTAGAGGTGCTTGATATTGCTTAAAACTTTTATTTCACTAACACTTGTAAACCTGTTTGAGGGAGCTGGATGGAAGATGCTACAGAAAAAAAACAGGTATTATTGTTTTCTATTGTTTCATGGTTTTCTTACTCTCATCATGAAGGAGGGAACTGGAATTGAGCTCAGACAGGGAGAGAAGAAGGTTAAGAAGGGTCGGACCTGTAAATAAAAAATATTTAAGTATTTTGGTTTAGAAAACTGAAGTTTTTCCGTCCTTAGAGCGGATCTTTACCCACCCTATATGGAATGACTGGTATTTCCACCTCTAATCCCTAAATCCTCTGGCCCTACAAGAGAAATAACCACTTTAGAAAGGCACAGAGCAGCTGGCATAATCCCTGCCATTTTGGTCACAAATTTCCTTTCTCCATCCTGTTATGCATACCCTTAGTGAACTGGGAACCAAATGGCCATAGCTGGGCTTAGGGCTTCTGCCTTGTCCTTTCTATTCTGAAAGTGATGACCTCTGTTCATACAATGCAGTGCAGAGTCACTGCAGTTTCCTTAACAAATGAACAAAGGTACCTTTCCCAAGGGCTTACAAACTTGCAGGCTCATTCAAAGCCTTCTGGAATCCATACAAGCTTCAGATCTATTTCCTGGGATGGGAAAAATTAAAATACTTGGGATGGAGTGATGACAGTTGTGGCTTTTTTGCTCCTCTGTGGGCTGAATTTAATACTCTGGGTAGTTTCCAGCTGTGGAAGGTGTTTGTGGGATCGGTGTTTGGGTTGGTGGCTGTCAGCAAGCTCATTGCTGGAGGGAAAGGCAGCCCTGTGTCTGACTCACCTTCTGGCCCAGGACACCTTACCCAAGGAATATTTGCTGTCTTGAACCTCTCTCTTCTGGAACATTCATTTGAAGGCATCAGCCCTTGTTTTTAAATACCTGACTGTCTTGGATAAGAATTGCATTTGCTGAAGGGAAAGTGCTGGATCAAGAACTGCTCCTTATGGAAGGTATCCATTTTCTTATGGGCTGAGCAGCCTGGGGCCACAGTTCCCAGCAATGTCCTGCCCTGAATTTCACACCAAACCTGGAGGACCTTCACTAGGGCAAAGGGCTGAGCATCTCCAGTTGGTTAGAGAAGTAAACCCTGTGTGATCCCAGTTCAGGGTTAGGGTAGGCTAAGTCCACCTTTGTTTCAGTATACCATGTTTATCCCTGTTGCCCGACAATTACATCTTAACTTGATATGGGGCTTCTTTGCATAGTACATGGTGCATACCACCATGGTTCCTGAGGCAGGAGTGAGGTCTAAACTCTGTCACAGTATAGAGATTATTTTGTTTTCCTGCAGTGCAGTAATTACTGTAAAACAAGATTGAATTTTTCACATGTTGCAATAGGAGCTCTGAAGATTTCACAGAATCACAGATAACAGGTTTGGGCTGCCAAAGTTGATTAATCACAGAATCCCAGACTATTTGGAGTTGGAAGGGACCCACAAGGATTATCTAGTCCAACTCTTAAGTCAATAGCCAACATAGGGGATTTCAAAGCTGTGTATATTTTGAGTCCTCGTGTCTCCATTTTATATTGTTTACATGCTTTGCCCTTTCCACCCCAGACCTGTCTTTATCCCCATGTTTGTTTTACAGAGTTGACTCCATCCCTGCTGCTCTCGGCAGGTTCTCTGCCCTCGGAGCTCATGAAGCTCAGCATTGCCAGGAGATGGAGACATGGATGAGCTGCTGAGAACCATAACCTGGTGTCATTTAAGTCAGAGACAGAAGTCCTGCCACCTTTGGTGGCATCGGGGTTTGCTGTAGGTGTGACTAAAAGAGAAATACCTTAAAAGGGAACCATCTTGCCTGTCTAATGGCGGCTTCCCTTCCTGGACCTCTTGGTGGGCAGCTTGCAGGTGCGGAGGGCGGGGGTGTCTCTGATGGACTGTCCGCGGTACTGCGCCGGCGAGGAGCAGGTGTCCTCGGTGCGGGTGCGGTTCCCCTTCAGCCACCTGGGACACAGGCAGGGAGAAAACCAGGAGCTTGAAAGAGGCACAAACCATGGATATCAAAGGGCAATGTAAGGATAGAATACCTTTGCCAGAGGATTTTGCTATGAGAGGAGATAGAGTTATTCACTCAAGGAAGCTTTCCTGCCCAGAAGAAACATCTTTCCCAAAGATGGTTTTAGATGTTTTCTCCTCCTGCATTCCAGAGAAACATTTTCTGGTATGAGGAAAGAGATAAGAACTCACAGACATGCTATGGGCCTCTGTGGTGAGGAGGGCCAGGGGGGCCAGTGGTGATAAAGCCCTGAGAAGAACGGAGGGTGTGTCTTTCTCAGGCCTGGTGTGTGGAGTGCCATTAGCATTAATCTTTATTTTAAGTCTAGTGTTCTCGACTTCAGAAATAAATTTCCCTACAATCCTTCTACTGCATTTTGGGAGTACCTGAATGTTATGTTACTTCACAGCCAGGCTGGGGAGAGGGCTGCCGAGCGTGAGAGCAGCCTCCTCTTGCCTGGCAAAGCTCAGGGAGGACCCCCAAGGAGACCCCAGGGAGGGACGGGGCACGCGCTGCCGTACTTGCGCAGATGTGCCAGCTGGCAGTTGCAGTGCCAGGCATTCCTGGAGAGAGTCAGCGTCTCCATTTTGTCGAAGGGGAAGTTCCGGGGCAGCTGGGTGAGCCGGTTGTTCTCCAGGTGGGCAGTCTTCAGCACGGTCACACCAGAGAATGCATTGTCTGCAAACTAAAACACAAAGGTTTTCTGGTGAAGAACACGCAGATGGGGACTTCAAACCTGAGTGCCTCTGTTCCGGACTTTTAGTGGCATGAACATAAGGCATTGGAACATGTTGAAACTGTGAATGCCCCATCACTGGAAGTGTTCAAGGCCAGGTTGGACAGGGTTTGGAGCAACCTGGTCTAGTGGAAGGTGTCGCTGCCCATGGCAGGGAGGTGGAACAAGATGAGCTTTAAGGTCCCTTCCAAGCCAAACCATTCTGTGATTCTATGAAGCATGGAGAGAGCAAGAGAAGGAGCTGTGAATAGGGTCCTGGCTTGTTGAAAGCTCTGTACACCTAAGAGAGGCAACAGGCTGGTGGGCTCAAGGGGGATGGAGTCTCCTACAGAGAGCTATGCCCGAAATCCATGTGGGATTGTCTGTGCAGCCACATCACTAAATACCGTGAAGTCTGGCAGCTCTCTTTATTTTTGAGCCATACTTCTACATGCTAAATCAAGATATTTTCTGGATGAATTCCTTTCCAAGGCTGGAAGTCCTCCCAATGCCTGTTGCCTTGCCTGTCCTGGAGCGACTGAGGGAGGGAGTGTTTGTGGCGTCTGAAGGGGCTGTAGACTTTGGCAGTGCCCGGGGGCTCTGAGTGGAAAGTTACACTTGGCATCTGAGCAGTGTAGAAGTACAGGCATGTTTCCAGAACCTCAGTCTCCTCCATTTTTTCTCATTTCCAGTTGTTTTCTTGCAGTGGCTGCTACAAGATTTGTCTTTTTGATTAATGGGGACGCTTTAAGGTAGAGCCTCCCTTTTAAAAGCTGCCAAAAAGCAGAGGGAGGCTGTAGACCTAGCTCTGAAGCCCTGTCCTCTCTTTTCTAAAGGCCTCTTCTCTGGCATTTTTCAGCCCATGGTTACTCAGATTGGAAAATTATTGTCAACACAAACTTCGTTGGAGGTGATGGATTGGAGAGGGAGTCAAGCACAAAGCTCCTCTTGGCTATGACAAAACATTTCTCTCCCTTCTCAAAGCCAGGGGGAAAGCTTTCTCTGAAGGCTGGAGAGGAGACTCAGTAAGTCTACCCAAAGCCCTCCAAGGGTTTTGGGGAATCCGTAGATCTGTGCTCCCATTTCTGGCTAGAAGTTTGCCATTCAGATGGACCATCAGAGTGTGTTCATGCTGAAAATCTTGACAGAGGAAATGCACTATTTTAAGCTGTGAACTTTTGTCATCTTCCAAATTAAGCAATGCTGGATAGGATTAGAGATTAGACTCCCAGATCCCTGTAGCTGTTGGACAGTCAGTGGTGCAGTCCAAAACTGAGCTGACCTTGGGAGGTTTCACTGTGCTGATAGTGAAGCTGCTCAGAGGGATGCTGGCACACTGTGCAGCAGGGCGGTAGATTTGGACAGTGGTGTTACTGTCTCAGCTGCTCATTCCTCTCCCAGCCCCATGAGAAGAGTTTGCATCTGCTGCTAACAGCTGCCTCGCTGCCTGCCAGAGCGTGTCTTTGTGAAGAAATGGCTGATTTTCCTCTTATTTACACAGAGTATCGCTGCTGTTAATTTATTTTACACTAAATACACAAAGATGGGTGTGTGTAAGCTTTCAGGACCCACATTGCCTGGTCTCCTGTTGAGGTACACGGTGGGGTCCTGGCCTGTGTGATGCAGCCCTGTGGGGGACTGGGGTGGGTCCGTGATGTGCTGGTGGGGAAGGGCAGATTTGTGCTGGAGCCTCAGGGCTCTGCTTTTTGCTCAAGCGCCATTTAGTCTGGGATAGAATTGTGTGGAAGGGCTTTACACTTGATCAGCTCAACAATCTTGCAGCCACGCAGGGAACAGCTGAGGACAGTATGTTTGTGAAGGAGAGAGAGCTGCAGTCAAGCACCAGCAGCACTCTGAGTATTTGGTGATGATTTCCTAGATCTCTTCTGTGATTAGATGTCTCTTAGCAGTGCAAAATTCATGTGTGGGCTATTTGGGTGTGAGGCCTTTGGGGATTTAAAGAGAAAATGCTGTACTGGGAGCTTTGTTTTTGCAAGCCCTCAAGCTGCAGAAGCCACTCCTGTTAGTGCTGATACTGTAAACTGATGTCCTGTTGGACTCTTGGGGAGGAAAGGAGCTACTGGCTGCAGAAGAGTTTTTAAAGATCTTGTCCACAGGTGATCTCTGTAAAAAACAAAGTCTTTTTCTTTCTAAAACTTTTAACCTTTGCTCTTTGACCAGTCCAAGGACACTTAATTACCAGGAGCATTCCAGTATCATGGGTTAGTCTAATTTCTTTAACGTGTAACTTGAGACTCTGATGTCTCTACAATTGGTACAGCATTTAAGCCAAAAAATTTGATTGAAAGTGCTTTAGAACTGAGTCTACAAATTGCTGTGACAGCACATCTAAGGTCTTGCCTAGTGAGGTCAGTAGATTGTTTTTGAGTGTTGAGTTTTCTCAGTCCCATTCTGGAAAGGTCAATGCTGAGAGTGAACAAGGGCTTAAATACGGACTGAGTACTACCAGCTGCTTAGGTAGTGTTGTCTCCAGCCGGGCAAGATATAATTCCAGTTTTGCAGCTTTTGGGGATGTTATATTGCCTTGGAAACTGGGTGTGCTGCACTCCTGGTACCTTTCATGTTATCTGTTCATCTTGGTGAGACCCCAAGTTGTTCTTTGTTGCTACAAAATTCTCTTTTTCATCACATCTGCCTGCATGTGGTGGGTGTTGCTTTGCTGTGAAGCCCCAGGCTGTCTGGATGCTCTTTGTCTTTGGGCTTCCTGGCAAAGCATCATCCCAGGGAGAACTATTCCTTCTCCGCCCTGCCTTTCCAACTGTGGGGGATTCACCTGGGACATCAAGCTGCATCAGGGTGCTGCTGCTCTTGCACTGTGCTGGGTTCTGTTCCTGCACTGCCTGGAGGTCCTACTGCAAGTTCCATGTGATGCTCCTGCCTATGGATCCAGCGTTCTCACATAAAAAGAAGGGGTTGTTTTGCCATTCGAGATACCTGAATATGCCTCCTCCTCTCCAGTGGGAACAGGGCCCCTTTGTAAGATGCTGCGAGAGTTCCTTCTGAGAGAGCATCAATAAACAAACCTTTCTTTATAACGTGTCATGTTTGGGAGGCAGCAGGGAGGTGAAGGTGAAGGTCGCTACATCTACCTGCCTGCAAGGCATGGATCAGAATCCTGTGGCTATTCATGGCCCATCTGAGGAGTCTCCCACTCTGCAAGGTGGCAGTGCCTCCAGTCCCTCCAGTACAAGGCACCTCTCATCTGACACCTTGTTTCTGGGAGGATGGAAGGTTGCTCATTGTCCTGGAGCACCCCAAATACCTTTCTCAATGTCTTGTGTCACCTCCAGCTTGGGAGGGAATGCACTGCCTTTCCAAGGGGTTTAATCAGATCTCCATAATTTGCTTTTGCATAAAATAACTCAATAGAAGGGTGGAGTTCTCTCTCATCCCTTGCTTGAGCCATGTCAGGGTGTTGTCAGCTGGCCAGTGCCTTGCTGCCTGCACAGCCTGTAGACCTGCATTTCCCTCTCCTCTGCAAAGGAGGGACAGCAAATCAAAGATTTTGCAAAAGGGAGGTAAACCAAGCCCTGTGTTTCTCATCTGGAGCAAATGGAAAGAGAAAGGACTCACCTTCTTCAGTTTCATGTTGTCCAGGTTGAGTGTCTGCAGGTATCGCCCAAAGGACTGGAAGGCGTTGTCAGGGATGACCTCAATTGGGTTATGAGAAAGTTTCAGTTCCTCCAGCACTCTCAGCTTACTCATGGCATTCACAGGGTAGCTGCTCAGCTGGTTCTTGTCCAGGTGGAGGACAGCGAGGTTTTCTACATCCTCCATGGCCCCAGGTAGGAGACTGGTGAGAGAGTTGTCAGAGAGGAAGAGCCAGCGCAGATCTTTAGCCCCGTTGAAGACCCCTGGTTTCAGCTCCCGGATTTTATTGCTGCCTAAGTGCAGGATGAAGAGGTTGACAAGAGGGGAGAGAAGCCCTTTGGGTAGGTCTGGGATCTTGTTCTTGTCCAGGTACAGGTAGGTGAGATCAGAGAGGTCATCGAAGGCTCCTGGCTTTATGACACTGATCTGGTTGTCGGTGAGATAGAGGTAGACCAGGCTCTTGAGCCCTCGGAAGGCTCCAGTTGAGATCTCCTTGATCCGTGAGCTCTGCAGGTGCAGGGACACCAGCTTTTTCATGTCACGGAAGCCATTGGTCGGCAGGACAGGGAAGTTGTTCTTCTGCAGGTTGAGAAGACGTGTTTGCTCAGGCACTTTGGGGATCTTCTTCAGCCCCGCGTTGTCACAGATGACGTGCTGCAAGTCTCCCCCATGGCAGTGACAGCTCGGGGGACATGCCTGCACAGTGGGGGCAAGACATGCCAGTAGGCTGAGGACACCAAGGAAGAAGTCTGACCCATTCATGGTCAGATCTGGAATTAAGTGTGGTGGGAAGAGAAGCAGAAGGAGGAGGGAGATGGGTGGGAGAGAGAGAGAGTAACTGGGTTTGCAGCATACTGAACACAGCCCTATTTATAATGTTATTAAAAAGCAAAATCCCTTCCCACAAACCACAGGCAGCAGCCAGTTGGAAGCAACTGGCTTTGGGAACTTACTGTGAGCTTAACCCCTTGGCACCAGGCAGAGGAGTGTCCATGGCCCTGCCTGGCCCTGCTGCTGAGCAATGTACAGAGGTAATTTTCCTCTCTGGGGGAAAATGGAAGGCAAATAGTCAGGAAGAACCAGTGAAGACCTGCTCCATGGGGAACCTCCCTGGTCCCTGCTGAGCCAAGAGGGGTCCAGTTTCATCAGTGAGGGGAAAACAACCTGTTTTGGTTAAACAGCATAGCAGGGAGCACTGCTGTGCTCCACAGCCACCCTGTGCTGAAACTTTCAGGAGGTTTTTGGTGGGGGGGTCTTGTCTCAAAGATTCATAAGGAGTTTGACAGGGATGGGAGAAGGTGGGAGTGATATGGGGTCATGCCAAAGGCCAACAGTGCTGCAGTTGCTCTTGTAATGCAAAATTTTGGTTGAAGTCTTCCAGATCTAGACTGCACTGAGGAGTTGGCCAAAATAGGGAAGACAGAGACAGCCTTAATTTCTGCTGTTTCTTATGAGCAGTCAAGCATGACACAACCATGATCATGGTCAGGACACCCGTGTGAGTGGCTAATGCCTTCCAACAAGGGATGGGGCAGCAGAGAAGCTTGCAGGTACACAGTGGGACATGGGCTGGTGGGTATGAAATGCCAGGCAGTGGTGTCCTGTTATGTGCCTGCTTCAGATGAGGTGGGTGGCAATGCCTGTGGCTCTCAAGACAACAGCTGTGGACAAGGAAAGGTGTGGGCATTGGTAAAGGGATGGAGAGGTAGCAGAGCAAAGAAATCACTGCTGGAGCTGGAACTGGGATCTGCCTTGACTCCTGTCTTGGGGTAGCAGTGGCAAAGATGAATCAACAACAGAGGGGATGTTCCCTGCTCTCCCAACAGAGAAGGCTAAAGCAAAGCAGTTAAAAGTCCCAGCGCCTGCTTCTGTGAGTGTGAAGAGAGACATCCAGGGGCTGTGGGGTGGGGTTTGGAACTAGAACATTTTGAACTGATTTCCAGCCAGTTCCTGGCTGCAGCAGGGAGCTGAGAGCCGAGCACATAACTGTGAGCTTGTTGAGATTTCTGCTCCTGAGGCTGGCTGCAGAGCCCCAGCGGAGCCTGTGCAGAGGCGAGACGGGCTCAAGAAAAGGAGGAAATCCAAGGGCTGACTTAGGACACAGACTGGCTTATTCACCAAGATTTCTGGGTTTTTCCATTGTTGCAGTGAGGAATTAGCCAGCACCGCCGAGCATGCTCCGGACTGTGTTATGCAAACTGCCTGGCAGCCCTGCTCTGGTCAGCAGCTGTCAATCTGAGCTGTGTTTTCATTGCAGGACTAATTTGGGGGAGAAAATGGACTTCTGAGGTGTTCATGTGGTTCTGGTGAGCCTGTGGTACACATGGCATTGGCTGAATGATGATGCAATGTGGGACCTTGGTGCAAACCAGGCCATGTCAGACTTCCAGTGTTTGTCAGCCCTGGGATGTGATGCCCTGAAGTTGAGCAGCTCACCTAAGTATGAATGGCTTCTCATCTCCAGAGAGATACTCTGACCATAGGAGCTCCAGGCTGCTGCTGGAGGGATCTCCTGGTTACTGTAGGATTTAAAATTGTTTGATAACAACAATAGTATTTTGGCTTATGCCTAATTCAGTAGGCACCACAATGATGATGCACATTCTTTGGTCTCTGGAGGAGCTCTTCGTGTGTTTTGGTCAGGGTCTATGAGGCAGAGAAAGAGGAGGTAGACAGAACCCTCTGTGTTTTCCTCCTTTGCCTCTCCAGCTTGCTGTTCCATGATCCTATGACTGAGAGTGCCCCTGCGTGTGTGCTGCTCATAAAGCTCAGGCAAGGAGCCAGGTGAATGATTGGAAAAGGAAATAATTTGCCTTTAAGGAATCATCTTCTATCCACTGATTGATTTTTTTTTCTCTGAGTAGGTTCAACCACTCTAGTCTTACCTATAATCATCTGATGAACAATTCCTGCAGTTACATCCCAGATATTCTGTGCAAGAGCAACTAATGGGTGAAATTTAAAACCCAGCCTGTTTCTGCTGGGCACTGAATCTGGGGAGTGTATCTGTGCTCCCTCTCCAAGTGTCTGGTACTTGGTTTTCCCATCCCTTTGCAAAAAATTCCAGCTAACAACTTACTACTTCTCCAGTGATTTGGCCACAAATCTGACCAGTGTGGGTCAGATTAGAGCAAAAAACTGGTGAGGGCCTTTCAAACCCCATCCATAAATACATCCACATGTATTTCTGGAACAAGACCTTTTTCAGAAGTTACACTGCTCAAACTTCCCTCTCTTCTTTCTTTCTCTAAGGATAAAATTCCCTTTATTCCACTCGTATCTATTTACTGATTGAGGCTGCAAATTTTGGAGGACAGGGACATTCTCCTTTCCCTGCAGGAATGTGTGTGCTATAGACAACAGTGAGACCTGTAGCTTCTTCATGGAAATGCTGGAATGTAGCTGCCACCGTACTGGTGTAAGGTGGGAAGCTGTCCCTGCCCTATGTGGATGCTGGGTTATTTTTGGTGCCACGGTGGGGTGGCAGCAGGGAAAAGGTGTCTGCTTCTCAGCTCCATTCCTCTAGGCACAAATGGTGAATAAAAGGAAGTTCTTTCCCTAATATTTTTTGATTTCCAAGCTTTGGTGAGCACATTCCTGTGGTGGGAGCTGGCTGGCATCTGCCGCAGCTGGCATCTTGTCCTTGGGCTCCCTCCTGACTGTTTGTGTTTTAAACTGCTCTCTGGACAGCTCTGGTCTTCCCACACTGGGTTTTGTAGCCCTTGACTAGCCAGCAAAATGTCCAGTGATCCTCAAAAGCCTGCCTGGGTCCCACTCGTGGGTGGCTCACAGTCTGGAGGTGACAATGGAGCAGTGTCAGTGTTCCTGGGCTGTGGTGGGACACCACAGGGAGCTGGGTCCTGGCCAGCCCCTACCTCGCACATCCCCTGAGACCAGCACTGTGAGGACATTGCAGAAGAGGCAGGATTATCCTGCCATCCTGTCTTTCTTAATAGATTAACAGTTCTGCAAACATTCCCGGTGATTTGCAGATCCTAGAATCCCCTCCTCTCCTTCTTGGAGACATTGTGGGAAAAGAAAATAAATACAGTTTTTGAAACAGTATAAATACAGGCTTGGGATGTTTCTTTGGTGCTGCTGGTCTGAGCTGTTTTGATACAACATTGGAGATGGTCTTTTCCCTGTTTAATCTTTATTTTTGTAATATTAACAGTGCTGGCATATCAAGACAGCTCCATGTTAAAATGCTCCATTCTCTTTTAAGCCTGATTCTGTAGCTTTTAGGGGTTCCAGATCTGGTTTTGTGTGTCAGTGCACACTATCAATCACCTTCCTCGGGTGACACGAGTGTAGCTGGACTTTGGGTGCAGTCCTCTTTGTTCTGGATGGATCTGAGGGCTCAGGCAGCTTTGGGGGTGTCCTGGGGTGTCCCTGCCCTTGTGGAGCCTCTGCCTGGCACTGTGTGCTGGGAAAGGAGTGGGGTGGGAGAAGGTGCAAGCTCCACAGTGTCCCAAGGGTTTTTTCCAAGCACAGAGCACACTCCAGGCAGTGTTTTAGGAGCAGTGGTGGGTGGGTGATGGGCAGCCCCAGAGGGTCTCCAGGTTCCACCCTCTTCCAGGCAGTACTTTAGCGTCCCACTCAGTGACAGTGGCATCTGGGGCTCTGAGTTCAGACCCAAGATACCATTTCTATTTGATGTGCTTGAAGGGTCCCTGTCACTGCAGTGTGGGGGCCCAGGCTGCTTGTTGAGCTGGAGGAGGTGGCTATGGGTCCACCTCCTTCCTTCTGATGGTTTTCTTCCACTGTAGCATGGCCTCCACCCATCGATCTGTTGCCAGTTTGGCTCCCTGTAATGTCCACCCACCCTTCCCTTCTGCTGATCCCAGCAGCTGCTGGATGATGCTCTTGGCCTCTCCTGTGAAGCTCACCCAGCCCTTGCTGCCTTTCCCAACCCTGCTGTGTTCACCCTGCAAGGCACCAGACATTCCCTAGCATCCCACTGCTCTGGCCAGGACTCTTGACTTCTCTGTGGATCTTGCAGGCTCTAAAGAAGAGCAGAGCCTTCTTCCCTTGTGGAACACTACTGATCCATCCAAGATTTCTGACTTTCCAAAATGATCCCAAGCTATGACTCCCACCTGTTCTCAAAATGGAAAATGGGCTCCACATGGTGAGAACTTCTCTGCATGTCTGTGACCTCCCTATCCCACTCCCAGCTCGATTTTGGGGTGGACCTGGTGAGTAGCTGGTTTCAGAAGCTGCAGAAACTCTGGGAATGGGATGCAAGAACATTTAAAATTCATCATGGAGGCAATGAGATCATGGACTTCCAGCCATGTCCTTGGCAGGACTGAGCTCTCCAAATCCATAGGGATGTTACCTTTGCACCTAGATTTTTTGCTGAGTTTCCTTCTCTGACAGCTTTGAGCATTCAGGTACCCCCAAAATAGTGGGTTGCTCCCCTCACAAGACACTTTGTTCATTTCCTCTCACTTTTTCCTTTTAATTCCGCTTTTTCCAAATGCATTGTCACTAGTGCCAGGGAGGACAGACTTAATTCCACAGCAAAGACCTTTTATCACACTGTGGATAAACCAGTAAGCAACTGCCCATGCCTTTACTGGTTGCCACTGGGCAGCACTTCTGCAACGCTGGCAGGGTGGGGGAAATACTTGCAAGTCTCAAGGCTTCTGCTTGGCCTGGAGAGAAGAGAGGCAGCTTTAATTCCAGACCACGAGGAGCAGCTTGTCCTCACTGGGCAATAACATGAGGTTCATTCCCAGTGCAGTCTCAGCCTGGGCAAGCTGTGTTGTCCTTTTTGCAGTGGTCACCTCCTGGGGCAAACCCATTGCGTGCCACAGCACAAAGAAGGTGCTTTGGGCACCTAATACTTTTGGGAACTTTTTTAAGCCCCATCCAAACTGGGACTGTCTGGCAGCTCTCCACGTGGGGAGAGGTGCCAACAGGGTGGCCACCCTTGGAGGTTTGTCCTACAAGACCTATTTGTTTGTGTCCTGACGTTTTTGACACAAAGATGGTACTGTTGCTGGGGAAGGAAATGAAATCTCTGTGACACAGACTGGATGTGATCAGATGTTGTTTTGTGCAGCAGCAAAGCTGAACTGAAGGTTCAGGAATATTCCAATAGAATTTGAGGTAGTGGGATATCTCCAAAGCAGGGAGACACACGTGCCCAAAGGACAGCAAAGTTTAGGGTGATCTTCATAGTGAGCAACTGAGTGAGAAAAGGTCATTGCTCAGTTGAGAATGATTTGGAGCTGGCTGTGATGGGAAGGGCTGGAGTTGACTTTGGTGGAGATATTCGAGACAGACACACACTCACCACGAGTTTAGGGATAATTAGATCCATCCACACTGAGAGGGGTTCAAAGGGCCTCTTAGAGGTCCCTGAGCACATCTCTTGGGTTGCCAGGCTGCTTTCTGTTGTTCATTACGCCCTCTTTGAAGTCTGAAAATCCCTATTATTTCACGGTCAATTTGCTGCTTTTTTCCAAGGCCAGTATTGTCTCCAGCAAAGCTCCATTTCTTTAGGTTTTAGTTTGGCAGTTCAAGCCCTGCCATCATCATCCTCCAGCGTGGCACTACCAGAGGGTGCTGATGAGGAGCATGCAGATCCTCCCTGAGCATCGCTCAGGTCCGGGATGGGTGTCCTCCAAGGGCCTCATGCCCTTCTGCAGCCCTGATCTTCTGCTCCAGTCCCACCCAGTATAGCCCCACATTGGGAACTGTAGTACCAAATCCAGCCTTTTCAGCAGCAGTTGAACACAGAGGGCAGTGGGTGTTTTTATTGCTGTTGAATGCAGGGATAAACCAAGGAGCAGAGGGTTGATGTGGCTTGTTCCAAATCATACAGTAAATAAGCAGCACAGTTGGGGAAAAAACAGGGTCTTCAGAGTCCCCACCAGATCAGCCTGCTTCCCAAATGTTTACTAAAGAGACTGGAGTCTGATTGTTTTCACTTTATTTTTAATTTTTAGACACTTCCCTCTCTGAGCTGTTTTGCCTGTTCCGCAGTGGCCAGTGTTTAAACAGCGCTAGCAGGAAATGTTTGTGAAATGTGCCTTAAAAAACACGGTCCTGCTAAGATGTTCTTTTTATTCCTGGTTTAGACAGGGGCTTAGGATTCACAAAGAATGAATCTCTTGTTGGTAGAGGTTGGCAGACGTTCATTTTGGAGCTGTCCTTGTCATGACTGAAGGCAGGACTGATCTGGGTGGTGGGGTGTCACTTGTGGTCCTACAGTGAAAAAGGCTTTGCAGTCAATTATATTTTATATTCTTGTATGTCCTCTCAAAGCCAAGGGTCTGAACTGGACTCCTTGCCTCTGGAAAGCTTTGCTTTGACACTAGATCCAGCTCCAGTGGAAATTATGGAGCTGATGCTGAAATTATTGGGTGAGGTTTTCTGGACTGAATTGCACCAGATGACAAGGCTTAGATGATGCTAAGTGTCCCTTTGGGTCATGAAAGCCTAGGAATCTTCATGGATATCTCCAAGTTTAAATTGGTATGTGGGGTTTTGTGGAAGTGCTATTTCATCTGCTGCTGACAACAGAGATGTTGGAGGATGCTCCACATATCAAATAAGACTTGGGAAGGACAGCAGTGCTGGCACTGCCAGTCCCTGCCTCCATTTTGGGAATATATCTGGGGAAAACCATCTCAGGAAAGAAACAACATCATTGAAAGATCTGGAGCAACACGTTGGTGTCTGGCTGCATAGGGGGGTGCTGGTGCAAGCAGGGGAAGGCAGTGATCAGGCAGCAAATCAGGGCTGGAGGTTCAGACCTGTGTTGCCCTCTGGGCTGGTCAGGAAGCCCTTTCCTGAGGTCGTGAGGGTGTTTATGGGGACAAGCCACAGGCCAAGGCAGTGACAGCTGGTGCTTGGCGTGCACAGCACACTGCCAAGCATCTGGAGGAGCCTGGTGAGCCACGGCACTCACAGCATCATCCTGCCAGGGAGCTGCCTGCTCCTGTGTCCAATTAAACTGCCAGAGTGACCCGGAGAGGCAGCAAGGGTTGACTCAGGGCTTGGCTGGGATCCTGAGACCAACACTGCAATTCATCCAGCAGAGTAAAACAAAAAACCCAAAGGCACTGGGATTTTTAATAAGTGTTTAAGGCTTTGGATTTGTGTCTCGTCAGTCATTTGATCCAGCCACAGGACTCGTATTAGTGGGTGGGGAGAAATCCTGTCTGAGCATGAGACGCTGTGGGTTTCCACCCGACTGGGAAGCTGTCCTTGTGTCTGGTAGGAGAAGCCTATTCACAGTCGCTCCCTGGGGGGTGCCAGGCTCCTCACAGAGCAGTTTGCACCAGATGGTCCCTGCAGCATCCTGGAGACGTTCTCCTCCAGATTCCTGCAGGCTGCAGCCTGAATTCACACTGACCCTGCTGCAGTCAACAAGAGCATCAACCGTTATGACAAGCTGTGCCCAACATGAGATCCTTCAGCAGCCCCAAGCTGTGGAAAGTGCCAAGTGCTCTAGTGTTATTACACAGGGCTGTACATTATACCAGTGTTATGCTCAGCTCATTCAGGATATTTCCATGCTAGTTCAAAAGCCTCATTATAGTCCTTTGCAAAGCCCCTTGTTAATTTGGGGTGCCGCGCATAGAGACTGGTGAGCACCATGCAGAAGCCATAACCATGCAGGCATGCCTGGCCGTTTGCTCTGAAGGAACTGACCAGATCTGGGTTCCAAGGCTGTAGGAGTGTGGTTGGGCCTTGCTGTGATTTGGCAAGTGAGAGCTGCTCATATGTCAGTCTGGAGATGTGGAGGAGAAAGGAGCAAATGCTTCCTGCTGTGCTTTCCCAGCAAAGCAGCTACCTATGGCATTACTGGGGTGACATTACTGGTGTCACCTTGTTCAAGGGTATACAACCCAGTGAACAGGTTAGAGACTCCAGAGCAGTGCTCCAGAATGTCCCACTGCTGAAACACAGCTCCCAAGAGCTGGAGATGAAGAAGCAATGCCAGCAATGGTGCTGTTGGTGCAGCTCAGAGCTGCCCAGAGCACCTCCGGCATGGCTCCTCTGTCTCAGTGGGCCACTGAGCTGGGCATAAAGCGCTGGAATTTTCCTCCAAGGAGAAGTGACCTTCAGCCAAGGTGACTCAGAGCCTGCCGCTGGGATTAGCGGGGAGGGAGGTTTAGCAGTGAGAAGCTTTTGTCCTGCTGTGAGGCTTTTGGTCTGTAAGGGCAGCTGTGCCAAGTATTGTGCAGCCTCGTGATACCCTTACAAGGGCTGGAGGGGCTGATGTCTGCACAAAAGGATCTGGAGCAAGCAGCTGAGCTGCGGCACACATCTCCCACAGGAGCCTGCTGCTGGCTCCAGGGTTTTTGAAAAGTGATGTCCTGTGTTGCCCTGAGCTATAGAAGACAAAAGGTGAACTCAGAACCTTGGCTGCAAGGGCACCAAGGCAAAGTCAGGGTCTGGCAGAGATGAAGTCAACAGGACAGGACTTGGAGAAACAAGGGCTACGAAAGAGGAGGGAGAATCCTGGGGTGTCAAAAGTACATGACACCTCAAGTTTGGTGGGGTCTGGAGCACTGTCATGGAGGTGAGGAAGACCATGGCAGGCAGGTGCAGCTCTGCTTTAGCTTCTATTTGCCTGAGACTCTCTAGGCAGGAGTGTCTGGAGAGTCCTGTCCACAAGCAGGGCTTGCTTGTGACCTCAGTGACTTGTGAGAATGTCCTCCTCCCACCCCACTCTTCCCAGCAGTCATCACTGGGTTTGTCTTTCCTGTGCCTGGAGCTGTGTGGTCCCCTTTCCCCTTGAGATACGTTTCCTCTCTCATGTTTGCAGGTTGCCTATGGGACCACAGAAAACAGTCCTGTCACCTTCATGGGGTTCCCCAGTGACAGCATGGCCCGCAGAACCGAGACGGTGGGATACATCCTACCCCACACAGAGGTGACCACGACCCTCCCCACCTGCTCCAGGTCCTGTGCCTGCATCAGGCCTCAGCCGATCATCCCTGTCTGTTGCTGGAGCTGGGACATGCCACTACACTGGGCTCTGACTAAGCCCTTCTTCTCTTCCAGGCAAAAATTGAGGATCCAGAAACAGGGCAGTCTGTGCCTCTGAACACTCCCGGAGAGCTTCAGATCCGTGGCTACTGCGTCATGTTGGGCTACTGGGGTGACCCTGCCAAGACAAGTGAAGTGATCACTGCTGAGGGGTGGTACAAGACAGGGTGAGTCTGGGAAAAGCCCCACTCTTCCCAGACTGTCCTCACTGGAAGGGGATTCAGGGGTGTGTATAGGAGTGCTTGGCTGGACTTTCCAAAGCAAGGAAAACTGACCCAGTTTATACCTCTGATCTGTCTGTGACACTTCAGTACAGCTTTTAACACAGAGCCCTTGGTGCTGAGTGTCTCTGGAGAAGGGGATCATCATTTGGCCACTGGTGCATGGAGGGATTGTGGGGGTATATTGCAGGGGCAGAAACAGCTTCCCTCCTAAACCCTGATTCAGTGTGGACACTGCCAGTGGCTATAGCAGGACGTCTTTGATGTCTTCCATGTGTTCAGATGGCATCTCATCCATCACCCTCCAGATAGCCTGACTGGGTGGGAACATTAGCTGTTCTTCCACCTAACTGGGACAGGATTAGGAGAGCGGTGTCATTGCAGGGACCTTGGGAGCCTGGATGAGCATGGCTACTGCAAAATTATAGGCCGTTGCAAAGACATGATTATTCGGGGAGGAGAGAACATCTACCCAGCAGAACTCGAGCAGTTTCTCCACACCTATCCCAAGGTTGAGGAGGTCCAGGTGAGTGGGAAGGAGATAAGGTAGGTGAGCAGCTGTTTTGGAGAAACCTGTACAGAAAGACTACTTGGGACCTGGTTGTCTTCCCATTTTCAGCATCAGCTTCTGTGTATTATTAGTTGGCAAGGAGGAGGGAGAGGCTCATGGCATGGGAGGGACAGGCAGAGGTCTTGGCATAGGGCATATGAGTTGAAAAATCCCCTTGTGCACCAGCTGCACATCTGCAATATGCCTATCATTCTTTTACACTGCTTGTCCACTTGCATAGCTCCCTCTGAAATTCTTACTTGGAAAGCAGTCTGGAAGGACAGTTTTTACTGATAATTACTCAACTCTGACTTCCAGAAAGACTCCTCCAAGTCCCTGGAGATGAGGAGTGAGACTTTGTATCACCCCTTCTCAAGACAGCAATGATTTGCGGCATTGAGCAGCTGCTCCCAGTCTGCTGGGATTGTTCTCCTCCTCGTTTTGTGCCAGACAAGTTTCCCCATAAATAAACTGGTTATTTAGTCAGTGTTGTGCCTGTGCCAGGCAAGCATCTCTCCTTGGAACAGTCCCAGTGCAGATGGGTTGCAAACCAGCCCTGTTTATGTGGTTTCTAAGGCTTCATGTCACTGCTCTGGACTCAAAAGGATCAACGTGTCTCTAGGATTTTGAGGTACTGGTTCAAGGCAGGGAATGACAGTAGGATTGTTGTAGAATAGCGTGAACAAACTTTGGAGAGTTTAGGTTTGGGAAGCCCATCTTCTGGTGTCAGGGCCAGTAGTCCATTAAGATCTGCAATTATAAAGGTTTCAAATAATCCTTTAATTCGATTTCACCCCTCTCCTGCCACTCCATCTGGACATCTCAAAGCACTCATGGCAGTCTACCAAGTCCCTCTGTTGGTTGTGAAACCTCTTGCCCCATTTTTTGGGAAGGACAGGTCCACATTGCAGGCACGATGAGCTGCTGTCTGGCTGGTCTGACTCAGCCCTCACTCCAGTCACTTTGCTAAACCAGAGGAAGGTGCTGGCAACCAGGTGCTCAGCTTGCTCTGCCATCTTTGCTCTGGCAAACAGTTGGGAACTCCTTCCAGGAGGGGTTGATGTCATGTAGAAAACCCTGGTGGGGTTGTGAAGCAGCTCAAACTGCCTTTACACAGCCCCATGCCACGACTACAGCATCCTGTGGTATGGGTCAGCACACACACCCTGCTAGAGGACAGGGATGTCCCCAGAAGTAACATTGTCTGTCTGTCCCATCCAGGTGGTTGGTGTGAAGGATTCAAGAATGGGAGAAGAGGTCTGTGCCTGCATCCGACTGAGGGCTGGGCAGGACTGCACTGAGGAAGAGATTAAGACTTTCTGCAAGGGAAAGGTGGGTTTTGCAGTCAGTTCCTTGCCAGACCAGTGGCTGCTGGGAACTGGTGGATGAAAGCCCATGGATTTAGAGCATTGGAGGACCCAGCCCTGGCAGTACCAGCTTGGGCTGGCTGTGCTGTTCCTGGGGGGTTGTGTAGCCATTGCTTTTCTCTTCCCAGATCTCCCATTTCAAGATCCCTCGCTATGTTGTGTTTGTGAGCCAGTACCCACTCACTGTCTCAGGCAAGGTAAGAGGAGGCTGGGGCTGGGGAGAAGCTCTGACCTCCTGTCCCAGCTGCTGCTTGAGTCTCTCTCCCTCCTCCTCTCACTTTATTCCAGATTCAGAAATACAAGTTGAGGGAGCAGATGGAGAAGCACCTTCAGCTCTGAGATTGGGAAGGCAGAACAGAAACCAGGATAAATGAACTTGAGAATCAGCAGCTCTGAGTCTGCTTTTCACCTGTGTCTTGGGCTATGCAGTGGAGACCTTCCCCCTTGACATCAGGCTGATGGCACTTTTAGTCAATAAAACAGAGCATCTATTTTCCCTATTGGGTTTGTTTCTTTGCCAAGACAAATACTGTGGTTTGAGGAAGGGATGCTTATTTCTGGAATTCTGTCTGGTTACTTAAAGACCTTATGAAGACTTAAAAATCTTGTGTGTCTCTGACCAGTTTGGCTGCAGCCATTTCAGAGGAGTTGAACAGATGCTCATAGGTATTTTACTGATATTTTAAGTCCTAACACCCTGGCCTGGCTTCCCAGGGTAAGTGATACCTTCTCTGCTCGGGTGTTGTGAGACTGCTGGGTCATACAACAGCTACTGAACTTGAAATGAGGGGCAGGGGGTTCAGAGGATGAAACTTTGCATGGGAAGGAACTCCCTAAAGCTGGCTGGAAAAGTTTACCCTGTTCCCATACCTCCCCCCGGTGTTTCCCCCAAAAAAATTCTCTGAGGTAGACTTGGCATTGTTTATTTTGTTGTTTTGGACAAGACAGACAGTAAGATTTTTGCAGAAATACTAAAATTCCTGTCCCGTTGGCAGTGCGAAGCAGGGCATACCTGGGACAGCATTTTACGGGAGTTACTTGGTACCTCCCAACCATGAAACACTCCTGCGAGCAGGGGAAGAGAAAAGCTCCTCTTCCTTGCCAGCAGAAGTGTCCCACAGCAGCTGGAAAGCAGTTAACATTGCTGACAACTCTGTGGACCTCCTGGCTGTCTCCCTTCTGCTTCCTTCCCTAGCAGGGCTAAGGCTGGGGTGGCTCTGTGCTCCAGTGGGTGGAGGGAAATGGTGCATCAGAGAGGGAGGGGAAGCATCAGTGAGGTCTCAGTCCTTGATCTCCCAGCTGGACTGTGGGCTCTACCCATGGAGGCAGACTGCGTGGACAAGTCCACTGTTCATGTCTGCTGTCTGAAAGGAAAAAACATGGATGGTTCATGTCAGACTCTTTCTATACAGTGTCTTTCCAGCAAGTTCTGCCCCTGATCCCAAATGGCTGTTGGGGCTGGTGTCAGTGTCGACACTGCACATTTCACTCAGGTCTCCTCCCTACCATAGTTTTGGGACACTTTGTAACCTTCCTTCACAAGGGAGGAACTGTTACCTGCGTGACAACAACTGCAGCCAGTGGCCTTGGGGATGCAGTGGACCTCTGTGACTGGTGTCTAGGGAATGTCTTTTTACCTTCCTTTGCTTCCCACAGTATTAAGCCAGGTGCAGGACAGGCCTGCAGTGAGAGGAGTTTCTCTTCCCATCCCTACTTGGTAACTACATCCTTGGCACAACAGCTGTGCTGCCCAGAGGTGCCCCATGTACTCACCGTAGTTGGGTAGCTGTGGGTAAGACATGAAGGTGATGTCGGCCCTGGCTGGTGAGGGCAGGCACACTGCTGAGAATCACAGTGAACCCCAGTCACAGCCAGCACAGGGAGTACAGACCCTCCCATGCCATCCCTGCACCTCCAAGTTCCATTCCTGTCCCAGCATCATCCAGGGCTCTGAGCTCCACCAGAGCCCGGTGCTGAGAAAGCTTTCCCTACCATCCCCATCCCTTCCCTGGGGCCCAACCAGCCCTCACCAGGCAGGACACCTCCCGAGACGTCCCATGGCCATCCCAGCCTCTGAGATATTGCAGCCCCAGCTGTAAATACTCACAGTAGAGGAAGAGCTGGCACTTATGACTGGCAGTGTGGGCACGGTGTCTGCGGGGCTCCAGTCAGGATCCATGGATTCTGCCTTTCCTGTGCCTGGGTGCTGCTCTTATAGCCCTCGCTGCCCGCCTCCCTGGAAACTCCGGGCAGCAGGGGCTGCCTCTGGAGTGGAGAGGTTACATCAGAGGTGGATTACACCAAGGTCGGGAAACGGGAACCTGCAGCCACAGACTATGTTACGGACATTTCGGAGTTTCCCGTGGCTGTTAATAGAGCAAATTAGGAACTAATAACGCTGAAGTTCGTCAGCAGCGGGTTTGCACAACCCTGCGTGGGGACTAGCCCTACGGCTGCCTCGCCAGAAACGCTGGAAAATCCCTTATGGCCCCGGGGAGCAGCCGGGGGAGGATGTGGGGGCAGGTTCCGAGGTGCCCGAGCCTCGTCGTGGCCGTGTGTCCAGGGAGGACACCGCGAGAGGACACTGACCCCGGCACCGGCGGAAGATACTGGCCCCGACACCCCCGATACCGGAAAAGGACATCAGGGGAAGACACCGGCGGCTCCGGCATCCTCGATATCAGGGGAGGGCACCGGCCCCGACTCCCTCGGTATCGGGGGAGGACACTGACCCCGACATACCTCGCACTCACACCGAGCATCCCCTCTACAGCCCCGTTAGGAGAGAAGGGGTTCACTCCTGGTCCCTCCCCCTTCCCCTGCGCCCCGCCCCGGCCCCGGCCCGCTGGGGGCGGCCCCACTCGGTGTCCGCCCGGTGCGGGCGGTGGCGCGTCTGCAGGCCCCATGGCGGCGGTGCGGGGATGGCGGCGGGCGATGGGCGCTGCGGCGCGGCCCGTCGGGGCCGGCCAGGGACGGGGCCCGAGTCCTAGTCCTGGTCCTGCCGCGGAACCGGCCCCGGAGCCCGTCCCAGGACCGGCCGCCCCCGCCACAGCTGCGCTTTACGTGCACGTGAGCGAGGACATGGGGCGGGACACGGGGACACGGGGGCTTGTTACCTCTGCGTGCTGCATGGGGACCCCGGGACTGCGCACGTGGGTCCTCGGGCTTGTACACGCGGGGAGAGGGACCCCTGTGCTCACACACGGCGGGTGTGCAGGGACCCCGGGGCTTCCACGCGTGGGGTACCCTGGGGACACCGGAGCTTACACACGTTCGGGAGCACGAGGACCGCGGGTTCACATGGGGACCGTGGGGTGCGTGGAGTGCATGGGGGCCCTGGGGCTTGCACACGTGAGGGCACACGTGGGACCTCGGGGCTTGCACACATAGGGGCACACCTGTGACCCCAGGACTTGCAGGGGTGGAAGTCAGCGTGGGGGCTTGGTGCTTGCACACGTGTGGGTGCATATGTGGTCCCTTGGATTGCACACAGTGGGGGCAGCCCAGCTTTGCAATGTCGTGGGGCATATATGGGGCTCCCCTGCCATGTGCAGGTTGCTCAGGGGGTCACGGAGCTGTGCACATGAAGGGTTGCACCTGTGCATCGTGTGCCTTGTGCCCATGGGGGCCAGGTGGGGGGCACTGGGGCCCATGTGCTGGGCTTGCGCTGTCCCCTCTCAAATTGAGGTGCCTGAGGGCGGGAGCACAGCCATGCCACACACACCTCGTGCCCGCAGTGGCCCTACTGCCGCAAGCGCTGCTCCTACTGCAACTTCAACACCTACGTGGTGCCAGCGGTGGACGAGGCAGCCGTGCGTGCCTGCCTGGTGCGGGAGGCACACACCCTGCTCCACCTCAGCCAGGTGCACAGGTGGGTGCACAGAGGGGCTCATGGGGGGATGGATGCAGGGCCCCTCAGTGCCCACCTGCAACCCCCCCCGCCCTCTGTTCTACAGCATCACCTCTGTCTTCTTCGGCGGGGGCACCCCCAGCCTGGCCAGCCCTCGCACTGTCGCAGCAGTGCTGGAGGCCGTGGCAGGGGCTGCCTACCTGCCCACCAGTGCTGAGGTTACGCTGGAGGCCAATCCCAGCTCCACAGACACATCACGCCTCGCTGGCTTTAGGGCAGCCGGTGTGAACCGCCTCTCCATCGGTGTCCAGGTGAGAGGGGCTCTCCCCCTGCAGCCCTGCAGCCCCCCATGACTCCGCTGTGACCACACTCCCTCCACAGTCGCTGGATGACGCTGAGCTGCGGCTGCTGGGCCGGGAGCACACGGCAGAGGAGGCGCGGAAGGCTGTGGAGGCCGCACGGGGGCTCTTCCCTGGCCGCACCTCTATCGACCTCCTGTTCGGACTGCCGGGACAAAGCCAGGACGCCTGGGCCCAGGGGCTGGACATGGCACTGGGGCTCTGTGACAACCACATCTCGCTGTACCAGCTGACGCTGGAGCGGGGCACGGCACTGGCGGCACAGGTCCGTGGGGGGACTCTGTCCTTGCCCCCCCAGGACCTGCTGGCTGACATGTACCAGACAGCCCGCACTGTGCTGGTGGCCGCTGGCTTCCGGCACTATGAGGTCTCCAATTTTGCACGCAAGGTGGGGTGCCCCCCATGCTGTGCCCCCCGCCCCATGCTGTGCTGCTGCTACAGCAGTCTTGGCCCCATCTCACCCCATGCCACATTCTCCCCCCAGGGCGCCCTCAGCAACCACAACCTCTCCTATTGGCGAGCTGACCAGTACATCGGCGTGGGGCCAGGTAAGGGGTGATGAGAGGGCCACTGGGGGTGTGTGTGTGATCATGTGGCCCCTGAACTCCATTGTCACCCCCTCGCTGCTGCAGGAGCGCATGGGCGCTTTGTGCCGCGGGGTGAGGGCGGCTGCAGCCGGGAAGCCCGTGTCCAGACACTGGAGCCTGTCGCCTGGATGCGGGAGGTGCAGAGCCAGGGACATGGCACCAGGAGTCGGGTGGTGCTGAGCCCACTGGAGCAGTGAGTATTGGGGTCCCCCTCATGCTCCCTCCCTGTCTCTGCTGCCCCACAGATTTCTGTGTCCCCACAGGCTGGAGGAGCTGCTCACCCTTGGACTACGCACAGATGAGGGTGTCACACATGAGGTGAGGCACCCACATCAACCTCTTGCTAATCCTAGAATTATGGAATGGTTTGGATTGGGAGGGATCTTAAAGACTCATCTCACTCCCCTGCCATGAGCAGGGACACCTTACAGTAGACCAGGTTGCTACAAGCCCTGTCCAACCTGGCCTTTTGCACTTCCAGGGATGGGGCACCCACAGCTTCCCTGGACAACCTGTGCCAGGGCCTCACCACCCTTACAGGAAAGAATTTCTTCCTAATACCTAGTGTAAATCTACCTTCCTTCAGTTTGAAGCCATTCCCTCTTGTCCTGTCACTCCAGCCCCTTGTCCAAAGTCCTCTCCAGCTCTCCTGGAACCCCTTTGGGCTCCGAGATGCTGATGCCCCATCACTAACGCTTCTCTCTTGCCCTGGGCACACAGCGCTGGGGACACTTCTCCCCCCAGCTCAGCCTGCAGACTGTGTTCGGGGTGCCAGGGGAGGCTCAGGCGCTGCAGGAGCAGGGCTGGTTGCTGCTGGATGGCAGGTGAACCCTGGGAAGCGCTGTGGGAAGCAAGAGGGTCTCCCCCAGTGCACAGGGGCTCACTGCTGTCTCTCCCCCAGCGGCCTGCGGTGCACCTGGGCCAGCCTGGCCGTGCTGGACTCGCTGCTGCCTTACCTGCTGTGCCAGCTGCAGCGGTACTGGGCACTGCCTGCTGCCCACCAAGGGGGATCCCAGCAGGGGACGGACACAGGGGCTGGAACGTGGGGGCTGTGAGTGGCCTCAAGAGATAATAAAACACAAGAGCTATGTGTGAGCTGAGCAGTGTTGGAGTGGCAGGACCTTACAGAGAGATTCCCACAAGGCAGGTCCCCATGTCCTGGTGTCTCGGTGGTCCCCAGTGTCCTGGAGCCTGGTTTCTTGGCGCCGTGGTGTCCCCAGGCTCCTAATGCCCAGTGTCCTAGTGCCTGATGTCCCGTAGCCCTGGTGCCCCAGTGTCTCTCTGGCCAGAGTTCCCATGTCCCCGGTGTCCCAAAGCCCTGATGTCCCTGGTGCTCAGGTGTCCCAGTGCCCGGAGCACTGGTGTCCCAGTGTGTCCCTGTATCCCTGTGTTCCAATGTCCTGGTGCAATCCCTGTATCCCCATGTGTCCTGGTATCCCGATGTGTCCCGGTGTCCTGGGTTATCTTGGTATTTCCCGGTATGTGCCGCTGTCTCGGTGTATCCCGGTGTATCCTGGTATCCCAGGGTGTCCCAGTGCATCCCTGTATCCCGGCATCTTGGTCTGTCCTGGTGTATCCCTGTATTCCGGTATGCCAGTGTGTCCCGTGGTATCCCGGTGTGTCCTGGTGTATCCCTGTATATTCCGGTGTGTCCCGGTGTATCCCGGTGCATCCCTGTATCCCGGTGCATCCCTGTATCCCGGTGCATCCCTGTATCCCGGTGCATCCCTGTATCCCGGTGTCCCTTGCCGTGCCGCGGCCGCACTGCGCATGCGTGCCGACAGGGGGCGCAGGCGAGGCGGTGCCGCGTTGCCCCGGCAGGGGGCGGTCGCCGCGCGACCTGTCGCGACGTGTCGGGAACTGCGAGTTGCTGTTGCTGTCGCGGTCCTTGTTGCTCTCCTGACGGGTCGGCGGGACATGGCGTCGCAGCGGGGCAGTCGGTCCCAGCTCCGGATCCCCCCGGGTACAGCCCCGCGCAGGGCGCGGCCGGGCCGAGCCTGCGGCCTCAGCGAGCCGGGGGTGGAGCCGCCACAAACAGCCCCTTCCCACCCAGTGATCCCCGTTTTGTTGTAATTGTGTTTGTTTTTAGGAGGAGCCGGTGCCAGTGGGAGGGGCGCGTAGGTTAAGGGGAGGAACAGACCCCCGTAGGATCCCCTCGGCCCGGCGCAGCCCGGCCCGGGTCTGGCTGTTTCAGAGCTGTTCTGCCATTCAGGAACTTCTGAGCATCCAACGGGTTGTTGGGTTGAGTGAGTGCAGGGAAGCTCTTTCCTCTCACTAGCAGCTGGAGCAGGAAACTTCCCAGGATTTTTTTGTTCCTCCTGCAGGGAGCTCTATTTATCTGTATTTATCTCATCTATGGTAATGTGTGAGACAGTTGCATCCTGCTTGACCCACTTTGGTCCTTGCTGCTTCTCAGAGTTAGATTTTTCCAATTACAAGAGGTGCTGAATTTAATTGTTATGTGCAACCTTAAAGAAACCAAACTTGAAACATAGTTCAGCTGGAAATGATTAACCAGGCTGAAAGAGGAAGATGGTGTTTCCCTTGGGAGACTGAGGAGGAGATCTCTTCATCTGTTTTTCAGGCAAGAAGGAAAAGACCTTTGAACAGCCAGGTTCAACAATTTCAGAAGAGCCTGAGCGTGAGCCAGAGCCTGTTCCTTATGTTCTGCAAGGGGAGGATATCCAGGCACTTGCCATTAAGGTGGAGGACCTGGAGAAAGTATGTATGAGTATTTTTATGGGTAGAAACAGCTGCCTTAACTGACACTCTGTGCGTTTAGCAGAGAGTGCTGCCCATTTACCTAAGGCAAAACTCATGCCTGCAGTTGAGTTTTCATTCCATTTTGTCTCTCGTGCTCTTTGTCATGATAAAATGTCACATCATTAGGTTCAGTTGCTAAAGTAAAGGATTATCAGCCCTTACACAGTACTTCCAACTGGAAGGATAAATCATCTGCCTCTTCAGAATAACATCTCCAACTTTCTGATCTCCTCAGACCTGTAAGTTGTTTAGTAGCTTTCATGGCTTTCTTTCCAAAACTTGGGTCACAGTGTGTGAATGGAAGTATTTGACAGTAACACAGCAGCAGGAATCTCTTGGGAAAGTGATTTAAAACTCTCCTTACTCTGCCCCTGTTATAAACCAGAGTCTGAAGGAATGAGACAGCAAATGAGCTGGTGTCTCTGCAGCTGCATAACATGCCTCCTAGGGAGGAATCAGAGAATCATGGCACGGTTTGTCTTGGCAGGGCCTTAAAGATCATCTCATTCCACTCCCTGCCATGGGCAGGGACACCTTCCACTCGACCAGGTTGCTCCAAGCCCTATCCAGTCTGGCCTTGGAGACTTTCAGGGATGGGACAGCACAGCTTCTCTGGACAACCAGGGCTAGGCCCTCACCAGCATCACAGGGAAGAGTTTTTTCCTAATACCTGATCTAAACCTACCCTTTTTAGTTTTAATCCATTCCCCCTTCTCAGGTCACTCCATGCCCTTGTGAAAAGTGCCTCTCCAGAACTCACAGGACTCTCACAGGAACTGTACTGATATGACCTCTGCACATCCTAAAAGGATCAGATGGAATAAAGGTGAGTCAGTGTGTACCTAACTGCACTGTGACTGTTTACTTCCTGAAGCTTCATGCTCCACGCCTTGCCCATGATGCCGGGAGAGTTCCAGTTAGGAAGAATTACCTCGTTCGAAAATACCAACCCAAGGAGGTGACACATCTTGTAGCACATCCTGCTTCTCCCAGGGCACCCAGGGAACCACTGACTTTTCCTGGTAAGGTTCAAATTCAAATCTTATCTCTGGGTTTTGTGTTTGCTGAGCCAAACTTTAGTGACGTGGCTCTGGGATTGGGTATTTTTGTGTGTATGTTGTAGGACCAAAAGAATTTGCTGATGACCATGAAGAGATCCTCCCTCACCACATTTTGGGAAGTCTGCAGGAGTTCAGGATGGAAGCCCAGGCCAGAAGAAGCACTCAGGTTGGTTTGTAAAGTTAGGAAAATGCTGCTGTGTGGCCCTTTTCCAGAGGTGGAGTGTGGTGCCAGCAGTACCTTTCGATGCTTTCCAGCACCTATCAGGAGCAGGTCAGGCCTGAGGTGTGGTTTTCCCAGCCTCGTCACACTCTGAGAAGGGTTTGCCTTCAGAGAAACTGCACCAGCAGGTTTTGGAGTGCTGTGTGCAGGACCAGGTCATGGAGAGAACAATTACACAGGCTTCTTCTTCCCTCTGTGCTCTGCTGTTGGCGTCAGGAAGAGCTGGTCTTGCAGCACTGCCATTGCTGGAGTGTAATTACTCAGATAAATCCTTCCGTTGTTTCTGAGTGTGTTCCTACTGCCCTGGTTTTGTTCCTTTCAGAGTGCTCATGTAAAAGTACAGTCAATCTGAATAATTGTTTTCTCCTGCCCTCTCCCGTTCCTGTTTTGGTGTGCATGGAGAGGTTCATTTAATGTTTCCTTTCTCATCAGATAGCAGATGCTATTGAGGTTTCTCATCCACATGTTACTGCAGCAGCTTTAAAAGTGAAACGTGGAGGAGAGAAGAAGAAAAAGGTTAATTGGGCCCAACTAGCAGAGCACAAAGCTCTTCAAAACTGGACCCATCATATGGCAATCAGGAAAAAGCAAGAGAAACACCTAGGAGGTGAGAAAAGCTGAGGAGGCCTCATTCTGTGAAATTCTGTGTGCCAGTGGGGGAATTTGATGTCACCAACCAAACTGCAGTGGCCATCACCTGCCAGGGTTAATCCTACTGCCATTGCAGTCTACTTCCATGTCCTCGGAGCTCCCACACTGCTTGTGCTAGTGGCTGTGGATCTGGTGGGAATGTGAGCTGGTGGCTCTGACTGGGGGAAGGACAGTGGATTGGGCAAGGGACCTTGTAAGTCCATTAGAGGTGAACAATATGAGTGGCAAAGGGTATGCCCAGAAGTGCAGCACCAATGATACAATGTTTCTTCTTTATAGAAATTCTTCAGAAGCCAGAGAATGAATTGATGATGAACATCTCGGAGAATTACAGGCAAGTGGTGGAAGAATGTGACCTCATTGACCGCAGTCTTCCCTACCTCCATCGTGGGAAGGTGAGAGCCCCACTTCCTCTATGCCCTGATTGCCCTGTTCTTGTGACCCAACACAGACACTGCTGTTATGAGTAACGTCCTGAAGAGCTGTCAGTAGGTACTTATCAAAGCTACTCAAAGTCCTTCAGCCTGGTGTGCGAGCAAAGCTTTCAGGGACTTTCAGAATAAAAACATGAACTGTGCTATCCGTACTAGTCAGAGGAAAGTGGTGCTGTGCAAGTGTCATTTCTTGACTCTCACCAAAGACTGTTGTGCCCTGGGAAGTGACATGGGGACATGTCACAACTGCTGTTCCAAGGGCAGAAATAGCTGATCGATTCAGGCTTGGATTTTAGTGATTGCCATAGAGAAAAGGATATGGGTAAGGCACAAGGATTATGGGAGTATCCTGTGTTAAAATATTTTTTTACATTTATAGCTCTATCAAAGAATTTGCATTTATCTGAGGCTTTATTTTGATATCGTTCAACCTTCACATAGAAGGCAGAAGAAAGTTCTATTGTCTTTGACAGCACCTAATAGAGATTTTGGCTTCTCTGCAGAGAGGGATAATTCATAGACTTTTTATAATGTTCTATAGCCAGGGTGAGATTTCTTTTTAGCTTCTAGTGCTATTGAAAATCAGACAGCTGTACAACTCTATCAGCGGGAGCTTTGCTTTCCATCCCAGGGATTCCGAGTAGGAAGCGAGTTCTGGAGCCAGCCTGAGCATATTGGAGATGAACTCACTGGCCTGACGCTGACACTGACTCGGACAGAACGTGGGGACCGAGAGCCAATCACTCATGTGGGGAAACCCCGCACTGTCCAGAAGGAAACAAGTAAGGGAACACTGCAGAGAGGAGATTCCACAGAAATGGGGCACAAGTGTGAAAGAAGCAGCTACTTTCCAGTCATCTGTTGAGCTTCCTCTTTAAAACACCACAAGGTCAAAGTTTGCCAGAGAGTGAAATTTAAGAGCCATGTGGGTATGTAGAATGTGAGCTCTTATATGGGTATTTCCACAGCTCTGAAGCCCCCAACGAAGATTCCTTGCCATCTAACCTGGGATAAGAGTCTTTTCCTGAAACATCGGCGGCAGGAGCTAAAATCTATCCTAGACGAGCTGGGTTTTTATAAGCCGGTAAGACCAGAGGAGCAGGGACATTCTTTGTGTCTCTTGTCTCTTGCCAGGTGCTGTAGAGTAACATAAAATTACCAAGACCTGGATCTGAAAAAGCATTAGGAGACAAACTTAGCCCCACAGTACTTTTCTTGGAAGTTCCAGCATTTCCAAAGGGCCTCATCCTTGAAAGTGTTGTCTGGCTTCAGAATAGGACCCCATACCATCAGCATGCAGCTTTTGAGATCTAGGCAATGAAAAAACCCACCAAGCGGTGGTGCAGGACTTTGATTTAGTGCCCCAGGGCAAAGGGAAGACACCTTTACCCATGTGGAAGACACACATCTGCAATAATCTGAAGACAAGTGGTCCCCCCTCCTAAAACCAGAACAAACTTCACTTTTTTCTGTTTGAAACCTCTCTCTGGAGATTAGAATCCTGTGTGAAGGAGGCTTTCCCCATTCATGTGTCATTTGTAGTGGGGAATGCAGTCATCTAGGATTTTTTGAAAACTCAGAATTACTTCTTGAACATTCTTTGGATACCTCTAAAAACCACTGCAGGAGCAAGATAGCTTCACTTTACTTGACTGAGTTGGTGCATTTGTCTGGTGTTATATTCTACTTCCTATATAAAAAGAGAAATTGTGAGTTGGTCATTTTTGTGTATGTCCAGGATCTGGAAGGATTGGAGGTGATTGGCAAAGGGCACCCATTCACATCTGTCTCAGCAGAGGCTTCTCCACGTTCTGCTGCTTCTGAAGAGATTGAATCCCTGTAAGTGTTACTTTGTGGCAGAAATAAAAAGTTTTGGATGTATACCCCCAGTCTATAAGGGTATCTTTAGCTATTCTTAGCTAGAATGGAGAGGAACCTCCAGTAGGGCACAATAAAAGGCATATTTTAGTATAATTACCCGATTTAAGAATCTTTGTGCCTTGAGGCCTTGTGTCTTCAGGAGCAAGAATTGTAGAAAAACTTTTTGAGGCACTTCCTGTGTGGCTCCAGAGCTTACATGAGGCAGCATGGGGATTCTGCTCTCAATTACCCCCATTTGGTTGTCTTTTTCCAGCCTTCCATCATTACTTTGCCAGGTTTTTTTTTTGCTGCCCTGTCCATTTGTAACAGGCACAACCTGGGGGCCTCTCCTTCTTTTTCAGTCATGTACCTCAGGCAGGTCTCATTCTTTAATATTCTGGCTGTTCTGTCCTTCTTGACAGTGACATGTCACTGGCTGGAGTTCACCACATCTGCAGGGCGCTGTCCTTAAGGAGATGAGTGCATGGAAAAGCATTAGTTGGGATTATTTCTCATAGGGTCTTCTAAATCACCCCTGGTTCTTCCCTCTCTGAAAGTGAATTTCAGTCCATGAAAATGCTGGCTCTTGTTTTCTTTAGCTGTGACCCTGTAAGTGACTCCTGCAATGTGGTTCCAGAAGAAGAGAAGCATCTATCTTTAGTTTTCTGTGGCCAGCCTGCTCGTTGGATCAAGGGCATCACTTCTCGCAGGGTAATTTTGAAATTTTAATTGTTTAGTCAAGCTAAGCCTGTTCGAGTTCCCAAGCCACAGCTGTACAATGAGTGTCACTCCCAGGCCACAGAATGGGGGATTTATTCTGAACATAATAGAGTATTCCTATGTTTGCTCTGGAGAGATCTAGGGACAGAAGGGGTTGCTCTTGCTGTGGTGTGAGGCTTAGACTTCCAGGCTCTCTCTGTATAATGGCCACTTCACTGGACTTGCCTTACAAGTTCTCCTACCAAGGCTCAACCCCTTATTTGAGCTGTGACTTCATGCTGGATAAATCTTGCCAGATAGAGTAGAAATTGTTATCTTTTTCTCTTCCTTGTAGAAGGAAATTGGCATTGCCGCCCGGCTCACCTTTGAGACTCTGGCTGGTGAGGAGGCTGAAAGCTTCCTGACGGTGAGCAATGATGGCACAGCTGCCATCTGGTACAACTGGATGAGGCTTCCCCACCAGATTCCCTCCAGAGAAACCAAGGGATGGAGGATGCCGTGTTTTTACTTTGATCCTAGACCAGGTATGAGACCTTTGTACCTCAACCAGAGAGCAGGTATTTGAGAGTCTGACTAATGGCACAGCACTGCTGGATGATTCTCCTGAGGAAGCTCCTGGGTGTCAGAGCTGACTCATCCCAAAAGAGCTGTGCAAGGCAGATCCCTGTCATGGAACTTAAAGGAAAGGAGGTTGCTCCTACTCTGAGTGTAAATGGGTGGAATGTTGAGAAGTGAATCATTTTCTGATGGCAAATGGAGCATCATCTGCTGGAGAGAGAACTGAGCTTGCTGTGGAAGGAGCATGCAGTGAAAATAACACCAGTTCAGTAACATGGTGACCCCAGTCAATCTGGAAGGAGAAAAATAGCTGAATGAAGTGTGATAACCAGCTAATCTATGGGGACAGCATCTCCTACAGAGATAAGGACACTCAGGGTGGAGTTGGAAAAGGGTCAAATTAACCAGGTGGCTTCTTGCAGACTGATGCATTTTCTCTTTTATTTCAGGTGTAATTTTGCCTGGAGAAACTCGGAGGTTTTCCTTTCTTTTCAAGTCAAGGAGAGCAGGCATTTTCAGTGAGCCCTGGGAATTTAGGACACATCCTCTGTTATTAGGAGGAGCACTGCTGCAGGTGACCCTTTGGGGAATTGCTGTGTATGAGGATAAATTGGCTGACTTCAGAGAGAAACTGGAGGTAACCAAGCATGTGACTGGGTATCTGTGAGCTTTGAACTTTATATGCAAATAGAGGATAAGGGTGGGAGTGGACTACATGGTATTTTTATTGCTGTGTAATTAGGGCTAAGAGTGAGATGATTTAGAGAATGTCTGTATATACTTCAGCAGATTTGCTAAATAGCATGAGGAACTCTGCAGTCTATTGTAATGTTGTTACTAAAGACATGACTGTATCTCATAAAGTGTTCACACTGGTCCTTTAAAAACTGAATATTCTGTTGGTAATTAATTTCATAAGTTACTTAGTGGGCTGGGACTGTGTGTTGTACACTATGACAGCAGTTAAGGTATAAATTGAAAATTAAACTACGCTTTGAAAAGCATAATTTGGGGGAGGATTTGTAGGGTTTATTTGAGAAGCTGTTGGAAGTACTGCTGTGCTCAGTGGGGTTTGCAGTTATTCTTGTCCTTGTAACCCTATATAATGTATACGTGTGGTTACTAGCGTGGGAGGGAATTTGTTTGTGTGTTTGTATGTGGAATGGAGACTCACACATGTTGTTCTTGTTGTGGTGCCTCAGAGTGACCTGGCTGCTCAAGAAGGTGCTGCTATAGTCAAAGACAGTCTGGATGAACTTCTTGAACAAATTCGGACCCCGCAGCGCACCCCATCTCCTGTGGATGCCTATGTCACCGAGGAAGAGTTGTTCCACAGGAAGAATCCTGGGGTGATGTTTGCTATTTGATGTGCTCCAATAACAGGGAGGGCAGATCCAAGGGGCTGGTGCATCTGTCAGAGTCTGCCATGGAGGCTTTAAGAGTTGGGTTTGAAGAGGGAAGGAACAGCTCATGTCTTTTTCCCTGTTATCACAGTTTCATTATCAGCATGAAGTGGTAAAGCAGCTACATAAACTATGGAGACAGCACATGACTGTGCCTTCAGCCTTCAAGGAGAAAGTGCCCTTGGGACAGAGGAGCACTGCAGAGGACACAGAGTACCAGGAGAGCACCATGGAGCCTCCCTCTGCTCAGAGCAGCACCACGGATCTCCCAGGGGGGAAGAACTTGATAGAGGGGGCTCCGAGGCAAAGGATGAGCATTGAGGAAGAAGAAACAGGGCTCTCAGGATGGAACCTTTCCCTCGAGGACTTTAAACAGGTGGTCACCTCTGTTCTCAGTGATGCTGTGACAAACTGATGGTGTTTTCATTTCCCTACAAACAGCCCAGCCTGCCCCAGTGTGAGCCCACCCAAAGGCCTGCTGCCAATGTGCCAGGAGTTAGAGACGATTTATGATGTGTGTTGGCTCTGCTGACCACACCCTCAGTGGTCTTTTAAAGAGATTCCCAAGAGAGACTTTGTGGGCTGTTGTGTGAAGAAGAAAAGAGAACCAGACAACATAATAGATATTTTAAGCTCTTCCCCGTTAGCTTTCTGTCATCCCAGCACTGAATGCGGGGGGCAGGCTAGTCTTACAGCCTCCTGTGGCTCCCCCAAGGGCTCCTTGCCTTGCAGAGGTCTTCCTATTCATCAGAAAACTAAGGGGGCACTCATGACAGCCTGTGGATAAAGTACAGACCTCCCTAGATTAAAGCAAGAGTGGTTTGGATTCTATCAGCAGTTTTTCTGTACTGCTGTCTTGGAAATCTCTGCTGCTTTTATAACTTTTACTTGGAAGTCTTGTAGCTCCCTAGAATCCCAGTTCCTCAGCACACCTGTGAAGTTGCAAAGGGACTTCTGTCAGTGTGATGGGGGAATCTGGGGTTGTTCCCTAGATCTTGGGTACCTTGGCCAAATCCCAGCTGTATAGGAAGCCACATCTGTGTGTAAAGTGCCCAGTGCAGCCTGGTTTCAGGCTGGTGTCCATAAAGGGAGCCGTGGTGTGCTCCATCAAGCTCAGGGCCCACAGACTGGGGATGAAGACTGAGAAGTGCTCCACACACCCTGTGTGTTTTCTCTCACAGGCTATAATGTCAATCCCCAGGGAGGAGCAGCAGGAAGAAGCACTGACCCAGCTCAATAAGGCAGCTCTGGAGCTTTGTGTTGAACAGAGGCCAGTTCAGTCAGACCTTCTGTATCCAATCTGGTGCGTTACCTTTGCAAACAAAAAGCTTGTGAAAATACCATGTGATCAACAGCCTCAGCGAGCTCTGTTGCAAGTGTTGTGATTCAGAGTGCAGATACGAGGTCTAGAAGTCATCTTTACACTCTGCTTTTTTATAGCTTAATTGTAGCAGCTGTCTAGGACCCAAATGTTGTGGATTTTTTTCTGGAGATAAGTTTAGAATATTAAATGTATGTAATTTTGGAGGGTGTACAAGATTATTTCTGGCAAGATTATTCTGGTCTGTATTTATGAGACCTTTGGGTATTTTCTGTACCCTTTTACTCAGATAACTGTCTCCTCCCTCATACAGTCTCTCTGTTCTTTTCTCAAGCTTTCAGACTGTAAACATATCAACAGCTTCTAGTTGCTTCTAAATTAAAAGGATGCAGGTTCCTCTTGGTAAACACAGAGCAGGTTAATGCTGATTTACCAATGTGTGTCATGTTGAAGAGCAGACCTAGTTTTGCAGTAATATATTATGGGTCCCTGTGAGCCTGTTGATTTGCAAACCTTTGAGACCCCAGAGGGATCTAATATGAGGAAAGCAGTTTAGTTTCCCTCTCCACACTTATTTAGACATTTAGATGTTTAGTGGGTGCTGTTTTGTTGGTTTCATGGCACAGGGCAGCTCTCAGCTGTAAAGTGCCTTCACTTCTGGGCACAGGGTTAAAACGAGGTGGCAGTTGCTGCACTGTCTCCCTTCTGACCCTGATCCTTTTCTCAGCCTCCAGCTGTGGCGTGGAGCAGTTGATGATCTGGTGAGTCACGCTCTGAGGCTGAGGTCCCTGTATGGCTTGCTTAAGAAGGATTCCTATGTAGATGATGTTTCAGAAGAAACAGGTAAATAGTAGTTTTAGCATGGCAGCTGCTTTCTATGGACTTTTGAAAATCCAGAAAACATGATGAATTTCAACTGAAATTTCAAGTTCAGCAGGTCCCCCTCAAAGCTTTTATAAGAAAATGCATCAGAAAAAAATGGCAGATTGTGTGACACTCACAATACTAATTGTGATCTATGGTTTGGCATCAGAAAAAAGCCACCTCACCTCACAATAAAGTCTTTTAATTCAGCTAGGTGTAGCTAGGTTTTCACCCAGACTGACCCAGCAAACACTGCCTCACTATTAGCTGTCTTACAGGTTTGTTCTGATACACATCTGAGACCTCTTCATTCCTTTTTTAAACAAAGTACTCTTCAAGGTATTGTTTTTCAGTGCAGTACAGCTCCGATTAATAAAAAGAGGAAAACATGTTGCAAAAGTAATACACTCCCACTGCGTTAGTGCAGTGGGCTGGCCTTTCTGGGTGTGTGGATGCTTTTGGGTAATTGAAATTCTTTCTTTAGTAGAGGAAGTAAAGCAAGGAGAAAAAAAAGGAGGAAAGGAAGACAGAATAGCCACTAAGAAAGAAGAGAAAAAGGATAAAGAAGGCAAAAAAAATAAAGCGACACCAGGGAAAGAGAAAGTGGTATGTGTTGGGATGCCTGGTGAACCCTGAGTGCTGGAGACAGTGTGGTCTGTTCTGAGATAGTGTGTCCTGAGTTTGAGCTGGTTTCTAACCTAGTGGAAGAGGTGCTGCTCTTGGGAGGTGCATTGTGCAAGTCTGAGATGTGTTCTGACCTATGTCCCTTTTTTTCTTGGTCTGTTCCTGTTTAGGAACGTTCAGGCAGCAGAAAGCAGAAAGGAAAAGATGAGAAGCAGACACCTTCCACTTCATCAGTGAAGGTGAAAGAGGGAGCAGGGCCCCTAAAAGTAAAAGATGAGGAGTGGGTATTTGCCACTTCATCACTGAAGGAGAAAGAGGAAGCTGTAACTACGGAGGGAGTAGAACATCCTCAGGAGCAGGTGGACTCTGCTTCATTTAGAACATACCAGGAAAAACTCTATATTGAAGTGAGTCTGATCAAAGGTTGTATTGTTATTACTTGGTTTTCTTCTTTGCTTGTTACGTTCAGGCTCAGAGGGAGGGAGAGGTAAACATTTTTTTTTAACTCAGAAGTCTGGCAGACGTGTCCCTTATGCTGCAGGAAGGTATGTGTGACATCCAAATTAAGATGTCCTTTCTTCTAGTGTGGAATCTGTTAACAGAAATCCAGCCATCACATAGCCACATGCGGGACTTCTATCTGGGATGTCTGTAGCATGCTTGTGGACTCTTGAGGGATCAGCTGAATTAATTGTACCTCAGATAATGTTAAACACACTTCATAGCCAGAGAAGTTATTACTAGAGCTCTGTTAGCAGGCTGACACTTCTGTGTGGTTGTGTATGTGCCTGTATGATAATGTACTCCAGTGTGAAAAACCATCTCTGTCAGTCTCATCCTCAGGGTTTCTTCATGGGTTTTCACTGCAACTGTCTTCTGTTAATTTCTGCTGCAGGTTTACAAGCTGCTGGATTCAATGGTGAGTGAAATGGTGTCTTTATTTGAGGATCTAAAGCAATAACCTGCTCTGCAGAGGGAAAGTGAAGCCCTTTGCATGTAGAAATTGGCTTGCTTTAAAAAAAATAAATAACCATATTTACACAGACTGAGTGGAGATTCTTCTTTCTGAAGTGATTCAGTGATTACAAACACTGCGCTGACTCTTTTCTGACATGCTATGATGTGAGACTGTTGCTAAATCATCTGCTACTGTTACAGATAATCACTTGCCAAGAAGAGAAAAGGCAGCAAATATCACTGCCTCAGAAAACGTTAAGACTAGAAAATATTGGCATTTCTTCTGAGAAAGAAGAATTTAAAAGTGCCAGTCAACATGAGATATGTTCCTTGTTTCTTGATCATGCTTGGATAGCAGGTGAGTGAGCAGGGTGTCCTTTTGTACTCATGAGCACCAGTACCAGGAAAGTGACTTAGACAAATCCATCCCATTTTTCATCAGCTGCTTGTCCATGCTTCCCTTGGTACTTGCTGACAGCAGGCTTCTCTGAGGCATTCTGTATTCCAGTAAAGACTATCCCAAGGGGTTTGCTACCCTACCTGGTTTTGCACCCATGAATTTCTGTCTTATGATGATCTTGTCTTCTGTTTTCATCCAGCTTAAGGTACCCATGCCCCATTCTGAGCCAGCTCTTACTTGTTTCCTTCCAAGTCTAATCACTCTTGAATTAAATGACTGAATTTTGTGCTATAAACGTGGTAAGGCCTCATGTTAGAGCCACCCCTCCCGTTTGTCCATCTGCCTGTGTGTTTGGGCTCATCACTGCTTTCCATGTGGGTTTTCTTGTGCATCACAGCTGGAATGGGGCTTTTTATGGAGGCATCCCAGGCCTGAGTGTGGCATGCTGGGCTTCAGTTGCAGCAGGTTCCCAACGTGAGTGAGCTGGGTGTGGGGTCTGTCTTGACCCAACATCTAAAGACCTGGGTCATCTCAATAAAGTGCCACCTTCCTGCCAAAGCAGCTGGACAGCATTCCCTGGAAAGGCCTTGGCCCTGTAGAGCAATGACATCAGTGTAGATCATTAATTGAGATTTGTGATTACTCTGGAGTTCTTAGGGAGCAGATGCATATCCGTGCTGAGCACTGTTGTTGCAAACTGCACGTCACTGCGCGGTGGCACCGGGCGTGTGTGCCACAGGCACGTGCTCCTGTCCTTTGGCAGCCACACTGACACGTCTGGAGCTGCACAGAGCATGAAATAACTGTACCCTCTGCAGAACTGGTGTCTTTTGCTTTCTCATTTTAACTCCTATGCTGTTTGGGGGGAGGATACATTCTTACCCTTGGCTTCTTGCAGTCCCATGGCAAAGCACAGTTTATTTTTATTGCTGGCCAGGTGAGGCATCTCATGTTTTGAGATGTTTTCTCTTACTGGAGTGTGCGGAAGCATTTTGGCTTTTGTGGCAGTAGGAGCCTCCTCTGGCTTAGCAGGCACAGACCCACAAAGGGAATGTCTCTGCTCAGCATTCCTGGAGTGAGAATTTCAGCAATATTTTGAGAATTAGGAGGAAAAAGGCCTGAAGTTGGGGTGTGTCTCACAGGCTCTGACAATAGCTCCTGCCTCCCTGGAGATGATTATCTGCTTGTGAATCTGCCCAACTCAAACTGCTCAAGCCATCTGTTTCTAGATGAGAGGGAGTCTGCACGTTCTAGAGGCAACGTGATTGTCTTGGAGGCAGGAATCCTTCCATTTGGTAGCTGTACATTAAGGGATGGCAAATGGCAAACCCTTCCATAGATCTATGGCTCCAGTCTAGCCTATGGAAACCAGGTTCCATGTGTTCCTCTACCCACATGAAAATCTGTTAATTCAACACCAGGCAGATTGAAGTTTTACATCGGTCACATACGATGGAAGAATGTCCTGTGCTGGCATCTCCTTCCCTTCCAGGGGAGGAGCCTGGTGGCAGGCAGATGGAGCAAGAGTTCTGCAAGGGAGAACAAACCTGTGAATAGTCTATTTTTTGTCATAGTTTTTGTCATAAATCTTGCCAGTGCCTCTTCCAGCCTTGGACAAGAGTGTCCTCAGGAGACAAGGTACAAGCAGCACACAGGAAGGGATGTGTGGGCCAAAAACTGTGATACTCTGCTGTCTGGCTGCTGCAGCTTTCTCTGAGCCAGCTGCTTTTTTTTTTTCTTTCCCCTTTTGCATTGATTTGTGGAAGTTACATGACAGGAACTGCAGTTAGAGCTGGCTTCCACAGAACAGCTTTAGAAATATGTACCCTCATTTACAGCCCTGGTGTGAGATGTGGGCTCTGTCATTAGTGCAGGGACCCTCAATGCTGTCAGCCCTGTACTCTGAATGAGCCTGCAAGGCCGAGCTCTTGCAGCCAGGCAAGGAGAGTACTCCTCCTTCTCTCCCAAATGTGGGCATTATTTGTATTAGTGTTAATAATTTGTGCTGTGTTTGCTAAATAACCAAGGTGAGCGACCTTCCTGGCCCTGGGTGTTGCATACCAAACCTATCACGTGAGTAGGAGCCTGAAGAGACACCATCAACCATCAGAGAGCCTGGGAAGAGGGGGAATTCTAGGAAAATGCTGCAAGCAGAAGGTGACAGTGCATTTCCAGAGGCTTCTTAATGGCAGAGGGGTTCTGGGCTGAGGGCAATCAGTGCCTTGCTGGATCCCATTTCCCATGGCAATGTTGTGGGCCCCAGCAAAGAAACCCCATGTTAGTACAGCTTTGAAAACAGCTCATAGGGTGTTTTCTGCATGGAGGGGTTCACTTTGCTAACAAAAAATCACTGCCTGAAGAAGGGCAAGCTGTGTGCCTTGCCATCTGACACAGTGAAGTAGGAGCACTGGGAATGGAGGAAGAGGAAAGCCTGGATCTTGGGCTGCCATGAAAAATGCTTCCCAGCACCTGAGCTGGGATGTTTTCTGGGCTGATCTGGAGATGGTTTGGATGCTGGATGTGCTCTTCTCCCAGGCTGCATCTGGAAGAGAGACTAGATGCTTATTCAGCCTGCACAGCCAGAGCTTGTTGGGAACATCAGGTTGCTCAGATCTGCAAAGCCCTTGGAGGAACGTGGCCTCCCCCTGGGACCCAAGGCAGGACCTTCAGGCAAGATAGATCTCAGCTCTGCTCTGTGTGGCAGGAGCATCAGCAGGAAGGCATGATCCCCCTGCCGAATGTCTCAGCACCCCCGAGATGCCTTCCATCATGGAAAATGTCAGTGATATTAAAAAGATTATATATATCCATAATACTTGAAGGGTTGTCAGTGATTAAAATGGAAGGCAGAGGCCGGGAGAGAGAGGGGGTGGCATTGAAATGATCGAGAGACATGACTTATTTTGTCATGTCATCTGATGCCTCCCTCTCTCCCCCCAGCCAGGCTCTGGGAGCTGTTCAGAGCAGGGGAAGAATCTGCTCCAAATTTAGATCCTAGCAAAAAAAAGAATAATAATTTAAAGAACTCAAATTGCGAGCATGGCCTTGGGTAGCAGTGAGGGAGCTGTGTGGTGGGGAGGGTCGGCATCCCTCGCAGCCGCTTCCGCGCCCGTGGACGTGGATTCTGTCTAAAAATAATGGGAGAGGGGGGGAGGAGGGAGGAAAAAAAAAAAAGCAGGCGAGCAGGCAGCAGCGAGCAGCGCCTGGCTGCCTGCCAGCGAGGGGCAGTGACTGAGCATTTACAGCATCCCCGCCTCCCGCATGCGGCGGGGCAGGGGCTCGGCGCCGCATCCCCCGCGGCCGGTACCGCACCGCACCGCGCTGCGCCGCACCGCACCGGGGGGGGCCGGGAGGGGGGCTGAGCGCCTCTGCTGGTGCCCGGGCGGCACCGAAGGGGTTAAGCCGGGACCTGCCGCCGGGACCTGCCCAGCCAGCCCAGCAACTCGGCGGCGCGCAGCAGGAGCGGGCGGCTGCGGCCGCCTCCAGCCCGCGCTCACCGGCGGCGGCACCGCGCAGGTAAGGGGGCCGTGCGCCCCTGGCAGCCGGGATGCAGGGGGAGGAGGAGGAGGAAGAGGAGGAAGGTTCTGGACGGTGGAGCGTCGCGGGCTGCGGGGGTTGCCGGGCCCCGGCGGGCAGCTCGATGCCGTGACGCCTCCCGAGCCGGGCTCAGGGCTCCGCGGTGGATGCGGGAGCGGGATCCGGACGGGTGCGGGAACCGGCGGCGCGGCCGAGGGCTCTGCGGGAGCTGTTCCCTGCCGCTCCCCCCCCCTCACCCATGGCGGACGCTGCTCCTCCCAGCCCTGCACCTGATCAGGGATGGAGCTGTAATCCCCCTCAGGGCCCCCCTTCTCTTGTCGGACCCCGCTGCAGCCCCCGCAGCCCTCCCTGTCCCCCTCCTCGCCGTTCCTCCTCGCCCCCCGCGCCTCCCCGCGTCGCCCCCGCAGTCCCCCGCGCCGGGCCGCGGACGATGGGGACCTGGCCCCGCAGCCGTGTGTCCTTCTCCCACCTGGCCGCCTTTTGCTCAAGGTCACTGCAGTAATTCCATATGAGCTGCCGGGTGCTGCTGCCTTATCTCCCGCACAGCTTCTGTTTCACTCCCTTTATATTCCGGTGTGGGGTACGGGGGATATTGTGTTAGATAAACCCACAGCTCTTAACCCTGTAGGCAGCTCCAGCCCTGATTACGTTGCTCTCATCTCTGCCCCAGCTCATACTTCCCATCTCTTCCCATTCAGACTTCCCAGGCCATCTCATAGTGGGCAAAGGCCAGCTGGGATCAGGTCTCTGGCCTGGATGAACAGTGCCAGGAGCCCATCACGCTGGACCTGGGGCTTTTCCTGCCAGGTAACCTGTAGGAGGCAGGAGGAATCATCTTGCCTCCTCCTCCTTGGAGTGCTGGTGTTTGCTGATTCCTTCCAAGCTGGTGGCACCTTTGAAAAACGTGTCTTTATCTCCACCTGGGTGTTGGTGGAAAGCAGAGCATGCAGCCAAGTCCTGGAGGACTTTAATGCTTTGCTCCCCTTGTCCCGAAGGTGTTTCCGTGCCAGGCAGGCAGTGGCACAGCCATCTGCACCCTGGGCTCTCCCGGCAGGATCCAAAGGCCGCGCTGATGGGTTATATTGCGAAAGGGAATCAATGCAGGGAACCATCTCGAGAGAAACTTTGTCCGCCCGTGAGTGTGGCGGTGCCAGGCTCCTCTCTGACTCACGGGAGACGTTGCTGGTGGAGCCGTGAGGCTCCTGGCTGCTGGCCCACAGGAGCAGGAGATGCTGGACTGGTCGCACAGGTTGCATGGGAGTGTGGTGGGTGCCGTTTGTGGCTCGTGGGTACATGAGCATGGCCTCAGCCCAGCTCTGGCAGGAGGGAGCACTGTCCGGAGCCAGGCAGGGCTGGACATGGCGCGACAGCTGAGGTCCAGGGAGGCCCCAGCACCTGAGGTGGGTGGTGGGGTGGACACCCATAATCACTGTCTGCAGACACTGCTGTGTGGGGGAGATATTCCTCTGCATGCAGGCATTATCTTGGGTGGGGGAAGAATTGCCAGTGAGTTTTGTCGCAGCCGCAGTGGGGGCTCTGGGAGCAGCCTGGCTCCCAGGCCCTGCGTTGCGGCCCTGCCGAGGGAAAGGCAGCTCCAGGCAGCCTCTGCTTCTGCCTTGGCTTGGCCCCCAAACAAAATGATGGTAAACAGTGTCTTCCTGTGGTGCAGGGAGAAGGTGAGGATTTAGGGCCATCATGGAGCAGGGGACAGGGTTGCGATGGGCTCAGGTGGCGACGGGTTCAGAATGCCCCACATCACTGCATCCGTGTCAGTGCAGTGCATCCCAAGGACAGGCATTGCCCGCAGGGAGTTATCAGGGCAGCTCCCAGCCATGCCAGCCACTGCAGCCCCAGCAGCCCCTCTGGCTGTGTCTGGGCACAGAGGAGGCTCAGACAGCTCGGGGGTTTGGGCAGAGGGGCATTGCATTATCCATCCTGTTTGCTGCTCTGGCACTGGCTGTTAGCACCCTGAATTCGCCAGCCTCTTGCAGGAGCAAAATTATCAAATCTGCTGGGAAAACCCAGCTGATCAGCTGCCAGCTGAGTGAGTCGCGACAGGCTCTGACTCACAGCAGGGTTTTGTGTTCGCACGATGCATTTTCGGCGGCACTGAAAGCCTTGGGGTGATGACTGGGACAAGCAGGGCTGTGTGCAGCTGCAGGTAGTGCATCTGGGGGCACAGGGAAGCCCCTGGCTGGTGCAAGGGCTGTGAGGGTCTGAAACCAGCTTTGCTGGGATGGTGGGGCTGAGGCAGCTGGGATCTGGAGGAGGGAACTGCCATTTTCAGATGGTTACTTTTAGAAGGAGAAGTGCTGGGTAAATTCTCCAAATGCTGCTGAATCCAGTCAAACCTTCTGCTGGCTCTGCAGTGCTGGGTGTCACTTGCTGTGAGATGTTTTTCCCTGTGAGCATTGTGTGTATCTTTAGGTCAGCGGGCAGTGGCAGCCCCACAGGGTGATGTCCCCATGATGAGTGCATCCACACTGAGAAGTGTTCCCGGTGCTAGTTGAGGGCTCTGGGGATGGATCTCCGTGGCTGAGGCAATGCTGAGGTCTCTGTGTCACTGTTTCCCACTGCAGGTGCTGGTGAGGCTGTGGCCGTGATCACTCATTCCTTCTGCACCGTTCCTGCCTGCCACGGGCAGGTTTCAGGCACAACACAGCCATGACAACCTCAGCGCTGCGCCGGCAGGTGAAGAACATCGTGCACAACTACTCAGAGGCAGAGATCAAGGTGCGGGAGGCCACCTCCAATGATCCCTGGGGACCCCCCAGCTCCCTGATGTCAGAGATCGCCGACCTCACCTTCAACACGGTTGCCTTTGCCGAGGTCATGGGCATGATCTGGCGGCGGCTGAATGACAGCGGCAAGAACTGGCGTCACGTCTACAAAGCCCTCACCCTCCTGGACTACCTCATCAAAACTGGCTCTGAGAAGGTGACCCACCAGTGCCGGGAGAACCTCTACACCATCCAGACGCTGAAGGACTTCCAGTATGTGGACCGCGATGGCAAGGACCAAGGCATCAACATACGGGAGAAGGTGAAGCAGGTGATGGCGCTGCTGAAGGATGAAGAGCGGCTGAAGCAGGAGCGGGCGCATGCACTGCAGACCAAGGAGCGCATGGCCCTGGAGGGCATGGGCAGCGGAAGCCACCAGGTCGCCTACGGCCGCCGGGCATCACCCTACGGCGAGGACTACGGCCGGGCACGGGGCTCCCCCTCCTCCTTCAACTGTGAGTGTTGCTGGTGGCTCGCTCATGCTCTCTTAGTGGAGGCAGGAGTTGTGTTTGGTTTGTGCCTGCTTGGTGCCCATCGCTCTCCTCCACCTTTCAGGGTGGTGGTGGTGGTGGTGAAGCCCATCTCCATGCTGCACCATGGAGCAGAGATTTGGCTCTGTGGTGAACCCCAGCAGCAGTGGCAGCTGGTGATGCCTCCAGTTGTAAACCCATGGCTTCTTTGTGGTCAGGAGCTCTAATGCAGTGCTACGTCCCCTGGGGAAGCTGGGTATTGGGATGGGGGCCTGGAGGAGGCTGATGTGCTCCCCAAAATACCCCAGTCCTGATGTCACTCCCCCTTCCTCTTTTATCTCCCAGCATCATCTTCATCCCCACGTTTTGCCTCTGACCTGGAGCAAGCACGGCCCCAGACAACGGGCGAGGAGGAGCTGCAGCTGCAGCTGGCGCTGGCCATGAGTCGGGAGGAGGCAGAGAAGGTAGGATAGTCCTGCCTGTCCTGGGGCATAAGGCATCTCCCTGCACCTTGCCTATGTATGGGTGCAGTGTGTCAGTTCCCTGGGAGGAAGAAGGATTATGGGGGCTGTCCAAGGCTGCTACAAGCACCTGCAACTGCACCAGACTGCTCGTGTGGTGCCTGACATTCAAAATCACCAGCGGCCAGGTGGAGGCATGGGCTGCTCCTGCTTCCTGTCCTCATACCAGAGAGGACAGCGCCAGGATGGGACTTGTTCAGCCTCCCAGACCCCAGGGTGAGCTTGGGGAGTCTTCTGGATTTGCCACAAATGCCCTCCACCTGGCTGCCCTCTTTTGCCAAGGAATTTTAGTCTAAGCTCACCCATTTCTCTTGCCTTCCCATGGATGTTTTAGGAGGCAAAGTCTTGCCCAGTGGTTTCTGTGGTGGATGTGGGGCCAGCAGCAACCCTGTGGCTGTGCACGGGGCTGGGAGCTTGGTCCCACTGTCTGGTCCTTTCACACTGGGATAGATGGAGCATTGAGAAGCAAGCCCAGGAGGAGCCAAGCAGGGCTGCAGGCAGCAAGTGAGCTGCTGTCCCCAGCATGAAATCACCCCAGACTGTCCCCTCTCCTATCTGCTGCCCACAGCCCCTCTTCGACCAGGGTCAAATTATTTGCACATTGGCTGGGATTGCCACTGCCTGACATGGCCCACATGGAGCCTGTGGGTACTGCTGGCACACAAAGTCAGAAGGACATAGGGACATCCCCTGGAGCTGGCACCCAGCACTAGAAGCTCAGTGCTGCCAGGCAGGGGACATGCTCCAGAGACAGTGCTTGCTGCTGCCTGTCTTCCCTGCCCAATGGAGGCTCTTTTGGAGATGGAGCAGGGCGTATATTCCTATCTTTGTCCTGAAATTGGAATATTTATAGCTTCCTCATGCTGCTGCGATGAGCACTGTAGGAACACACTCTGGAAAACGTTGCCTGTTGGAGTCCATCTGGGCTGTGCACATGTGTGCATGTGTGTGCATGCATGTACACACGTGCATACCCCCACCAGGGTCCCCATTCTTAACCCCAGTGTGTCCCACGCTGCCAGAAAAGTGTCACAGGGTGGTGATCAGGGCCACCACGGACAGCCTCTCCCCAAAGTCTGCCTCAGGTCTGTGTGCAGGTCTGGACAGGATCCTCAAACTGAAACTGGTCAATGTCACAAATTCCTCTCCCTGACAGGCTGCTGGGGCAAGGGGTTGCCTAATTCCCTCTCCTACACAGACTTCGTCAGGGTCCCTGAAAACCTCCCAGGGGAGATTCTGGCTGCCTAATTTAGGGTCATCCCAGCCTCAGTGCAGAGGGAGGTAATGGGGTCAGGGAAAGAGTTGGGCAGGGGCCACAGGGAGCCAGAGCAGGATCTGGTTAGAGAGCATAGGGACACTGGGCTGGGGGTCCACAGGCAAGGCTGGCTGGCTGGACACAGATGTTGTGCAGGTGGACACGGGGCCGCAGGAGAGGCGGTGGCAAGGACAGGGACCTCTGAGCAGTCCTGCGAGTTGAGGGCAAGCTGAAATGTCATGCAATTTCCTCTATTGGCAGAAGCCACTTCCAATTTCCAGTACAGATGAAGAAAGGCAATTGCAGCTCGCGCTCGCGCTGAGCAAAGAGGAGCATGAGAAGGTACCTGTGTCCTGCAGTCCTGGCGCTCCACTCTCCTTGCACTTGGGCTTCTCTCTGGGGCGCTGGACCCCAAAACACCACTTTGCTCCGGTGTCTGCTTTGCTTTCCCTGCTCTGGGCTGTCTGCTGAGTGCTCTTCTGGTGGGCTCAGCCCTGGACAAGTTGTCTGCTCAGATGCTGGGACTTTTCGGGGATGTGGTGGCAGCTCCTGTGCTGAGTCTGTCTTCTGGAGAAGGTGCTGGCTGCAGGGTTGCTGAGCTCAAAGACCCCATCCCTTTTCCCCACAGGAGGTGAGGACTTGGCAAGGGGAGAACTCCCTGCAGCAGAGAGCCGTGGAGGAGACTGCCCAGGGCAGAGAGGAAGAGCAGGAAGAAGATAAGATGAAGAAAAGCCAGGTACAGCATTGGAGTCTGGATGATGGATGACCACACAGCCAGCTATTGGCTCCAGGGTGATCCCACAGGTCTGCCTTTGGCTTCTCTCACCTCTTTATTCCCTTTCTGTTTGCAGTCCTCTATCCTGGAGTTGGCAGATATATTTGGGCCGGCACCAGCACCCTCCAGCCACACATCTGCTGACCCATGGGATATACCAGGTGAGGGCAACTCGCAGACTGCCAGAATTTGGGACAGTGACAGAAACCTCTCCCTTGCCTCTGTCCTTCCCCAATCCCCAGAACCTCAACACTAAGGGCCTCTGGCTTCTCCTCTGTTATATGCACATAGGGCACATCCCTGCCACTCAGCATCCCTCTGTGCCATGCGCTGTTCCCCTCTCCCACAGCTTCCCTTCTTCTTCCAGATATGAAACCCAAAGTGGAATCGGTGGCCTCTGCCTGGGCCGGTGCAGCAGACCCCTGGGTACCGGTCCCAGACACCAGTGGGGAGCCCCTCTCCCAGGCAAGCACCTCAGCCCAGCAAACCTCTGCCGGCCCCTGGGATTTTACCCCCAACACCACTGCAGCCTCCGACCCTTGGGGGAAGGCGCCTGTGTCTTCTGGCTTCCCTCCTGCAGACCCCTGGGGGACAGCATCACCCCCAGCCCCTCAGGGCTCCAGTTCTACGCCAGCTCCTGACCCTTGGGCTGCTGTGCCCGAGCAACCTCCGAACGCTGGTAAGAGGCTTGATGGACCTTCTGGCTTTGCTGGGGATTGTGGACAGCCCTGAGCGTCGCTATCCTCCTGCAAGTGGGCATCTCGGCGTTCTGCCCCCATCCTCCTGCAGCCAGCTCCCCAAACACCCCCTGCCCGCTCTCCTGCCCTGCAGCAGGACCTCTTCTCACCCCTCAGCATCCTGAAGACTTCAAGGAACTTTTAGGCTTTATCTCTGCACAGTATAGGCTGTTTTAATTAACACAGCAGTTAATGGAGCCCTCCCGTGGGAGCGGATGGCAGCCACCACACCACTCCAGCAGCAGGTTGATGGTGTGTCCTGTTGGTGATACCTGTTTGCTCACCCCAAACCACTGTACACCATGCCAGGACCAGACAGGACGGTTGCTGGTCGCAGGTGCCACGTTGCAGAGGGGGAAGCAGTTGTAGGAGCAGCCTGTGTTTCGGAGCTCAGTGCCACTCTCAGTCCCTCCTTGGTGCTTCCTCCAGTCCTGTGCAACTCCTGTGTGTCCTGCCCCCAGCTTTGGTCCCTGGTGAGGGGCACAGAACCCGCTCTGGGGACCAGTGCTGGTTGCTAAAGCATTCCTGCAGACCTGTCCCCTCTGCCTTTTGGTGCTGGAAATGGGACCTGCCTGCTGTGGGGGGATGGCTGTCAGCAGTGGGGGTGCCTTGGTCTGCAATAACCCCATGGTCTGGCTTATCTGAGCCTTCCCCAGTGCACATTCCTGACCCCCAACCCCACGCCTCTCCACTGCACCCCCTCTTCTCTGTCTCCTTGCAGGCAGCCACCCCTGTCTCTCTCCTGCCCATACATCTCCTGCCTCCCACTTCCCTGCTTGCTCCCCTCCTTGAGTGTCCCCTCTTCCCCCCCAGCTCCAGGGGGGAACGCTTTCGACCCGTTTGCAAAGCCACCTGAGCCACCGGAGCAGGAGCCCTCGCAGCCACCCTCCTCGGCCAAGTCCAGCAGCCCCGTGGGTAAGAGCTGGGAGTGGGCAGGTGGGGACAGTGACCTGTCCCTGCCCGTGGCAGGGAGGCAGCTCCAGGGCTGGCTGGGCAGCGTGGCCAAAGCTTGTTCCCATCTGCAAACTTGGGCTTGGGCTCCCGCATAGGCGAGAGAGCAGCTCTGGTCCCTGCGTGTACCCGTGTCCCCAGCCCTGCCAGCTCCCACGGTGTCTCAGGGGACACGTGGGCAGGCCATGCTGCAGGCTCAGCCCACCACACTGAGCTGTGACCTGGGGTGAGATGTGCCATCAGCCACCCCGTGCGGTGACACGGGGGATGCCATCATGCTCAGTGTCTCCCAGCTGGCTCACGTGGCCCCTCTCCCCTCCCTCCATCCCAGAGCCGGACCCCTTTGGCGACCTGTTCCCCAGCACCAGGCAGGATGGGGCAAAGAGCTTCGACCTCACCAACCTGGCTGACTCCCTGCCCGAATCTGGCAAGGAGCGGAAGGACTGTAAAACCCCCGAGGCTTTCCTCGGCCCCGCCGCCTCCTCCCTGGTCAACCTGGACTCCCTGGTCGCACCTACACCGGCTTCCAAGACCCGCAACCCCTTTCTCTCCGGTAGGTACCGAGGGCTGCCAGCCAGGGTTTTCCCTGGTCTGGGCAGGGGTTGTTTTGGGAAGGAAGAGGAGGAGGAGAAGACCTGACTGCCCCTGATGTCATCTTACCCCTGCCAGGTCTGAGCACACCATCCCCAACCAACCCCTTCAGCCTCTCTGAGCAGCCCAAGCCGACGCTGAACCAGATGCGGACCAGCTCGCCGGTGCCCGGGCTGCCCGCCGGCCACCCCGCCAACTCCATGACCTACAGCGCGTCCCTGCCGATGCCCCTCAGCAGCGTCCCCGCCGCCACCGCCGCCCTCCCCGCCTCCGCCAGTGCCTTCCCGCAGGCTGGCACCTTTCCTGAACTCCCCGGCACTTTGCCGCAGCCTTTACTGCCGCTGAGCGGCCCCCCGGCCCCGCCGTCCGCGCCCGGGGGGCTCAACCCCTTCCTCTGAACCCTTTGGACATGTGGACTCTCGCTCCTTCCCTGGCTGTTACAGTCCCCCCCAACCTTCCTCCCGCCGAGACTTGTGGGGGGGGGCAGCGGTTCGCTAAAGCTGCACGGGAGGGTGCCCCCCAGCCCAGCCCCGTCCCCGTGCCCGCCGCGGGGGGCAGCCAGCATGAGCCCCCGTGCTTGATGGGCGACAGGGGACCCACTTCCCCTGCGAGGGCCAGTGCGGGGGGCTGCGGTGGGGCTGGCTGGGGGGCAGCCAGCATGAGCCCCGGTGCTTGACGGACAGGAAGGGACCCCCTTTCCCGGCGAGGGGGCCACGGCGGAGCCCCCGCCAAGGGCTGTGGTGCGGGGGCTCCGCTGCAGTGGGGTCGGGCGGCTGCGCGGGGGTCCGGCTGCTGGATGGACCCGCGGCGCGGGGGGCTTTGCGGGGAGCTGCGGGCAGCGCGGGGCCGGGGGGAGGCAGCTGGGGGTCCTCCCACCCCGCGTGGTTCGCGCTCCCTTGGCTGCTCCCCCCGGTCCCCGCCGCCGCCCCTCCCCTCCCGTTGCTGGGCGTCGCTCCGGGGCCGGGGAGCGCCGGGGCTTGGGCGCGGCGGCAGCGAGTGCCCGTGCGACAATAAACTGCGCTGAGCGACACGGCGTGCGGCTGCGGCTCTGGGGACGGGACCGGGACACCGGGATCGGGAACCGGGATCGGGAACCGGGAAGGGGAGCGGGGGCGGCTCTGGGGGCGGGGCTTGAAAGAGTGGTGGCTGGGGGCGGGGCCAGGGGTGCGGCGGGGCCGCTGATTGGAGGAACGGTGGCTCAGGGGTGGGGCCTGGAGGGGCGATGGCTCGGGAGGCGTGGTCTGGTGCGATGAGGGGCCGCTGATTGGCTCAGCGTGGTGTCGGGGGCGGGCTGTTGGCGGCCAGGGGCGTGGCCGTGCCGATCCGCCGCCATGTTGGCGGGGCCGCTGCGCTGCGCCCGCAGGTACCGGAGGGGCCCCGGGGGGGTCGAGGCCGGCCCCGGGGGCGGTGGGTGCGCGACCCCGCAGCCCCACAGCGCCATCGCTGCCTCTCTGTAGCCCTCCTGTGCCTCCCCGTGTCCGCGCTGCGTCGCCCGCATCCCCTAAATTCTCCTGCAGCGCTCTGCATCTCCTCCTGAATCCCTCTTAAAGCCTTTCTGCACCCGTGCGCCTCTCCTGCGCTTTCCAGCGTCCCCTCTGCATCCCCGTATCCTCCCTAAATCCTCCTCGCATGCCTCCACCCGCTGCACGGCTTTACTTACTCTCTGCACCCTCGTCCTACTGCACCTCTCTCACACCTCTTTCTGCATCCCTGTATCCCATCCTTACATCCCTGCATCCCAGCCCTTCATCCCTGCACCCCTTCTGCACATCTGCATCACAACCCTGCATCCTTGCGCTCGAGACCTGCATCCCATCCCTGCACACCATCGTTGCACCCTCCCTGCACCCTCACGCCCCGGCCCTGCATCCTGCCCAACAGCTGAGGTGTCTCTCTGGTCCCCTCCTGCCCCTCACTCCCCTCACCTGTACATCCCCTTGTCCACCCCTGCACCCTCTACCCACCCTTGCACCCACGGGAGGGGATTTTCCTCTCTGAAGGGATGTTCCTCTCTGAGGACATGCAAGTAAAGTCCCACAGACGTTGCTCCCACACCTGCAGCTGCCAAGTGTGTCCCCAAAGGGTGCTGGAGGGGGGCTGCCCTGGGGATGGCATTAACCCCACCATTGCTGTGCTGAGCTGGGGGACAGTAACCTCCCACGAGCCTCCAGCGAGTGGAGAGGATTTGTAGGGTCCTTGCAGGGAGGGAGGTGTACAGAGCACCAGCAGAGCCACCTGGAACTGGGGCTGAGAGTGGTTCCCTTGGCACAGGGAGGAAATAGCAGGGAGCAGCACCCCATCCCAGGGCACTGGCAGGAACCAGGTTGATGGTGATGCCATGGGCCATCATGGCTCCCTGCTGAGACTGAGCTTCCCTGCGGTGAGCAGGGAGCCCACGAGCTTGTTTGGTCTTGCAGGTGCACGTTCCTGACCGGGCTGGCAGCCATGGCCACGGCAGGGGCACCCAGCACCCCTCGTCACACCAACCGCCTGATTAACGAGAAGTCCCCGTACCTCCTGCAGCATGCCCACAACCCTGTGGATTGGTAAGAGCAACAGAAGCCTTTCCCCCTCCTCCTCCTCCTCTCCTTGTGTCTGTGGGACTGAGGGATTCACTGCCTTGGAAGCCCCCGCCAGCTCAGGGTCCACACTCCTAAGCCAGCTCTGAGTGTCTTGATTACTGTCACCAGGCAGCAGTTCTAGAGGAGCCCAGATCCTGGCAGCTGAAACCCCTGAAGTTCCTTGTCTTTCCCCTCACAGGTACCCGTGGGGTCAGGAAGCCTTCGATAAAGCAAAGAGAGAAAACAAGGTGATATTCCTGTCAGGTAACCAGAAACAAGACATACTTCCTGTCTCTATGGGTTGTTCAGTAGATGATCAGATAAGTTGGGCTGCATCCTAAGCTGGTGTGTGAGTAGCCATGTAGGTACTGATAGACACCAAGCAAGGGAGGGAGGGCCATGCGCTGGAAAAGCTCTCTGAAAAGGTGGGCTCATTTAGGATCAGATTCCTTGGCCAGATTTTAGAAGCAAGAGCTGAAGAGCCCAGGTGGCCTTTCTCCTCCATCTTGTCTCTAGGGAGGCAACAGCTGTTGCCCATAACAGGGCTCCCCATCACGCATGTCCTACTTCCTGCAAGGGGCCATTCCTCACTTACCTGAGCTTGTTTTCAGTCGGCTACTCCACCTGCCACTGGTGCCATGTGATGGAGGAGGAGTCCTTCAAGAGCAAGGAGATTGGGGAGATCATGAACAAGCACTTTGTGTGCATCAAAGTGGATCGTGAGGAACGGCCAGATGTGGACAAAGTGTACATGACCTTCGTGCAGGTGAGGGAGGCACGGGCAGGGCCCAGGAGGCTTTGACTGACTCTCTCAAGATGAGGTTCATGGTCATGTTCCTCAGGCAAGAGGAACGAGTATGTGGGGAGGTCTGGATGAAGTCATACTGGATCACAGGGGTGATAGAAGCACATCTCTGTCCTCAAGTGAAGGCTCTTGGATGTGCTGGAAGGGCACAGAGCAGAAAGTGCCTCTTGCGTGACCTCAGTGCACCCATGACTTGTCTTTCAGGCCACCAGTGGTGGAGGTGGTTGGCCCATGAGCGTCTGGCTGACCCCAGATCTCAAGCCCTTTGCTGGGGGGACATACTTCCCTCCTGAGGATGGATTTCAGCGCATTGGCTTTCGGACTGTGCTGCTCCGGATCGCAGAGCAGGTGCGGGGCAGGAATGGTGTAGCAGCCAGTGCTCAAGCAGAAGGCACACAGGGAAATTTGTCTGGGCATGAACAGTGACTGAGTTAGGAGATAGAGTTGTGAGGAAGAATAGCCCAGAGAACGTACCAGAGTTCTGCATTAGAGGTGGATTTGAGCTGATCAGGGAAGAGTGATCAAGAACTGGAAGTGGGTTTGGACTGGTGCAAGGCAGGAAACAATAAAAAACATGGAAGAACTGGCTTCTCCCTTTGTATCTTAGTGGAAGGAGAACAAAGATGCCCTGTTGGAGAGCAGCAATAGGATTCTGGAAGCATTGCGACAGACATCTGAGATCCATGTGCAGGGCCAGGAGTCACCCCCACCATCCAAAGAGGTGATGGACACCTGTTTCCAGCAGCTCTCCAGATCCTATGATGAGGACTATGGTGGCTTTTCCAAATCCCCCAAGTTCCCCACCCCAGGTCAGTGTGGCCTCTGCTGCTGAGCCCTGCCATGAGTCAGGCAGTGCTGTGGGGGCAGAGCCACAGCCTCCCACTTTCTCCCTGTATTTCAGTGAATTTGAATTTCCTGTTCACATACTGGGCCATGCACCGAACAACTCCAGAAGGTGCCCGGGCACTGCAGATGGCTCTGCATACCCTCAAGATGATGGCTCATGGGGGCATCCATGACCACATTGGTCAGGTAGGAGGAAATCCATGGGGGTAAACCCCTGGCATGCCCTGGAAATGTGGGATGAAGACATGTCCCCATGGTCTTTGCAGGGGTTTCACCGCTACTCCACTGACCAGCACTGGCACGTCCCACATTTTGAGAAGATGCTGTATGACCAGGGGCAGCTGGCAGCTGTGTACAGCAGAGCATTTCAGGTACAGTTATGGCATCCTTCTGTGAGGGGCGAGCTCACTTGTGCTGGCTGGACAGGGCTGGTTTGATTTGGGGAGCAGCTTCAAAGCCTGTTTCCCAAAATATTGTCCATCCCATGGGCATGGAGCTATCCTAGGCCCCCATTCATCTACTCTTGTTCAAACAGAAACACTGCACAAACCCATGACAGTGTAGCCCCAGGGTTTTGAACATAACAGGGGAGGGAACAGCCTTCAGGCTGGTCTTTGCAAGTCAGCAAACAAATGCTGCTGCCTCTGACCTTGGTGTAACTCTTTAGTAGATGATCAGTATCCACTGATAGTAGATTTCTATTGGAGATCTTACTCTGAATTTATCACATATTTAAAATCCCTGGACTTCAAAATGTGATTCCCCTCCTTTGCCAACTCTTTTAATCAGAGTCTCTTACTACATCTTGCTGTGTCTCCTGCCTCCCCCATGCCCCTTGTAACACTGAGGTCCACCCTGTGCCTCTTGCAGATCTCTGGTGATGAATTCTTTGCTGATGTTGCACGAGACATTCTGCTCTATGTGTCACGGGACCTGAGTGACCAGGTAGGGTGTTCCCTTAGCTGAGCCAAAGGGAGCCACTTCCGCTGCTCTGAGATGTGGCTTGGGGCTGCTTTTCCCTGCCTCCCCAGCTGAGCTCAGTCTGGGACACTGCTGCAGCTCAATGACCAGACTGCTGGCCCAGCAGTGATGGGGAGCTGTCTGAAGGTGCTGCCCGATATCTGGATGGTCTCTCTGTTGCTCTTTTCCCAGGCAGGAGGTTTTTATAGTGCAGAGGATGCAGATTCCTACCCAACCACCACATCTGGAGAGAAGCGAGAAGGAGCCTTCTGTGTGTGGGCGGCTGAGGAGCTTCGGGCTCTCCTCCCTGACCCTGTTGAGGGGGCCACAGAGGGCACAACCTTGGGAGATGTCTTCATGCACCACTATGGAGTGAAGGAGACTGGGAATGTGGACCCCATGCAGGTGAGGCAGAGCAAAGACTTGCCTAGTACCAGGAGCATGATGGGGGATCTGCATCCCTGGGCATGGAGGGATAGCAGAGCAACCCAAAAGCACACAGGGTCTGACACCTTCTCAGCTTGATGGTGTTCATTGAATGTGTCTCTCCCTTCAGGACCCCCATCAGGAGCTGAAGGGCAAGAATGTCCTCATTGCCCAGTGCTCCCCAGAGCTGACAGCGGCCCAGTTTGGCCTGGAGCTGGGCCGGCTGGATTCCCTACTGCAGGAGTGCCGGCACAGGCTGTCCACAGCCCGTGCACAACGGCCACGGCCACACCTGGACACCAAGATGCTGGCAGCATGGAATGGTGAGGCAGCTTGGCTCCAGGGTCACATGCCTTGGCTAGACCCCTCTGCAGCTGCCTGGGACCAGCATCTTTTGGGGGGCTGGTAGCAATAAGTCCTGCTGGAACTGGAGAACCCCCAGAGAAGCATGAGTGGGTTGGGATCAGGAGCTGTGGGGAAGCAGCCCCCACACCTGAAAGCTGTGAGGCTGTGGAGAACCAGGAGGAATATTGTTCTGGCTTTATTTCCCTCCCCAGCTGCCAGCAGAGAGCAGCAAAACTCTTTCCCTGACTCAGTCCAGCTCCCCTGGCTGGGCTGTGGGGAAGGGGACTGAGTTGGGGATCCAGAATCCTGACTAGCACAGAACCCATCCCCACTACTGCATAGACAGGGGAACCACAGCTCTTTGTCCATCTGTCTGGGTGTCCTGCAACAGGTTATGCTTCAGGACCCCAGGCACTGTTCCCAGCAGTATATCTCTGGGTATGTGGGTCTGGAGCTGGTGTGGGGCTGGAGTTATACCACATCCTGCAAGCAGGGATACTCTTAAGCTCTGTTTCTGCCCACAAGCAAAGGCTCAGCTCCTGCTGGCCTTGCAGCACTCTGCCCATCTCTTTGGTGACAGTAAGTGACTTCCTTAGTGATTTGAACTGAGCAGAAGAGCTGGTGACTGAGCCCTGACCTGCTGGTATCAGGGAGGATGAGCTTCATGCTGAGCATACTTCAAAGGACAGACAGTGCTCCCCCTGAGGCCATCCTCGTGTCTGTGCCTACCCAGGGCTGATGATCTCGGGCTTTGCCCAGGCTGGGGCGGCCCTGACTGAGCAGGAGTATGTGCATAGAGCTGCACAGGCAGCCACCTTCCTGAGGACACACCTTTTCGACCCCACCAGTGGGAGGCTGCTGCGAAGCTGCTATCGGGGCAGCGACAACTCAGTGGAGCAGAGGTGAGTGTCAGAGAGTGTCTGTAGGTCAAGTGGCCATCCCACAGTCTGGCTGTGCTGCCCAGGCTCCCAGCACAGCCCATCCTGTCTTCCAGGCAGGACAGCTGGGAGGAAGTGTGGTGTTTGCTTTGTACAGAAATACTTCTAGTGCAGTTTAGGATGCATTAGTGCCCCCCGCACGATGAGGAGGAATTAAAGTCAAATCCTTTCCCATTCCTCATCTTCCATGCTGGCAGAAGTCTTCTCCTGCCCTCCCCTTCTGTACAGAATGCTGGGGCTGAGCCATGTGATCACTTAGCACAGCCACTGCTTATTTCAGTGGTGTCTCCTTGAGTAGCAGAGACCCAAGGCAGGGCTTTGCTGGCTTGGAGAATGTTTCCAACCTGGTCAGTGTAGAGATCCTAATGCTCCTTCCCCATATGCCCCTGCAGTGCCATGCCCATTCAGGGCTTCCTGGAGGATTATGTCTTCGTCATCCAAGCACTCTTTGACCTGTATGAAGCCTCACTGGAGCAGGGCTGGCTGGAGTGGGCCCTGCATCTCCAGCACATGCAAGATAAACTCTTCTGGGACCCCAAAGGCTTTGCGTATTTCTCCAGCGAGGCTGGTGATCCCTCCCTGCTCCTGCGTCTGAAGGGTGGTAAGCTTGGGGACATGGCCATGGGTAGTGGTGTGAAGCAACTTTGGGAGGACAGGGGTGGTGCCAGGGAGGAGGACCAGGCCGTGGGGTGGTGAGGCACTGGGCTGATGGGAGCTGTTGTCCTCTGCAGACCAAGATGGAGCAGAGCCCACTGCCAACTCTGTCACTGTCACAAACCTGCTCCGAGCAGCTTATTACTCTGGCCAAATGGACTGGGTGGAGAAAGCTGGGCAGATCTTGGCTGCCTTCTCAGAGAGGCTGCAGAAGATCCCGATAGCCCTGCCAGAGATGGCCCGGGCCACTGCCATCTTCCATCACACTCTGAAACAGGTATGGGCTGAGGCTCAGTTTCCCCTACAGGACTTGCTGCAGAGAGTGGGACTGGTGGTGGGATGCAGTCACAGCTCTTTTTTCTCTCTCCTGCCACCCACACTCCTACACAGGTTGTTATCTGTGGGGACCCCCAAGGAGAAGACACCAAAGAAATGTTGCACTGCGTCCGCTCTGTCTTCAGCCCGAACAAGGTAGAGGTGCCCCCCACTTGCCAGTCCTCCCCTGACCCCTGTTGCCTACATTGCTGGTGCTTTCATCCTTCCTCCTGGTGCTTCTTTAGCATCCATCCTCCTTCTTCTCTGTCCTGCCTCTCTTCTGGGAAGCATCCTGTCCTCCCCAGAGTGCAGGCAGCCCATGAGTGGCTGCAGCAGCAGCTGCTTTTGCTGCTGGCTGTTTACACTGCTCTCAGCCTGAGCCCAGTGCTTTGCCAAGGGAAAACCTTTCATTCTGGTGCAGATGTGTCATGCCTGGTGGGGATGTGTCATGCCCCATGCAGATCCAGCCAGTGTGTGGGTCACCTGCTTCCTGGAGCTACCCTGGCATCCTTGGAAACAGCAAGGCTTGCTCCAGCTGTGGGTACCTCCAGCTGGGAGGGGCTTGCATTTCCCAAAGCTTTTATCCCCAGCTGTGCTGCCGCTGTGTGCTGTAGTTCCCGCCTGGCTCTGCTTGTCTACATCCCTGCTCTGAGATGTGTCACTCAGTGCATCCCATGGAGGGGCTGGAGCTGTTGGCTGCCTGTGGAGCTGGCAGGGAAGGGCAGTGCAGCAGCTGGTGCTTGTCATGTTTTGTGGGCAGTGTCCCTGCCCTGGGGAGGATGGCTCTGACCTCGGCAAAGCTGTGGAGCCGAGGGAAGTAGGACTGGGCTGTGGGTGAGGGGCCTCAGTGTTTGGACGAGATTTGTCCCTGCCTGTTGTGTCCTGGTGCCAGGGACTGGCATGTTCAACCTCAGCATGGGGAAAGCTGGTGCTTAGGCCAAGGCACCAGTTTGCCTCTGTCACTCCAGCTGGGATGAACTGGGGAGGGCTGATCCATCAGCATGGTATTCCCTGCTCTGTCCTCACATTAGCTCAGCCCATGGAGTTGTCACCCCTGACATGTCTATATGCCCAGCAGTGTTTAATGCTGGTGTTGGAGGAGGGACATGACTCCCAGGAGTGCAAATGGGACACGCAGCATTCCTTCCTCCCACCATCACTCATTCAGCAGCACCTTCAGCCATGCTGCTCCCTGTGCTGTGTGCAGGGTCTCTGCTTCTGCACTCTTCTTCTCTCCCTGTGAAGGATTACAGTGGGTGACCCAGTTTGCAGGGACAGGAAGCACCATGGTGGAGTGGAGAGCCTGGCACTGCTGCTAATAACCCACTCTCTGTGCCCACAGCTGGTTCAGCTGTCAGTCCCTAGAGCTCAAGTTGGGGACAGCTTCGGGATCTTGAGCAGAACAAATGTCCCCTCCTTCCCTGTGGTTTGGCTCCCTCCTGCTAAGCTGGTAACAAGTCTGGCCCTGTTTGCCCTTTACCTGCCCTTGCATCTTCCTCATGTTGTGGTGGTGGGATGGAACCAATGCTGTTCCATTCAATAGCTTCTTTTTGTTTCCTGGAAGAAGGATCATGGTAGAAGGGGAAAGTTCTCTCCCAGAGGAGCACAGCGCAATGGGCACGTATCTGTTTCCCCAAGCATGAGTGTGCAGGAGCAGGAGGAGCATCATCTCTGGCAGTAGCAATGACTCTCACCTTGCAGAGGTGATGAAGGGAAGGTGAGGGAGAATCCCACTGCTCAGAGGGTCACACTGCCCTTGGGAGCAGCCTGCTGCCTCCTGACTGCCATCCGTCTTTCCATGCTGCATCGCATTGACACATGGTGCTCCTCTTCCCACCCACCTCCAATCCCCTCCAGCTGCTCCTCAGCTCTCCTTCCATACCCTGGGAAGCTGACTGAAGCAGAACAGTCCCAGGTCACCTGTTCCAGGGGTGTGGCAGCTTTGAGAATTCGCTTTGTCAAGGAGTTGGGGAAACATCATTGCTGTGTCCCTTGCGCCCCCACTCCCTCAATGGTGGCACGACACTGAGAGCGAGGTTCATCTACAGGAACACAATTAATTAGGTCGTTCGAGTAATTAATTCCTTACAAACCTCACATTGGAATCCTTGCTGTAACAAGATGCCAATGATAAAATGGCATTGAGGTCGTCATTTTAAATGGACCCTGGGCCCAGAGGAGGCCTTTGCCACAGGCTGCAGCTGTGGGGATGCAAGTGCTCTGGGGTGATTCTGATGGCTGTTCCTCAGGGTGTCCTGGTGCTGGGAGCACAGAGGGTTGGATCCCTGCTCCGGGGCTAAATCCCAGCTCCTGGTATAGATCCCTGCCCTATTAATGGTCTTTAGGGTAATTATGAAGGATCCCATTATCTCCTTAGCTGCACAGCACTCGCCTGCCGCTTGCCTTCATCCTGGCCCTGTGAGAGGACCTTGGGGAGCTTGTGAGAAAAATGAATAATGAATTTCAGATTGGACATGAATTGGTAATTAATCACTCCTGGAATTAATTCCAGACAAAGGCGAGGGGGGAGGAGGTTGGTGGCTAGCAGGAGGGAGGCAGGGAGACGGGCTGAGCCAGAGCTGGGTCAGGGCAGCGGCCACGCGGATGTGGGGTGGTGGGGGAACATGATGGGACCACGGCAGCCGTTATCCAGAGCAGGAGCTTGGGGACACAGTGATCCCCAGGGGATACAGGAGTGTGGGCAGCCCTTGCCAGGCACAGGTGAGGCTGTGTGCATGTCCTCAAATGTCAGTGCTGGGTTTGCTGCTGGCCCCAAGGCTGTTGTAGAGAAGGCAGTGCTGTGGTTGAAGATGTGTGCTGTGGAAGCAGCATTTGGTGTCGGCATCCCTTGGTGGTGTTGGTGTGAGTCTCATGGACGTGTGGCGAGCGTGTCCATACGTGGCAGGTACTGCAGCAGGTGCAACACTGCAGGGCTGAGGTGGGCACGGGAGACCTGTGTGCTCCAGCAGCAGGATGCTCCTGCCATGCCTTGGGCCTTTGCTCACCCTTTGCATCAGTGTCTGTATGAGGCTCACCACCAGCTCCTGGTCTTTCTCCTGATTAGCCTGCAAGCCCTGAGGCTTTAACAAACATTTTCCCTTTCAGAAAAGCTAATTATCCTGGAAGCGTGGCCGTCACCCCTGGCGGGTGCTGCTGTGTCAGCTGGGAGAGCCCCTGACCCGCTGCTAGTGTCTGAGTTTTTTGGGAAGTGTGGGGAGGGCAGGAGGAGCTGGGCTGCAGGTGAGATGGGGCAATGCTGCAGCTGGTCCTGGGGCTGCCCCTAGGCTGGGCAGGTGTTCCCAGGGAGCCAGCTGGCTAGAGCAGCCCCCTCTGGGCTGGGGTGTGCTGGCCCCTGTGCTTCATCCTGGCTGCCAAGTGTCCGGAGCAGACAAGGGAGGCAAAGCCACCACATCTCCATCCCACTCCCTCTGGCACAGCTGTTACAGAGATGTGACCACTGTGGGATGCTGGCAAGGGTCCCCTTGTCTGCCTGTCCCTCCCCATTTCAGATGAGTGCATGGGGGACACTGCCAGCCCTTGGCATGTCTGTGAGGAGGGAAGGACCAGCTTGCTGGCACTGGCTGGCTGCACTTTCCGGCTCTAACAGCTCCTTCTCTGCAGGTGTTGATGCTCGCAGATGGAGACAGCACTGGGTTCCTCTACCGCCAGTTGCCTTTCCTTGCATCCCTGGAGAGGAAGGACGGGAAAGCCACTGCCTATCTCTGCAGCAACTTCACCTGCTCCCTGCCTGTCACCTCCGTCCAGGAGCTGCGTGGGATGCTCAGCTCATGAGCCCCTCACCCCCACCATCTGCAGGAAGGCAAGAGGTTGACAGACTGGCATGGGACCATGGCAGAGCCCTGTAATAAAGCCACTCTGACCAGCATCCCAGATGGTTCCTGGCAGTGCAATGGGGCTGTGCCCTGCCCCACCTGCAGCAGGTCAGGGTCTGTTGGTCCAGCACTGTCTTGGCACAACCTACTCTGGTCCCTGGTGCTAATTTTGGCATGGCCAGGAGACACCCACGAAGAAGCATCTCCTCCCCCTGCACACGCGCTTGCTCCTTGTGTCTTCTTGCCGAGGAAAAGGAAAACAAATTAAATATAAATTCCAGTGTTAATGGAGAAGTCAGATGGGAAAACTATTAGGGTTTCTATAGCAACCCAGGGTAACACTGTCAAAAGCACCTGGATGACTTGGGAGTCAAGTGCTCTTGAAAGTGTTACTGGTTACGACAGCTGTGGTATTTTTCCATGACAGAGGAGGTTGTAACATACATTAAGTTAATATAGTGCATGGAAAAACCTGCTAATTACGATGGATAAAAACTTTATTTTCACTTTCTTCCCTTCCATCCCTCCTTGTCCTCCCTGCTTCCAAATGGGTAAGTACCAGGTTTTCACCATCCCTCTGACACCCTGGGCTCCCCCAGCATGGCACCCAGCACCCCAGCTAGCTGGGTGCTGTCATCTGGCAGGAAAATAACACTGCCCACGAGCTTTCCAGTGGGTTCTGCCAGAATTTGGGGGTAACCAGCCAGGAGAAATGCCTTTGAAGTCAAATTGGAATTTTGCACTTCATCTGAATGCTTTCTATGCTTGTGGAAGAGGAGGGGTTTTATTTTCCCTCCTCTCTTGATTTTAAAAGCTGAAGTGTTTCTGGAAATTCAGCTGAAAATTGCTGGTTTGGCAGATGGCTGGCTGCTTTCCTCTGGGTTTTTTTGCTCCTTTTTTATTTTTTTTTAAATTGGCATCTCTGCTGTGAGGATTGATTTGACACCCGTCCTCAGGAGCGCTCGGAGCGAGTTGGTCTGTGTCTGCTGGGAGAGCATCCTCGGAGAGCAGGGCTGGTGCTGAGTGCCTGCAGGGAAGCCCAGACATCTCAGATGCTGCAATGGCAGCTGTCCCTGAGGTGGCACAGGGCTGGGGGCGATATGCTGAGCCCGTTTCGGTGCCCACCAGCCCCCTGTGGCAGACAGAGGGTGCCCTTCCCCCCGTCTTGCTTGTCAGTGTGTCTGTAAGCAGCCACCGGGCAGAGCTGTGCTGTGAACCTCTATCAGGATGAACTGGGCTCACCTCTCAATAAAATAAACCAAACCAAAACAGAATGAAAAGTTCTCTGTGATGAATAACTGCTGTTGTGGCACCTCTGCCTTGCTTCTGTCCCCGGACATTGGTGCCCCAGTCCTGTGTGGCCCCATTCTCTGCCCATCCCCAGAGCCACCTGCCTGCTTCAGCCCTTTGGCTTTTTGGCTTTGGCAAGAGGTTGTTTTGCTTGAGTTCAGTTGCAGCACCCTCTCACTGGTCCCCTTGGTATCCCCCAGCCAGGCTTGGTGCCAGAGCAGCCACAGCTGCTGCTGCTTGGTGGTGGCCATCGCAGTTAAACCCTCCCAGTGATGCTTCCTTCCTCATCCATTTCCTGTGACCAAGCCATGGATTTCATGGCAAATGCCATTGATTTGCTGCAAGTGGTGTTTCCTGGGACATTTATCAGGAGACAGGGCTAGTGGGTGCTGCCCAGCTCGCCCAGCCTCTCAAGAGGGTGACAGTGTGGTCCGAGGTTCGAGGGTTCTGTGCCACTTCACAAGATGCATTTCCTGGATCTTGTGTTCCCTTCAGTGACAGATGCAGGAACTGCCAAGGACACTCTCTGGGGTACCACCAGACCCCCTTTCCCCACCCGCATGGAAGGTAGCTGGAGTCTGCACCCTGGACTCCCTCTGCTCCTCTCCAGCTGCAGTTGTCAAAACTCTCCAAACCCACACCAAATAAATGATGTGCTGCTTTTCCCCCACAAACACTTGGGTTTGCCATTAGGCTGCTCCAAGAAGGCACAGTGGGGCTTCATTACCCGGCCTGCGGCTCTGGGCTCACCTGGAAGCCCTAAGGAGCCATGGATGGGGAGAAACAGATTTTCCTCTTCCTTTTGTTATAAAAACTCCCTTTAACATTTAACACTTCCACTGGGGGAAGTGCAGTGCACCCCATCTCTTAGCCCACCAAGGGAGCTGGGAGGGCTGACACCCCTTTTGGGGGTCCAGGACACATGGGGTGGGGAAAGGAAGCAGTGCTGGCAGCCACCCTTGCTGCAGTAATGAGGCTTTCCCTCTAATTATTATTCCTCAGCAAAGCCAGCGCTGGTTCTGGGTCTTTTGGCTTTTATCTCCACTAGCATTGATGTGACATCAATGAGAGACAAGCTTTGAAAGCTGTTTGTTATTTGGGATGTTGCATCTGTGGGAGTGGGGAATGAAGAGGGGTGTCCCCAAGCCTGGATCCAACTCCAGTGTTGATAGTCCCCCCATCCAAAGCACATGTTGAGGTGCAGTTTGGGCATCCCAGCCTTTGAGAAGGTACATCAGGTAAAATAATGAGGTTTCCCCACCCAGTTGTTTCCTACATGGGTGCCCAGTTCACACCCGGGCATGTGGTTAATTCACACGTGAACACCCAGTTAGGGCACGGCTGAGCACCCCATTGTGCCATGCTTGGGTGGCCAAACAGCCAACACCTGAGCACCGATCTGTTCATGCCTGAGTGGCTGATTAGCTCCAGCCTGAGGGTTATTTCGTGCATAAACAGGCAGGTTTTGGTAGCTGGGGGGCTGCTGTGGGAGGAGGTTGGAAAGTGCTGCCCAGTGGCTGCTCTGAAAGTGAAGGAGAAGCCCCATAATGCCCTAAAATCCTAGGGGAGCCTCTGACAGGCAAGTGCAGGGGATCAGGAGTTATGGGGTTGGTATGAGGAGTCCTTCTGTGCCAATCCTAAGCAGTTAAGCCCAGGTACTGCAGTATTCATTCAGAGGGAATTTGCAGCCAACAAACTGCCATGGTGAGTCCCTTGAGTTCCAGCCTCCTCTGTGGGGTAATTTGGGGCACTTGCACCCAGAGGTGGGTTGGGGCATGTGCTGGGTTGCAGCAGCCCTCCTCCAGCATCCCATGGACCATCTGCAGGCAGTGGAGGGATTGGGGAGCTCAACAGCTCTGCTACCCCCTCCCTGTCCCAACATTTGCCTTTCACAGATGTTCATGCCATCCAGCTTCAGTAATTCCAATATTCCTGACAAGTGAATTTGCAGCTGAATCCAGCCAACACTTGCTCAAAATCTGGGTTTTGATTTTTAAACTGTCTTTCCATGCAGATGGGTGCCAGGGACCTGGGGAGGGGGGCAGAGCCAGACTGTGGTGTGGGGACTCTTTGGGCGTGTCCCACTCGGCTCAGCTGCTGCCTCAGTTTCCCCTTCCATAAAACATGTTCAGGTCACTCCTATCTAAAACATCCATCATCTCTGCATGGTCCTGGAACGTGTGCCTGGCCTCTCCCAGAGCCACTGCGTGTTCCAGGGTTGTGCAAGGGAATTCACAGCTCTCCCCAGGCTGGCTGCCATTGCCAGGTGCACAGGCCAAGGTGTTTGGGGGACCATTGTACCCACATGATGCTCAGCTGCCCCAAACAGGCTCTGCACTCATGGACAGATGTTTTTAACCAGTTTAACACTTGGAGGTCTCCTGCTTCTGCCTGGCAGGCTCAGGGATACCATCCATTTCTCAGGGGCCTGTCAACCTTGGCCATGGCTGGGAAGAGAGAGAGGGATGGGGAGGGATGACCAAAGGCCCCATGGCACAGAGGGAGGCCATCCACACTGATTAAGGGTTATGTAAGAGACACTTGGCCATTACACAGCAATTAATCCTCCTTTAATATAGTTTTGGTATTTACTGACTGTAGTAACTACTGCATTAAATTGAAATTAAATGTTTGTTTTGGAGGCTTTACAGAAGGGTGGAGGCGGATATCCAGGGAGGAAGGAGCAGGTTTGTTGGTGCTTAGATGGGAGGGGGGTTTTGGGGGTGAACAGAGCAATCAGGACCCTAGTGGAGGGATGGCCTTGTCATCACTGTGGGGATGTCCTCAGGTACTGTGCCAGGCTCTCAGTCCAGGTGAGGTGACAGTGGCATCTCCACTGTCTTCGGCGCTTTGTGAGCTGCTGAATTAGAGGTGAAAGATGCTGAGGGCTCCTGGGGAGCCTGGACTGCTAATCAAAGGGGAAAAGGCTCTGCTTTCCATCCGGGGTTTTATCCAAGGCTCCAGTGAGGGTTGAGACTGCTCCTCTTCCTGTGGCTGGGGGAAATTTGGGGTTAACCCTTTTTGTGCTGCAGCCTGGCAGAAGCATGTAACAATACTTTATGGTATAAGCTGAGGCTGAAACCCATATCAGGAGACCCAGGGCCCAGGGAAAGCTGGAGCTGGGAGGCAATGCCCAGGCTTTGGGGCCAAATCTCCTGCTGGAATGGCAGGAGGTGTCCTGAGGTATAGGAGCCCGATTTCTGGCATGGATGTCCTGAGGCAACTTCCCTGATGCCTCTGGAGTGATGTCCACAGGCTTCTTTGGGGGCTTTCCCCACAGAGGAGAAACCTGAATGTCCCTGCATGACCCAGAACTCTCCTCCCTGTCCCTGAAACCCATGAATCTGGGACAGGCTGAGCTGGACTCACCGCAATTATCCATGGATTAACGGCAGCTAATTTAGTTTGAGTCACAGAGGCTAAATTGGATCGATATGTTGGGGTGAAGAGTATAAAAGAGGAATCAATAAGTATTCACAAATGCAGAAATCGGGCTGCATATCCCTATGGGTTGATGCTTTTGGGACTGGGGCAGTGCTGATGCCTGAGCAAGGTGGGGCTGGGAGGGCAAGATGGTGACATGGGAGCGGGTGGCAGGCGATTCCCCCGGGGCGATGCACGCCAGCACAGCAGAACTGCAACTCAGCACAAGGCTTTCATCGGGTTTTTGCAGCTCAGCAGACCGGAGGCTGCCGTGAGAGGCGCGAGCTGCGGCTCTGCAGGATTCGAGGCACGGGTTTGACAGGCGGCCCCCGCCCGTGCCGATGCCGGTGCCGGTGTGTTTGCCCCCGCGCTTGCCTGTAAGGAAACTGGTTTGATGTTCAACCCGAATTTGGGTACAAGCTGGCTTGGGCCATCCTCAATGTGTGCAGCAACCAGGCATCCTCACAATGGTGTAAACTGGAGATGTCCCATCGGCCCTCGGGGTTTTTGCACCCCTGTGACCACCATAGGGCTTGGTATGTCTCCCTAGTGCCTGGCAGGCCAGCAGGGCAGGAGGCAGGGTCCTTTTTCATAGCTGACAGCCCATGAATATTTTTAGCAGCATATTAAAACTCTCCACTGTATCCCAAATTAGTCATGGGGCCCTGGACAGAGCCAGGACACTGGGTATGGTGGCACAGATATCACCCCCAGCTCCACAGCTGGATGGTGGTGGCATGGCCCCACAGCTGGGATGCGATGGAGCAGGGGGACCCCATCCCTCCGGTCCTACCTTTGGACCAGACCCTGCTCCCACATGCAATCCCCTTTTCCCTCCTGAGACCCTCCCTGGGATGCTGGCTGCACTCAGCTTTCTACACCTCTTGGCTCATCTTCCTCACTATCCCATATTTTAGAACTCATGTTTCTGTGACTGCTACCCCTGTCATGTGCTGGGGATGCCAGCTGCCTCTGGGCAGAGCACGGCCAGCACAGATGTGTTTATCTCACAGAAAAGCAGACAAGAAAGGGAATCCGTGTTTTACTGAAAAACTGGAAATTAAAGGGGGAGAAGATGGGGACAAAGCTATTTCCCAGCTCCTAAGGGGTTGACAGGGTATAACAGAGTAAAGAGAATAATCTAATATAGAAAGAGTCTACAAAGACAGAAATGCTGGAGGGGTCCTGCTTGTAGTGTGAAGCTGCAGCCTAAGTGTTGATGGAGCAAATTGATGGAGGTTGGATATGCCCTGGCAGCTTAGCCTGAGGTGGGGGCAAGAGTGGGTGTCCCTGTGGTGTTTGGAAACCACTCAGCCCATGGGGAGGCTGGGCCAGGGGCTAAAGTCTGCCAGGGGAAGGGCTCTGGCTTTGCTTTTTGTGGCTGGTGCTGGTGAGGGGCTCAGGGAGGGCACAGCCTGTGAGGAGGGACAGGAATAAGGAGGATCCCATGCTGGGGGCAGGCAGGGGCAGTGAGGCAGAGCAAGAGAAGGCAGAAGACAAAATTAAGAGGTAATCAGACTGGAAACATGCCCCGGGGAGGGAAAGCACTGAGCACAGCTGGGTTAACCCAGGGCAGAGGTTCAGTATTCCCATCCCTGTGACCACAGTGTTTTGACAGAGCCCCCAAAGGAGACAGAGATGGAGGGGACAGAGGGGGTTTGAGGTCCTTTGAGGCTTGCAAAGCTGAGAAGCACAGGCAAGAATCCCGCTGGGAAGGTGCTCTTCTCTCTCCACACCACCTCCCCATCTGCTTGTCTGCCTGCCCTGCTGCTCCAGTCTGCTCATCACACACTAATGATGGTCCTGGATATTGCTGCTAACGAAGGGCTGTGGCTTTGATCACCAGCACAGCTCCTACACTTGTCTCTGGCTGCAATCCTTGTGGCATGAATGAAGTCCCCAGATCCCTCTTATCTCACAGGGCAGCCAAGGCGAAGGGCTGCAGTGGAGTGGGGATCCCACAGCCCCCCCAGAGGGGTACAGCACCCAGGCTCCTTCTGAACCACATCTCCATGGAAACACTGAGGCATGCTCCAGCTGGATGCTGCTGCAAGGCCACCAAGGGGAATCCTGGCAGCCTGGGAACTTTGCATTGAGCAGGGTCAGGGAGAAAATGCCTGACTTTGCTGGGAGCACAGCTGTCTGCCTGCCTGCCTGCCTGTCTGTCTGTTTGTCTGTCCACCCACAGCAATATTCCTGTGGATATTGCACAGAGGTGCTGCTTAATCTCAGCCCCAGCAGCAGCCACTTAGAGCCCACATCTGTGTGGCCTCACTGGTGATGATGAGCATCTCCCAGAGCAAACAATCACAGAATTAACCCCCCAGTCCTTTCAGCCCCTAATTTTCCATCCCTGTCTGTGTTCTTACCTTGGCTTTGATGAGCCAAGGGACAGAAAACTCCAGCATTTCCACAGCATGGCACCAGTGCAGCATTTGGCCCTTAGTATATATTTCTCTTTAACATCTGTCTTTCCTTTTCACTGTGGTTTTTATTACCAGACACACTTGGATTTAAGTAAACAACCCAGGAGTGGAGGGCTGGGCGATCCTTGTGGTGCATCAGGACCAGCAGGGTGGGACGGGAAGTCTGGGGCTGCTTTGGGTAAAAGCATGGCCTGGTTTGCAGGGAAACAGGATCCATGCTGCTTTCCTGAGGGTCTCCTTCAGGATATTTCAGGACAAAAATCAGTCCTGCAAAGGAAATGCAGTGTTGTGCCAGTGTTTGCTGGCTGGTACAGAGGTGTCTTGCGAGGGTTGCCCTCTCCTCTCAAAGTTGTCCCCCTTGTTCCCCCAGGCTGCTCTCCTTCATTTGTTGTCATTTATCTATAATTTAGAGTGGGGTTTAGTTATATTCTAATTGAGTTTCATGTGTCACAGCGTGTCTCAAACAGAAAATAAAATATTTAACAACCTCCACTGGTAATAAAGATTCACATTTGCCTCGTTCTGGTTCCCAGTACATGAATATTCCACACTGCGCTCCACAGGTATTAACTTCATTCAGATTTCTTCCTCGTTATGCAATATAACAGTAATGACAGATAGAAGCCAGAACTTAAAAAAATTATAATCAAAACCAACAACAACAAACCAGTTTGATGTCATTAACTCCCCTCTCTTGGTTAGGGGAGCACTAATATATTCTGTTTCATTGTTGGCTCCCCTGCGCATGCAAGCGCCGCGTGCCTGCTCTGCAGTGTGGGTGGGAGCTGCCCCAGTCACACCAGTAGGGGCAGGAATTGGGGCAGGAGGAGGGCAGGGGCAGCTCCAAGGATGAGAGGCATCTGAGACTCAGGTCTTGGAGAGCAAGGACTGAAGGGAGCCTGGTTTGGGACAAAAGGAAATGGGATTGTGCCCTCACTGTGCTGCTGCTCCAGTGGGGATTCATGTGGGATTGGACATGGACTAAAGCATCATGGGTCCCTGCTGGGGCCTGGGCAGGGTTGTCACAACCAGGCACTCAGGTGGTGAAATGGGACAGTGTCATGGTGGGAGGAAGCCCTGGGTGATTTTTGAGTGGTGGCTGGTACCCAAGAGGATGAGCTGGGTCATGTGCACTGGGGTACTGTGGAACAGAGGCTTTCACGGCAGATTTCAGGACTCACTGTGCTGAGGGTGACTGAGTGCCATGTCCAGGTCTGGTGTGCAGGGGCTTGCCCAGGGCTGTTCTGGGAGAGTTGAAGCCATCTGGGACACAGACAAGTTCAGGCTTTCCACTGCAACAACTCCCAAGCTGCCTTTAGTACCATGTCCTAAGGCAGATCAAGGCTTTTTGAGCACATCAGCTCTGGCATGGGGGCAGAGCTGAGGCAGGAACAGGCTTTGAGCCTGTAGATGCCCTATACTTTGCTGTGGAGCACCTCCCAGTCCTTTTCCTCATCCTCATGTGGTCTGAGGACTTGGGCTGCTCCTCAGAGAGCTCCCACAGGAGCTACAAGCTGCTCAAAGGCTGTTTTGCAACGGCCAAACTCACTCAAGTATCCTGAGAAAAAGGAGGTTAGAGGCACATACTGAGCTTACCAGCATTCAGAGCATGAGAAGTGGCATAGGGCTGGCACTGGACTGCTCTGGTGTTATGGGGCTTTGCAGCACCACAGTCACTCCTCCCCTGGCTCCCTGCACCCCACAGGGCAGCCAGATCCCTGTGGGCTCTGCCCTTATCCCATGCTGACAGCCCTGACCAGCCAGATCTGGCACTTCCTGCACCTGTAAATCTTGTTTCGGCCCTGCTGGCTCTGGCTGTCTGTGCTCATGAAGGGCTGGGCAGCCACAAACCAAGGAGTGACCCTCACAGCCCACAGTGCCACTGGATAGGTTAAAACCTCAGCAGCAAGCTGCTCGTGTTGCCTGTGGCTTCGTTAAGGCAATTAAAATTCATGCCAGAGAGAAGCCGCAGACAGGCCTTGTGATCCAGCTAAAATGTGTTGAACTGGCTAAAAGCATTCCGGGTGTCACCATCACCTCCACCCACTCTGGCCCGGTGAGGGGTTGGCGCAGGGAGGGGACCACACGGAGCATCTGGCGCGTGGCTCGCACCCGGGGCTGGCCGGGGTCACCGTGCTGCTCTGCCACCTCACACCACATCCCTGCTCGCTCTCCTCTTGCACACCCACACACACCCCCCGTGTGTGGCTCGCAGGCACAGCTGCTGGGCACTGCCTCTGGAGCTGTTGCCTGGGTTCCCGTACATCATGAAGATGTTGTGTGCTGCTGAAAATTCAAAGTGCTGTTTTAATTATGTGCCATGAGGAAAGCAGCCTCGATCTTGGAAGGAGGCTAGTGGCAGGACCGCCAGGATATTTTCTGTGGCAGAAACCCAGAATCCATCTCAATGTGTCTTTAAAAGGGAAAAATATCAGGTATGCCTATGAAATAATAACTAATAACCTATAAACAATGACATCACCGTCCACCTCGCTGCTGGGGAAGTGATTTAGAGATGCCTTGCCTATGTGAAACGAGAACATCTGCTCTCTGCTGGAAAGAGGAGGAAGATCTCCTCATCAGCATTAAATTTAAATGAGCCAGTCCTCATTTCCACATTTCTGCAGTGCTTGGCTTCTGCAAGAGGGTGATGGGGATGTGCAGGCTTCAGCAAGGGGCTCAACAAGCCCTTCTCCCTCCCTGGCTTTCTAAAAGTGTCAAAATCAGACTTTTCTATGTCAGAAGGCTCCCGGGATGTGTATAGACCCATCTCAGCCCCATGAGCAGGGTGGGATTGGGTCCTCCGTTGTCCCAGCATTTTGTTCAGCATCTTATCCCAGCAAAACCACCCATCTCCCATGGGAGGGTGATGAGATGCACCCCAATGTCCCCATGGCTGGGACAGAGAAGTTTGGGTGCTCTTGGTGATTTAGATATTGCTTCAGGGTGAAACAAGGCCAGGATGAGCCCACCCCAGCATATTGCAGGGGGTACCCCCACCCCTCAGCCCAGGCACTCCTGTCTGCAGCACCCACAGCTGCCTGTGCTGGTTGCCATCAGCCACCCTCATCACAAGCTGCCAGCGGGCTTCAGTGTGCTCCACATTATTTTTAATTATATTTTACTTTAAAAGGTTATTAATTACAAAGATTTCCCAGCAGAGGCCTTATATGAAAAAAATAAGAAGGAAAGGTGTAAAAAACCCCACCCTTTCCACATCAAGGGTGGTTACGGGTGAGCTGGAATATGAATAATATTGAAAGGGGTTAATCAGCAAAGGAGCAAAGTTTGGGGTGTAGAAGGGCCAGTAGCACTCAGGAGTACCCCCAGTTCATGGTCAACACCATTTTTGGGTGCAGAGCTTCCTCCCTGGAGGAAGGGCAGCCATCCCAGCCATCTCAGATGTTCCAGACATCCAATTTGTCTCAGCCTGCAGCCACCACCTCAGGGCATCACTCACTAGGATGGGATGTTTGGTGGCATGGAGGGCACAAGCTCTTGCTCATGACCCAGCATCCTGGTGGTTTGGCCCCAGGATACCTGGCCCTTGGCTCTGCAGACTCCGGGTTAAAGCCTCAGTTTCCCTCATAACCTGGTCCCTCTCCTCCCAGTCCCCTGAGCAACATGTTTCTCTGTTCCCCTGCCCCTGCTGCTATTCACTGCTCCTTGGAGAACAGAAGACATTTGTGCCATGTCAGTCGGTCACCGCTCTCAATGCCATGTACTCGTTTAATATTCATTTATTTTAAAGCTATTTGGGTCATTTTCTCCCCAGCTGGAGGAGGAAGTGGCTGTTTTAGGACAGGGGCAGGGGTATGGAGGGTGTGGTGCTCTCCTGACCTGCCATCCAGGACTGGGAGTTTGGGGACACAGCTGGCCTCCTTGCGGTGGGACTGTGATTCCCGTCCCCTCAGCAGCACAGCCCTTGCAGGGGGGTTTAATGAGTTTGACCTTCACAACATGGGCCTCAGCTGCTGTGTGGTGGGAAAGCTGGCTGGAAAAACCTTTACTAGGGTAAATTGTGGTTTATTGTTTTAAACGTGGGCCAAGATCTGTTTTTCTCATGCCTGACCATCAACACCAGAAGCTGCTGACCTCTCTCTGACCTCTCTCCCTTCCATCCACCTTTTCTCAATTTGCTCAATTGCTCAGCAGATGCCAATCAGAGCTTGAGGTCCTGCCTTCCCTTCATCAGCCCCGGGGCAGGAGGGTGTTTGGAGGTGTTGGTACAGCTTAGGGTTGAACATGCCCTCTGGCTGGAGCTCCTGAACATTCAGGTAAGGGCTTGTGCAGAATTGTCATGATGAGGTTTCTTGGTGTTGTGTTCTTGTGTTGGGGAGGAGGTGGTGATGCCCTTGTGTGTCTCTGGCTGCAATAGGATCCTGTATGGAGACAAGGGGGTTGCTTTTCGCTAGCCTGGAGTCACTGTGAGGACAGAGGAGTGACTTCTAGGTGTGCTGGTGTTGTTTGGAAGGTTTTTGTTTTCTTGCAGACCTGAAGGTGCTGAGAGAGATCTTGGAGTTCTGATCCTTGTTAAGTGCAGGACTGAACTCTGCACCCTGTCCCTTTGCTCTACCCTTCCTCTTGCCAGACTCTCCTCTCTGTTGTCTTTTTGGCACCTTGTAACCCTTCCGGAGACCACTCTAATCTGTGGCAATGCCTCCCTGAGCTCCCTGGAATGCTGGAAGTGCTTTTTGCAGCGCTGGGGCCGAGGTGGGTGCTCTCGGGAGTACCATGTGATGCTCGCCGGCATCCCGGTGCTCGGCGGAGCTGGCGGCAGCAGCAGCGCTCGGGGATCCGGGGCCCGGCAACAAGCATCTCATTTCCCTTTTGTCTCTTGCTGTCAGACAAGATTTGAAGATTCAATTAGAGTGGGAGTGCTGATAGCGGCGGGGCTGACGTGCTGCTCACGCCCTGCGCTTGTGCTGCTTGGGAACCCGATGAAAGCCAAAAGCAATGCAAGGCGAGGGGAGGGGGGAGAGGAGAGTATTGAAAAGTGATGGCAAAGAGCCTGGGAGAAAAAAAGCGCAAGAAATGCAGATTTGAGGGGGTTGAGGGATGGTTTAGAGCATAAGTCTTATGAGGAGCAGCTGAGGGAGCTGGGGGTGTTTTATCCTGGAGAAGAGGAGGCTCAGGCAAGACCTTATCACTTCCTATAGCTGAAAGGAGGTTGTAGCCAGGTGGGAGTTGGCCTCTACTCCTGAGTAACAAGCAACAGGATGAGGAAATGGCCTAAGTGCTAGGGGAAACTTAGATTGGATATTACGAAAAATTTCTTCACTGAAAGAGTGGTTAAGCATTAGAACAGGCTGCCCAGAGAAGTGGTGGAGCCACATGTGGATGTGTCGCTTAGCGACATGGTTTAGTGGTGGCCTTGGCAGTGCTGGGTTAACAGTTGGACTCGATGATCTTGAAGGTTTTTTTCAACCTAAACTGTTGTATGATTCCATGGTTGGAGACTCTGGGATGTGCTCCAGCCCTCAGTGCTGCAGAGTGGTACCTGCTCGGCAGAGGGATCTGAGGACAGCATCAGGCTGAGACAGGGGAGACCTGCTCTGTGCGTGCTCAGTGGAGTGTGTCTGGGTGTCAGGGCAGGGCTTGCTCACCCAGAACCTCATCCCACAGAGCTGGGCCTCCAGATCAGCAACAGGATCAAGACAGGAGCTGGACTAAGGCTTGGTGTCCAATGGGAGAGTGAAGCAGAGCCTCCTCAGTCCATGGAACAGGGACCTGCCTTGACCTTGGCTGGATTTCACTTTGGTTTATTTTCCCCCCAGAGGAAGGGAACTGTGACAAATTCAAGAGAGTATTGAACAGGATGGTGCTGGGTCCTTGACTGCTCTCTAGGGAGAAGGGGAGGACTGCCTTTGTGGGGCTGATGGACCTTTGTGCCCTTTGAGGGCCAGAGCCAGAATGTGGCCACTAAACACACAGTCTGCCCAAGCAGAATATCCTTGAAAGAACACTTCTCTCCCCTCTCCATGTTTTCTGGCAGTAATAGAGGTTGTAAAGGAAAATGTAAATTTTTTTAAGACAGCAGCGGCTGACAGATTTTTATTATAAATTATATTTTTACTACAAATTATATTCTGAGCCCCAGAGCTGAAACCTGGGTTCAGCTCAGCTCTTGCAAAGTCAGGAGAATGAGCTGCACCGGTGCTACAGCCGCGAGCGACTCAGCCCTTGCAGACGTAGCAGTTCCCAAAACTCAGGCTGAGTTCAGGCATGGATTGATTGTGTACCAGAAAGTCAAGGTGCAAACATTGATCATGCAGAAAAGGGCTGGTCATCAGCCAACAATAAGCATTCCCCAGACTAAATTATTAATTCCTTTATGCACGTCAAGCGGATTGCGCTGGTCGTGTACGTCCCCTTGCACAGTGGTTGTGCTTCATGCCATTGTATGTTTTCCCTCCAACTACTTGTCTGGCTCTTCACCTAATAAAGATTGAGAGAGACAATAAAAACATTCATTAAAGAGGGGGAAAAATGAAAGATGAAGCCCTGCTTGTAGCTTCTAGCAGTTGGTTTCATTAAGCAATTGCTTCTTCCAAACAACCCTCCACAGTGGTTCCTGGTGCTGGTACCCAGCCCTGCGTTTTGGGAATGCAGCACCAAACTGGGAAGCCCTGGGATGCTTGGCTGAAGGCCACACAATTTATGGGATAACTAGGAAGGGCAAGAAAATGTCTGGGTGATGAAGAAGGGAATTAGCAAATTGAGCTCTTGGGGGAAAAGCAGCTGTTTGGGTGGGGTTATGTGGGGTTAAGATGCTATTTTGTGCTGTGTAGAACATGGGGCTGGTCTCCTGCTCCTCCGAGATCTTCTTCTGCCATCCAAAGACGGGAAAGTGTTCTTTCAGCTGTAGGTACTGAGGATGAGAGCATCCCAGCAGGACTGTATCAGAGCTGGGGCCAGGAGGAGCAGCCAGAGTACTGGGGAAGCAGGGGCTCCCTGTGGCTGGGTTTGGTGGGTGACTGCTGTAGATGTGTCAGCCAAAATACCACAAACTGTGTTTCTCTGGGGATAAACTCACTGATGGGGCAGACAGGAGCCCACGTGAACAGCAAGGGCTCTGATCTCGCAGCACTTACTGTCACTGGTGGGGTGGGGAAGCAGGGATAGAGAGAACTTGCTGCCGTCAAAATGCTCATCCAGAGCACTTCAGTATGTGAGGTGGTTGTGGAAAGCTTGTTCTGCCCCCAAACTGTGACATCCGAAATGAAAAGTGCATTTTTCTCTCTGGTTCCGAGGCATGAGAGCAGCTTTGGATCTTGTTGCGATTTATCACTCAGCCCCGAGCCAGATGGTTATATGGGTTCCATCTATAGCTCCCAGAACTGATAGAAATATTATCCTGCCTTATTAAAATCACCCACAGCTACTGCAGCTGTATGTCAACAGCAAAACAAATAGCGACTGGTTCCCATCGGATTGGAGCCTCTCTGCTGAGGCTGTCTTCAATCCTCCTCCTGCCAAAGTGGTTACAGATGTAGGCTTTTCCCATTGCAGCTCAGAGCAGCTCCTGTATGGCCGATTCCAAATCCTATTATCACACTGGAGCTGTCTTTGGTGAGCATCGGATTCGCTGAAACTCCCCTTGGTGTGAAATGTTGCTCGTGATGCTTTTCCTGGAAGTACTGCTAAGGAAGAGGGTTCTGGGCTGTGCTCCCTCAAAAGATCCTCTAAATGGGGGGGAAAGGAGGTCAAGAGGGCAGCGCTGGGATGAAAACAGTGCTGCTTTCCCCTCCTCTGATGCCCCTGCTAGGGGTCTGCTTCTGCTGAGTATTTAGGATCTGCTGTTGAGGGCATAACTGATGTTGCAGTGCATGAGTCCCCTTCCTCTTGCCCCTCCAAAACCACCACAGCCCTAAAATTCCTGCCAACACCCAACCTGTCCCTGGCTCACCCCCATTCCTCTCTCCTGTGCTATCTTTGGTATAATTAGGAGGCCAGGACTGTGCATGTGAGGTGACTGTGACCTCATTAGTTTCTTATACTGTATTGAAATTTCTGCTCATTTGCATCCCAAATCCCTAAATGTGCAGCTCTGGTCTCCAGGGTCACTTTTAGCTGCTTTCCATCCTTCTCACCAAGGCTCTGGGCTGGAGCTGTGTTCCTTCTTCTCAACAGATTGCTCCACTTCTGTTTGGAAACTGAACCCCATCAAACAAACTCTCTTGTTTGAGGAAGAAAATTCCTGTTCTAACCTGGGCAGGTGGGAGGGGCTCCCTAGGAGATACCCTGGGTTGAGGCAGTGTTGGATGGGGAGAATCCTGGTTTAACTCCTCTGCCCACCCGAGGTGAGATGGGGGATGACAAACACCCCAGCTGGCTGTGAGAGGCTATGGGCTCTCATCCCCCTGAGATCCATAACCAAGATCACTCTTCCCGAGTAAGAGCATCATTTTAGTTTAGTGTTTACTGATGCCAAAATCCTGTTAGACTGGTGGTGCTAGCTTGATCCTCCTAATGTCTGGGTGCTTCACTTTAAACTTAGGGATATATGGCTCTGTCAAGCCTTTCTTTTTTTTCTGTCCTAGTTGGAAGGAGAATGCTCTTGGAGATGGGAAGGTTTGTGTTGTCTCTCCTGTGTGATGTTGGATCCCTTTATAGAGCAGGTATCTTCTAAAGCAAAATGTTTTCAATTCTCACAATGAGCATAATTCTTGAAAATGTATGCAATAAACAAAACGAGCCAAATGTAATTAAAATGGAGACAGCATATAATCTGGTAACCCACTTAGAGGCTCAAAGCTTCAGCTTTTAAAAAATGTTTGCTCTAAATCCATTTAAATAAACAGACCAGCACACAAAGGCTCTCTGTACATTATCAGGATACAAAGAGAATCGGATCAAAAGCAGCTGTGACCAGGCTGTACATATGTAGCGAGGAAATTGCTTGATCTAAGACTGCACCTTGTACATGCAAATGTGTTTCTGGACCTTCCCGGGGATTGCATTTGTACTACAGCCGAGCTGTCGGGCTGCTGGGCTGTGCTCTGCCAGGAGCCAAAGGCTGGTGTGTGCCCCACCACAGGAGAGTTGGCTGGGGAATGAGGGAGCTCCTGGCATGCTGGTTTGTCTGCTTGCTTTGGCTGGAGTAGAGAGGCCAAAGTGTGCCCTTTCCATGGGTGCATACAATGCATCCGGAGGGGAGAATTGCTCAGAAACCTGTGAAAGAAATGAGTCCCTGTTCTTAGCACCTGTGTTGCAGGCTATCCACTCACCTGGTGCCAGATGTGCCTTGTGCTGTCACACTCTTGTAGCCCTGGGCTTGCAGGTGGGTCTCCTGGCCCTGTGTGGTGGTACTGTGGGGTTTGCATCTCTTCCTCTGCCCAGACACCATCTCTCTCAGCTCTGCAGCACAGCCCGGCTGGCCTTGAAGTTTTGCCAATAGCCATGTGATTTGTCTCAGGTTGGACAGCACAGGCTGTGAATCCAAGATCAAGTGTGCTCCCAGGCCAGCAGGATTTGGCCAGGAGAAGGCCTTTTGGGTCAGACAGGAGCATCTGCCTGTTGTTCTTGCAGGTGCTTTTGGACTAGCTGGAGCTCTTGGGAAGGGCATATATATATAAATAAATATGATGCTGGGGGCTACTGGGGAAGGGTAAGAAAGCTGTTTCTAAAGTGGCAAAAAATCTTAAGCGCTTAGAAGCAGAGTCCTGGCTCAGCTTGGAGACATCTGCACTCAAAATGAGGACTGCCGACAGAAAATCCTTAACACTGGCCCCGCTGGAGGAAGAGCTCTGTCTCGACCGTGGCCGGGAGCGCCCAGCGTGCCGTGCCCCTGCTCGGGCCGTGTGTCCCTGCTCTCCCTGGGGGATGCTGGCGGCGCGGTCCCCGCCGTCGGGGCCGGCTCCCGCCGCGGCCGGGACTCGCACCGGCAGAGGGAGCTCCGGCCGCGTCCTCCGAGCAGGGGGGACTGGGGGAGACCTACTGCTCCCGCGGCTGGGAGTGGTGGGTACCCCTCGCCTGCTCGGGGTCAGGTCTCCCTGTGAGTTGCTGACCAGGATCGTGTCCCCACCCAGCGTGGGGGCGACCGGCTCCAGACGGAGTGGCCCCTGGCGAGGAGCCGGGGGTGGGGGCACCGGGCAGTGACCCACATGCGCCGAGCTCGGCAGCACGATCTCCGTTTGCAAGCGGTGGGAGACAGGGTGAGGGGCAGTCCCCGGGGCCTCGCAGCCGGGCAAAGGTCTTCTGCAGGGCTTGGGCGGCACACGGGAGGGCTCCGTACCCGGTTCCTGATGCCCTCGGCGCGTCTCGCTCGTCCGCGGCTCTTCCCTCTCGCAGGAGGAACCACACGGGGCCGCCCCCCGCCCTACCTGGACCCTTTGCCTTTCACCGGCTTCCCCCTCTCCCGGTGCTGCAGTGTCCCACAGGCGGCTGCCTCTGCCTAACGCAGCGCGGGGCTATCCCCTCCTCCCCGCCCGCAGTTGCTTGGCTCTGCTGGTCCTCATTCTCCTCCCGGACTCCCCCCAGGGCAGGGGGTGCCCGGGCCCGACCCCCGCCGGGTGCGCCCCGTCCATCCCCGCTGGGGACCGTCCTGCCCGTCCAGCTGTGCCGCCGGGACGGACATCCGCGGCAGCCAATGGGGAGGCGCGGAGGGGCCGGGAGCGAGCCCCCATTGGTGGCGGGGGGAGGAGGAGCCGGGACTTGAAGTTGGAGTGAGGGATCCAGCTGTGCGGGAGCGCTCGGATCGGCGCGGCCGCCGTGGGAGCATCCTCCGCCGTCAGCCGTCCCCGCGGCGCCGGGCAGCATCTCCCGCCCCTGGGCAGATGTTGGGGCGCCGAGGGGGCAGGCAGAGCCGCTGAGGCGGCCCACCCGCGGGTGGGGGCCAGCACCGGCAGCGGGGGCCGCCCCGCCGCCGCCTCCCTGCCCGCGGCTCGCCCGGCTCGGGCCCCCGGAGGCACGGCGAGGAGGAGCTACGGAGCCCGCAGACGGCAGAGCAGGGCTAGGGGGGCGGCCCGGCCCCGGCCCCGGCGGGGGGCGAGGCAGCGGCTCGCCCGGCCATGCCACCCCGGCGCTGAAGCCGCCCCGCCGCAGCCCCCAGTCCCCCGGCCCCGCCATGGCCGCGCCCCTCTAGGCGTCCCACCGGCTCGTCCCGCGTCGCCCCGGCTCTCCCGGGGTCGCCGGCCGGAGGATGGACGAGGATGGACCGCGAGCGGCCGAGGAGGACCCGGAGACGGGCAGAGCCAGGACTTTCATCCGCCTTAATGATCTGTCCGGGGCCGGGGGCCGCCCGGGTCCGGGGGACAGGGAGGCTGGCAGCGGCGATTCGGAGGCGGAGGCGCTGCCCTACCCGGCGCTGGCCCCCGTCGTCTTCTTCTACCTGAGCCAGGAGAGCCGGCCGCGGAGCTGGTGCCTCCGGCTGGTCTGTAACCCGTATCCTTTGCAGGTGTTCGGCGGCGAGGTAAGCCCCGCGGGCCCCCCCCACCCCCGGAGCGGTGGGCAGGGCGGCGGCACCTCCCGTCTGGAGCCCGCTGGGTGATGGGGAAGGAGCCGGGGTTTGGGAGGACCCGTCGCCTGCCGTCCCCGGGATAGCTGCGGTCACCCGGCGGCGCTCGCCCCCTCCGCGGTGTTCACCCAGGAAGTTTTCCGGGCTGTTGCAGGGGCTCGGCGGTCCCTGTCGGGGTGCGGGGCTCCCCTACTACGGGGCTCCCTTCCCCCGGCCGCCCCGCGGCGGTGCCGCGGCTCCCGCTGGCTCCGTCGCTCCTCTCCACGGGGAGTCGGAGTAGGAGCTGCGGGCGGCCCATCCTTCTCCGGGGATTGGTGGCCTCCGGTCCCGCTCCCCTGACACACCGAGAGACCTTAACATCGGTCTTCCCTCTTGCGGGCCCGTTCTTGCTCCATGACCCCGCGTCTCTCCCGTCGCCGGTCCCTTCCTCGAGGGTTTGAAGAAGGGATGAAATCTGAGGGAAGGCGGAGGTGTTTGGGGGGTTGGGTTGATGCCCAGCTCCAGGGTCCCTAAATAATTCAGGGTGTGCGACTGCTGGAAGGGACTTTGCAGTCCCCAGAGGATGCTCCTTGCGTGGAGGGGTCGAAGCAAGCTGGGGGTCATGGTCCCTTGGTCTGCATTGGCAAAGGGCAGCTGTATTGTCAGGTCCTGGCATGAGCTGTGACCCCTTAAAAGCTTCTGGTCTCCTTCCAAACTCCGTATCTGCTTCGGCACAGGCTCTGTGTCTGAGCTGCTTTTAGTCAAGTTTAAGCTTTCAAAAGAAGGAGGAAAAAATAAAAGAAATAGAGGAGACAATAGAAAAATTTCTTCTTGCCACACTCTATAAAGCCTCCCTTGGAGTTGAGTTGCAACCAGCACACGGTTTGTAGCATTCCAAGTATTTTACCATCCCCAAACTCCAGTTCCATTATGGAACGGAATGAAATAAAGCGCAGCGCTGTGGCTTCCAGCAGGGGCTGGTGCGGGAGAGGCAGCCGCTGCCCGGGAAGTTACCGGGGCCGTGCTGCGCTGCCGGCGCGAAAGGCAGGCGAGTAGGTCTGGGCAGCAACCCCACATCTGGAGGGGGAGAGGCTGTGCAGTAGTGGGGAGGACATGTTACATGGTATAGAGGGCCAGAATATCCTGTGCGAGTCCTCCTCCACTCCTGGTGTGCGGGAACTGTTAGGAATTACATCTCTGCTGAGGTCAGTGTGCCAGGGAAGAACAGCGACGGTCTGCTGGAATTGTGGATATTGTTTTACTTGAGCTCCAGCAATGATTTCTCTGATAAACAGTCTGCCTTCTTTCCTAAAATGTCCCCCATTAGGGAAAAAACCCAAGATTTCTCTTCCCAGTCATGGATACTCCCAGCAGTTTCCCCCCAGATCTCTTTCACACCAGCTAAGCACTTCAAAGCTGCGTTTATGTAAACATCTTAGGAAATTTTGCAACTTTCTGAAGCCTTCTGTTTTGGAAAGAAATATTAACGACAGGCGACAGGCTGCAAGTCTTGTTGCCTACTATGACTAATATTATTTATGATTGTCAGTTTAAATACATTTCCAAGTCTCTCTGTTCTTTTTTTTTTTTTAACCTTTGTAATGATGTTTTGAATCTGGTGTTAACACCTGCATGGTTTTAGTGTTTTCAGTAAAATTTCCCATCCCGATAATGGCTTGAAATATGTTTTCTCCTCTGTGGCTTCAAGTACAAGCTGATTAACTTCTATCCTTGGAAAATTAATGGTATTGTGGGCACCTGCAAGCACCACTGCAAGCAGGGGATGAGCATTAGGTGCAACCCTGCAAGCTGGGATTTTTCTTCTTGCTGTTTTTTCACTTGTTACGGTCAGAGAAAGGCACTTGCCGGTAGCCCTGGGGCCACTGGGGTTGGTGCTGTGGGTCTCTGAGTCGTGTGGCTGCAGGCAGCTGTTTGTTTTCCAGGTCACTGACCCAGAAGTGGGGTAGTTTATTTTAAAACAACAACAAAGAAAAGCACTTCAGCCTACAGATGAGAAGGCGGCAGTGGCCAGCCTGGCACCCACCCTGTGTCCGGTCACTCACTGGGCTATATAGCAGAGCATCGTCTTGCTTGTCCCTTCTGCTCTCTACAGCCCCAGCTGAGCCTGTTCTTGTTTATATTTGTTGATTTTATTTTTTACCTTTAGTCTGGTGGGCCAATAAAGTGGCCCTTCTCAGGCTATAATCTTCTAGGAATCGAGCCCTAGTGCTAAAACCATATAATCACATTGCTGGAAAGTCTTTGTTGCCACCAACTGCCCTGGAGAGGAGTGACAGCACTTTGGCTCACATGGCTGGTGAATCCTGCCCTAGCCCTGAGGTGTTTGGAGCTTTCACTGGCTTCTGCCAATCTCCTGGGTGTTTTTTACCTTTCTATGTCTGCTTAGGCAGAAACTGAATGGTGGGGGGGTCTGTTTTGAGCTGTGCCTGTGGAGATGCACAGACTGGAACTTGGCCAGGTGGGTTTATAGTGCTCTAATCTGGCTGATAACCCAACTTCGTTGTTGATGGGGCATTGGAAAGAGCTGCAGGACCCACTCTTGCACTGGGAAGGACAGCTTGTGCCCCCAGGGTGCAGCTGGAGCATCTGGGATTCTGCTCTCCATCCCTGTCCAGGCTGTTCGTGTAGATGTGGTAACTGAGGCTGCCATGAGGTTAGGGAAGGGTAATGGTTGAGGTGCTGAGTATCCAACAAGGATGCAAAAGTCCTGTCAAAGTGGTTTGTTGAGCTTTTCTGCCATGTTTTTGCTCAGAATATTCTTTTATCTGGACCAGGGAGCTTTTTCTCTTGCTGTCTGTTGTGGAGATGGGATGGGGGTACTGTGCTGGTCTCCTGTTCCTCCTCTCGCTTAGGGCTAGAAAAGGATGAGAAGTTTGTCCTCATCCAGAAATCTTCCAGAGACTGAAATCTTGGAGTTTTTAACTCTAAACATGTATCAGGCTGCTGAGCTGTCCTCCTCCTCCACTCCATCCTGCTCTGAGTGAAAACCTCTCCGGGTGCTGTGAGGAACTGGGGACATGAGCCTGGTTGCCCACCTGTATATTCCCAGTGGCTCTGGGATAGAAGGTTCTGCCCTAAGAGAGAACTGCCTGGGTCAAAAGGGAAGGAGCAGGGACATGTGTAATGGTCACAGTGCTGGACTTACAAGCTCAGAGAGATGGGAAGGGCTGTGGCACATGCAGGATGTCCTGGTGTTCATGCTGGTGAGACTGTGAGAGGAGAAGCAGGAGTCTCTGGAGGGGGAGAAAAGAGGAGGCAAGCTGGTTACTTGACTTTCACTTCTAAAATGAAAGCACCATGAAGGCTGGGAGGATGAAAGGCTGTAGCAGGGTCTCTGCCAGGCTGCTCCTCTGATCAGAGACAAGAAATGAGGGTATTTCTTGAGAGTTGAGGAGTGATTGAAGAGCAGGAATGGAGAAAGTGGGGAGGATGCTACTGCTTGGCGTTAAGAGCTCTGAATAGAAAAATAACAGTGTAACTGAAAGGGCCTGTGATATCTATTGTTGTACTGAGAACTGCCTCGTCCCCCACGCAGTGCCTGCCTGCAGAGTGCTGCTGCCTGGAGAGCAGCACACGGCAGTGGAGGGGCTGCAAAACCTTCTGGAAGGTGCTGCTCTGGGGAAATGCCCCCAAAGTGGTTGAAACCCCATCTTTTCCTCCTGGTTTGGAAGATGAAAAGCAACTCTGCAAATTCCTGCGCTGGGGAGGGTAGGTTTGGGTGGTGCTGGGAGGAGTGCTCCCATCCTGTCTGGCTGCTCTGTGGCATGGTCCTGGGATTTGGGGTTTGAGAGTAGTTCTAGGAAAGAAATGCATCTTGATCCGGTCACGGAAACCAGCCCTGCTTTCTGTCTGCAATAAAACGCAGAGGACTCTTCCAGCAGCTGCCTCACATGACTCCACTCATTCCCCGGTAAGGAGAGGTCAAAGCTCATTCCTGGGAAGGTGCTGAGTGCCCCCAGCTCCTGTTGGAAGTTGTCAGAGCTGCAGATGCCTAGTCACCTCTAGGAGTGGGTCTGGAGCTCTCATGGCCTCACACCAAGGCATAGCAGAAGTCTGTGCCAGGGTGCCTCATGGGATGGCTGGAGCCACTGTGCTGGAGCTCAGTGCACTGTGGAAGGCAGCGCTGGCCCTGCTGAGGGGATGGTCAGCCCTCAACTGCTGAGCTCACCCTCAGTGCTGGTGGTCTTTATGTCAGCACCACTCTGCATTGGCCTGGCTGGATCCAGCTGTGCTGGAGGGGCATGTCCATGTGTCCAGCTGCACTGGAGCCAGGACCCTCCTGCCTGGTGGGGATTAGAACTGAATCTGCTCAGCCGTGTCGTGGCTTGGCTCCCCAACCCTAGCAGTGCACCTCACAGCACTCTCTCCCATGGGGATGCAATGAGGGCAATGGATGAGCAAAACCCGCATCACCTTGTGGGAACTTGGGGTCCTCACCCCCTCCTTAGCAGCACTGGCTTGTGGGGGGAGCCTGGCATTTCTTGTGCTGCTGTTTGAAGGGTTCAATGTAGTGCAGGGTTAAAAATAACATTTTTTGTTATCAAAATGGTGTGTTTTGAGGGGAGAGCACACGTGGTGTCCTTTACACTTCGGTACATCTGTTCCAGCCTCACTTTGGAGTTTAACAAAGCAAAAAGCTTTGATTTGACAGGTCAGACCTGAAATGGATCTTGTTTTGATTAGAAAAACCCACAAAAGAGCCAGAATCCCTTTGCTTTACCTGTGCCTGATCCATCCCAGGACACCTGAGCATGTTTCTCTCCTGTGACCCAGTTCACTCTCTGGTACTTCCTGCCCCTCCTTGCACAGATGGAAACCCTCCTGCTGCAGCCAAGCCTGTGCCGGTTCTGTGCCCCTTCCCTGGCTCCTGGAGAGAAATAAAACATGATTTTTCTGGCTGATCCCTGGCTGAGGGGGCTCCTGCAGCCCCTTGGCTCTCCTGTCTGGGATGGAGCATCCTGCTGCTCCCAGGGCAGGTACTGATGCATCTCTGGGCTCACACCAGCTCCTGTGTGAGGATCCTGGGGAGAAACAGGCCCCATCATGTTGTACCAAGGGCTGTACAGGGATGCAGTGGTTGTTTCCCTCCACCCATGGGACAAATAACTGCAAATCCTCTACCCTGCTGTTTGCAAAGCCTTCAGGAGCTCAGTAGGAGCAGTGGGAGGTGTTCATCTCCCAGAGCTGGGCACAGTGGCCAGCATCCCTCTCATCCCTGCCTTGCCAGCAGAGCCAGGAGCCGCTTGATCCTAATGTTGGTAGCACACCTCGTCTCACCAGGGATCTCTGGATGCATCCATTGCCTGGTTCTCCTGGCAGCCAGAGCTTCCTTTGCTCCCTGCGTGTGTGTGTGTGTGTGCGTTTTTTAAGGAGATTCTTCTGTGAATTCCCTCTTCCAGGCTGTTGTGTCACATCTGGAAGTTTGTGTAGGAGTTTATCCAAGCGCTGGAGTACAGCGCAGCTTTTTCTCATTTAAAAATCATAGGCTGGCATTTTGAAGCAGGCTGGGGTGGAGGGGGGTGAGGGAAGGGGAGAGGGAAGCTGTCTGCCAAAAAGGAGACTGGAGCAGAGGAATTGTAATGACTTCCAGAAGTTTTCTTTCTTTCTTCCTTTCTTGCTTTCCCTCCCTCTCTCCCGGCGCGCAGACAAAAGGCTCGGCCTCATGCAGTTCGTGGTTATGTCATCCCGGCGCGGGGAGCCCCGGCTGGGAGGGGTGGCCCCGTCCTGCCCGGGGACCCCGCACTGCTCTGGGACAGCTCTGCTTTGTCTTCTTGCAGGAAATCCAGAGCAAGGGCTCCCATGCAGGGTAGGGGGGGCCGTCTCCGGAGACCTGCTTGGTATCACCTCACAGAATATCCCAGAGTTGGAAAGGACCCATAAGGATCATCAGGTCCAACTCCTAAGTAAATGGCTTGTAACGGGCTCCTTTTCACCTGGGGTCAGGAGCTGGGACAGGGTGGCTGGGACGGGATTGCAGCTTGTCCCCAACCCTTCCTGCCTAGGACTGGGGAACTCAGATAGGCAGTGGTGATTCAGGATGGGGCTGGACTACCCCAGCCACCTCTCATCCATGGGGCCAATGTGTCTCCCTCCAGACTTCCCACTCTTGACTTGATCAGCTTTTGTGTTCTCTCCCCAGTTCAGTAGCACAGGGTGTTGGAGCCAGTCTGGAAATGTCCATGATTTTATGATGCATAGAAAATTTTCTGCTTTCTTCTCCCCCCCGTACCCCCTGCAGAAGTTTTGGCATCATGCTGAAAAATGCTGCTTTCTCATTTTTACTTTAAACTGTTTCACTATTTTTTTTTCTTATGCAGAAAAGACCACGTTTTGGATTGCCCCATGTTTTGGATTGCCCCAAGTTCCCTGCCCAGGTCTTTCTCAGCTCTTCTCTTTTTTTTCCTACTGTTTTGCTGGAAGGGAACAAAACCTTTGGCCAAAATGAACCTCCCTGATGGCTTTTTCACTTGGATCATGAAATCATTTTCCCTTGGCAGAGGACCCGTGGGGAGCCTTTGCCCCCGGCAGCTTTGCTGGCTGGGAGGGGGATCTGAGGGAGCTGGGCTGTCCTTGGGGAGCTGGGGAAGGAGCATCCGGAGTCAGGTTGGGAGGGCTTTGAAGCTTCACTGTGGTTTGGAGGGGGTTGAATTTCCTATTTAATTAGGAGGCCTAAGTGTTTCTGGGTTTGTTATAAGGCCAGACCGTGGCTTTCCCTTCCCTGGCGCCTTGGCTCTCCACTGAGCGACCTAGATGTGAAATATTCCCTTTGGATGGTGATGCACATGGAGGTTTCCCCCAACCTGGGTTTGTTTGGCTTTGGCTTTCGCCAGCCTTGGCCTCTCACCCAGGAATCTGGCCTGGTGCTAAGAAATTAAAAAAAAAATGGGAGGAAATTCTCATGGTTTTATATAACTGAGTGAGTAACGACCGGTCGTGCTTTGGGATGCTCTCACATCTGCTTCCTACCAAAGCCCCAGCAAAGAAGCTTCGAGCAGATGGAAAAAACACATTTTTCAGCCTGAATATTTGCTGAGGGAAGCTTTGAGGCTCTCTCTCCATGCTGGCTGCTGTGCTGCTGGTTACTGCCTTACGGGAAAGGCGCTGTTGGGGTGCCAGGAGCAGCATCGTGTGCCCAAGGTGTGGCATAGCTGGGCAGGTCCTGGCATGAGCCACGGCTGCACACACGTGCATGGTACCAGGACATGCCTGTGACTCAGCCCTCAGAAGTTCACTGGTTAGTCACAAGTAGATGGAAATTGTCTATTGGTTTGGCTCCTGTGCCTGAAATGCTGTTTTGGTTGGGATTTCTAGCGTGTTTCCTAGGCACAAGGGGCTGGTGGCTGTTTGGTGTTGGGGTGTGGGGGGTTTTTGTCACCTGCATCCTCCTGGCTTTCTTTTTGCCTCTGCCAGGATGTGAAACCCAGGAGTGAGGGCAGGAGAGGGCTGAAAATGGGAACAAATGCTAAAGCAGGTGATGAGTGAGAGCTGGAAGCTTGGCACAGACAAGCTTATAAAGAAAAGGGGATTTATTTACTGTAATCCAGGTGCTAGCCCCACACTTACAGAGTTCCTGGCGCAAAACATCCTTATATTTATCTCTAATTTGGTTCTCTTCCAAGAGGTTTCCCCCAGTGCATCCACCAAACCAGCCTGGAGGTGCTCCCTAGCCCTGGGGACTGAAGGCAAACCCACAGCCGGTGGCAGTGGAACTGGGTGAGTGGATTCACAGGGATTCACCCACCTTGGCAGCCCAACCGCCCTGGGGGGATTTATGCCTCCAGGATTTCCCATGATTCATAACTTAATCAGGTCAGGTTTAGCACTACCTCCTCCTCTGATGTTATTGACCGCCTCTGTGTTCCCTCCTGAGATGCTGGTGGCCAGAGCAGCCCAAGGCAGAGCTCTCCCCTGCCCAGATGGCAAACAGGGCTTGTTAATGATTTGTTAATTCAATTAGAAAGCGCTCGTTAACCCATGGCGAGGCTGAAGCTCCCTTCTGGAGGGCAGGGCTCGCCCCCATGCCTGCGACTCCTGCTGCCAAAACATTTATTTGGTGTTAAGCTGCCAGCCACGCTATGCAAATAGAGATGTTAATCATGAATAAGGTTCATTTTTAGCTCTGGGTTGAGACTAGACTTGGGAAGAACCCGGCTCCGCGGAGGGGGAAAGGTGGTGGGAGCTCTGCCGTGGTGGGTTCACAACCCCCGGGGACTGGGTTGGCCGGATCCTGCGGAAGGGAACAAACGTCTCGGCTCCTGCTCAGCCCCAGGGTCTGTAGGAATAAAACGTTCCTTCTGCTACGGGTTGAATAAAGCTTTTAAGTGCGTTTGATGGGCTGCACTTTAACCAGCCTCCTCCGCGTCGGCGTTAGCTGCTAATAGCAATGAATCCCAGGTCTGGGCTGGCGGTCCCTGTGCCTGTGTTGGATGCAAAATGTCTTTAATTTGGGAACCATCGCATCTAGATAGCCTGACTGTAGCAATTCTAGCTTAATGGGAGAAAACAGGAACTCCAGTAAGAATTATAAATAATGGAGCTCTCTGGTGCTTCATTGAATTAATGCTTATTTGGGCAGATAGGGAGGAAAGGAATTAAATTAATATCTGACTTGTAACTGCTACTGTATGTGGTTATTGACTTATCTTGCTTTGGAGGGCCATAAATATGTCTCGGGATATACCCCTGAGACCGTAATCTGCTCAGGGTCACGGTGCAGGTCTGTCTCTGATGTGCCTTCAGAGACTCATCCTGACTTCTAGGGTCAAAAATCCAAATTCCTCTGACAGAGGACCTAGCCACGTGTGGAGAGGAATGTATTTGCACTTTATGACAAGCATACAGCATAAATCTTGAAGGTCTCTGCCTCATATAAATTGCTTTATTGTTTGTGATCCCTGGCTGGCTCCGTGCTGGAGGGTGTGGAGCCCTATTTGACTTGGGGGAGAGGTGCAGGTGAAGCTTTTTGGCTCTGGAGTTGGGATGGATCACATGCTCTTGTCCACTCCCCCTTTCCCCGTGCCTGGAATTTTGTACCCTTTAGACAGTTGTTTGGGGGTTGAGGATGGCTTGGTGAGATAAGCTGGGGGGTCTCGGTGTGCCCCTCAATAACCCTGCCCAAGAGCTTTGGCTATCCATGAGCCTGGGGAGAGGGGCAAGATCTTCCCTTTCAGGCCTTGATGCCATGTGTATGCTCTGGTTGGATGATCCAGTGGCTAGCGGTGGAACTGGGACAGGGAGTTTCACAGCCCAGCCTGCTCTGTGTCCTGGGGCTCTTGCATCCACAGGTACGTGGTGCACACGGGGTCAGCAGCTTGAGAAACTGATGGATGGTGATGGTGTGGGCCAGGCTGACCTGTTGTGGTTCCCTCATGAGGCTGAGCTGGTGCTGCAGCATCCATGTGTGGCTGAGCTGTGCCAGTCTTTCCTTTCTCTGTATAAGGTGGACATTTTCTTCCCACCTCTTGGACTGTGTTTTGTGTAGAGGACAAGTCACTGCCTACATGACTCTTCTTACAGCAGTGTGTGTTGACCTTGATCTCCAGCACAGCTCGTGTTGTGGAAAAGTCCCTGGGCCAGTTAAAAAGTGCTCAAAGCCCCTGCCCTTCCCCTGTCCCACTGCTTCAGGCCCTGTCCCATCCCGAGTGAGGCACTGCTGTGGTGAGGGTATTTGTTAGGATGCTTCCCCTTAGGATGGAGTGCATCCTGTCCTCTCAGCAGCCCCTTTCCCAGGCTCTGCCTCTCCCCTCTGGACACTAACATGCCTTTCCCGTGGGAGCAATTTCCCCCACTGCAGGCAAATTGCAGCCCCTTCTTGTTTAGAAACTGCTCATGGTAGCAGCACAGGGGAATCCTGCCTTTTTCCAGGCTGGGAAATGGCAGAGCAGCCCATGGCCAGCATGGGGTACCCGCAGCGAGGGTGGAGACACTTCTGCCTTCATCTCAGTTAATGGGCTCTGGCTCCTACAGCAGCGGATGTTCACATCTCAGCTGGGTTTTGGGCTTGGCTTTTTGCTGGGTTTTGTTTTCTCTTTTCTCATAGCCCCATGAAGCCGGATTGTCTCGGCTCTGGGAGCTCAGAGGGTTGGGCAAGTGGGAATCAAGCTGCAAATCTTATGGTGAACTGGGGGACAAAAGGATGCGCTGGAAGTGTTTTGTTGTGCCTCCCCCTCCTCCAAATCTCCTCCTTTCATCTGCTGAACACCTTGATTTTTTCGCTCCCCCCCCCCCCTTTTTTTTTTTTTTACTATTGCCTGGGTTTTGCATTGGGGGCAGGATGGAGGTTGGGGTGTGTGTGTGTGTGCGATGAAGCTATTCAAGGAGTTGTGATCTCTGCATTTCATTTTGCAGTTCAGCTGGAAAGATCTCGTTTCCAAATACACCCACACACAGGCACAGCAAAGAGAGCGCAGGGGAGGGAGCTGCTCAAGGGGGATGGGGCTGCGCGGGGAGGGCTGGGGTCCTTTGACAGAGTGGATTTAGAGTGGTCCATAGCCTTTATCCAAGGGCAGGAGGTGTGTCTGCCTCAACCCTGTAACTCAGGGACATGCAGGTGCTCGGCTGGGTACCTAGCTGCTTTAGGGGGAGACAGGAGGAGTGAGGGTCCCTGAGCAGAGCCCTTGTGCTTGCCCTGGCAGTGACCCCAAGAGCCTTCAGGGGACTCCAGGGCAGTTTCAGGGTTGCACAGTGTATGTGTGTGTGTGCACACACATGTCCCCACCACGGGCTGAGCAATGCCCAGGGCATGGCAGTGTGTGGTGAGATCTGCTTTTGCAATGGAAAAGCAAAAGCACAGAAAGGAGTCGCAAAATTCCTCTCCCAATAACCTTCAAGCCAAAATCATCTTGTTTCCAAGGATGAGCCAGTACCTCCTTTAGTTTGTAACTCCCCATCCACACCATTTCTCTCCAGTACCTTCCCTGCCAGCTGGGCCCTTACTCCAGGTCTTGGTTTCTGGAGGAGCTGATAGTGGGGTGGATGCATCCTGCATCTCCCAGCCTTTTCAGGGATGGGTTTAGTGGAAAGCAAATGAACCTCCATCCTGGAGGGCATCTGGATGTGCAGCAGTGGGTAAAGGTGAGGGGCTGGCTGAGAAGCTAAGCAGGTGAGGACTTGGTGGAAGGTTTTGGAGAGACACCTCAGCATGCCTGGGCTGTGAGCAGACAGTAAGCTTGCCTCTACATCAGGGGGCAATGTGGGAGCACTTGCCTGAGCCCCCGAATCTGGGTCCTTCCCCAGGTTTGGGGCTGTGGATCAGCTTGGGGTGCTGGGGTGTTGCCACAGGTACTTGCACACCCATCCATCTTCCCCCTGGGCCCCTTGGGTGGCTGCTGGTGGCACATCTCTAGCTCAGCCCCCGCACACTGAGTCCTCTCACCATCCCTTCAGGTCAGCGCGTGATTTTTTCCAACGCTCCGAAGTGGCTGAGCTCATACAACAATATTCCCTGGGCCAACACCGCTCCTTTTTGAAGTTCCTTGTTTTGGTATTCCTCAAACTTGCGTATCCTCAGGCATGAAACACAACACCCCTTGGCGCTGGAGGCTTTTCCCCGATGCCATGGCTTTGGTTATCCCCTGCATCCTGCTGCCAGGTGAAACCACTGCCCCATCCCTGAGCTGCTGGTGGATGCCAGGCCCTCCCAAACTCACCACAAGTCTTAAATGGTGGTAAAAGAAGATCCTTTGGCCACCTCAGCACGCCACAGCGTGCCGCTGGCGGAGAGACAGCCACCAGAGCGTGCTCCCGGCAGTGTTTGTCTTAGCCAGGGGCCACGGCTGAAGCCGGGGGCTCTGCCAAGCAGTGAAAATGCCAGAGCAGTGAGTTTATCCCACGGTGTTTGATTTGTGGTCACGGTGGAAGTCGGGTCAGGAGTAAATGTGGAGGATGCGGCAGAAAAAGAGAGATTTCGAGACAGTCGCAAAAACATCTTGTGGTGTCAGAAGTCGGGGTTTTCTTCTTTGTTTTTCCTCCCCCGCTGCTGGCCACGCTGGCTGCGAGGTGAAGTTTATGGGAGAAATAGCGTGGTTCTGGGAAATATTTTGCCTAGTTTGTATTGTTGAATTTTATTTTCTCTTTTCTGGCAGCGGATGAAGGAAAAGGGAACACAAACAGCTTGGCCGGTGGGGTCCAGAATCAGCCTGGGCAGAGAGCGACTGCTTCGCTGGGGATGGAAAATACTCGAAAGCGGATGGGATTTTCATTGCTTTGATCCCTCCCTTTCTCTCTGTCTCCGCTCTCGGCCTGCTCTTAGGATGCTGTTAAACGAGGGGTGAACACATCTTGCTGTTAAGGCAAGGAAGTGCATTGATGCTCCTGGCCTCCTCTGTGTTCTCACTGATTAAAATCTTAAATTCTTCCATTTTTTACAAGATTTGGGGTTTCTGTGCCGAGCTGGAGAGTCTCTATGGCAACAGCTAAAGGCAACTTTTATCCCTAAGACTTTTTTTTTTTTTTGGCAGAAAGGGGAAGAGGATGGGTGCTGATGCTGGGTCATCAATAACTATTTGAATCTTCTGAATATGTGGGGTGGTGAGTGCTGGGAAAGGGCTGGGACTGTTTGAATTAAAATGCAGAATTGCTATTCAAACAGTATGAGGCCAAGGGGCTGGACCCCTCTCCCCTCTGCCAATTAAGATATTTTCTGACTGTGGGAGAGTGCAGAGTCCCATCCATCCCATCCCAAGGCCAGGGGTTTCCCACTTGGGTTTGTCATTTCCGTAGGAGTTTGGGGCCATTCTTGGAGCATGATTGCAGCAGTATTTCAGGGCACAATTAAAACCTGAACCTTTTAGGAAAAATTGCACCATATAATAGAAAGAAACCAGCTGCACTATATTGAAACATAATAGGTTTTGGGGAGTAATTTTTAGAATCCTATACTGTAGATCTTTCTAGAAAGATACTATACAATTTAATAACATGTTACATTCCTATATATTTAAATCATCCTATAGTATTGTGTAGGAGGAATCTAATTTTCCACTACAGGATAATATACCTTTCTATAGGTTTTTGGTTGTGGGGTTTTTTCACCCAGTGGAGTTAAATGAAAAATTATATCCTTCCTATAAAATCTAACAAAATGATGAGAAAATAATACCCTTAATTTATTTAAATAGAGCATGTAGTATTTTCCATAGGGGTTTATACAGCTGCGTGAAAACCCAGTTAGGGCCTGTTGGGGAGGTGGTTTGAGATAGGATGGAGATGAGTTCAGATGCTGTCCTGGCCAAGCAGTGTGGGGGCTCTGAAGTGGGGGCCTGAGAGTGTCTAAATGGGGGAAAAATTAAAAATAAAAGCCAGGACTTTCCTGTATCTCTATTTCCCCTCCTGCAGTTAGAGAGAAGATGGAGTGGTGGGTGCAGGGCCTGTGGTGTGAGCTGCTGGAGTGGGGTGAGGCTTGGGGCTGGATCCTCTGCTGGGGACTGGAGAAGGGAGCTAAGAGCTCTCCATGCTCAGAGAAATGGGCTTGGGAAATAGCAGGTGGGGGCTGTACAATGCAACATGGCTGTTTGCAGCAGGCTGAGGAAGGCAGGACTGTGATGATGCTCTTGCAGGCTGGATGATGCTCTTGCAGCATTGCCTTGTCTGTAAGAGTTGAGTTCTGTTGTGGTTTTGCCTGGTGACATGTGGATTTGGCCATACCATCATCTCCAAGGTGGGGCAAAGATGTGTTCTCCATGCTGTGCTGGTGGGAAGGTGTGACAGAGTCCAGTGGGGAGAGGGCCACTGGGCCCTTCTGCATGCTCACCCTGCTTTGTGGGGGTTAGGGCAGGGTCTGTATTAGCTGTAACCCCACCAGTAAATCCCCATTGCTAGCATGTGGCACCACAAGGGCTGGGGTACATGTGGCTCTCTGTAGGGAAAATGTGGGACTGGGTTCCCTCTTCATCTTAGCTTGGAGGTGCCCATCACTGTGGCATAAGGGACCTGCATGGCCAGATCCCCACTGGGCTCCCAGATAGCTGGTACCATCCCAGAGAGAAGAGCAGGGGAAGGTGGTGGCCTTGGTCCTTCCAGGTCCCTAGAGGACAAGCGCCTTTTAATAGCCATGGCAACTAATAAGCCCTGCGTGGTGACAGCCCTGCTGTCTCCATGGAAACGGACCGAGCATCACATAGCAACATGTGCCTCACGTACCCATGGAAACGGGCCGGTAGCTTTTTAGCATCCTCTGTTAAATCTCTGCTCTGGGAGGTGGTGGTGGGGTTCATCCCAGGGTGAACCCACCGCTGTGGGCAGTGGGGGCTTGAGTGAAACTGGGGAAAGGCTCAGGGGCTGCAGGACCTCAGGGGCTCTGAAGGAATCAGATTTGTAAGGTGTCCCAGGACACAGTCCAGTGGGTTGTTCCCAACCTTATGAAAATGTGAAAGGTGCTTGCTCTCCAGTTTTTGTCTTCCTCATGATGGCAGCAGGTCTTGGAGGGGGCAAAATGATTTAAATTAATCATCTGATGTGCTTTGAGTTGCTGAAGGGGAAGAAAAATAAGAGATGCTCAGGGCTGGAGGGCTGGAAACTACTTCGCCACAGGTAGAATGGTGTCACAGTAAGATATTTGTGGGTGGGTTTTCTTTGTGGTGTCTGGGGTCATCTCATCCTCAAGCTGGGGTTTTCCAAGCCACCAAAATGAGGTATAGAGGCTGGGAATGCCATTCCTCGATGTGCAGCATCCAGCAGGGGAGAGGCACCATCCCTCCATGCAGCCTGTGTGATGGCTTGCTCAGCACCTCATTAAGCAGCCTGATCTGCTACAGGTTAATTAGGATTTGTAGCTGGTGACTGTGAGGGTCTGCTGGGGTCACACCATGGCAAGGCTCAGAGCAGCCCCAGCTCATATAAAACTGCGGACGTCAAGTTGCACATGTGCTGGGTGCAGCATTTGCTCTGAATCGCTTCAGCAAACACGGCTGTTCCCCGAATTTATCCACGAAGAGGCTGAAAATTCTAGGAATTCATTTATTTGGAGCTGTTGAAGCGTTTCTTGCAAATGTGTTTCAACCCTTTCTTCCCCCATTGTCACAATATGTTTTTAATGGGAAGTCTGCATGGACACTTAGGAGTATCCCTGGTTTCTGTAAACACTCTTGCAAATAAATGTGATGGCTTTGGAAAGGTTGACAGGTTGGGGTTTTTTAGAGGCTGTGAGTTGTGTTGATTTTTTTTTTCCTGAACTTTCAGGCCAGCCTTTTCTCTCTTATTTATTTCTTTCCTCGTGGCTGGTGCTTGGTCTGCAGGGGGCTGGGAGACACCACTAGGTGATGCCTTCAACAGTGTCCAAATCTGACTGGCGTTTGGGGGGACTGGAGCTCTGACTTTGCTTAAGTGCTTTTTGGGTGGGACTGGAGGACTTTGAAACATTTGGAGTTTTACCTGTCATTTATTTGTCGTGGGAAGATAAATGCAAGTCAAGAGCAGAGCTGGTGCTGTGGGAGAGGTATTTCCTGTGTGACATTTCAGCGTTGTGGGTCCATCCTGGTCAGACATAAAATCAGTGCCACGCTGGATAAACATTAAAACTGTGGAAAATCTGTGCTGATGCTTTTCTGGCTGTTGGGGCTGGCAGTAAAGAGCCACGTCTGTGGTTGTGATGTGCCCCAACTGATGATCCTGGGGCTCCATTCAACCAGCAGCAAGCTGTTTAAATAAGCAAATAAATAGGGAATTGGGATGCAACTTCCAGCTGCTGGACATATTATGCCAGCAAGTGTGTTGTGCTTCTGGGATGGGAGTTAGCCCCAAGCCCTGGATTCAGGAGGTGCCCCCATGCCAGCACTAGGCAGGAGTTGTCCTCTCTGGCTCCCCTGTGCTGACATGGGCTTATCCTGCCGCGAGCAGGAGGCTCAGTGAGCCTCAGCACCGGCCTCGGAGGAAGGCTGCAGCCTGCTCAACGAGGTTTAATTAAATCTAAAATCCCGGCTGTTTTCTCCTGGGCTTTGGCTTGGGATGCCATGGGTAGGGAATCAGTGGAAGGAAATAATGAGAATTAAAGCAACTTCAAGGGTTGTTGCATTCCTGGCGAGCGGGGGGCTGGAGGCCGGGTGGGCTGCAGTGGGACAAAGTCATGCTACTCCTTTGGGATCACTCCTGGGGAAAGACTGTGCCATCGCTCCAGCTGAGCATCATCCAAATCAGGGATTTTTTCAAACCCAGAGCTCAGAGTTGGCAGTGCCATCTCCAAATCCCCTGTAATGACTGAGCAGTTCTGAGCTGGCAACGAACAGCCCCTCTAGTGGGTGTCTTTTCCCCCCTTTTTTTAGGGATGTGCTTATTAAGGCTGCAAAGAGCCTGACTATAAATGAGATACAAATGTACAGTTAACGGCGCGTCTCCCCAAGGCCAATGTAGGTATTCTGGTATTTAAACTAGCAGAGCCAAGGGGAAGGAGCCAGCAAAGGGGAAAAAAAGAGGAAAAAAAGAAAAATGGCTGTAATTGAGGTCAGTATTTGAACAGTGAAGACCAATTAGTGTTTCTGAATCAATAGGTCTGCGTGACTGAACTAACACATCCCCACTGAGGGCTGGTACAGGCTGAGAGCTGGCCTGGGGTGAGCCGCTGCTGTGGCAGAGGTTTCAGTGTTGGCAGGGATTTCACTGTTGACAGTGGTTTTGGTGTTGGCAGAGGTTTGACTATTGGCAGCCCTGGAGGATAGTGTGGGCTGAAACTAGCGGTTGGTTGGTGAGGGCACCGGTGGGCAGCTCCTTCTGCCTCCAGCCTTGCAGGAACCTGTGAAATTCCACTTAGACCCCTAAACTGTGGTTCCTACTCACTGCACTTCCACCACCCACTTCTTCAGGTCAAAGTGGATTAAACTGGGGGAAGCTGGTGGGGCAGGGGTGGGGTGCAGCCAAATTGCTGAGCAGTGCTTCCCCCCAAATCCTCATTGGGATGGACCAGAGCTGTGGACATCTCCCTGCTCGACTTTTGGCCATCTGACCCTTTCTGGGGTGGTGGCTTAGCAAATGTCCAGGATTCCCAGACTCACATTTTTATTCTCCTTTATTGCTCTTCCAAGAAAACACGTGTGTGCGTGGGGAGAGGAGATTATCACATTAGTGTTAAATACCCTGAGAGCAGGTGGGGAGGGCAGCTGGGTTGTTTTTCCTGGTCTATCTCCCGAGGACAGCCGGCCCAAACAGTGGCATGTGCTTGAGTAATGTGGCACCCATGGGTGCAGCTGTGCTGGGGAGTGCAGCGTGCAGGCAGTCTATGCTATCCTTGTGAGTCTGCACTCCCAGCAGATATGAGAGCACAGCGGGGAGGAGGAAAAACTAAATCCTTGTTGTTATTATTCCACGAATTTTATACACTCAACTGATGCATATGGCAGATGAGATGATTTGCCTCCAGGCATACAGGAAAAGTGATGTGAGGCAGGATCTTTTTGGCAATCCTGAGTCTCAAACGTGAGATGAATTTTTTCTGGGATGGGAAGGGGGTAGAGGGACTGTGGTTTGGGTCCTCTTGGGTCACGCTGTCTCTGCACTGTGGAGCTGGGTGAGGCTGTAGCTTGCCCCAATGGTGCTGCTTTTTCATCCCCATCCTTTCAGAGGAGGGGGGACAGTCGCTGCTATTTCCACCATCTCACTCTCTTTTCAGGTTAGGAATCCAGGACGCTCTCAGGTTTGCTGGAGGAAGGTGGGGGAAAGGCTGTAAAACCTGGCTGTGCTCAGAAGATTATTTATGGCCGGGTTCGGTGCCACATTTGATGCCTTTCGCTGCCTCGTTCCCACCTCCCACGGCCCCTCACTGCAGCTGGGCTGGAGGAGGGGGAAAGGGAAAATGCCTTTGGCAGCTCCCACAGGGCCTGATCCTGCCCTGCTTGGGCAATGGGGGAGATGAGTGGGTGAGGTCTCTGCAGGGTGCTGAGACAGTGGGTCTCACTGGCATCTCACCTGGCCTGGCTGGAGGAGCATAAGGGACAAGAGGTTGGTGTCAGTGTCCCCGTACCAGCTTGCTGCAGGGTGACACAGATAGTGGGGACCCCAGCCCCCCCAGCCCCTCCCGCTGTCGCTGCCGAGGACGCGTGGGCAGACGGGATGAATGAGCGGTGCTTTCGGAGGCACTCCCAGCAGGTGCTGACGAGCGTGGCTTGAAATACCTCATCTCCGTTAAATAGGTGGATTTTATTTGGTTTATGAAAAGGTAGAAAAAAGCCTGTTTGCTGGCCAAGAGTGTCAGTGAGAGCTTCTTCCCGTTCTTCCTCCTCTTCCCTCGCCACCTGCAGTGCCTTGTGACCAGCACGAGGCTGAGGATGTTGCAGGTTGCCAGGCCAGCGGGTACCGGGACGTGTAGAGTATGTGTCCCCTGTACCATTCTGTGTGCAGCAGCACGGGCAGGTTCTGGTGCTGGAGGGGTGTCAAGGCTTGAGTGTTGTTTTAACTGTACTCCAGCTGTTCCCTGGGTGTAAAGCACAGCACCCAGAGCTGCCTGCGGTCTCGGTGCTTCAGCCCCTGTCCTTTGCTGTCACTTCCCTTTGAGCTGGTAGAGATTCAGTGAATCCAGCACCGACACAAACAAGTTTAGAATCCTCACAAAACCGGCGGCTTCCTTTGCCTCCAGCCCCATCCTGAGCTGCGGAAGAGAAGTGTGATTTATGTTTTCATGCTTTTCTAGTGATTTCTGGTGTGTTCCCACGACTCCAGCTGCCGGGACAGCCGGGGAAGCAGCTGGCTGGGCGAGCTGGCAGCGCCGGGCACTCCTCGCTCCTCCCGACTGGCCCACGCCTGCCCAAATAAAAGCTGGGGAGAACGTGGAACTTGCAGGCTGGTGCTGGAGGTGCGGAGGGAGCTTTAGCAAACTGGCATGTTCTAAAATTACCGAGGCTGGTTCCCTGCTGGGGAAATCGCTCACAGGGTGCTGCGTGTCCCGTTTCCTCGGCAGCGCTGCCGGAGAAACTTATGGCACAGCATCTTCCATGGATAGAGGGGCCTCAGTGTTGGGTCGGGGTAGCAGGCGCTGAGTGGGCTGTGGGGACCCGCCGCATGCAAGTTTGTGGCGAGTAAACACTGTCAGTTTGCATTATGTCCCCACTTGCCGTCACACAGGCGCTGGCAACGCAGCCTGTACCCACCCTGCCGGCAACCTGAGCCTGGGCGGGCGCCGGCCAAACCCGAGCGGCTCTGCGGAGCAGCCTCCATTGATTAAGAAATTGTTGCGTAACCTTTAGCGAGGCCCCTCTCCGATTTACAGCCGCTTGCCTCTCTCCCCCCTCTAATTAAGCTGGCGCAGGATTCTCGCCGGGTTTGCTTTGCAGGGAGGGATGCTGAGCGGGTAACGGGGCTGGGGCTGCTGTGCACCTCCTCACCTGCCCTGGTTTTGAGTGGTTTTTCAGTGCTGGATGAGTGGTGGGGTTGGGGACAGGGACAGGGCAGTGCCTTCTGCATGTGGGAATGAATGAGCTGGGGCACCGCGAGCGTTGCCGCTGCCCTGGCTGGGTGCGGGATAAGGCGACTGCTGCCCCAGCGTTGCGTGCCCGAGCTGCTGCTCACCCTCTGAAAATACGCAGTCACTGAGCGCTGCTGCCTGGAAGGAGGGAAAAGCTGAAATACTTTTCTTGGAGAGAGGAGGGAGCCAGGACGGGAGGGCAAGGAGGGACTGCAGCATGGCGGTGCTCGGCAGCAGCCGGAGGGGTTGCAGTGACCCCGAGGGCCAGGCACGGTCCCCTTGGCCCGAGCTCACTCTCGCTGATACGCACCATTAGCAGCAGCCGGCCGAGCCGAGGATGCTGTGGGGAAACCCGAGAGGCTTTCACTTTGCTGGAAATGAAATGAGGAGAGGGCTGGAGGGCCTCGTTGGCAGGGGGGTCTGGCCTGGCCCTGCTTCCCCTCTTGGGACTGAGGGAACAAAAGAGGAACCTGCGGTGACATTTCAAGTATTGCACAACTTGGCGCAATTGGCAGTGCGTTGGCTTTCTCAGGCTGTTCTCTCCATGCATGCCCTTCTTCTCTGGCCCCAGCTCTTCTCTTCCTCTCTAGGGGAGCAGCTGGCACCGGAAGCTGCTCCTGGATGCCAGTCCCAGGGGAGATGTGCCCCATGAGCCCCTTTCCCACCCAGGGAGGGGAACATACGCAATGGAAACCCCCAGCTACGAGGCTGATAGTCCCACTTTGCCTCCCTGCAGCTCCCAGGGGATGTGGAGGGGCACTGCTGAGCCCTGTGGGGTACTTGCTTCTGGCTGGGGGTGGTGGCAGAGAGAGGGGGACATCTCTGGGATGGTTCCTTTGGGATTGAGCCCAGCCCTGTGATCTTGCTCCCATGGAGTGGGTGTTGGCTCTGTGTCCTGCTGCTATGGCCCCCCCAGGGTTCTTGGATCTCAGCTGGGGGAACCCTATGAAAGCAGATGAGGGGGCTGGCTCTGTTGGCTTGCCCCTTTGTTACAGGAATGCCCCACTGAGTGCCACAGGCTGGGATCTTACAGGATCCAACTTTGTACTGGCAGCTTCTGGAAACTTGGGATCACAGGGGGGCTCAGGAGATCCCAAAGTCTGTATTGCTTCAGTGTCCCCATCAGCAATGTGGGAATTGCAGGGAGAGTGTCATCCTGAAGCACTGATGTGAAATGAGTATTTGGGAAATGGCAACTCTCTGGCTTCTCTCCCACCACTCACGACCTTCCTCCTGCTCACGCAGGCGATTTTTGTATTTTACTTCTTAAAATACATATGTATGTGTATAAATACTGTATCTTGGCAGCCGCTGTTTCTCAGCACCTGCTATTTCCCTGGACAAATGGGGATTTGGTAACGTAACAGCCTCCCTGGTCCCCAGGGCCTTGTAAACCTGGGTTGTTTACGGCACTGTGCAGCAACATTGCCTGCTGGCCCCCTCACTCTCCTCCTCTCAGCGTCTTCCTGGCTGGATCCTGCTGCATAGGGATGGGCTCCTCAGGGGTCACCTTTCCCTGCTCCCCACGCAGGGTTTGCTGTATGCTCTTTGTAGGGGTTGAGTTGTTTGAAGGTGCAGGCTAGAGCTGGTCCTGGCTCGGTCTTGGAGCATCCCCCTGGCAGGTTACCCCAGTATGTCCATGAGCATGAAGCTGCTGCTTTAGGTTTGGCTTTTAATGTCTTGCTGGCTTCTAACAGAAATAACCAGTGCGTGAGCTGATGGTCTGTCCATTGACTGGCCAAGAGCACTGCTCTGGGTTTCACTAATAGTGGGGCAAGGGCATTGCGTGGCCTTTCCACCCTCACCAGGGACTTTGCAACTGGTCCCCAAACCATCCCCTCTCTGCCTTTTGCCATGGCTTTGGGATTCCCCTTCTCCTGCCAGCACCCATGGCGCTGGGGCAGCCTCTGCCTTGATCACCTGTCCCTTTGCAGCTTTAGTGGAAGCGCAGGACATCCCCATCTTCCTCCCCTTCTCTCCATCAGCATTGGGGTGAAAGGTTCAAGGGGATGCTGGGCCCTGCCCTTGGCTCCTGGGTTCCCAGCGTGGCCCCATGGAGGGAAAACCCAGCCTGGAGGTGGCTGTGGGGTTTTATAACCCTGAGAATGAATTGTAGTGCTGGCCCTGCCTCTCAGAGGAGCCAGAGTCATGTCACTGCCCAGGAAACCACTTCCTGGGAGTGACAGCTTGTTAAAGAGGCAAAGAAGCCCAAGGGGGCTGGGTTGGCTCTGGTCTTGGGAGTAGGGGTGTGGGAAGGCCGGTGTTGGATGTGCTTCCTGCATATTCCCCACAGCTCTGAACTCACATTCAAGGTTTTCCCGAGTTCAGGTGTGGGACTTGGGTGTTTTCAGGGTAATTTCATTGCACGTGAAGCACAACAATCCTGGTCTGTAGCTGCAGAGTCTTTGGCTTCATTGTTTGCTCGCAGGTGGGGTGGCTGTGGTTTGAGGGAGCCCAAAAAGCAATGAGCTGCAGGGTGATAGGTTGCCCCAGGAAAGGACAGACTGCAGGCTAATGGGATATATGAGACCTTGATTTCCACCTCCCTCCCATGGACATGGAAGACCAGGAGTTAAGGTCTGCAGGGTGCTTTGGACGACACACAGTGAGTCTGGTTCTGAGTGCTTGTGTGTCACCAGTCTGGATGACCCCACTACTGGGGGAGCAGAGCCAGGCAGTGGGACAGCAGGTATGGCCTCGGGGGCTAATGCAGAGGCAGAGCACTCTGCCCACCCTGGCTGTTCCTGCTCTGACACTGCGCCGCCAGTGACACGAACGAGCCATGTCCTCAGCTGTCACCCATCATGAGAACACGTGTGTGGTCCCCAACACTCACCATGTCTCCTGGCATGACATCCCCAGCCTCTGTTGTTTCTCCACTCGCTCCATCACCAGAGTGAAAACTGCCCAAATAGAAGCCCTACCTGGAAGAACTGGCAGCCAATGCCTCACCTGGGTCCCTGTCTCCCACTGGGGTCCCAGGCTCTCGCCCGGACCCTGCCACACAGGGCTGCACTCTCAGCATCTCCTCACAAGGATGAAAAACCAGGAGAATAATTCACCCTGAATTATTCATCTCACTAATTTATTAGCTTAACGGACGTCACTGCATTCCTTCCTCGGGCTGCCCACCAGCAGATCCCAACCTTCTGAAAGCAGAGAGCATTCCTTCCCCTGTCGTTTCCGCTGGCTCGCTCTGTTTATTTGCAAATCGCCCGTTTTGTGTGTGTTACTTGGATCCCTCTGATTGCGCCTGCCTTTGATTTGGGCATGTAACTTGCTCTGCGGGTGCCTGACCCCCGATGGGGTGGGATGCTGCTCTGAGAACCGAGGCTTTGCCACGAGCAGCTACAGTTTTTTTGAATTCATGATTCGTTTTCCGCCGCTGGTCACTGATTTTTCTCACTGCTGCTGTTCCTGCAGCCAAGAGGATCCCGTGGGAAGCAAAGGGAGAGCAGGCAGAGGGGACAGAGTGAAGTGGATGCTTGTCTCTTGTTCTCCCTCGCTGGTTTTGGTAGTGGTTGCCGCTCTCCCGTTCCCAGTGATATAGGATGGGGCAAGCAATGCCGGCATGGCTGGATCTACTCTGTGCCAGAGCGAGTGCTCTCTGAACCTGCCACTTGGTCTGGCTGTGCCATGCTGGGGTGCAAACCTCCCCAGGCTCCCCACTCTTTATGCCTTTTCCAGGACTTGGGTTTGGGCCTGTCCTCTCCAGTGCCTGTGTGATTGATTTTCTTGTGAGATTTCCTGGAGCAAAACCATGGCTGGCTGGGGCTCTGTTCCACTCGCCCCGCTTGGGTACAATGTCTGGGCAGCACAGGGTTTCTGGACCCGACCCTGAGTTATTTTGGGCTGCATTGCAGGGCAGAATCACATCACAGGTCTGGGGTTGCAAGTTGAGCAGGGGGTCCAGCAGAAGAGATAACCCAGGAGAATCCTGCATCCCAGACCTCCTTTGTAGTTTGTCCTTAAAAATCTCTGCTGAAAGCACTGGTTTCTGTAGAGAAAAGCAGCCTTTTCTGTCCTGTGGGTTGAACAAGCTGTTCAGTCACCTCCAGAGACATCCCTGGGACAGGGAGTGTGGAAAGGAAAGGTGGCAGAGGAGGGGAAAACCCCATGAAAGCTGGGAGCGAAGCAGCTGAGCTGCTTCCCGAGCCCTGGCATGGAGCACAGTCACCTTGTGACAGGGAAGGAAGGGCTGGAATAGGATGGGATGTGTTTGGGGGTTGTTGGTCAATAGCACCTTTTCTAACCTGCATCTTCCCACTTCAAGGAAGCCTCTGGAAGGAATGGAGGTTATTCCCTCTGCCAGGATGGCTCTGGGAGATGTGCGTCCTAGATTGGCAGTTGGGAGTCTGTCTCTCCCAAGCATTTTCCTGGCAGCTCTTGACCTTGGCCATCACCCTTGTGTGAGGAAGAGGTGCAGGACAGAGCTTTTTGTCTCTCCTGGGTTTTGGGGCAGGAGTTTTCTCTGGGCAGTGGGTCCCGGTGTTGCCGTGCTGGGTTCCAGTGAGTGAGTGGCAGCAGCTCTAATTGCGCCTGAATTCCTCTGAACCACAAGTGAAATCTGCAAAAATACAGAAAGTAAACAGCTTGGGGCCGAAATTCCCGGCACTTTGGGGAACCTTCCACTAGAAAAAGTTTCCAAGCTGCTGACAAAAAATCTGCCTCTCCTCCAGCCTGCCTGTGTGGGGACCCCCTGGACTGGGAGGGATGCAACTGCAGTGCCGTGGGGATTTGCTGGGAGCTGGACTGACTTCATGCCTTGAAGAAGCTGGAATTTATTTTTTTCTGTTGTTGTTTTGTTTTTATTTCCTTTATTTTTTTTCCTTTTTATTATTCCTCTACTGCTTATGTCTGCCAAACAGGGAGGTTTTAATGTCTTTCTTGCAGACTGTGAGAACAACTGGCCAGGATGCTGGAATGACCTTTGCCTGCATAAATAGGGAATAGGATGATGGCAGTGGGAGCCAGTACCCTGCTGTGCCTGGCCTGCCTGTGCCCTGGGGGGCTCTGCTTGCCTACAGATGTGGGCACTGGAGGGGAAAGAGGCTGTGGCAAAGGGCTGAGCAGTCCTTGCCTGTCCCTCCCTCTGTGCTAGCAGGAGCTGGGGAAGGTGCTGCCCCTAGCATGTCCCCTGGAGTGGGTGGTACTGTCCCCAGGGGTCATGTTCACCCCATTCCCCGTGCTCAGTGGTCTGGTGCACAGCCCCTGAGTTTACCCCTGTGCCATGCTGACCCCAAGGAACCTTGCTTGGGGCTGTGATGGTGTGATGGAGACCCACAAATGTCCAGAGCTCGGCTGCACCTGCTCTGCTCTGTGTTGGCTCCACCCCCAGGGAGCTGGGTTGCTAACTGGGTGCTGGCAACTGGGGACCTGAAATGATGGTAAATTTGGGCAAGGAAAACTAAGTTGTACATGTGAGTGCATTGGGATGTTTTTGGAACGACCTCCGCTCAGGAAGCCAGACTTTGCTGGGAAACATCCGTGCTCTCCCTGACACACACAGTCAATTCTCAGTGACCGCTTCCCCTCCTGCTAAGGATGGTCCCAGCACCTCCTGACCCCACAGCTCCACAGGGCAGCCCCAGTTCCCTTGGCTGCTTCTTCAGGTCAGGCCTTTCTGTGGCTCTCTTCCAAGTTTTTTTATCAGCTCTTGGAAAAGTAAAGCCATAAAGTTTGCCCCAGCTGGAGCAGGAGCCCATAGCAACTGACTTGGGAGGCAAATGCTGGACCCAATGGATATTTATAATGCAGCAGAGAGGTTAAAAATAGCAGAAATTTAAGCTCAGGAAGTTGTTTTGAAGGATAAGAAACTTTTGCTTTGGTATTTGGATGCCAAGGCAAGTGCTGGCCATCTTATGTCCCATGCTTGTCCCTTGGGGGTCTGCAGTCTCTTCCTCCCTGTGTGATGTGTCCTGTTTTGTGTCTGCGGGAATTGTCTCTATTCCCAGAGGGAACAGGAGCACCGTGGGAAGCCCCTAAAACCGTGCTGTGCCAAGTGGTGGTGCAGGGGTGAGTGGAGTGAGGCAGAGTGGGGCTCTGCTCAGAGGTCCTGGTGGCTGCAGGGAGGGGGGACTGTGTGGTCATGGCTCCTGTGCATCCAACCCCTTCACTTTTACTGTTATTGCAGCTGTTTGTTCCCCTGCCAGGGGTCGGAGACGTTCCCACCGCCTGCTCCTTGGCATCTCTGCTGCCAGCCAGGCACATCTTGAGCCGATGGCTGCCCTGCTCCCAGCAGCCAGAGCCCCTTCAAAGCCTCCCTGGGGATTTTTTGTGCTGTTCCCAGCTCCTCTTGCTCTCAGTCATGGGCAGGATGTAGGGTAAGAATTGGATGCTCCCCTGGACTCTACCCTGCATGTTCCTGGCACAGCCTCCTTGCACAGGGAGAGCCAAGGGGTGGTTTGCCATCCAAAGCTCGAAGCTGTTTGGTGACACAGTGTTCCCTGTGACCCCCCTTCTAGCCTACTACGGCCAGAACACTAAACCTTCCTCAAACCTTTTCCCTGTTGACACAGTGGCAGTTCTGCTTGAGCTTGCCAGGCTGAGCAGGGGTGACCTTTCCTGTGTTTGCTGTCTGGGCTTGGGATCCATCTGTGTGTCGAGCTGCGGCTCTGCAGCTCCAGTGAAGCCAATGGGCAATAGCGAGCACCTGGCAGGAATATCTCCCTGGTCAGCCTGGTGCCACTTACCCCTTCTTGTTTCTGTTCTCCTGCCTTTTGGCCCATCTCCTTGGACCAAACTGCATCTTGTTTTCCTCATGCAGAGGGGAGGGAGCTGTTCTCCCCTGTGCACATGCCTCAGAGCTGGGAAATGTGTCCCCAGCCCAGTCTCCCCACAGGGGATGCATTTCCCAGTGGAGGACTAGATGGAAAAAGCTGATCTATCCCATCCCTGCATCACTACTGTCAATATAACCCCTTTTTCACAGGAAAATACCACCCTTGCTAGGAGGGAACTTTAAGGGTTAACCTCAAGGTCACATTTTCTGTGAGAAGGTGCTCGAACCCAGGCCTGGCACCCAGTCCTGCCCATCAGAGAGAGGAGAGTATCCTATCTCTGATCCAAGGGGCAGCCTGGGACCCACCACCAGTTATTCCACCAGGGTGCACATTTTGGGGAGTGGAGCCAGTGGCCACACAGCCATTTTGGCAGCATTTCTAGCTGAGTGAAACGAGGCAGGGATGGAAACTGGAGATGAGCTGGAGGTGCTCCGTCTATGACAGCGGTTCCTGCGGGATTCATGTGGACTTGCCTGTCTGGTTCTGGGTAGCAGAAGCAATGTGTTAAACCTTTTGGGGGCTGTCCCAGAGCATCCGTGACCCCTCTCTTCCTGCTAAGCCCAAGCAGCGCATGAACCCAAACTTTGCCATTTGTGAGCTGTGATGAAGCAAACTTGCTAATGTTACTTTTTGGCAAAGTCTTGCTGAGAACTCCTGGAGGGTGAAATGAAACGGGGTCATAGAAGGGTTTAATTTGGTACGTTGTCCTTCAAGGGAAGGAAAAGTCAGACAAGAAGTTTTAAACATTTTATAAAAATATCCACATGTGCTCAGTGCAAAACTCACCGTCTTTACCTAATTTAGAAAATGACTTTATATGGAGAAAGATTTAACACTGCTCCATGGAGGGGAAGAATAATGAATACGTCTGCACCAAATCGCGCTGTCATCCGAAGATCTCCAAGTGCTTTCGAAAGAGTTGGAGAGAAATAATTGTTCTTCCCTTCCCTGGTTTTAGAAACTGAGGCATGGGATGAAAAAGCCAGAAAAGTGCAACTTTCCTGTCTAATTTTAGCTATTTGAAGTCCAGATCTAAGTACCTAAATAAGTGACCTGATTTTAATAGACTGCTGGTCAAGTCTCGGGGGTAAAACCTGGAACAAGTCAGGCTCTGTAGGTCTGCAGAGGTGGCCTGGGTCTGGAGAGCGAGCCTCCTTCCCTTAATTTGGTACTGCCACTGCGAGCCTTGCTCAGATCTAGGATCAGATGAAGCTAATGAGAAGGAATTTATCTGAATTTCTTTGAACTTAAGAGAAAGATAAGGAGTTTCTGTGTGGGACAGCCTTGTTGTAGCCAGATGAGTTCAGTGCCCTCGGTGGTGTTGGGGGACAGGGACTGGATCCCTCCTGGTGTGAACAGCAAAAGCAGATCTTTGAAATTTGTTTAGTAGTAAATAGTGCAGATGGTGAAAGAGAAGAGGAAAATGAGCTAAGTGAAGCACCTGTGTTATCCCGAGCAGCTGAGCTGTGTACAGCTCCTCGGGTGAGGCCCAGTTCATGGACCATTTTCCACCACTGCACTGATGGTGAGGCTGAGGCTGCTGCTCTCAGCTCCCATCCTGCTGGTGCCTGAGGCTGCTCCTGCTGCCCAAATATAAACCCAAATCCCTTGAAAGGAAAACGCTATCTCACTTGCTCAGCCCAGCAGTCTGCCAGGTCTCCAGGGTCAATCTCACCAGGAATGAGCTGTGAAATGCTTGCAGAAGTGGAGCTTTGAATTAGGTGGGCTTAGCTGGGGTTCTAAAGCTGAGCAAGTTGAACCTGGGGACAAATGGGGGCTGGTGGGTCATGCCAGGAAGTGTGACCTGTTTTCAAAATGCCTGCTCAATCTGGAAAGGTGCTTCTCTGAGCCCCACAGATTGTCCTGCAGGGACAGTGGGGATCTGTGGGGAGATGCTGGCAGGGTGGCCATGTGAGGAGGGGGCAGAATACGTGTCTTTGTGTTTTGCATCCTTGAACAGGCCTGAGGTCACTTGTACACCTCTGTCTGTGCAAGAACAAATTATAATTTAACTATGTGTCTACAACACAAACCCTTTGTGATCAAGGTCTGTCTGATGAGTGAGAATTGCAATAAATATTTCCTGTGACCAAATGCTGGTCTAGCCCTGGCACCTGCATCTTCTCATTTGCATGCCACAGCTTGCTTTCTTTTGGTTTTGTGCCTGGCTTGTCCTCCTGCAAAATCACCTCCCTCTGAAGAGGGACAGCTGGGCTGATTGTGTCCATAAAGTGTCCCTGAGACTTTTCTCCATCCCGAATCTGCAGCACTTTGGGATGGAGTTACAGAGTGATGGACAGGGGTGAAGCAGGAATCCAGCTCCTCTGGTCACTGCTGGTGTTGGCAGCATGCAGATTCCTGCCTGATTGCACCTGGCTCTGCAGGGGCAGTGTTTGCTCCCAGCAGGAACAGGGTGCTGGGCGCCCAACAGCACTGGCAGGGAAAAGTCACTCAGGCTTTGGCATTTTGTTTTCCTCTTGCTGCCCAATGGCCCTGTGCCTGATTTTTTATTTCCTCCCCATTTTGTTCAGTCTGGACATGATCCTTCATGCTGCAGGACTGTGGGCATTGCCAACCAGGCTGTCTCTCCCTCTTGATGCTGAGTGGGGAGCAGTTCCCCTCGTGGGTGGCTGCTCTTGTGGGAACCCCACCTGCTTTTGTTCTCTCATCTTTCAGAGATGTCTCCACCTCAGAGGGTCTGAAATGTACCTAAGGGCAGTAGGAACTGTGGCCGTGGCACAGATGGATTGGGAAAGACCAGATCAGGGGAAAATGAATTAGGGCATACAGAACTACCCTTGATCGGGACAGTAACCTCTAATCCGGCTCAGTACTCCTTATTTACAGTTGCCGGGAGGGAAGGCAGGAGAAAAGCAGCCTGGCAAGATGCACAAAGCCAATCTTCCCCCCCAGCTGCTTTGCTCTCACTAATGTATTTGCTGGCAGCGCTCGCTGTCCCCGGAGCATTTTGAGAGTGGTTGGAGCAACTGTTTGCAGCCAAAGACAGGAGTGTCGGAGCAGGCACGGGACTGGGAATGGCTGGGAGGGTGGTGGGAGCCCCCAGCCTGTCAGTACAGGGTGCTTGTGAAGAAATGAAGTGCTGTGTCCCCTCCTTGGCTGGCAGAGATGGAGATGCAGCAGGGAAACCTTGCAACCCCTGATTGTGTGGGCTCTGTGCTCCCCTCAGCACCCATGGGATGTTTCTGCTGAGGGAAGGGGATGGGTGCTGGGGAGCTCCCCCAGGCTGTCCTGCTTGAAAATATCTTTAACAGCGGCCAGGGCTATTTCTCTTTAGGTCAGCACTCAGTAAGAAGAGTAGGGACATCCGAGGGTGCTGCCTGGTATGGGGACACAAGGAAGGACAGAGTCCTGAGGGAATCGATTTGGTTGCACCTTGCAGTGTTGCAGAGAAGATCAAAATCTCCCCCAAATCTCCTACACCACAAAATGAAGCATTTGATACCCCTCGTTGCAAGGACATGCTTCCCTCCTGAGCATCACCAGACCTGTGCTGTGCCGGGGCAGCGGCACTCCGGCGCCCACTGCAGAATATTCCGGCATTTTTAATATGGGTTGGTGCGGTCACTGCGCTTTTTCCAGGCAAAAGCAATGAGAATTTTATGAGGTGTAAATGGATTGTGAGCGCCTGAAAGCATCCATGTCCCGCTCAGCTCCATACATGCACATGCCTCTGCACCTCCTCTCCTCGGCCAGAATATCTTGTCTCCTTGCAGGCTCAGAGAAAAGATAAATATTGACACTGTGAAATTCTCTAATCTGAGTTTCTGTCCATGTTGCTGTTGTTGTGGTTATAAACCCCTTCTTCTAGCTGCAAAATTCATTAGGGTCCAGTCTCCGGGGTTCAGAGGGAAACGGGAGCAGCTGTTAATGAGGGAGCAGTATTATCTAGAGCTCGTTTCAAAGCAATAATGGAATTAGAAAGGAGACAAACACACATCGGTCCCGTGCTTGATGGCTTTGTTTTCAGCTTCATTTTTGCTTTTCACTTTATTAGTTAGAATTAGAACATCCATTTTGCATTAGAGGGCAAATGATGAAATCACACGGGATCGAAGAGAGGTACCAGCAGTGGGCTGAGATGGGGAAGTTTGAGTTTTCTTAGCCATTTCAGAGAGTTTTCACCACAGAGAGCAGGAGTGAGAAGTGCACAGGGAGCAGGAGGGGATGGTGAGGCTGTGATGGAGAAGGAGAAAGGATAGTGAAGGGCAGGAGCTGGAGCCTGCAGCCTCTTTAGCGAGGCTTGTAATATCTTATTAATGGAAAAGAAACTGCAATTTTTATTTTGTGGAAATTCTTTTGTTCCACATTAAATTTTAAAGCGCTTTGCTCCCATTGCAGCCTCCTGCCAGAGCGCGGTACTGGCTGGGAGGAGCTGCCCTTTGAAAGGTTTTTGAGAGGGTCCATGTCTGTGTTTGGGCTGGGGCAGCAGTGCAGGGGTTCAGGATCATTTCCTGGGGCTGCCACCCCAACCCCAGCACTCCTGTCACACCCACTGAGCATCACCCCGAGTCTGGGGTCTGTGGAATGTGCAGGGGGTGAGCTGTGGTGGGCTTCATGCCTTTGGTAGGTGCTGGGGCTTGATGAGGGCTTGCCTACTCCCGGAGCTCTTTCTTAATTAACTCCATGTGCGAAGACACGCGGATCCTGGAACAGGAACAAGGCACCCTTATTCCCCAATAAGCTTGTCCTCACATGGAGTAAATCAATAACAGCTCATCAGGAGCAGCGTGCTGGCTGGAGATGCCGCCTAAGAATGAATCACATGCAGAGATGGGGATAAAAATGAAAAAAACTCCAAGATCTGAGTGCTGACCCAGAATGCCCATTGTGTTTCTGGTGTGCCAAACCAGAGCTGGCTTTGTACTGTGTCCTCTCTCCTGCCTGCTAAGCCTTGTGGCTCATTGGAGCAGAATTTTGCACCTTGATTTCATAATTATATGCTGGGATGCGGGTGGCTGAATATCAGGACTCTCTGTGACTTTTAAAGCTGGTTGTAGGTTGGTACCCACTGAGCTCCACAGCAAGCAGTGCTGGCCTTGGGCTCTGAGTGAGGAGACAATTGAATGAGCTGGCACTAAACAGCTCCAAGGATATTTTGGAATACCAAAAGCTGTCCTTGTTGCTTTTCCTAAGACAAAATGAGTGATATGCAGGAGGTTGGGAACCTGTGGAGTTCAGTACATTTTTCATGAAGTTTTGGGGAGATCAGAAGTGTTACAAATCATTTGGTTTAAGGCTCCTGAAGTGGCCAAATGCCCTCAGTGAGGCTTTTCCAGAGCAGCCTGGGCTGTGCCAGGACACGGCAGTGTGCGAGGTCCGATCCAGCTACAGAAGCAGGGTCTACTAAAGATTTTGGACAGGAAAGGATGGCTTGCTTCTTATGGGAGGTTGAGTGCCAAGAATGTTTCCCACCTCTGTCCCAGCCCAGCAGTCATTGATGGTGAGGGTCAGGTGATCTTCACTGAAGGCTCCCAGTCCCTTGGCAGGGCTTTCATCAGGACACAGACCCACAAAGTGACAATTTCCACCCAAATGTGTTCAAACCAACCTGATTCCCAGCCATCTCAGCAAAGAGGAGATGTGAAACAAATGGGGAAATGGAACCTCTGTGGCTGCCAGGGTCTCTTTGCCTTATTTCTCTCCACCAGCAGCTCCTGAGACAACAGATGCCCAGCACCTTTCAGGGCTTATTCTGCAGGAGCAAATGAATGGAATAAATTCATTTTAAATGGCAGGTTATGAGACAGGTGACAGGCTCTAGAAGACAGCAGTGGCTCAGTCCCTGCTCTCCCTTCATAGAGGTTTGGCTCAGTAACACTGCACTGTCAGTGCTGCCAGTGTAGGAGAAGCTGCACGGGTCAGAGTCAGTCCCCTGCTGCTGCCAGAGTCTCTCCAAGGCATCACGGATGACGTGCCATCCGCTCTCTGAGCTTCCTGGCCATTGTCAGCTGCTGTTGAAGCCTGATGCTAATTAAATGGAGTGTTTTGTGTGTAATAAATTCCCACTTGAGTCATGCCAGTGGGAGGTCACTGGCTGATCCCTACCAGTGGCAATGTGGGATGGCAGCTCTGGGGTCTCCTGCCCTGTGGGTGCTGCTCCACATGAGTTCATGCACTGCACCGCGTCAAGCTTGTCTACCTGATCTTTAGAAAGAAAAGCTGTGTTAGCTGCACCTTGGGATACACAGAAGGATCTTCAAATGCTGGGAGCAGGATGAGCATCCCCAGTGCCGTGTCCCCTCTTGTCCCCTTTCCTGCCATCCGAGGCAGCCAGCCCTGTGCTCACCCCACTCCCTGTCTGCTCCCACTTCCCATCTTTGCAAGGAGATGTCAACACTCTGTCATGGAGCTGAAAGCACCAAACCAGTGCAACACCCCAAACCCCCGGAAAGCTCTGGAGCACTGCCTGCATCCTGCCTGTCAGGAAGGTGGGAAGCTGCCCTTGCTGCCAGCCATGCCTCCGTCTCCTCCTTGGCTTTGCTCTCCTGGAGGGGAGACTGGGCTGATCTCTTTCCCCTGGGAATACCAGGATCATGTGGAGCACAAACCTGGGCTGCCCTGCAGGAAGCAGGGTGCCCAGGTAGGCAGAAGGGCATTATAGGTATAGAGGATGTGATTGGCTCTCTGCACCTCTCTGGTCAAGGGGCTGCTATCATGGGATGCAAGTGCCCTGGGATTCCTGCAATGGCATTGCCATCCTCACCTTCACTTCCTCTTGCACTCACCTGGGGAATAAAAACCCGGTGTTTGCCATCCCTGCAAGCAGATTCCATAGGATGCACCTTAAGTTGTTTTTTTTTAAAAAGTCCTTTTATTTGTCATCTTTTCTAGGACTTGAGATATTTCATCTAACTTCCATCATGCAAACCCCACTCTGGAACCCCTGTCTGCTTCTTGTGTCTGTACACTTTCCCTCCAGGTCTACCTTTGGTTTTTGGACAGTGGCAGTAGGCAGTGGGATGTGGCTTGTGTAGAGCATCATGTCTGAATACACACCAGGGTTTGGGCTGAGGTACATGGGGCAAGTCCTGCTTTTAAGGTGGTCTTGCCCCCTTTTGAACTGGGCTGTAGCTGTTTGGGTGTGAGACTGGGAGGTATTTTGGTGGCATCTCCTACTGTGTCCATGAAAGTGCCACAGCAGAGCTTGGCTGTCATACTGAGCTCCATCATTCCTGCTTCTTTATTCCTCTACCACCTCTCCTGCTCTGCCAGCAAGATGCTAAACCATGAGTTCCTGGCCATGGGTTTGCCTGCAGGAATCAATTAGGCTGAACTCAATGGCAGGCACTGGGAGCAAGCCCTGCTGATCCCCCCAGCCTGCTCCAGCTCCCCATGCCCAGGATGGCTCAGCCCTGGGGAGAGCAGCTTGCTGCACCCAGTCGTTCCATATAAACCTTGTGCCTGTGATGGGTTTTAGCCACTGCGGTATTTTGATGTGGCGTCAAGATGTTTCTGTTCATGCAGACGAATGTTCCTTGTAGACACCTCAAGAACTGAGTCAGGCACACGAGCATCTCCCCATGCAGTCACAAACTGGCTGCAACCTCTTCCATAGAGGGAAAAAGGCACCAGGTTGAGGTGGTCTTGATCTCTGTTTCCCCACCTGCAGAATGACCTTGCCACTCATCACCCTTGTGGAAACTCTGCTTTGCTTTCACTGAAAACCACTATATTTCTTATTTTTATTGATTGTAGACTTCAAAATACAAAGTGTGTAAGATGGTTTCCGTCTAATTAGTATTTAACCTGCAACAAAATATTGTATTTTACATTGATTTTTTTTAAGAAAGGAAACATTGGCTCAGTTTCTAAGTGAAACACTGTAGCAGACCAGTTGGAAAATCATCATCATATTCAGACTTTGGAAATATAATTTCTTTAATTTTCCCACCAGGTAAGAAAAAAATACAGAAAAATTGATGGGTAGTTTGAGTTGCCCTAAAGCTGCATTTCTTCAAGCTTTGAATGGAAGGTTATACCAGTGTTGGCTAATGCAAGCCATTAAGTGGAAAGGGCTCAGTTTGCTGGTGGTCAGGGATGGATCCTGGGGAAGGGTTTCCCCAAAGGAAACTATCACCTCAGTTACCCTTTCTATCACAGCAGCACAGGCATTATCCTGAGAAACTCCTGGGAATGCCCCTGGCTAGTGTCCCCAGGTCAGGGAGAGACAGTGGTAGCAGTGAAGGGAAGGGAGAAGATGTGGGGACATGAGGTCTGTGTGCCCCAGCTCTCTTTTAACTGGTGTTGAGCCATTTGGACCCTTCTAAATGTATGATCCTGGCCCCTCCAGACCTTCTCTCTTGGCTTGTTTCACAGGGTTAAAATTATGCAGGATTTGTCCTTGGATTTGTCCTCTGAGCTTTTGCAAGGCTTGGCCACGTTTCCTCAGGGACTTAGACCCTTCTGTAATCAACACTGGGCTGGGAACACGAAGGGCGCAGCTGCAGCAGATGTGGCTGGAAGCTGAGTGCTTCCAGCTCATCTTGGAGCCACTGCAGCCAGGATTTGCACTGCATCTCTCCCATGTCTCCCCTTTTCCTCCCCCATGCCCCATGGTGCCCATGGAGAGTGCAGATGGGCAAAACCCAGAGTGTGAGCTTCTCTGGAGGCCTTCAAAAGTGTTTGCCTTGATGGAGTAGACATTTCTCTGTTGGTGGAAAAGGGCAGATGAAAGGGTGCTTTGGAATTCCCTCATGCCTACTCACCTTTTGGGAGATCTTGATAATGACTCTGTGGGTCTGGCAGTGTGGAGTCTGCTGCTGAGGGCTGTACAGCGCTGCAGGGTTCCCTCCAGTGCATTCCTCCTGCTCCATGCCCTGATTTCCATATCTGTCAAATCCCTCCTGTGATCGTTCCTTGCCTGGTGTCTACGGATGGATGGGAATGTGCTGAGTGGAGGGCAGGGGGGTAGAAATAGGTTATGCATCTGGGATGGAGATGGAGCTGTTTATTTAGTTTGCTCTCAGCCCAGCTCCTCATCAACAGCTCTTCCTCCGAGGTTTCCCCTGGCCTTCAGTCAGCAGAGGGAATTCCCTCTCCCTTTGCCTGAGCTCCTGCTGGGATTGCCGCAGGGAACATGCGAACAGGCTTTAATTGTCCTCTCTCCCCGTGTTCACTGGGTTTTGTGGTCCTCACGTGGTGCCATCCTCCCCCCCGCTCATCCAGGTAATTAGAGATGCACTGGATTAACCAGCAGCAGCAGTTGACCCTGCAGAGCTGTCCTGTCTCCTGCACTCCTGCTATCTCTGCTGACATCCCCTGCCCTGGATGAATCTTTCATGCACCCACTTTGTGTATATTTAATAGTCTGGAATTGGGTTTGAGTTTATGCAGGAGTTTGGGAGACTTGGTGGGCTGCATCCTCCAGTGGGATGTGGCTGTGGGGGAGAGAGTAGTCCCCAGGAGAACGGTTTGCAGAGGAGGGCAAAGAGCATGTTTTACCCGTGCCAGGCAGGATGCTGATCCTCACAGGGAGTGTTTTGGCTCCACAAGGAGTATTTTGGCTCTGCAGTGATGGGCACAGAGTTTTCCTGGCCAAGGAGGGTTAACCCAGCAGTGGTAGGAGCAAAGAGTGAGCTTGTCAGAGATCATAAGGGAAGCGGAGGAGCTGCCAGGATAATTAGCGCAGACTTGTTCTCCCCAGCATGTCCCTTGGATGCAGCGGGGCTGTAATCAGCCTGTCGCTTCCCAGCTTTATTAATACATTGATTTTGGGGGGCTTTGGCTTCATGCAACGTGGTGCCTGCCAGCCAAGCCTCTGTGGGAAGTGGGAGTTCAAGGTGGCATGTCTCTGGGCACGGCAGTGCCTCATTTTGGAAGCTGTTCAGGCTTCTTCCTTGGGGATTGATGGCGGAGGAGGAGGAGGAGGAGGAGGAGGAGGAGAGACATCCCCTCCATCTGTGCACTGCCCTAGGAAGGGATTTAAATCACAGGTTTGCAAAAAAGAGGAAATGTGCCTGTTTTACTCAGGCTTTGAAGCCTGCAGAAGCCTCCTGGAGATACTCCCCTTCCCTCTTTGAGGAGGTCTGACTTGGAGGCAATCTTCCTTGGCCATGGAGCCAGGCACTGTGCCAGTGCCTCCATCCTGGCCGTCTTCTGGGTTGGGGCAGTGGCGAGGACCAGGTTATGCTCCTGCAGCTCCTGGTGAGCACAGGTGGGAGGGTTTCTGTTCCTAGGATCGGTATCCTGCACCCCTCTGCCCTGTGCTCCAGCAGTGGAGGGTAAGAGATGCTCTCCAGGGACATATATTACTGTTAGAATATAAATAAATAAACACAGATGCAAAATTGCATATATATATGTATGCTTAGGGCAAATTTTATCCTGATCCATCTTCCTGTAAGTCTAGAATCGCCTCCTCTCTGCCCTGTCGTTCTTTCCCACTCCAGTGTGAACTTGCCTGACCAGCACGGCATTCTTGGCACGGCGGCCCCAGTGCCACATGTGTGGCTGTGTAGAGCCATCCTTTCAATTCCTTCATTTCACCAACTGTTACATAAATCCGCTTTCATACTGAACTTGTGGACGTCACTGGAGCTCTGTCCATACCCATAACATCACTGTTTCCATGGGAACCAGCGTACTTCCAAGGGGGAAAAAGTAGGAGACTAAAAAAAGGACAAAGAAGGAACAAAATAAGACAAATATGTGACATATCCCAACTATGTGTCGGTGTAGGATGTTACAAAGATTTCACTGCAACTTGTTTAGGTAGCCTTGCATAACAGTTTTTGTCTTGAGTATTGCAGCAAGCAGAGTCAGGAACAGTAGAAACTTAATAGTATCCCAAGTCTCTTAGTGAGGGAGATGTGTCTCTGACAGCTCTGCACGAGGTATCATTCTGTGTGAGCAGCAGGGGAAGATGCATCTGCCCATGTTGCAGCATTTTCCTGGGTTTCCATGGGTCTTTCTCCATCCTGAAGTGTGGCTGGTGCTGTGCATCAGGAGGGGATGACAGCACTGGGTGTTCTGGATATGTCCTGTTGAGCAGCTGGCACTGCTGAGCTGTAAGGGCAGGTGCTATTAAGGGACAGTTTACAGTGAGTGAGTTTAAAAATATATATATCTGGGAGCTGAGTGTCTATCCACTGTGCACTTGTGAGGCATGGTGGGAGAAAAAGTCTTAAATAAGTTATCAAGCCCCAGCAACAGCTTTGGCATACTTGAGAGTATTTTAACTGGGAATCTGGGTCCCCCTGCGGAGGAGTTGGCCATTAGGAGGGATTTTACTGCTGCTGAGATCTTTGTTAATGCCATGTGTGAGCTGCTGGGAGGGAACCCATCCCCTGGCTCCATCAGGGGAGGTGATGGCTGGTGCAGAGGCTGAGCTGGGAAGGACAGATCCAGGAGGATGGGGACATGTTCCCACCTCTGCAGCCCCACTCTGGTGGGGCAAGTGGGAGAAGAGCTCATCCCTGAACCACCCAAATGTCAAAAACTGTGCTAAAGTTGGAAGAGAGAGTTTGGGGCAGCTGGAGCTTTCACAGGGCTTGATCTGGGTGAGAGAGGCATCACCTGCTGCTTCTCTGCTCTTCCCTCCAGGAGACTCAGGGCAGTGGGAGTTGGGGTCCCAGCTTATGCCATCAGCTGGTGAAATAGCTGGCAAGCTCCGGACCTGTGGGTCTTCCACCTGACCCATCCTGCTGGCCCAGGGCTGGGACCATTCACTGACTTTTCACCAGCCCATTTTGGGCTGTCTTTTTTGCCCTCTGCTCCTGGGGGCCTGACAGCTGTGACGAAGAGGGAAGGACTGGGATAAGAAGTCAGAATAAATTCAGCCTAAAGTGCTCTTTTTTGACATTTTATTATTTTATTTTTTATTCTATTTTATTTTATTAAAGCACTCATCCTTGCAGATGCTGGTCCCAGGGCCAGGCTGCCAGCAGCCAAGCCCTCCCAGCTCAGGAGTTAATTGCAAGTGATATGTAGGGCTTTTCTTAAAAACTCCAGCTCCTGAAGTTTGGAGATTATGCAAGTCACTCAGCTTGCAGGATTTTTTTATCTTCATTTTTTTTTTCTCTTAAGCAATAAGATTTTAAACCCTTTTGGTTGCTGGAAAAAAACCCTTAAAGTAGAAATCTAAAAGGTTACAATGAAAGAATTCCAAAACTGTTAGGCAAATAAGAACCTTTTCAGGGTTTGGAGGGGGGAAGGTTGTTGGGTTTGGGAGTTTTTTTGTCAAACCTTTTTTTTTTTTTTCATCAGTCTTCATGCCCTCTAATTATGGCATCATTCTTTGCTTCATCACCTGAGTGGATGAGCAGGGCTCCTCTGTGCTGCTGAGCAAATCCTACCTTTCCCTTAAGAGGAGACTGCATTTCAGAGGCAGGGAAGTGCATCTCTGCCTGCAGCTGACAGTGCGGTTTCTAAGTCTTTGGGCAAAGAATGATAATATGATTACACCCTGAAATCCCCTTTCTCCTCGTGTTTTGGGCTTTACAATCACTGTTATGCATTATGAGGCCATTGGGGACCCCGTGGTCCCGCTGGGATGGGAGCAGAGTGCTGCGTTTCATGGCAGAAGGAAGCAGCCGCCAGTGCATCCCCTTGAACATCTGCAAGACAAAATGAATTAGAGATGACATTTCCAAAAACACTGCCATGAATAATCACCCTGTTTTGGTTTCCCAGGTTTAATTGTGAAGCTGCATGAATTAAAATAACCTCCTGGGCCTGTCTGTGCAGCAAGGGAAGGTGTTTCGAAGAGCTGCAGAGCAGAGATGAGGCGGGGATTCTCTTGCCTGGCTTTTTTCCGGCTCAGAGCCTGTGGATGGGGATGTGCCAGGTTCAGTGGGGTCATGCCAGCTTCTGGTAGCGTGTCCCCAGGCTGCCAGCTGAGTGACCTGGGGTGGGGCAGGCCTTGGGCACACAGTAGAAATGCTGTCTGAGCAATGCTTGAATTTTTAAACCCCTTTGTGCAGCCCCACTGGAGGAGCCTCTCCCGGCTTTGCTTTCCAGGAATGCCCTGGCGATGGGACTTGCTTGGCACAGATCCCTGCGGACCGCAGGACAGGAGGCGTGCACTCCGTCACACGTGTGGGATGAGTGTGCTGGGGCTGCCATGCCCACAGCAGGTTATCCATCCTGCCAGGGAAAAGCAGTTTTGCTGCTGGTGTGATGCCGAGATGCTGTGGAAAGGTCTGTTCACCTGCCGCATCTTCCCTGCTTCATCCTATGCTTGTATTCCCTGGAGGGAGGGGAGGTACCAGGCCTGGAAAAGCATCTGGAAGGACAAAGCGAAGGGGCAGAGACCATGTCAGAATGACAGTGGGGACAGATCCCTGCCACTGCTTGGCTGCAAGTGAGGGAAGTGGATTCACCAGGTAGAGATGCTCTGAGAGCACCTTTGGCACACTGCATACCGTATGCATACATGGAGATGCAAATGCTTCCTGCAAATACTAAGAGCAAAAGATGGGCTGGTCTAGCTTTTGAAGGAAGATAGTATGTCAAAACTAAATCCAATTAAATATCCAGTGTTGTGATGGGAGTCCTATAACCTTTAACTGGGCATGACATGAAGAGCCTTTTCCTGTTGGCCCTGCAGAGTCAGAGGCAAAGATGGGAAGGGGTTATTTTTTACATCTGTGAGGCAGATTAATTCTGAGGACTTTTAACTTCCCTTGCAAACGGCCTAAATTAATGTTTTAGGATTTCAGTCCCTGCCTCCTTCCACCCCCCCAAAGGCCAGACCCTGGAAGTGCCATTATGCTCCTGTCAAAGGGGCTATTTCTGGAATTGATGATATGAATGAAGCCTAAAACTCCGCTCTCATTAACGTCTGCAGCTTATCCCAGTGTCACTCCTAAGCTGGTGGGACTTGGTGACACTGCAGGGGAAGGCTGTCATTTCAACCCAATTTTCACATCACATTTGCACAAAAATTTCCAAGCTTTGCCAGTGCTTTCCACACATTTGTCAAGTCCCAGCCGCTGTCCCAGCAAGTGAAGGCTTTGCCTGGTATATAAGTGATGGCTGTGGGTGGTGATGGACGACTTGGTCCTGGCTATGTCCATGATTCCTGGGTACGAACGACTACTTCTTGCCCTAAAAAAACAGACAGCGTAGAAGAACCCAGTGTGACCTGGTGAGATCCCAGCAGGTTGATGCATTTCTGTGGCTTAGTTTTATTGCAGGACACAAGCCTGTGGCCTCTGGTGCTGCAGAGCTGCCCCATCTTGCCTGCAGAGCCCTGCTCCTATCACACTGGTTGTGTTTTTGAGGGGTCCCATCCAATCTCCCAGAGATGACAGGATGGCAGTACGTTGCCTTGGAGCCACTGCTTTGCTGGAGCTGCACTGGGAGAGTGGGAGGAGGGTCAGGGAAGGAGGGGAAGGAATGCAGGGAAGGAGGACAGGGAGAATGGTGGAAGCTGCCTGGGAGTAGCAGAGCACCAAGGGAAGAAATAAATACTAATCCAGTGGACGAATGTGTGTCCCTGTAGAGCATCACCAAACACTCTCCTCGGTACCCAGCTCTGTCATTGCTGTGGGTGCCTGGCCCCTGGGGAAGGAACCCACACCTCTGGGGTAGGGCGATGCTGCAGCACAGGAGTGCCTGCTCTCCCCATCCCCAATCCAAAGAGCCCACCAGGAGCAGTGTGTGTGCGCTCCTTGGAGAGAGCCTGGGATGTGGATGGACAGATCATCACACCCATTGTCCTTGAGGTTACCGCTGCCCTCAAGAAACAACTTTAATTCACTTGCTGGTGAATTTGATCCAAACTTCTGCAACCAAATCATAGCAAGTGTAATGTAATATCTTTCTCTTTTAATTATATAAAGCTGTGTAGTGCTGGCTAATTGAATCTGGGGCTCTTGGCTTTTAATTATGAAAGGTCAGGTGCTGCAGAGCACAGGCAGGTGGCACGGGGATTGCTGGTGGTGGGAAGGGGCTGAAGGCTCTTGGCTCTGTGCAAGGACTCCATAACAACTGAGTGACTTTGGGAGATTTAATTTTTTTTCTTTTTGTGCTCCTTATCTTATGAATTTTAAGATTCAGGTTAAAACACAAGTGTTACTGTGTATTTCTGTGTGGCAGAAACAGATTTTTTTAGTTGAAAAGAATCTGTGAGCATTTTGGCTGCCTGCCTTGACCGAGTTGATGGTAAAAATGTGGATTTTTAAGAATACGCTGGGGTGAGCAGGTGACCTGGAAAAGTGAGTACTCTGACACCCATGGGATGGAGTGGATGTGGTGATTACCTGCTGTGTGCATATGAACCCCATTATTAATTTCTTTTAGACATCAGCCCTGCTGGGTGTGAGGAGGGGGCTCCCAGCAAATATTTATCTCTTGCAGCAAGAGCTGTGAACTCAGCTTAACACCAGGGTGGTGGTGCCCCTTTCCTTGAGCATTTACCTCCTCCTCCTCACCTGACCTGCTGGCCAGGGACCAGCACCATCTCCCAGCACCTCTTTGCCCCTTCCCTGCCCGCACCACAGCAGTGAGAGGCGTTCAAAAAAGCACCTTCTGCTTTTGCTAATTGAAGAGTTTCCCTTTGTCAGCCTCTCAGCTCAAAGGAGGGTCGGTACAAAGCCATAGCCAGCAGCACTTTGTGTGCCTCTGAAAATCCCATTAGCAGAAGAAAGAGCTTGAAGTTTCATTCAGCTGGAAAAAAAAAAAAAGAAAAGAGGGCAAAAAAATAAAATAACACTCTCCAACCTTCTGATCTATCAGCTGCACATTAACATACTGCCCTCGGCACCGCTGGGGTCCCTGTCGTGGGAATATTTAATCAGGATGAAGTGTTATATTGGACTGAAATGTATGTGCTTGAGGGAGTGATATGCTGATAAGCGGGTCTGTGGTTAAAGCTTGGGAAAAAAACCTGCTATAGGCAAATAACCCCCCTCTTCCACTCCCTGGGTCCCCCTCCTTCCCCAGGCTGTTTTTCTGCCTGCAGATGTTTGCTCCTGCAAGGGGCATTGGGGTGTGGGGATTGCAGGAACCGGCACAGAGATGGGGAGGACACCCTGGGATGGGGGGACCTTCACCGTTGCCAGGGTGGGCAGCAGTGGGGAGATCCATGCCTTTTGAACATGGGGGTGCTGCCCTGGGGCACCATGTGTTTGGGCAGGTGGGGTCTGCTGTCTGGCTGGCTGGGTGCCTGCACCACGAGGACCCCCTTGGGAATACAGATCTGGTGTTGGTCCACGCATCTCCCTCCTGGCTGCACCTGGTGCCCTGTGTGTGGAAGGTTGTGATGTCTCAGGGGTCTGTGCTTTCCTGGCTCCCCTCCATTTGCAATCAGTCACTGGTGCCAGTGCCAGCACACCAACAGGCATTGAGGGGCACTGAAGGCTTTGCAGGCTGTGGCGTGTCAGAGGAGGACAGGGAAGTTGCCATCCTGTGCTCTTCCTTTCATTTCAGCCCCTGCTCAGCCCTCTGCATCAGACGTGGGGCTGCTGTGAGCTTGGCTCTGCTCAGCTGCCCTATGTGGGTGTTCGGGCTGTGCTGGCTCTTGGAGAGTGAGGAGGTGAGATCAGAGTCACTCCAAGCTGATGCCTGTCATGGTTGTGTGCCCATCTCTGCTTCCTCAGGAACTTTCAGTCCCAGCAGCTGCCCACTGGGGCAACAGCATCCCTAGCAGGGATTGGGCACATGGGGGAGAACCAGGCCCAGTGCAGGGTCTTGTCCACTGACATGAAAGAACTTGCATGAAGCTTTACCTCTCTGGAGAAGTATCTGTCTCTCTCTGCAGGTTTTGAGCCAATTAACCCGGATACTTCTGAGCTTCCCTGCTGTGTGTGTCACACAGCCTGTGCAGGAACACTCTCCTTCTGCCACTCATTTGGGATCTTACACAGTTTTTTTTTAATTCTTCATGTTCTCAAGGGCTTTTCAGTTCCTTGCTGGCAGAGCCCTGAATGTGCCTGGTTTAGCTGAGGGATTCTTCCCAGTCTTCCAGGCTGGGGAATTCCTGTGGATCCCCCTCAGCTGTTGCCCTGTCCTCCAACTGCCCTCCTTGCCTGCCCCCAGAGAACTGTATTTGGGCTAAATGTTCCAGCCCATAGCCCCAACCTGACAGTTGGAATGTCTGTCCTGATATCTTGTAAACATTCCTTCCGATTAAAAGATCCAGATTGCTGGGGACCAAACTGTGACTCAGCTCCATGTGATTTCCCAGGAATTTGCCCAGGATGGGTGGCAGGAGCTGCCAGTTCCAGCACCCCTGTGCCCAGTGAGGAGGCACCTGCTGACTCATCCTCACCTTCTTCTTCCCCAGTAGGATAACGCTACAGCACGGGCTCCCAAACACCACCCGCCACTGTGTTGCAGTGAAAACTCTTGTCTGGCAAGGGCCATGCTTATTTTCCCAAAGCCTGGAAGCTGCTGCTGGCATCCAGGCAAGAGCATGCCCCTGCTGCCTGTGGGTTCTGGCAGTTGATGGGGTGTCTTCCCTGCTAGGCAGAAAGATAACCTTGGTGCCACTTTGCACTGGCTCACAAATTTCCCATCTCTGTGCCCCAGGCAGCTGAGAGTTGGCTGAAAATGTCCCCTAGAAGGATACAGGAATTGGGTACCAGCTTTGAACCATCCCTATGGGGATGTGCTGCAGCAGCACACTTTATTCTGCCCCAGAAGTAACAGGATTCAACATCTGCCCCAACAGCTCAGCTCTTTAAAATTGCTCCAAGGGGCAGCAGACAGGATACGGAATGGGCTGTGCTGTCCTCACAGACTTAAAGGCTTTTAGGCAGTTCATTAATGGTTTTGGCAGTCTTAATTTGGACTGGGAATGGAAGTTCAAGTAGTGGCTTTAGGGAAATGCCCCTGGGGTAAGGTGTGACATGGTTAATAGAAATTGTAATGTTGTTAAAGTGTTTTTTCATAAAATGCCAGGAGAAGAAATTAATGGTGTGGGGTTTTTTAGTTTTCTTCTAAAAGTTGATAGCGTTCATTTAATTTAATTTTTTAATCCATCACAGCAGCACTCAGCACTCCTGCCATGCAGCTTGCACTTTATAGTGGTTTTCACATTAGCTGTAACCACTGATGTCAGCATGGGAAGAACACACTGTTGCTTTGCCGTGCAGGGCTCTAAACGTGCAAACCCAGGTAAAGCCTGCCATAGGGAAACTGGTGTGCTCCTGGCCTTAAAGACCAGGATAACCTTTCCAATCCAGCAGTGGCTGCTTGTGGATGCTTCTCTGGGTCTGTTGCCTCCTTGACAGATGCTGTGCAGGTGGTTCGAGAGGGTCAGCATGCTGGTGATCCTGCTCAACTGTGTGACACTGGGCATGTTCCACCCCTGTGAGGACATCGCCTGCGACTCGCCGCGCTGCAGGATCCTCCAGGTACAGCCCAAACACTGCTGGGAGCAACAGCAGCCTTGGGTTTGATGTGGAGTGGGAAGGACCGAGTTGGGGTCCAGCCACAGAACAGGTGGACTTGTGTCCCACGTTGGCTGTCTTGTCAGCACTTCAAAAATGCCGATTTTGGTGCTTGGATGTGAACACACAGTATCATCAGACAAAGCCTTTGCCAGGCTGAGCCGGCCCCAACATAGCCTAGCCTTAGGGAAGGTTAAGCATCTAGTGTACAGTGAAAGCAGAGCCCAAAATATACTTGTCTCTTTATCCTGGCACTGTGGGTGCTGTTGAGCTGTCTGGGTTGGGGGAAGACACAAGGCTGCTCTCAGTGCAGCCTCTGCCTGGGGATTTAGCTTTTGGTGGTGCTCAAGTAGACCTTGTTGGACTCAGGTCTCTAATTCCCTCCCCTGGTGCAAGCATGCAGGAGCATCTCTCCTCTCTTCCTTTCTCTTGCAGAGCTTTGACGATTTCATCTTTGCCTTCTTTGCTGTGGAAATGATCGTCAAAATGATCGCACTGGGGATTTTTGGGAAGAAATGCTACCTGGGAGACACGTGGAACCGCCTGGACTTCTTCATTGTCATTGCAGGGTAAGTGTGGTGTGGCAGGTCCCCCTCTCCCTGTGCGTCTCTGTTGTTATTTCTGGCACAGCTTGACAAGCACCGGATTTGGGGGATCAGCTGATTTACAGTGGTGAAGGTGAGGGACTGTGGCTGGGTGTTGGTGCAGTTGGTGTTGTCCATCCCAACTCCCCACCAGACATCACCTCCTGGGCTACAGCCACCCCTCCAGTCCCCTCTGTGATTTGAGGCAGAGCTGATGCTCAGCTCACGGAGAGAGCAGAGTAGGGTGACAAAAGCTGTTTGTGGTGGATTTTGGCCAGCCTGTGCCCTGGGGCTCCTTGCTGGGTAGTAGGCTTAGCTCTTGTCCATCCAGCCCACGAGTGGTTTTGGTTTCCATTGTTGGAGTGGGCGGCTGGAAGCACACAGTGCTGTGCCAGGAAGGATCGTTCACTAAAACGTGCGTGATCGCCCTCGTTATTATACCCTTTTTTCTTTTTTTCATTTGAGGGAAAGCAACCAAGTTTGCCTTTTTGAGTGTTTTCCTTTCAGAGGCACCTGGTTTGAATTAAAGGCTCTTCCAGCACCAAGAGTCTCCTGGCAGAGACTGGAAATCCACATGAAAAGTCCTTGGCCACTGGCCAGTGAGCTGAGTTTCCTTGACACACGAGTCTCTTGCTGGCCCTCACCTCCCCTCCCTGCCTCAGGAGCCCCAAGACTTTTGGGAAAATAGTGGGTTTTTTCCTCTGTTGATAGAGCTAGAGATCAAATTTACTGGATTTTTCTGGAAAGGAGCAGGGGCCCTTCCCAGCTTGTTTGTCTGATATGGGTTTGGTGTGCCCCAACAAGGGGAAACACCTTGCTGAGTTTTGTTTGTGGTCCATCACTGGCCCCATGGGGACGTGGCACACACCCTGCCAGACAGCTGGGTGAAGCAAAACAGTGGTCCAGTAAAACCAGTAGGGAGGTGCCAGGTCTCTCAGTGCACCCTTGGCCTGAAAAACTCATCGCTGCAGCAGTCAAAAGATGCAGTGAGGCTCAAACCCAGACTGGGCGTGGAGATGGAGGGCAGAAAGGCCAGGAGCTGTATGTGTTCCTGTAAACCTTTCTGTGGGAGCTCACAAACTCCTGATTTCCTTCTCCACCAGCCTCTGGCTCTTCAGTTTAAGAGAAGACTTGACATTTCTTCCTGGTGTATCTGAGCAATATTAGGGACTGCAGTGATGGGACATTGGACAAGATGGGAACACAGGTTCAGTTGGCTCTGGTAGGGCTGTAAACACCAGCAGCACAGCCAAGGGCTGGAGCCTGCTAAGACACCCTGTGTATTCTTTATTTTTTCTGCTTGATTATGTCTTGTACTGGAATTAAGTGTGGTGAAGAGCTTGGCCTAAACAAGGCCTGACATCCCACTTGGGGAGGCTTCAGAAGGCATGGTCATGGATGCCAGGCTGCTCCCAGCTCCACTCCCCTGGGGTGCTGCTGCCTTCTCCTCCCAACCTAGTCCTGACTTTGCCTGTAGAGCTTGCAAAACCTTTGGAGATACCCCTCATGTGCTTCTGTGGAGACCCCACCATGGTGGGACCTTACTGTAAGAGGGACATCAGCAGACACCATCCTAATTCCTATGCCAAAATATCACAGCTCTTTTCTTAAGCAAGCACCAAACCTCCTGCCCATTTACTGCACCTGGTCGAGCATTTCGGTGTGTGAGAGACACTTTCTTCCTGGGCAGAGCCAGATAGTGGCACTGACCCTCCTATGCAGCAGCCACCCCCACATCCCTGATGCGCTGGGAGGCATTTGTTTGCTGCAGAGGTTTTGTAGCCCATCAGACTGACCACTCTCGTGCCTCCTGCCAGCTCAGCTTTGCCTCTTGCTAAATGATGGCTCTTTCCTTCATGTGCATGAGCTGCTCCCATCTGGATCCTGTCAAAACCAATTCGCCTGGCAAAGGATAGAACTGGATTTAAACACAAAGTGGAGCCTCTCTTCACCTGGTGCGTGCTTTCTCTGCTCCCTTTCATGCGCTTGCTCTCTCCTCCATCTCTGCTCCTTTCGTGCACTTGCTCTCTCCACCATTCCTAGCCTGCCCATCCTGGAGTGCTGCATCCCGCACAGAATCCCTGCAGTCCTGGAGAGTTCACTGAGTGCCAGGGAAAGCCAGAGGGGCTGCAGGAATGGGCCACTGCTGTAGCAGGAAAAAAATAAGGGACTCAAACCCACTACGAGACTTAAGACATAGATAAAAACAGTGTAAGGCATAACATGTAAAAGTGCTCCTGGATCAAATCCCAACCAAGTGGAGGGAAATTCCTGAGGTAGCCCATTGTGCAGATCTATAGTCAAACTGCCCCAGTGAGCACCCAGCCCATAGTGCTCACAGCAGAGCACAGGAGCAAGGATTGAGCTGAGCTCAGTGTGGAATCCTCCCACTTCTGAGAGATTGAGTGGTGTCAGAAAAGGGGCCAGAGCCAACCTGAGGCCCTGGAGAGTGTGTGCCAGGTCAAACCCATCTGTGTTTGCTTAGATACCAGATAAAGTGAGTCATGTTTTTATGTAGGTTTTACATAAGGGCTTCCACCAGGTTCCCCAGTGAAATGCCAAGGGAAGAGGCTGAGGTTTCCATGTGGTCCTGGTGATAACGAAGCAACTCTGTTTCTGCCTTCACATTTTTTCTCTGCCCTTTATGTGCAAGAGACACAAGAAGGGAAGCAGCAGTACAGCGTGGGTTCCCCAGCACCCAGCAGGATGCCGGGCTCCTGCACTCCTGCTTTCTCTGCCACTTCCCTTCCCATGGACTGCAGAAAGTGATGTCAGGGAGAGAGAGGAAGCAGCAAATCAGCGTGTCTGTGGGACATTGGCTGGGGAAAGCATGTTGTGCCAGGGGCACATGGGACATGCTACATGCTGGGGCTGTACACTCCCACGGACACAGCATTCATAGAAACCCTTCCCATATAAAGCCCTACCAGCCTAGGATGGGCTTCAAACCCCCTGCTAAAAACTTGTGGTATTTCATTCTCCACTTTCTAGACATGACAGAGGTTATCATTGCAGATAAAGCTTTTTGTGCATCTTTGTCCCAAATCTGCCTCTTGGGACAGCTGGGAGAGCTGTTTGGGTGCTGTGCTGGTTCCTGCTACTGGCCACTTCCATGGAATGCCATTAAGTACTTCTCAGCTCTGTTAAACTGTCCAGACCAATCTCATGAGCTCATGGAGAGTAAATGACTTCTTTGTGACAATGTAATGCAATTAGTGCTAATTGTAGAGTGTGTAATGTCTGCAACACATCTCTGTAATTACAGTAAAACTTGCCGGAGATGAGAATGGTGCTGTATTATCAAAACTCTGCTTAGTGAAACACAGCTTTGGCTGTAGGTTATGGAGTTACATGGGGGAAAGGGGAGAAAAAAAAGTGATGAATGGCGTAATTGTTTTGCGTTATTTTTAAAGGAGAGGATTGGGGGGGGTTGAGTTTGCTTGTAGGAGAACACTTTGAAGGTTAACAGGCATTGCAAGCAGCTCTTGCCTTGTAAAGACAATTCAATGTAATTTTGACCTCTCCTAGTGTAAGATGCAGATGCTCCTTTACATCCAAAAATATGCCTAAGTGTTTTCAGTTTAGTGCTGACTGAGGCTTGGGCTGGTGAACCAGAGCTGGAGCTCTGATTTGACATCTCCCTGGCTATGATGGGACCCAGCATCCACTCTTCTCCAGGCGGGGCACAAGGACCTCTTCTCTGCTCTGTCTGTGGAAGAGGGTAGCCACAGACTGAGATCTCCCTGCTGCTCAACTGGAGTCAGCCCCAACTCTAGACTTTGCTGCAGTCCCATCAGCTTGCAAGACTTGAGGTTGTTTTGGCTTTGGTCGGATAAGGACTTTCCTGAACCTCTATGTCCCTGTAAACTGAATTGGGCTTTAAGCCATCCTCATTAGAAAACCCCCTAGTGTCATTTTGGGGTTAGCCTGTGCAGGGCTAGGAGATGGACTCTGATCCTTGTGGATCCCTTCCAGCTCAGGAGATGTTGTGATTCTATTCTATAATTCTAACCCCTAAATAACAAAAATCCCCAATGGTTAATTGTTTTCCCTGGAGAGAGCTTTACATCAGGGGATAACATGCCCACATTACTGCTCCCCTACCAAGCAGGGCTGTGCATCATCCGCTGTTTGAGCTGTGCAGGTCTGTGGTTACTCTGGGCTCAGTCAGTTGTTTGGCCAAAGCTGTGGAGTCTTGTTTGTGTTTTGCTCATTGTAACGGTAAGGAGCCTCTTCAAAGACTTCCTAGGAAAGTTAAACACTTCTGGAATATTTTGCTTATGATTGGAAAGGAGTTGGTGCTGGAGGTGGTTGGCAGGCTGCTTTATTCAGAAACAGACACTACTTCTTTTTGCTTCTTGAACACTTCTTATGTTTGTTATGATTTTTCTCCCTCTGTTGAAGGCTGTACCAAACAGTGAGCTCCCCTGAAGCCTTCATAAATGATCCTTAAGAATGTCTTGCTCCCTCCTGGTTTTGAGTTCTGAATTTCAGGGATGAAATAGGCTGCAGAAAGCCAGCTATATTCACAGGTGACAGGAGAGAAAGGGATGCTGCAGTTCCCAACTCCACCCCTGCTCCATCTAAACCTGGATGGCATCTGAAAAGCGCTTTAGCTCAGAAATCAGAATGAGGTCTATGGTGCCAGATGGGTCTCTGCAGAGAGCTGTGATCCCATGGCTGCAGCAGCCAGAGCAAGATTCCTGCTGGGTGCTCTGGGTGAAATTTCCAGCATGTAGCTTTCACCCCACAGTGCTGGATCAATCCAGAGGCAGGCAGGGCTCCTCTGAAGTGCATTTTAGCTGTACAAGCCTGATCAAGGGGCCGTTTCAACTCAAACACTGGGAAAAAAAGCGCTGATGTGGGACTGCCTGCAGGAGCCCCTGCTGCAGCCTCCTGCTGCACTGCGGGCAAAGGCTGTTCTTTCTCTGTGTCTTAGTCCCTTCATCCCTTAAAAACATATAAAACTAACAGAGAGGCAAGATGAATGTTGGTTTTTCATCCCTTCTGCCTGTATCGATCCCGCTAACATGAGGACCAGCATCTCGGGACGTGGCAGTGCAGTGCCCTCTGCTCTGCCCGGTGCTCTGAGCACCAGGGGGTAATTGCCCGTGTAAGCAGCCGATTTGCACACGCAATTACCCAATGTGCAACCACAGCCACAGTTTCTTTGAGCCACAAGAAAAAGCGGCACCAAACCTGCTCCCAGGAACCTGTCCCTCTTTTGGGCTTTCCAGGATGGATACGAGTGTCCTGGAAGCTGGGAGCCTCCTCCAGCACCCAATTGTGTCCTGACTAATCCCAAATGAGGTACTTTTTACTCTGAACAACAGTGCCAAAACAACATGAAGCCAATACTCAAAATCACAAACCTCCAGGAATTTATTATCTGAGGTTAAGCTTTGCAATTTAATGTTTGAAGTTGCTTTTGGGAGGATGAAGAGCATTCAAGACCTGGGGACTGATGAAGCTCACGGCTGCAGATCTTTCTGCTCCATGCCGCCTTCCCACAGCCTTCGGAGCACAGCATCCTGAGCAAGCTGCTGCATCCCTGACTCACAGAAACCTGCTGGGTGAGAGAAACTCCTCAGCAGCCTCCCTTACAGCTGAGCTGACTCAAACACACCTGCGAAAAGCCTTGGCTTTTTTTAAGTTTTAGGACTTTTTAAAAGGTATTCTTTAGTTTCTTTCAGTTCTTTGACTGAACTTGCTGCTACTTCAAAAGCCTCATTAGTCAAGTGTCCTGGTTGGGACACGCGGTGTGGCCAGATCAGGCAGGCTGCAGGGTTCGTGCTCCTTCCAATGCTATTCTTGTTCTTCTGTTCAGCTTGATTAAAATGAGCATTTTTAAAATTAAGCAACACCCACGAATGCGATGAAACTCGCGAGGCTCAAAAAGCAGCCCCTGAGTGAAAGCAGAGCACAGCCAAGCTGGCGAGAGCCAGGAGGAAATTTCATTCCAGCTTTCTGAAGATAAAATGCTGCCTAAATAATTTCCCCTTGTCTTTTCGAACACGATGGCTTAATATCACCCACTGATGGCTGCGCTTTGTAGATAAAAGGTGTCTTATGCCCAGTTTTGGAAGCTTTTTAGCGCTGAATAAATCTGAGCCTATCTCTTGCCGGCAGTGCAGCGGCTCTGTCTGGGCAGAGGGTGGGCAGCTCTTGGGGGTGGCCCTGCCTGCAAACATTGCTGCTTTGCCACTGGTTCCTCATGTGACCTTGTTCGCATCCCCTGGCTGTTCAACATCCCCAGCACCCAGCTGTGAAAGGGGAGAGTTCAAGTTTTCCTCGGAAAGCACCCTCAGCACAAACTCCCTGCGTGACTCTGCTGGGTCTTCACATCATTTTCTGATTCCTGAGCAGGAGAGATCCTGGGGGTGGTAGCAGAGTGAGGGCTGAGAGCAGAGTGGGTCAGAGAATTGATACTGGCTAGGTGTGGGAAGGATTTTTGCCAGAATTTCTGTGCTCTATTAGAGGCTCTTGAGGAAAGCAGAGCCCCTTGAATCCCTCTTGTGGTGCCCTGAGTATCACTTCTGCATGCCCTTCACCCCAGGCAGGGGTGCTGCCTGGCACTGTGCTCATGAGATCCTTCCTGATGCTTTGAGTTTTATGCGAAAGAAACCCCAGCATGCTCCCAGTCTCACTGTCTCCAGGCAGAACAGGAATGAATTTCAGCTACCTGGTCCATCCTGAGCCATCCCTTGTGCCTGACTGCTGAGTCCTGGGAGTTTTCCTGCTTGTAGAAGCATTTGCCAAAGGTTTGCATCAGCTCTCTCTCTGCATCCCACCACCAGCCCGTTGTACGTCTGGCTTTGCAGATGCTCCACTTTTATTCTTAGAAAGTCCTAAATATTTCCGCTTTCCTTCTGAATAACTAGCGATCGGGGGTTGCTGATCACTCTGACGAGCCTCAGCATTTGCTGTGAATCCATCCTATTTAATGCTGAGTATCTTTCTGAGCCTTTAACTTGGCTGGGCACCAGGTTGGTGGCAGCAGCGTTGACAGGCATCGTGCTTTCCCCTCTGAACAGAGATGACATTTGAATTGAAGCTTCATCAGGAGCCTTTTACACTGCAGATCTCCAATGCATAAATGCTATATATGCTGGTAAATGTACCTGTCACCTCACCAGCTGGTGACATCCTGACATTTGCTCTCTGTGGGTATCTTCCCTTGCCAGGGATGTGGATTGATTCCTCCCATGCACCTCCTTGCCTTGGGAAGTGACCTTAGAGCTGGGGACTGGTGATGTTCTCATTGGACTTACTCTTTAGTGACTGAGTTTTACGGACGTTTTTTTCTTCAGTACTGGGTTCTCTCAGGGAGCTGGAGCTGTTGGTTACCAAGTTGTGGATCCTGTAGTCTGTGTCTGGGGCTGAACTTGCAGTGCTATAACACCAACTGTGTCTGGAGACAGAGGCAGGAAAACACTTGATCTTGGTCATGGTGTTCAGGTGCTTGCTTAAGCCTCTGGGTCGTTGTTTGGCTTGTTTCTTTACATTTGACATTATAATTGTTCTCTAATATGTTTAAATGCATTTTACAACACGTCTTTTGCAGCACAAGCACACGTATCTCTGGAAGTGCATCTGGAGCTGTCATTAATCAGAAAATGATTTGTCTTGGTGCAAATAACCATGTGCTCCTCTGAATTTTGCTGGCAGCTCGTACGTTAATAATTGATGAAAGAAAAGCTGCATGTTTGACATGGGCTTTTTACCTGAATACTGCCAACCATATAGAAATCTTCTTTTCAGACAGTGAGGGAAATGTGAGAGCTGTTAAAGCCAGGAAAATCATCACCCATCTCCTTGGCTTAGCCAAAGCTGGCCCGATGTGGTGAGTCCCATGCAGCAATGAAGGGGCTGGTTTTCTTCACTTGGGCCAGGTGGAATTTTATGGACATGCTGCCTTCCTCTGTGGCTAGAGGCTGGGAACAAATTCCTCCCATCCATATCTGTCCAATGTTCCTCTTCTGGGACTGTCCCATGACTGTGGGTGTCAGCTAAACAGAGAGGAATATGTTGAGGTTATTTTCATCTTAGATATGGTTTGATCATCATCATTCTTGTTAGAGGAGAGTGGATTTGGCTGATCACAGCAAGAGCAGAAACTTGCAGTGTTCTGTAACAATGCTGAACCCACCACAGCACTGACAGATCCTGTGGGATTTCCAGCAAGGAAGGAGGGGACAGCACTGATTCTTTTGTGCAAGGTGCCAGCAAAGCCTCCTCCAGAAGCTTAATGCATAATCAGGTGAGATTAATTCGGGCCAGGGCAAGTGCGGAGAAAGGTTGTGACTGCAGAGCAGAGAGTCTGTCTGCAAGATGGGGCTGGAAGTGCTTGGTTTGTTTGGCTTTTCAAAATCAGGGCTGAGAGGAGATGTGAGTTGCCCTCTGTAAATACATGGGTGGGTAAACATCAGGGACAAATAACAGCTAGAGAAGCTACTTAAAGACAGCACTGCCATAAAAACGAATGGATATGAGCTTGTCCTGAATAAATTCAGCTGGAAGTTAGGCTTTGAACAATCAGAGTCAGAGGGAGGGAACCACCCAGCTAGTTTTGAGAGGGAACTTGATAATTTTCGGAAGAGATTAATATCCTGTGGTTGGCTGTGGCAGCAGGAGCTTGGCTGTACTGGGGGCCTTGTGATCCTCTTCCTTGCCTTTGCCTGGCTCTGCCTTTTCAAGAATGCTTTTGGGCACAGCTCTTGGGTCTTTCCACAGCCAGAGAGAAAAGTCTTGGAGGTGACATAACTGATGGCCCTACTGTGCTTGAGCAAAGGTGCCAAGAGACCAGTGAGATGGTGCTGGGGCACCCTAGGGACTTGCAGCAGTCCAGGTGCATCCTAAGTCCTGTGAAACTTGCACCTCCATATCCTGAAATTGAAATAAGCCCTTAAACACCATGTAGGAGCACAGGGAGGTTCCTTGGTCCATGTTTGCCCAGATTGGTTATCTAGAAGTGTCATCAGTTTTGATCCCACCTGACAATGGTCTCTGCTGGTCAGAGGTAGCAGAGCTCAGTGTCCTCTGCTGCTCATCTCCTGTGCCCCACGGAAGGGTGTGTACCAGGGCATGCTCCTCTTCTTTTCTGGGTTGTGGTGATGCTCAGCACAACAAACTCAGATTCACTAGAGTATCGGTAAAATTCTTGTTATAAACAGGGCTGTCTGGAAATTGTTCCTCTGGAGCATGCAGGGATTTTTAGAAGCTTCTGCCTAGCCCTGTGCAAAAACAGTAACCAAACCAGATGAGAGAGAGAGATATCTGTGGCCGCGTGAGCTGGTGTATCACATTCTCCCTCATTGACTTTATTCTGATACGCAAACAACCCTTAATTAATTCCTCTGGCAAACTTTCCTGATGGGAGAGATGCAGTAACAAGTCCCTCTGCGAGCGGTTGGCATTTAATGTTTGCTTTATAATATTTGATAATCCAACATTTCTCCACAAGATCCTTGATGCTTCTCTGTGTCTGTGTCTTTCACAGGATGCTGGAGTATTCCCTGGACCTGCAGAACGTCAGCTTCTCTGCCGTCCGCACTGTCCGCGTCCTGCGGCCACTCAGGGCCATTAACAGGGTCCCCAGTAAGTCAGATCCTCATTCCTTGCCACTGGGGCAAGCTCTCTGCATCCATGACCTGGGGATGGGAGGGCAAACACAGATGCTTCAGCCTTTCATCACAGCTGAAGTGCTCGCCCACGCCTGGCAATGCTGGGTCCTACCATCAAGTTCTGGGTTCCAGTGCCTGTCACTCTTCTGCTTTAAATAATATTCCTTTTGACACCTATGGCATCAGGGATGACTCAATGAGGTATCCAGGACTGCCTTCAGACACCTTTCTTTCTCATCTGAAGAGGGTCTGAGGATGCTGCTAAGGTGAAGGGATGCTGGTGATAGGAACTGACTGAGCCAACAGCCTTTACCGCACATTACAGGCAGAGGGGTCTGAGCCATGCTGCTCCCACCCTGCCTGGGCTAGCCCCTCCTTCTCTCGAGAAACTGGGGTGAAGAAATCTTGTCGTGCCTGGAGGAAGCCGCATGGTAGTTGTTAAGGACCCCAGAGCTGGTCCATACAGCCCAAACCCCCACATCTACAAAGTAAGCCTGGGTGGGATGGGCAGTAGCTCTTCAGTTTAAATTGTTTATCAGCTCATGAATGAGGATCTCAGGCCCTTTTAAGCAGCAGTGCATGGCACAGCAGCCCAGCCCCGTGCTCAGAGAGGCTCTGGCCATCACAAACCAATCCCAACCCAACCACCCCATTGCCACTGCCCTGTGCTGGGGAAATCCCTGTGTGCCATGAGAAGCACAAAGTTGCTTCCCTCTCAGATGCTGTACAAACCAGGTATGTTATGTGTAAGTACAACTGCACCAGAAACATTGCTTTCCTAGTCCTACAATTCTGCTCATCAAATCCAGTATTGTTTTAGCCAAATTAAATCCAAGACTGCCCTCACCTATCTGTACTAGCCCAATGCCTTGATGAGAACTAATCAGCTTCAGTTCTCTCTGCTGATGGTGGAGGTGCCTGGGATCTATTTATTTTGCTGCTGACTCTTGAACTTAATCTGGCTTTGCTGCTGCTGTTTCAATCATTACAGAAGCTTCAGAATCCTGTTTGCAATGGGTTGGGAGTTTTTTATCCCCACTGCTGAACTGGTGGATGGCTGAATTTATCCTCTGCTGTCTAACTGAGGATGTAATTCACTTAATGTATTTTGAAATCCTGGGTAATTTATCTTGGCTTCTCTGCAACATACAGTGGGATAGAAATGTAAGGTGGGAAAAATAAAAAAGGAGCTTTGTATGATGATCAATGCAATAACCACAGAAAGTAATTTCAGTTAATTAGGAGCTGATGCAAGGTGGTTGTTCCCCAGTAAAGGAGTAGAAGTAAAACCCTGATAGAGGAGATGACGGCATCAGAATGAGAGAAAAAAGTCTTCCTAAAGTATCAAAGCAAAGGCTGCAACTGTAAAGCTTTCTTTAAATAAAAGTCAATATAAGCAAGTGAGAGAATACAGAACATGGGGAAAGAAGGAGAGTGAGAGATGAGCAGAATATTACAGAGATGTCAGATGAAATCAATTTTTTTGTGTGTAAATGTCAAGTTGCAGTCACCATCAATTTGTCTTTGTTACAGAACTGGCTGTTCCTGAACTTGCAAGAATTAACTGCCAGAGAGAGTCCTGTATTTTAAGGAAGAGAGGGCATTTAGGGTGGATGAGGGGAATTAGAGAGGGAAGGGAATTTTGATATATATTGAGTGGAGAAAGAAATACAAAATACAAGTAAAGGAAGATGTCAGAGTTTGGTCTCAGGGAAGAAAGGAGACATATAATTACTGGAAAACTTCAGAGGGGATGGGACCTGAGCAGGGAAGATAGGTCATGTGCCTAGGAGCAGGACACAGATTAATGGGAGGTGTCCTGGGGGCTTTTGGGGGGAAACCAAAGGGAACTGGGGAGCTGTGAGTGTTCACAAGCCATGTGTAGGTGATGAGGACAGTGGTGGGAAGGCAGCTGCTCTCAGTGGAAGGAAAAGTATCTGTGAAAAGGAAAAGGTCAGGAGGACATAGCTGGAATAAGAAAATTCAGCGTGAACTTTTCCTCTTTGCCTCAGGTATGCGCATCCTGGTGACGCTTCTTTTGGACACACTGCCCATGCTGGGGAACGTCCTCCTCCTCTGCTTCTTTGTCTTCTTCATCTTTGGCATCGTGGGAGTCCAGCTGTGGGCAGGTTTGCTCAGGAACCGCTGCTTCCTCCCTGAAAACTTCAGCATGTGAGTCTGCGTGGGCAGCACAAATGTCTCCTCAGCTTGAGTTAGTCTGTCCCTCCAGGAGACAAGGATCTCCTGTGTTAGAAAGCCCTGCTCTTCTGCAAATGCTCCCTTCTCCTAAATGCCACCATAACTCCTGCTTGGGCACACACAGTGGGAACAGAGTGAGCTGTGACAATTTGCCGTTCACATTTACAGGTTGTCCTTAACCCTCAGCTGCCACTTGGGAACCTCTTTGATTGATAAAAGCCTCCAAAAATCCCTGAGAATGGGAGTTCAGGCTTTCTAAATTCAGTATATCATTAATGTGTGACTTTTTCTGTGTGGAGATGTTCAGATCTGAATCCCCTTCAGCAGCTATTGTGTTTATGGGCACAGCCTTTGTAGTCCCACCTAAACCCCAGGAAAAGCTGATGGAGCTGCCATGCATTTTGTGATAGTAGATGCTTTTCAGTCATAGAGCAAGAGATAGTCCCCATCCTGAAGTGTTAGTTTTCACAGATCCCTGGATGTTAAGGCCAAAAGGGCTGCTATGATTGAATGGGCACCCAGTCTCCTGTCCAGCCACCTTGCCAGATGTAGGAATGTTTGAACCATGGTTGAAATATCTGGTGGCTGACAGCCTCTTTCAGACCAGGATTTCCATACCTCTTCTCCTGCCTTCCTGCTTTGCTTTCCAGCACCTCTCTCCCTTCAAATACTTGGGAAAGGGCAGGTGACTGCAAACCTTTGATGGCTCTGCTCACGCTCTGGCACCCCCATCACTTTTCAGTGGATTGTTGACTCTCCAGAGTTGTTCTGACTGGATTCACACCTGAATGGAGTAATCCTACAAGCCCAAAGCCTTTCTTGCACACAGCAGTGTCATGCTGTTGCTGCTGTGGCTCAGGTCTAGAGCTGACACAATCACCTTCTATCCTCTCCCAGACATCTCCTAATTAACATTCACCCCTCTTGTATGTTGTGCTCTTGAAGGGCAGTTGGGAGAGTCATTACCAGGGCAATGTTAAGTAAATAACAGCAGAACAGGGGGACTTCACCACCAAGTAAATCCAATAGAGCCACAGGTTTGGGTGCTGTTTAATTGAGCCAGAATTCCAGGGGTTTAGATAGGCTTTGAAGGGTATTACAGGCAATTCTGCAGGAATTAACCGGGCTGAACTAGGCTTAAAAATATCTTTGCAAGCTTTAGTGGAAGTCCTGGCAGCATTAAGAAGATAGTGTGTGCAGAGCAAGGAGCCAATTTTTGGCTGGCCATGGGTTGTTTCATCTCCCTGAAGAGCATTTGTGCCTGGTTTGCTGTGGTAAGGCCACCCTCAGAGGGAATTTAGAGCTTATCTATGGGCTGAGCTGACACTATGAAATGCAGATGAAGGCCCTACCTCTGGTTTTCAGGAATCTTGGGAGGTCCTTGTACAGTGTCCCCAAACAATTCTCAGCATCTCTAGGAGGACAGGAGGTACAGGAGCTTAAACTAACTGATTTCCATCTTACTGCAGCAAAGAGATTTCAGAGAAGCTCTGTCAGGCTGAATCCTGTTCTTAGTCTCCTAAAGTCAAAGCCAGAGTGCTTCCAGATGGAGTGGCTCTTCATAATGTCATCACAGGGGTTGCTGAGTGGTCAAGTGCACTGCCTCAGTTTCCCAAAAGCAAGCTAGGGACATCAACTCACCTTGTGGGGCTGCAGAAAATCCAAGGGGATTCCTTTTTATAAAAAAAGCTCTAAGATTCAGAATAACAGACATCAGACTGCTGTTACAGCTGTTCCCTTGCCAGATTGCCCACAACTGGTGTGCAAACCCCAGTCCTGTCTGGACTCTTTCAGCCCCTACACAGTGGATTTGGAGCGGTACTACCAGACAGAGAATGAAGATGAAAACCCTTTCATCTGCTCCCAGCCCCGGGAGAATGGGATGCGCTACTGCCGGAGTATCCCAACACGGAGGGAAGAGGGTCTGGAGTGCACCCTGGATTATTATTCCTACAATGACACCACCAACACATCCTGTGTCAATTGGAACCAGTATTACACCAACTGCTCTGCTGGGGAGCACAACCCCTTCAAGGGAGCTATCAACTTTGATAACATTGGCTATGCCTGGATCGCAATATTTCAGGTGAGTCCTGCCTGCAAACGGTCACAAGGTGGGCAAACTGACAGTCCTGCCCCCCAGCACATTCCCAAGGGCTGTGCATTTGCCTCTTGGGGGCTATTTTGCACCCATGAGTACTTACATAGACATAGTATTGCACAGGTGCTCAAGGTGTTATGAATACCATTTGATGCCTGATTTAAAAATGTCTCCATCTCACATGCATGGACAAAACCCTCTGTGAGTGCACTAAGACTGTGCTGATGTGGGACAGAGCCTAAAAACTGCTTTTCTCTCTGAAAAATGCAATAGTAGCTCTTAAGTCCAGCTGGGAAAGGGCTGGATTCAGCCTGGGCAGCTGGTAATGTGGCTGTTGGCAGTGGTAGGAGTAGGGTACGGTTTGGTTTCTCAGTGTCTTGTACTTCACCAAGACCATCTATGGAGTGTCTGAAATGACCCAGTCAGAAGAAATGTTACTTGTGCACTTGATGTTGTAACTGAGCCTTGATGGCTTCATTGTCCTTTCCTGTTCCCACCAGGTCATCACGCTGGAAGGCTGGGTGGACATCATGTACTTTGTCATGGATGCACACTCCTTCTACAACTTCATCTACTTCATCCTCCTGATCATTGTGAGTGGCCCTAGGGGAACAGGGAGGTCCTCCTGGCATTTGGAGAGAGCAGAGTGAAGTGACCCACAGAAACAGGACAGAGAGTACAGTGAATATAAAAGCTGAGGTAGCAACCAGCCTGCTGGGAGACACACAGCTTTTCTGTGGCATTGTGCTGCAGCTGCATTTTGCTGAAAACATGAGGAAGGGAAAGAAGATGAGCTCAAGCTGTGGTAGATACACTTCCTGATGCTTCTACTATCTTTCTGTTTGTGCTCCCAGGTTCTCTCTCTTAATTGCCACCTTGAATTTAAGTTTATAAGTAGGCAAATTTCACCTGGTCAGCTTTTGAGTGCTGGAAGGGGAAAAGGCTGCCCAAAAATGCCCCAATATTGAGAAATCAGTCTGGCTGGGTCCTTAATGCAGTGGAGAAACAGTATGAAAATTCAGAGAGCATGTTAAGAAAGGAGGGAAGAGATAACTGCCCACCCACACTTCACAGCATCATCTGAGACTACCCACAAAGGAGCCAACAACGAATTTCTGTGGGGTGAGCTCCATGATGGGCTTCATCTATGCAAGCAGAATTGTCTACTGTGACTGGCTGAGCTCGTTGTCTAGACTCCCTTTATCATCAAGGGAGAAAAATAGGTGCTTTAAGGGGGTGATTCATCTCCTCTGAAGGTAGACATCCAAAATAAATTAGATGCATTGCAGACTTGATGCGCCTATTTCTCTCTTGACTCTAAAGGATCATTAGGTGCCTCACTCAGATGTAGCTGAGATAAGTGAGTCCTTTTCTTGCCATGTAATTGGACTAAGTCCAGTAAAATAGCTGCACATTGTCTGTTTGGTCATTGTGGGGATTTCTGCTCCTCATCAAACCAAGACTCAAACCCTGATGACAAAGTAGATGGTCATTTAGTCCATGATCCTTTTTCTAGTTCATCTGTTAGCTTCCCCAGAAGAGAAACAAACCCTTGCTCTCAGCATCCCTGAAATGACAGAGAGGAAGAGCAAGCAGTACTTTTCCAGATGCCGTGCGAGTAATGTTAGCAGTGTGTGATAGCCCGTTAGCACGTCAGTAATTCCCTGTGATCCAGGCTGGGCTCTGCGGAAGGCAGAACCTCATGAAAACCTGGTTGGAAAGAAAATCTCCAAGCTGTGGGTACAGACTGCTGATGCCCTTGCGTAACAGTCACCCGCAAATCCCGTTAGCAGGAAAAAGGGATCTGCTCGCAAGCTGCCCACACACTGCCAGAAAAAAATTCTCCTATCAGGAAGGCTCAGTGCATTCATCGTAATGCCACTAATTGTGATAATTACAACCGCTGTCTGCGGAGAAAGAAAAACACCATCTTAAAAGAGCAAGAGCTTTTTGTCAAAATAATCTTCTCCTGTCTTTGATCTCTGACATCCTCCATGGCGGGCTGGTGTGGGAGTCCCTGGGGTGGGAGCTTGAGGGGTGAGTCAGTCCCCCCAACAGGCTGGTGGTCCCCGTTGGGTGATGTAGGAGGTGGGGCTGGCTGGGGTTTGCCCCTGGCTCCTTGGGCCCTGCAGGGCTATGGGGGTGGGGGCATGGCCACTCCAAAGTGGCTGATGGCTCCTGTCCCCTTAGGTGGGCTCCTTCTTCATGATCAACCTGTGCCTGGTGGTGATTGCAACGCAGTTCTCTGAGACAAAGCAGCGTGAGAGCCAGCTGATGAAGGAGCAGCGGGTGCGCTACCTGTCCAACGCCAGCACCCTCGCCAGCTTTTCAGAGCCAGGCAGCTGCTACGATGAACTCCTCAAGTACCTGGTATACATTGCCCGAAAAGGCAGCAAGCAGCTCGTGAAGGCCTACAGGGTGGCAGGCGTGAGGATGGGCTTCCTCACCAGCCCTGAGAGCAAGGCAGGGGCGGACCGGCATACCAGGAAGCGCCGGAGCAGGAAAAGGTCCTCTGTGCACCACCTCATCCACCACCATCACCATCACCACCACCACTATCACCTGGGCAATGGGAACCTGCGGGCACCCCATGCCAGCCCAGAGATCAGCGATGTAGAGACCAGCTCGCTCCACAACGGGACCAACCGGCTGATGCTCCCCACCTCAGCACCAAACTCCCTTGGGGCCCCCAGTGCCTCTCCCAGCAACACTGAGTCCGTCCACAGCATCTACCATGCTGACTGTCACTTTGAGCCAGTGCGCTGCCGGTCATCCCTCCCGCAGCCAAGCCTTGGATTGCCAAGCCCGGAGGGGATCCCCAAGAACATCGTGGGCAGCAAGGTATACCCCACAGTCCACTCCAGTACCTCCCATGAGATGCTGAAAGAGAAGAACCTTGGGGAGGCAGCAGTAGGTGCTGGAAGCAGCACCTTGACAAGCCTCAATATCCCGCCTGGGCCGTACAGCACCATGCACAAGCTGCTGGAGACACAGAGCACAGGTGAGCTGGGGCTGAATGTCAGTCTGGGGTTGCTTTGCAGAAATACAAGCTATGGCCTAATTGTGTTCTCCTTCTGAATTTTTGCAGGGTTCTTTTCAGTCCATGTTACAGAGAAAGGTGATGGCTTTCCAGGTGAGGCAAACAGGGGTCTTTTGAGCTACCTAGTGCTTCTTATAATCAAATCCAGGAGAGAGGTTTCAACCTCCCAGACTTCAAGGGAAGTTAATGTTTTCAGTGAATCCATTTTCATTCTATTCCCCATCTTGTAGGGGACCCACAAGAGAGACTTGACAAGGGCATGTAGAGATAGGACAAAGGGAATGGCTTTAAACTGACAGAGGTTGGGTTTAGATTAGATGTTAGGATGAAAGTCTTGCCTGTGAGGGTGTTGAGGCCTGGCACAGCTTGCCAAGAGAAGCTGTGGCTGCCCCATCACTGAAAGTGTTCAAGGCCGGGCTGGACAGGGCTTGGAGCAATCTGATCTAGTGGAAGATGTCCCTGCCTGTGGCAGGGAGTTGGAATGAGATGATTTTTAAGGTCTGTTCCAACCCAAACCATTCTATGATTCTATGATCTCAACCCTCTGCCTCCTTTCCCCCCTAGTTTATTCTGCAATTACAGGGAACACTCCCCAAATCCTTGCACTCCTCAAGTCAGCTAGAGGCTGAGGGTGGACACCTTCCAGATCCGAGTCCTGACACATCCCTGAGCATTGCATAGCACTGCTTCTGTGGGACATGAGACTCAGAGAGATCGAGTGTCCGCTTTGCGTGAATGCTCAAGGGCAATCACAGAGTATTAAAAATCTTCTCCAGAAACCCATAAGAGCCAGACACCAAATGCAGCTTTCCTGGGTCAGGGGTTTCATACTTTCACTGCAAGATGCTCTTTCCACCTCCACATCCTAAGGTTTGGGTCAGTCTAGTCCAAACACAGCCTCCAAGAAGTGTTTCTGGCCAAGTGTTCCCAGGCAGTCAGTTCCTTTTCTACCCCACTGCAGTGGTGTTGACCTTTCCAGCAAGGATCTGTGCAGGGAAGAGACCAAGTCCTGCCCCCAGCCCAGCACTTCCCAGAGACTAAATGCACAGAGCTGGGCTGTGAGTTGGTTTAGCACTTTGTGCTGCCATGCAGCAGATAGCCTCTCTCCTCACAGCCGGCTGGTGGGAATTTTGGGGAATATCCTGCTGGTATTTTCACCCAGGAGACACCTGGCAGCTGCCACTGTGGACAGCCTGTGGAGAGGGAAGCTGGTGATTTCAGAGCACCAGCAAACAGTGGGAGCAGGGAAGGAGGTTGCTAGCAGCAGCACTCCTGATAATTACAACCTGGATCTTGCCAGGGCTAGAGGAGCCGATTGCTTCCTCTTACCCTTAATGGCCAGGGGTATAATGAAGTAGGCTAGGGGCCTGGGGTGGTGTTTGCCTGAAGTCATCAAATTGGGCTTCATAACAGGCAAGACACCTGTGGAACACAGGTTTTAACTCAGCAGGAACCCTTTTCCCATTAGGAAATGCCTGTCATGTCAAGGTCAACAGCTCAGTGCTAACAGGGACTGGGGATTGCTCCCATGGCTGCCCGCAGCTCCCTGTCCTGGCTGACAGGCTGCCCTTTCCCTGCCCTTCTGGCATTTCAGGTCCCTGCCAAAGCTCCTGCAAGATCTCCAGCCCCTGCACCAAGCTGGATGGTGGTTCCTGCAACCCTGAGAGCTGCCCGTACTGCCTCGCAGCACTGGCAGGAGAGGCTGAGCTGTCGGACAATGAGACGGCCGACTCGGATAGTGAGGAGGGGGTCTATGAGTTCACGCAGGATGCCCACTACAGTGACCAGCGGGACCCACAGCGGGGCAGAGCCCGGGCCAGGAGGGCCAGCCGGGTGCTGGCCTTCTGGCACATGGTGTGTGAGACCTTTCGGAAGATCGTGGACAGCAAGTATTTTGGCCGTGGGATCATGGTGGCCATTCTCATCAACACACTCAGCATGGGGATCGAGTACCATGAGCAGGTGAGTGCTGTCCTAGCAACTCCAGGCGCAGTGGGGTTGCAGGTGGTTTAACAGTTCACAATCTGGCTGCTGGTGAGATGTTTTGGGGTGAGAGGCATTGTAGTGTCTTGGGAAGGGTCCCAGGATGGAGCAAAGCAGGCTTTTTTTATTCTGAGCCTGCTTCCAGCTTGCAGCAATCACCTTGACCGGTGGTGTCCAGCTGTGTGAACTCCTGCCTCCCAGTCCTGCCAGGGATGCTCAGCAGTGTGCCAAGAACATTGTCACCTGGGCAGCACCAGGTGTGTCTGAGTTCTGTGGTGAGGAAACAGCCATTTGCCACTGGGTCAGTGCCAGCCTGGCAGTGCTTTGTGGTGCTGCTGGTGGCTGTGGGCTCCGGGGTCAGTGCAGCTGCAGGCAGGGAAGTCTATTGAATTTGCACTCTCTGGAGAGGAGGTAACAAATGGCTTTACCTCCTCAGTGAACGCTTCAGCAGCAGGCTGAGTCCAAAATAGACTCATCGCTGGCTATTCTGCTGCTCGATTATCTGAGTCCTTGCAGGCAAGAGGCTGCCTCTGCTCCAGCCTCTCACACGCTTGTCACCTAGCAGAGCTTTCCCTATATATAGTCATTAAGAAAAGGAGTTGCCACAATCCTCTTGAAATGGCTCCATAAGGATAACAAGAGCTCTGCTTTGAGAGAGGCTTTACATGCTCTGGCCTCACGTGGGTTTTGTGGCTGCTGCTGGGGCTCACCTGGCATGGTGCCCTTGATCCTGCTGCAGGCATGGCACGTTGGGGGGCTGCAGGTGCACAATTTGTTTGGGGTGAAGTGTTTATTAGTGAAGATTCTGAGACACTGCAAAACCTTGTTATAGATCCCTCCAATGCTTGATGGCTCCCAGCATGGTACTTCTCCTGGTATGTAGAGCTCTCTGCTCCCAGACAGACACAGCTTCCCCTGTCCCGGAGCCAGTCCTGGCTGGGAACTCATTGCATCTCAATTTGTGGCTGTTCACTTTTGTTCCTTCCTGGCACGCTTCATGTTTGCTGATCACTCACAGTTGCACACAGAGGTGTTTCTGCCACAGCTCCCAGTGGCAGCAGTGGTGGCTGCAGATCAACTCCAAATTCCGCTGTCCTCCCATGGCATTAATGCCTCAGTGACCAAACACTGGGGAGATGCGGCTGTGCTAAATGTGTCCCTTTGAGCCAGCACCTTCCCCGTGACACCCTGCTTCAGTCTGGCTGTCTAAGTGTTGTTTTCAGTACACATTAAACAGCGACGTGCTCCAAAGTCCTGCAGGTTTCACCTTCATCTGCTGCCCTTGGTGGGAGCTCTGCGGGAAAGCTTGAGTGATTCCACCTTTATTTAATAATCTCAGGAAGATCATCTCTGAAGGCGCTGGGGGGAGGTGGCTCACAGAAATGGATAAACAATTATATTCCTCGTTTGGCTGAAAGGTGAAAGCAGATCCACCGTGTCTTTGCTGTGGCTGTCCAAGGGACAGATTGTCAAGGCTTGTTGCCCTTTACCAGGAGCATCTTTGGGAGATGCCGGTGTGAGCTCCCACTGTGCATGTACCAGGGGGACCATCCCATCATCAAACACCCTAAAGGCAACGCAGCTCCTTAATTCTTTGCCTTGGGAGAAATAGGGCAGGGGAATGCTGGCCTGTTTCCAGGACAGTGGTGAGTTCCATCAAATGGCTGGATGGGAAGAGGCAGACTTTTTGTGGCAGTTTTCGGGTAACAAGGGTGAAGGGAGCTGATAAACGTGGGGGGACTCCAGACGCTGTGGGTGGTTGCTTTCTTTAACAGTATTTTGAAGCTACTACTGTTCCAGATTCCTTTCTCCCAGGCATTTGGAGGGAATAGAGGAGCTTGTTTTTATTAGTTCATCTGCTCGAAGTGGCGGCAGAGAACAGAGAGGTGGTTTTTTATAAACTCAGGAGTCTTATAGTCGGCAATTTCATAATCTGACAGTTATGAGAGCAGGAATTAGAGAGGCAAAGTGCTGCACCAGGCCTTTCTGCAGAGATTATAAACACCGAAACGTGAATTTTTTCTTTTTAGAAGATTCTTTCCTAAAAGTGCAAGTGATCAACCATGTCAAATTTATCTTTACTGGCTGATGTTTGCAAAGACGTGAGGGGGCTTGAAGAGTACTTGACTCCATGATTTCTATATTAAGCTCTCTGCTTATTTAAAGAATATTTGCCTCTTGGGTTTTCTACATGCCACCGTGGGCACAGCAGGCTATATTAGGGTAAATATTTTCAGGACATGTTTTAAGGTGTCATGTCAAAAACCGTGTGTTGTTTAGCAGCCCTTTGATACAGGGGAGAGGACACACTAGCAGCTACTCTGTGAGAGGAAGGATGGGCTGGAGGTTACTTAAGAGGGAAGAGACTTCTGCCCTCCCATCTGTCCCCAGCAATACTGGGTGGAATTCAGCAGCTCTGGGACCACCAGAGCATTCTGGACTTCAAGACAAGAGCTAATGAGCTGAGATCTTCATTATAGCCAAGGAGAAAAGTTTGCTCCTCTGAAGATCTGACATCTCACGTTGGGACAGGCAGCCTGGAGGGACCTGCTTTTCTCCAGGGCAGATGTATAGAAGACTGAAACAGCCTTTTAGTCACTTGCTTAACAGACTCAGCAATGAGAGAAGGCCAGGTTGGGAAGTTTGGGTCAACAGTGGTTCTCTGAAGGCACATAAAAATGAGTGGCAGCTTGTGAGTGTGTTGTAAACACTGGCCCCCACCTCTTGCTATTTGTTTGTATTCACCCATTGGTCAGCCTGGCCAGACTGAGCACCCATGGCCAGGGGTGCTGGATGCTCATACAAAAGGCATTTGATGTCCCCACAAGCTCCTCTCCACAGACCACCTTCCACAGTGAAGTCATTGTCAACACACATTTTACCCTGATATGGCTGAGGCTTCCAGAGCTGGGTTTCCTCTAAGTTCCTTTTTACATGAGCTCACTGACCTTCTATGGTGGTGTATTCATGACGCTCTCTCACTCAGCATCAGGTTGTTTCCGCATGGTTCCTGCACGTGTGTGTGCCGTAAGTACACCTGACTGGGCGTAACTCTGCATTTCCTGCCCATCCTCCCCATCCCACCCATCCAGCTCCAGCTCCTTCTGTTCTCCTGGTGGCTGGGCTTGGTGGGAAGGAGGCAGAGTGGTGTGAGGTGCTCAGCACTTGCCACATTGTGACTGCTGGGCAGCAGTGTGAAATTTTCCATCAGGGAAATGACAACCAGATTGCCACGGATTATTAATGTGACTTCTAAATAGCTTGTTTTTCTACAGAGATGAAGCAAAATGCAGGTAGAAACTCTTAGCTTTGGGTAGAGGAATATAAAGGTGATTTAAAGGTAGACTCCAGGGGATTTTAAATACACTGTTGAACCAATTGACTGATTCGCCTTAGGGAAGCTGAGCCTCTGCAGCACTGCGGGTTCAAACGGCTGGGGCTTTGCAAAAGCTTGTTCTGCCATAGAGCAGGAGTAAAATGTGCTGCTAAACCAGAGGGTTTCTTTGCTGCTTTCCCCCCAGCCCTGGCTGTAAGCCAGGCTCTGTTCCATAATGTGCTGCTTTTATTTTCCTTTTTTTCCTCCAAGTCCTTTCTTGGAGTGAAATGCAAAGGCTTTAGTACGAGGCGTGATGTTGGACTCCTCAGCAGGGGAAAGAATTCGGCAAGGGCTTCCTTGAGGAAGGGCTTTGGGGTTTTGTTTTTGTTTTTAAAATCTGGTTCATATTGAGCTGCCTGGCTGTTCTGAGTTTCCTTGTCTGAACTCGCATTGTATGAACTATACCCTACATATTCATTTGTTTAAATAGTGCTTGAATTTCAGCTGCCGTCTCTGCGGTGTTTTGCCATTGTTAACATAACAAGAAGGAGACTGGAGTGTCCTGCACCAGCCTCCCCAAAGCTGCAGTTGGTTCAAATCCCTGGCTGGAGCTTGTATGGAGTTGGGTCTAGATTGATCCAAAACCATGGTGTCTCGGAAGGAAGGAAGAAGAAATTTATTCAGACCTGTGGGGAACCTTTTGTTAATTTTTAAAAGCAAATTGAAGAGGTGACAAGGGTGAATGACTCTGTGGGATAACTTATCATCCATGGGAGATAGTTCTTCAAGGAAGTGGAATGAGGCAATGCCTGACATTCCCCTGGCATGAGTACATCTAGTGAAGTACCTCCAGCTACAGCAAGTTGTTGTAGGCGTCTACAAAGTCACAGTGCCCCAAGCCAAGGTGTGTAAACTCCTTCTGCAGGGGACAGGAGCAGCCTAAGTCCATGGCAGTATCTCAGGCTGAATTCCTGGTGCATCCTGCTGCAGGGGAGTGTGCAGGGTACAGATGATGTAAAGTTGTCACCGGTAACATTACGATCTAATAGCTGCTGCAGCACGGAAATATCAACCATCTGTGCCAAGGAGTCAAAGGAAACCTTGCTGGCATAATGCATTAAAATGTCTATTTATGTACACAGTCGAGGATGGAGAACATGGGAGTCATCTTAATCAGTGTCAGAGAACATGAAATTTTCAGGTAACCAAGATGATGGAGGGGGGAGGTGAAGGGTTAGAAAACCTGCCAGTGTGGAGCAACCATTAGGCTGTGGGTTCAAGCATTAATAATAGTCACCCAAATGGTATTTATGTACTTCTGCCTGAATTCAGTGTGCAGGGGAGAAGGTAACTGAAAATTATTAGCTGTCATGACACCCACAGATTGATTTCACTTTGTGGGAGGAAAATTGGATTGTTCCATGGAAAAGCGTAAGGGAGTTGGGCAGCGGGGATTTGGCTGGCTGGTGCCTCAGGTGTTGCAGTGCTTGAGTGTCCAAAGTCTTGGCCTGGCTGGAAGGCCAAACAAACAGTGCCTCAAAAGATAAGGGCATCTTTGGGATCAGAAGCACTTTGTTCCCAGGACTTGATGGTCAAGAGCATCCTAATCTCCACAGTTTCAAGTCCAGTTGAATGTTTTGCTGCTGGTGGAAGGCAGGTGTAGATTTGTCAGCTGTATGGAGACTGCTCTTTTGACATCCCTATGTGCCAAAATGAGATCTTGCCAAGTGCTCATTGACCTCCTGAGGCTGTGGAGGATACAGAGATCAGCTGCAGCTCACCCTTGTCTGGTTGCAAAGGGCAGTAATGGGAAGCACTGTGCCCCCTCCAGCCTCCATGGCTCCATGCCAGGTCAATCCAGGACATCTAAACTTTGGCTTCTTTGATGTGCATGGATTTGTGTCAGGTCTCCAGGTCAGGAAGGAAGGGAATCTCTTGGTTTTTTTTTTTTTAAATACTTTCAGTATCTCTTGCACCTCTTTTGATTTGTTTCTTGAGAGTGCAGGGACTCAAAGACCCATCCCACACCCAGGCAGCAGCTGATGCTGCACCAGTGGCTCTCTGCATCACACACCAATGCAAACCAGTGCTGTACCCCTTAACCCTGCACTCTGGCTGCCTTACTCCAGCTGGGGCCTCAATAGTACAGCCCAGCTTTTCTCCATGGTGTAATTTCTAATTTGATGCTTCCCTGTACAAATCTGATTCATTAGGCTTTGTTTCAGAAAGGTGCTTACGCAGGTGTGCGCATCCCTAAATCAGTGAGACAGCTTTTCCCTGGACAACCTCCTTCTGCCCCAGGCTCTTCCTGGGGAACTCGCAAGGTCTTACGTTCATGCGCTGTCTTCTCTTCCTAGAGGTATCTCCCCTTCCACTTGGGTGCACATCCCATGGCTTTGTTTAACTCCATTACACATCTCTCCAGCCCCGTGCCAGCTACTCTTAGCCAAGCAATCAAAGCCTTGGCAGCACAGCAAGGCTATCCCTCCCTCGGCGCCTGCTGGCTTTGCCCAGTGCAGGGCTTGGAGGTACCTTCAACTTAATTTCTGAGCACTCCAGCTACATAGGGTGCTCCTAAGGCAGGAAAATGAGGTGCCCTATAGATTTGTGCGTGCTGTATTCAATTAGTTCCCGCTTATGCAGAAATTCCTCTTATTAACGGTTTGTTGTTGGAGACTGGAGGAGTCAAGTCAACACTAATGGAAGTCATCAGAGCTGTTAATCGCTGGGATCACTGGCTTCAAAACCAGCTCTCTGTTTGTTACTGGGGGTAATTCTTTTTATGGACCTTGAGGGTTCTTCTGCTTCTCAGCAATTTGAAGGGTTTATGAGATCTTGCAGGAACTCGTATGTTTTAATTGACTCACTCATGAAGCTCTTCCAAGGGGTAAAAAATATAGGGATGCCATGGCCCTCTTAGTCATTAAAAATGGTCTGTGTGTATAAAGCAGATTTTATCCTCATTCTGGAGACTGAACGATTTGAAAATTAAATGAGATTTCATGCAACTGGAAACGGTGTTTGTTTTATCAGATAATTCAGTTCTCTACATGTTTTAGGGATGAGACTATGTGGATTCCTTGACACCTGCTAAAGTTTTCTTCAGATCCCTGGTTGGGGAGCCATAAGTGTCAATCCTGTCCTGTTAATTTAGTACAGAGGCTGGAAATACTCGGGCTGCCTTAGATCCTATCATTACAGCTGTTGTTTCAGCTGCCATCCATACCCTTGTGTTATCTCTGCTCAGGCAGCGTTGAGAAGAGACTTCAGCTCAGTGAAATGGGAAAATGATGTGTGCTTTCAAAACTCGCTTCATCCTTGTATGGATGAAAAATCGCTGCTCTCTGCAGATAGCCAGGCGCTTCTCTCTGCTCCTTCTTTGATTATTGTGGTTGTTCCCCTTGGGTGGGAGCCAGCAAATTCAGCTAGAGCATCTGGAGCACCCTCAGCTTGCACCAGCAAATGCTTTTATCTGTAAGCACTTCTGGTAGCTTGTTGTTGGTGATTTCCCAGGGTTCAGACTGGTTTTTTCCTCGATTCTCCTGGCAGAAGTTGGTCCCAATGCTGTTGGCACCCATGGCTCTGCCCTGTTGTCCCTCATGTCCTCACTGAGCCCCTTCCTACCCTGCTCAGCCCCCAGAGGGAGCAGGAACAGTAGCTGAGTGCTTTTTTCCTCATCTCTGCTAGATTTCAGCTTTTTGTTATAATTGTTTTTTTGCTGATGTTAGGAAACAACCGGCTTTTCCCCCATGGAGGTCTGTCAGCATTAGAGATAGTGTTACCAGCATCAGAAATCTGGGTTCAGCAGAACTGTGCAGGAGCCTTACAGTGGCAGCCTTTTCTTTTGCTCTCTTCTTTTTTTATTTCCTCCCTCCTCCTGGTCCCTTCTCAAGTACTAATGGAGAGATAAGTTTCAAACTTGGTTTAGATTAACCAGAAATAGAGGGCTTTAAATCTCAAGTACTTACAAGGTGTGACCAAGTGGAAATGCAGCTTTTGTTTGGCTTAAGCTCCTTCGAAACTTGGGCAGAGGGATGAGCTAGCTCGTGTTTTTCTTGCATTTTCTGGGATAATATTCATCCAGAAATCTCAAGCTGAGAGAGATAAGGAGTTCAGGCAAGAATAGCTGCTGTGCCTCCTGAGAGTGGTAGAGAGAACATAATTGGTGGGACCTGTTTATGGTCCTGGGCAGTGGTGGTTTATGGTAGGTTCCTTCAGGGTGGGTTGATGTGGTTCTCCCTCAAGCTTGGGGCTTATATCATCATTTGCACCCCAGTCTCAAGGCAGAAAGGAGGTTCGTGGGGACATGTTCCCGCATGGGCAGTCAGAGCCGGGGAATTTGGTTGTTGGCCATGGTTCTTCAATAGGGATGTGCTGGACAGGAAGGCCTTGCACCAGAAGGTGCCAAGTTGACAGTACTCGGCTCCTTCCCTCTACATGTGTAGGGTGGGAAGGGACATTTGTTGATTGGAATGGGGAAGGCTGGGTGGAAGGCGAGGAGATTAGTGGCAGTGGTGGAAGGGGAGTCCCTCCTGTGCAAACAGCTCTGATTTCTCCGAAATGAAAGCTGCTTTCCTCCTTTTCTTAAAGCATTACATGCCATGGCATGAAATATTCAGCCTTCATTCAGCCCGTAAGAAAATCCTCCTTTTCCATGTGGTGAAGGGATGAAACTGGACTTGTTCACTTGTCTGTCAGAGTCATTTCCTTTTAATAAATGCCTATAAATCCTGAACATCCCAGCAGTCCTCCTCCTGCCCACTGAGCAGTGAGCATGCTGCCCTATCCATGTCTACAGCCCCAGGAGGAGCAGAGCAAAAACTACTGCAATCCTGTTACTTTCTGAATTGTTTTCTTTAACCAGTTTGGCAAAGGATGAGTAGAGGAAGCACATCAGTCTGTCAGGCTCTGATTAAGCACAGCTCAGGTTCGCACTGCTGGACCCAGGACAATAGTTAGAGCCCGATACCTTTTAAGGAGCCCCAAAGACAATGAATGTCATTGCTGAAAATATGCGTGGATTGAGTTTCTATTTATAAAGTAGCTCTGGAGCCAACAGGAGCTGTATTTACCGAGGGGAACCAAAGTGGTATTTTGGATGGCTGTGGCTCAGTGGGTGCACCAAGGCAGGAAGAATAACATGGGTGTGATGAGGACAGTGCATGGAGAAGGCTAGTAGGTTGATTGAGGACACAGCCAAGAGCTATCAATGATGGGGAATCGAGCGTGGGAGAGGACAAAGAAAGAGCACCTCATTTTGTTAATTAAGTGCTGCTTCTGTTCATCACAATTTCTTGCATTTTGCCCCAGGGCTTGTGGTCTGGCTCCTGTTTTAAGGTGGACCCAGTGCATGTCTGCACCCACGTGGAGGGTGGAGAGGATCTTAACAGAGCAGTGTCAGATTGAAAACCCCATCTTTATGTGACCCATTTGATTTTTTTCCTATATATATATTAAATATCTGCAAGTGATGAGTCAGTAAAACGTTATTGGTGTTTCCTGTGAAATAGCTGAGGTCACTATTTTCTTTCTGTGTTATTTTTCCTTAGTTGCCATGGTAATGATTTCAGAAAGGTTTTATTCTGCAGCCGTTTGAATGGGTTAGAAGTTTTCACAGTCTTCTGGATTCGCTCAGTAGCAGAGTGATATCACAAAGATATCCCTTGGGATCAGGAGGGAACTGCCTCCTGGCTGGTCATCCCATTCTTCCCTCTGTGCTGTGTCGAGAGACAGGGGTTTTTTCTATTTTATTTTACTGTTAGCAAGATAGAGAGGAAAGACCCTGGAGTGCTTTTGCTCTTTTGTTTTGGCATCCCAGGAGCAGAGGGTGGGCAAGACTGAGCCTGGCCACAGCCTGGAGCTTGCTGCCTGGGCAAGGGGAATGTGGGATGGATGGATCTGTGCCAGCCACGCCCATGGCACTGAGTGCAGGTCTGATGATGATGAAGAGCTTGTGCCCTATATGGGTCACAGGTGGAGGAAGGCAGGATTAGAAGCTTTGTAAGCTCTGTGCACTATCTGCCAGGACACTTGGTTGCACTTCACCCTACAGCAGGGCTTGTTTTTCAGGAATTGGGGCTCAGGGTTGCCACTTTTCATGGCCCCAACCCCTGTCCTCATCTTTTTACCCACTTAATGTCTCCAGCCTTGCCTGTGTACCAGACACCTCGGAGTCCCACGCTCAGGAAGGAGTAGCATGTGCCCAACTGGAAATGGAATACATCCCTTTGCCTTCAGAAACCTCACTCATGAGCTTCTATTCAGTTTTAAAAAGAGGGGGAAAAGGAAAGAAAAGTGTTACAGCCTATTTCTGATTGCTGAAAAATGGCAAAGTGCTCATGCAGCTTTGAGATACCTCTTGAGGCATCTTGGGGACATCTTTCCCTGCCTCCTCCTGTCCCCCCTGCAGTGTTCTGCTTGGTGCTAGACAGCCCTGCCTAAATCCTCCAGGCAGGGTACAGAGGCATCCCCTCCTTGCTGCCACACTTGCACCCTGCCAGGCAGGGTTAGGGCTGGGTGGATGCCCAGGGCTCGCCTCCTCCTGCTGCCTTCGATGCTGTGCGGTGTTTCTGAGCGATGCTGCCCTGTCTGCTCCTATTTCATGTGCTGCCAGAGCTTGTCAATGTGCTGTTTGGTACATCAACAAATCGACACTACACAAACAGAAGGCTAACAGGGAATGATTTATCCAGGACAACACGTCTGTGTGTCCAGCAAGGCGAGATGTCCTGGAAACAAAATTCAGTATTTACTGAGGACTCATCGGAAGAGCTGGTGTTTCGTGCCACAGCTGAATCGTGCTTGGATCTCACTCTTTCTGGGTGTTGCTCGTTTAATCATAGAATGCTTTGCTTTTAATTAGTCACTGCTGTTACTGATGAGAGAATTAGCAGACTCTTCTTTTAATGGAAAAGATGAGGCTGTGGCAGCTGTGCTGTAATGGGAGTAGTGGGCAGAGGCTTTGTGCTGCATAGAAACCCCAGGCTGTGCACCTCAGTCTCTGCTTCCTGCAAAATATCCTTTTTAGCATGGTCCTGGGCCCCCACAATATATCATTTAGTCAAAGGAAGGATGTTACCTCCCCCAGCTGCTGCTGTTGTGGCCCTCAGAGGGGAAAGCTGAGTGATTTTACCATCTCTTTTCCTCCCAGCCCAGCGAGGGCACACAGAGCTGGTTGTGTGCCAGGAGTCAGTGACTCTCTCAGGTACATCATGTCTAGAGCTGGTCGATAGTGTTTTGATTAGACAGTTATTGTCAGAAAATGGCAGTTTATCACATTTGAAGCCGTTTGTGGGAAAGGAGCATTTTCAGTGAACTGGCCTCAAAAAAATCCAAACTTTATTGGAATATATTGTCTGAGATATTTGAAGTGTTCATTTGAACATTTGGGGAGCAAAAAGTTCCATGTTATTCTTCAAGCTGATTTTTATTTATGGTTTTTAATTTTGGTTGATTTACAATACAGAGCAAAGGGATAAAGGAATGGGGACTGAAATGGAGAGAACTTGCAAGATTTTGTGTGCACTGTTTCAGTTTGCCAAGTCTGACACTCTGCATTCCTGTTTAGGATGAGATGCCAATTTCAATTCCCATGGAAGAACAAAGGCACATTCCTGCTGTATTGTAATGATGTCTCAGGAAAGATGTCTGAAACATATTTGTGATTTCTCTAGAGCAGAAGCATCTTATAAAAAGTCTTATTTTCTATATTCATCTGTGGCTATGTGAAAATCCCATAGCTGACATTCTCAGGAGGGTCTGAATCCCCACTGCCTGGCTGGGATCCCCTTGGGTGGGATCATGATCACAGCCCCCCTTTGTTTATATAAATAAATCCTGGTGGTGCTCATGGCAGGGGTCCATGCGGGTGCCCCATGGACCAGCTGCAGTGATGTGTCCCTTGAAAGGGATGTTGAGCTGTTGCAGGGGGCTCAAGAGCTGCCCTTGGGATCCCCGAGTGGGACTGAGGGTCTTGGGGGACAGTGCCCACAGCTGGTTGTGAAATCCTCCAAGTAATTTGCATTGCCCCATCTCGACTGTTTGGGGATGTGTTTTTTTCCCCAAGCAAAATAACTCAGCCAATTTCAGATGGGTCCGTTTTGGGGGTGCTTCCAGCAGAGGCTCAGCTTGCCCTCCCCAGAGCTCCAGGCTACTCTGGAGACCATTCTCTGTTCCTGGATGGGTGAAAGAAAAGTCTTCCCTTTCTCTTTCAACCCATTTTGGCCATTAATCTTAGAATTTTGGATATTAATTCTCATCTCTGGTTCAAGAGATCCCACTCTTCATTTTTATTATGTCTGCCCAATGTCTCAGATAATTAAAAACTGTTTCCTGAAGGGAAGTGGAAAAGAATGTGCAGAGGAGTGGGGGGTGCCGATGGCTTTTTTGGGGTGAAGCAGGGGCAGATGCATGGTGCTGCTGTGGGTGCTAAACATCACCTCATCACCTGTAGCTCTTCCACATTAGTGCCAAGGGTATTTGGGGATCTCCTGAGCTGGGTGTTCTGTAAGGGATGTTTTATGGACTGGGAGGCCATGACCCTTCAAGTGGGTTCTGGGGGTGCTGAGAGAGTTGCAGGGTAAGTGCTGCCCCCCCTTCTGACTCCCCACATCACCCAGCTGTGCTCTGCCAGTGCCTTCCACCCAGATTTACACATCCAAACAACTCCAACCAGAAGGTGCTCGTGAAGTGTGAAGTTTCATTAATCCATGCAATTAACATGTCATCCCTTGCAGGGCTGTTGGATTTTCCATGTCAGCCTCCATGAGCAAGGGATGTTGTGGCTATGGGAGACGCTGGGCGCTGCTCATGCATTAAGGGGTTTAACTGGGTCGTGCCTGCAGGGCCAGCTGGATTTGCCAGCGCCACCACAGCAGGGGGGATAGAGGGTGGAAATCTGCCTTCAGGGCCTAGGTTAGTGATCCTGATGGATGAGAAGGAAAGCTTCCAGGAACACATCTTTCCAGCAGGATCACTGCAGTACTGATAACAGCACAGCCTGCCTCAGCGCTGGGGCACTCATGAATGAGTTGGCATTTTTTTGTGACTAATGTAGACTTTCAGCTATTTGAAATTGTCCTGAGGTGCAGCTTGACATATAAGTTCCCGACCTATTTATTACTTTGTGTCTGAGTGTTCCCATAGGTATATGGCTTTAAACCAAGGCTGTGTTTAATATCAGGAGCTGGAGCTGTATTTTAGCTGTAGATCAGTGAGCTGGTGATTTGGGCTAGTGTGTATGGTGTGTTTGGCAAACTCTAGCCAAGGGATCTGTTCCTCAATGAGGATGCTTGAGGCATAAGTTGTGTTCAACACCTCCTTTTTTATTCTTTTTTTTTATTGTTTTCTCTTAAATGCTGCTGTTTCCCCCTTTACTATTCTGTGTCATCACAAGCTCCCACCAATTTCTGTGCAAGTCCACAGGGATTACACTACCACACTGAACTAACATCAGACCAGTTTTGGTCCCCATTTACCCTCACACTGTGTTGGAGAAGCTTGAGCTTCAAAGGCTGGGCCTGGATAATTTTAACCCTGGGAAAGAAAGAGTTGAATGCCTGTTATTTGCCAATGTGTATCTGTGAAGCCTTTGTTTGCTGTGGTTTTTTGGGGTTTTGAAACATGATTGTTGACCCTGCACCTGAGTCCTCCCCTCTCATGGTTGCCGTGGTGTTGGGGTTGGGTTTCCTCATGTCAAATCCTACAACTTATGCTGTGGTGTGGCAGCTCCTGGTCTGTCACAGGAAGTTTTTGGTCAGCCTTGCAGATGTTTTGTGTAAGTGCTGGGCACAGTCAGCTGCATATATTGCAGATTGCCTTCTGCTCATGGTGTGGCTGCTGCAAACATGCACGTCTGGCCATAACCCACCATGGTGTTCATGCATGTAAAGCCACATGGGTGGTTACACTTGGGGATTTGGAACCATATCTGAGTGAGTTAAATGCCAAACTACCCAAGGGGAGCCAGCACCCTCTGTGTGAGCTGTGCCCTGTGCCACCTCAGTGTTGCTGACATGACCCCTCGGCCATCTGCCAGCACAATGTTGGCTCCTGATTTTAAATGAAGCCTTTAAGTACAAACATGCAGTTGCAGCCGTGTGTTGGGGTTAAATGGGGAGAAGGGATCTGATACTGAGGATTCTGTTCCTGTCTGCCACTGACTGATCCTAAACAGACTACACCACCGGTTTTTGTCTTCTACCATATGTTTTCCAATAATGCCCGCCCACCTGTCGGGGAAAGCGCAGTGCTGGGCATCTGCAGGCATTGTTGGGAACCCTCTGTGAAATATGCTACAAAAACATAAAAGGTATTAATTAAGGTCTAAGACTACTGGGAGTCTTAAGGTTTTTGTCATATCTCTATTTTTAAATTATCAGTCCAGAATGCCAGGATCAGACCCCTCTGCAGTAGCAGATTTGGGGCTTCCTGGTAACGATATTTTTTGAGCCATTCCAGCTATATCACCTCAGATCTCTGCTTTTGAAAAATCTCTGTTCAAATCTTTTGGTGAGCTACTAAATAAAATTCAGGCCCTAAAGGGATATTTATGTGAGAAAATGGTCCAACTTTCCCTTCTGCACCAGGAGAATCAGTTGGGGGATGTCAGAGCATTAAGCCTCAATACATGCCACTTCTGCATAAACCTCCTGAGGTGGTAGTAAAGCTCTGATTAATGTGAAGTCCATGTCTGGATTTACCTGCTGAATTTACAACTGGTTTCTAAACCTTAAATACTCTGATAGTATTTTTCTTCTGTCTCCTGGGTTTTGAGTGAGCTGTTGCCATTCTCTCACCACACCATTAGCATCAGTATTCTCACACTTGCAGTATTGCATCTTGTTGTGTTTCCACATGTGATTTTGGATATAGAGCTGTGCTGTTTACTGTCTGCCTTTTCTTCTCTTCTTTCCCCAGCCAGAGGAACTTACCAATGCCCTGGAGATCAGCAACATTGTTTTCACAAGTCTCTTTGCCCTGGAGATGCTGTTGAAAGTTCTTGTTTATGGTCCTTTTGGCTACATTAAGAATCCATACAACATCTTTGATGGGATCATTGTGGTGATTAGGTACAAACCTTGAGCTTTCTTTATGTGTGTTTCTCCTCATTTGGCTGTTTAATTAAACAGAAAGTAATGGAGACTGGGCATAAATACCTTGCTGTGACACTTTACACTTCTCTCTGTAAATTAATGCACTTAGACACGATTGCTAACACACACCTTGGGATTATTTTATGGTCATTTTAGAGAGAGGCCCAGGCAAAAAGCTATCAGTCCTGATGTCCTGGGAAGGTCTAAGATCCAAATGGTACAACCAGTGCCCGATTAAGTATCTTTCCTGGTCTTCTGGCATGTGCAAAGGCTTTAATTGCCCCTACAGCTGCAGCCATTGATTTGCAGGCATATTTTTGACACTCAAGTGGGGCTCTGTTCTCTGCAAGCCTGGATGGAGTCCAGATCCCTGTGGCATTGGCAGCACATTGCTGCCCACTTTGCACCCCTCTTCTCTCTGAATTTCACCGTCCTTTCCTCCATGCCTTTGCATTAGGCTTTGTCCTGTCATCCTGCATTGACCGTTCTTGTCTTCCTCAGTGTGTGGGAGATAGTGGGCCAGCAAGGCGGAGGGCTCTCGGTCCTGCGCACCTTTCGGCTCATGCGGGTGTTGAAGCTGGTCCGCTTCATGCCAGCCCTCCAGCGCCAGCTTGTCGTCCTCATGAAGACCATGGACAACGTGGCCACATTCTGCATGTTGCTGATGCTCTTCATCTTCATCTTTAGGTGAGCACTTCCCAAACCCCATCATGAGGTTGCTTTGAGCTTTTAGTTGGAATCGCGTGGTGGCATGAAGAGATGGCAGAGTCTGTACCAGGACATAGCTGAGCTGAATGGTCCCATGAACAGCGTTGCTGGCCAACACTGGCAGTGGTTTGCTGCTCTGACTAAATTATCTTAGTTGGCCAAATGAGACATTTATCTTTGCAAGATGATTTACAAGGAAAATCTTTCAGGCTGGACCATTCCTTGACATCACCCCAAGACACCCGTCCCATTACTTACTGAGTAGCCTGGTGCTAAAAATACTGACAAGGCGAGGGTGATGTTCCTAAAAAAGTCAGATGTGGTGGTGCTTGTGCTCTTGCATGGCCTCTTCTGAGAAGTGGAAATGTTAGAAATAGGTTTGGCACAACCCCATATTTTTAGAGTTTGGTTTAGATCTTGAGAAGAGCCTGTCTCTTTCTACAGCCAGCTATTGTGTTCCAACAATCCAGGCAGTGGGAAGGCTGGAGAAAGCCAGTCTCTTCCATGGAATAATGTCCTTTCTTCCAGTAAGATGTTTCACTCCAAAACTGCCATTTGCAGCTGTGGTGCTCAGCAGAGCTGTAAATAATTTGATTATTCAGGTTACTAGCAGAGAGCAGGGAAAAGCAGATTATTCTTTTAGTATCTATCTATAATGAAGGGTATTCTGTTCTCTTGTCAAAATCGAAAAAGCTGCTTCAAGTCCCCTGATATGTCTTATTCAGGCATTTCACAGAAGCCCTTTTTGTCTTCCTAATTCAATTGAAGCATATTTTGCTGAAAATGTGTCATTGCAAAACAGAAAGTCAAAACATTTTGTTTAGAAAATGTTGAAAGGCAATGTTTTGACTTAAAAAAAATGAAGCAGAAGAAAAAGAAGGAGCAGACATACTTTTTGGTTGAAACTCCTTGACAGATTTGACCTAAATTCGCAACTGGTTTGCCTGATCTCAAGGCATGTTTTTCAGTGAACAAAGGATTAATCTTTACAACAACAACAACAACAACAAAAAAAAAACAGAAAAGGAATGGCCCAGGTAAAATGAGGAGACAGCCCTGCTGTATCCTTAGTGGTTTGTATTGTGGTCCCCTTGTGAGCCCCTGCTTCCCATCTTGTGCAGCATCCTGGGGATGCACCTCTTTGGCTGTAAGTTCGCTTCGGAGCGGGACGGCGACACACTGCCCGACAGGAAGAACTTCGACTCCTTGCTCTGGGCCATCGTCACCGTTTTCCAGGTACAAAATGGAAAATGCCACAACTGATGGGCATTTTGGGATTGCAAAGACTGTGGTTGTTTTCCAAAGCATCTGGCAGAGCTTAGTGAAGCTTCTTTTCGTGGAAAAGAGGTGACCCAATACCACATGGGGGCTTTCAGATGCTTTTCCAGGCCAAATCAGAAAGCTGATGAGGAAGGGCTGCTGAGGCAGGAAGTTCTTACATGTGCAGAGTATGGGCTGGGTGTGTGAAAGTAAGTGTGGTGGGTGAGGATGGAGAGGAGGAGATCAAGACCTTTTGTAGAGATATTTTGACAAATAATGAAATCTGTTTTAAGCCTATAGTTGATATGTGCAGTTTTTTGTTCTAGCAGCTTGGGGCTTTGTAACTCTGGGATCTGTGAAGGACTTTGAGATGTTCTGGCTGACCAAAGGAAAGGTCTGAGCAATGCAACACTCGCTCCCTTCTGGCTGGGCACATCCATGGGCGTGGGGGCGAGTAGGGGCAGTTTGCACAGTGGCCTTATCAGTAGCTTGGGAATCACAGTTGCTCTGGTCTTGTCTCTTCTCTGGCTCAGAAGATGACTTGGGCTGGATTTATATTCTGATGGTTAGAGCTACAGTGGATACCCCAAAACCAGGATGCTTGTGTGGCCTGTCCAGAGTGTGGGTATCCAGCATGCTGTTCTCCATCATCTCCTTATTCCTGATACTCTTCCTCTGCAGATTTTGACCCAAGAAGACTGGAACAAGGTCCTTTACAATGGCATGGCATCCACCTCATCCTGGGCTGCTCTCTACTTCATTGCTCTCATGACATTTGGGAATTATGTTCTCTTTAATCTGCTGGTCGCCATCCTGGTAGAGGGTTTCCAGACAGAGGTAATGTCCTCACACTTGTGCCTTTGCTTTCTTCTAAAGTTTCAGGGCTTCCAGATCCTGGAATTTGATTTCTGAGATGGACAGCAATACCTTGAGAAGAGTGGTACAGGAAAAAAGTGGGGTAAAATATTAGGTCCTGTTTCTATTTTTTCTTCTTTTTCTTTTCTGTAGCCATGGTGCAATTTAATACAGCAAACCCTCTAAATGAAGGGCTTAAATGAAAAGCATTGTTAGCATTAATGCAGGAGTGGGAATTGAGCAGTGAGTCAGGCACTGCGGATGGGATCACTGCTCTGACAGTCTCTTTGAAACAGTTTTCACCGTGTTTGTCAGCCAGATTAAAGGCCCCTCCTGAAAACTTACGCAGGCTGGGAAGAGATTAGTGACACGATTATCTTTTTTCATGGTACGCATTCATGGAGCTCTTCCTGTTTCCAGCCCTGCAATGCTCTGCATATTTCAAAGTACATGATTTCTGGTCTCTGCCATCTGCTTCCTTGGGCTGGGAGTTTCCATGAGACAGTTTCCAACTGTCCAACCTGGAGTGAGTGAGCATGTCACCAAGTGCCCCTCAGAGCAGGGGACCTGCAATGTCCACACACTCCTGCAAAAGTTGTCTGAACATCCATAAGGGGAAGGGAGCCTTACACCCTGCCCAAGGGGTTGATTTCAGAGGTAAATAGAATGTAGAAGTTCTCACTGGGATCTGCTTGTATAGGCTGTGCCTTCTACACACTGTCTGATTTTTATAAGCATTCTAGAGTGACTAAATATTATTTAAGATTTGTTGCATATGTATTACAATATCCTGCCACCCTATGAACAGAACTGTTTTTATTATCATTACTATTTTTAGAGCAGAGTTTGGAGTTAAATTAATGGAGTCATCCCAGGAGATAGCAAGAAGAAATATTTTTTCTTTTCTTTTTTTTTTTTGTATCATCTCTCTCCATGTTGGTACTTTTCTTTTTTAACTGTTATTGTTGTAGTTGTTTCTGTCTGTAAATCGCCCACCACCACTCAGCCAAAGGAAAGATCACTGCCAGGTTCTCCCAAATGGCAAAATGTTCCCTTGCCTGAGTGAGAAGAGGTACAAAGCTCCTTGTCTGCTCGTAGTGACAGCTGCGAAACCCAACCTTTGTTCTGTCTGGCAAATTGATTCTCTGAAGGTCACCAAAGTGGGAGATCATCTGCTGCACCCGCTGTGCAGAGAAAAGGACTCAGCCTTTAAATGCGGCAGCCCTTTTGCCAGTCCCTGGCCTTCAAGGGAGGCTGACACCTCTGCTCCTTGGCTCAGCCTGGTTTTCCATGCTAGAGCGTTCCTGCCGGCATGCTCCCGCTCCACCGCTGCCGCGTGCCTCTTCCCTGGGCAGCAATTTATCCCACGCTCGCTTTGTGGCCAGCTGTGCCATGGTGCAGCTCCCTCTAAATTCATGCACTGGCTTTGATGTGCTGTGATTTTATTCCACTTACTGTGTCCTTGTGGGTATGTCTACCCTGGAGTCAGGGAACTGCCTGCAGCACTCCCAGATTTGCTCTTGGCTGTTTTCTGCAGCAGGGCTGCCCCATCACCTGCCCCTGCAGCTCCTCTGCCAGGGCAGTGCCAGGCTGGTCCAAGCCAGCTCCCTCATATCTGTGTAAGCTGCAAGTGTGCTTTAAGTGCTGTGTAAATCAAGGAGTAACTGATTTGGGAAAGCACTGAGACAGCCTGAAGGCAATGATACTCACCCCAGCATTGAGGTGTGAGCACAGGGGCCAGAATCCTGCAGCCTCTGAAGACCAAACTGTCTCTGCCAGTCCTGCTTAGCTGTGGCAATTTTAATGAACTTGCACCGTATTTCTCTAATTTGTGACTTTGATTAATGTGCTATTTTAAATCTTGGGCTTTGATGATGGCTTTTTAATAATAATCTTCCTTCCACATCCTCGTTATTCTGAGTTCTCCACATTCTTCCAGTAAAGTGCAATGGGACCAAGAGATCCCTCAGCTCAACCTGAGCTTCCCGCAGCAGGCAGGGAGCAAATGTCTCTCGAGGTCAGGAGTGAGGTCGGGCCTTGCTGGTTTATGTTTATTCAGCTTTGCTGCTGTGTAGCTTTGCGAACAGATCACGTTCTTATTTTTGCAAGCCAGCACACAGAGGATCCTCTGCTAAGCAGAATTAATAGAGAGATCATCTCTCGCTGTAAACAAAACCCGGCATCTCCCTCCCGTGATTGCTCTTGACTCTTCTCTGTTGGGTTTGGGGTTTTTTTGTTTTTCCATTCTCCTTCAAATTTCTGGGCTGAAACACAATCCTAGGACTGCTGCCTTTATCTCCCTGGTCCTTGAGTGCCTTTCCTCAATCTGCAAGCACCTCGTTAATTTTAGTGCATGGCTTTGCAGCCTCAGTTGCCAGGCAGCAGATGTATATAAGCAGTTGAGAAACTAAAAGAACTTATTCCAAACTTTAAATATGGAACAATATATTTTGCAGGGTTGAGTTTCTTTTTTTTCCCCCTTTTTTCGCTTTTATTTGGTAACCTGCTTCTCTCTTGCAAGAGGCATATGCAGGACTCTATGCCACGTGGTTATTTTTGATGGCACATTTCCTGATTTAACTGGAACCTGGTGTTGGTGCGGAGAAGGTGAGCAAGGAACTCCATTTGATCAAGCTGCTAATTAGAAATTGCTGCCTGACTATCAGGTCCCTGCCTTAGAGATTTCACTCTGAAGCAAGGAATGACTCCTCTTAGTCAAGCATAAAGCTCCTCTCCCGTGGGACTTCCTAATAGTATTATCTCCAAAGTATATTCTGCCATTGGTATTCCTCCCAGTTTGTGTCCCAATACCCCAGTCTGTTCTCACTTCTGGGTTTGTTCCTTCCCTTCCTTTGTGCTCCCCTCTCTTCCTGGCACCCAGGTCCCCCAGCCTCCCCATCCTTTTCTCTGCAGGACACTTCCTGCTCTTTGGAGGTAGCATCCTTGGAGAAATACGGATGTTGGCTTCTTCTGGGCTTCCACCAGAGGGAACAGTCCCTTCTCATACAGTAGAAATTTTGGATGGTGTTTTTCTTGCATCCCTTGCCTAATGCATTCCTGCCAGTTTCAGTAGTATTTTCCTTGGGAAAGGAAAAGTTTCCATCTTTTTTCTTTCAATAGCTTTTCCATGTCTCTCTCTGTTACAAGCAAAGACTTTAAGTTAAGTGTCCACCACATTGTAGGAAAGTCCTTCTTAAAATCTTCATCGCAGCCTAGGCTGGGATGAGTTTTGTAACCATTTAGCAACCAGAGGAAATATCCATTGCCCTGGAGGCAAGAAATTAAGCTGGTGGGACTATCTATGCCCTTCTGCTGCAGCATGTAACCTCCTCCAGCCCCGTGGGCAGCTGCACTGCTGAAAAGTGAGGAACAGTGGGAGAGCTGCCCCTGAGGATGGGGAAACACAGCAAGGTGGAAAATGATGTGTGTTTTCCAAAGGCTGACTTCTGGTGCTGTGAACTGATGTTGGGGCCACTGATACGGCAAAGCACCCTGGGACAAGGCTGTGCCCTTGTGCCTGCAGACTCCTGGTTTAAACTGCTGATTTAAATGAGTGTCTCCACTAACAGGGCTGAGGACGGATCTGACCTCAAAGCAGATTGTGTGTCTCTCCTTAAATTAGGTATTTCACCTGGCTGCAAGAGCACTGATATTGTGTTAATCAAACATTCATTAAAAGCCTCCGTTGCTGCTTAATGAAGGTGTAATAAATAAAGATGCTATTATACAGCTGCAAAAAAAAATATCATGTTTTCAATAATTAGATGGTGTTTCATTAGCACAATTATCACTTAGGAGCTGAAGCAAGCTCTGATCGAAACACTTAATTTAAAGGTAAGGCTGGTCCCTTCAAAGGACTTAATTCCATCTGAGTTCTTTCCCTTCTTCCTGAGTGGAAATGGAGCAGGTGTCCCAGCCCAGCTGTCCATCATGGCCTCACACTGCCCTTCTCCTCCTTTCCTTCCTCCTTCCCTGCCTCTTCTCACGTGTTTTTTGATTCCCCACTCAGTCCTGCTGTTGAAACTGTGAAAATTGAACCCCACCTTCCCCTTCCTCCCCCCTCCCTCCCCCCATTTCTCCTTTAGGAGATCTCCAAGCGAGAAGATGCGAGTGGGCAGTTAAGCTGTATTCAGCTGCCTGTCGACTCGTCGGGGGTATGTACGGTACATCCCACTGCCACCGTGGTTGTCTCTCATGGTGCCTGGTCACACACCGTGATGCTGTTCTCATTGTAGTAGCTGTCATTCTTTTGGGGTTTATTTGGGTGTTTGGGGAGTGTTTTTGTTTTTTCTTTCCTTTTTTAGTCATCCTCATTGTTGAGTCAGCCCTGATTTTAAGTCCCTTCCTTCTCTGAGGGAGCCAGGTAAATTAAGGTGGGTGCTTCGGAGTGGCTGATGTGGCCACAGCTCTTGCTGACCCCTTTCTGGATGCCTGCCCTGGGAACGGCTCCCCACGGGGCTGTGACAGCCTCTCCATGGCACAGTCACATCCTGGGAACTTCCCTAGGGATGTGGACGGTGATGCTGATTGCTGAGCGTGCCTGCCACAGCTCCCTCATGTAGGCAGAGGAGGATGCCCAGGAGTGAAGGGACCTGGAATCAAGCCTGTTTGTGGACACTTGTGTGTGGGAGCCCCGTGCTCTGCAGGACAGGGTAGGGTGGCGGCAGCTGCGCCGTGGTGTGTCTCTGAAAGGCTGGTTGGAATGCTGGGATTGCCGGTGAGATGTCACATTGCAGCGCAGCCAGGATGTGAAGTGGTGCCGTTCAGGTCGGAGGAAGCCACGGATTTCCAAAGTGCAGCACACCCCAAACCTTACCCTTTTGCCAACCTCGTCTTTCTCTTTACCACTCCCTTCCCTTTCTGTCCTTTCCAAGAAGCCTGGCTTTTCCCTCAGCCCAAAAGCCCTTTCCCCTCGTATCCCAGTGTGTCAGTCCCCTTTGGTACAGGCTGGTTTAGCCGTTGTACTGCCTGGTCCATCTTGACATACCCTCGTTTCCCGAAAGGATTTTAACTCCCTGTTCTCTCCTAACCCCTTTTCTATCCAGAAAGGCAAACTGGGAGTGCAAGAACAGGTAAAGGGCAGCAGCCCCAGATGTGAGATATTTGCCTGCACCATACTGAGTCTGGCACGTGGTGTTTGGGAGTTCACTGTCCTCCAGACGCGTGGGGTTTGGTGCTGGGGAAGGGGGTGGGAAGTCCCCATGTAGCTCTGCTTTTCCATCTCAACATTCATCTCATTGTGCCCCCTTAAAACTTTCCTTTGGGCTGTTAAAGAGCACTCCAGGAATACAAATCATGTAAAATTCTTCCCATTATTTATTTCTCTTTAATAACTCATTAGGGAGAATGAGTAATTCCTGGCAGGCCCGCTAACAGGCCGAGTCTCCGTGGGGAGTGTACCTGGAGCCAGCTGGAGCCCCTGCTCATACAGACACGGGTCTGACTCCAGCAAAGCACAGGCCAGCCTGACTTTACTGCTCCCCCTTGCAAGGTGCATTCCTGACCTTCTCAGGCTGCGTCCTGCAGGATGAGCTTCCCTGAATAGCACAGAAGTCCTGGATCATCAGGAGGGGAAATTTTTGAGCCAACACTTCATGTCACACTCTCTTTTGCCTTGAAAATGTGTCTGAGTATCCAGTCTGCTTGGAAAAAGTGTATTTAACAGTTTAGTAACCCCACTAAATAGGGGGACAGTATTGGGCTCACCCTTATGGGGTTTTGCAGAGGTTTTGAGGTGCAGGGCACTGACTTGTTTTGGATCCATCTGTTCCTCCTGTTCTACACTGGGGTCCTTCTGTAATTTTTCAATCAACAGATACCCGAGCACCAAACCTCAGCAGTGCTGGCCAGGGCTCCAGGGGATGCAGCTTAACCTTGGTGGGGTTTTCTGGGGCTCCTGGGCTCTCACAGCTAAAGTGAGGGTCTGCTTGGCTTCTCCCATCCCAGCATCTCCCCTCTCTTCCCATCTCTCCTCCATTGTGACAGGGATTGGTGCCCTTTGCCAGAGCAGTGGTTTCAGCTGTGAATCCTCCTCTTTTTGGATGGGTATCAATTATTCTGGCGAGCACCACTGCCCGTTGGGTGTATCCTGACTATACCACACCCTAAGTGCCTTTCTGCAGTGCTAATGGACAGAATCAGGGTGACCCACAGGGACATCCCTAATCTGGTCTGTGCCACAAGACCAAGCCTGGGCACCATGCTGTGAGCAGTGGTAAACGTCATCTCGCTCTGCCCAAGGATGGGCACTTGTCAGACCAGGCAGCTCTCGCTCAACCTCCGATGTTTGAAATGATACAGCAGAATTTAAACTCCTCAAATAATCCAGCATAAATCCCCGAAACTTCTGCTCCTCTTGTGTGTGGCAGCTGGGAGGCGAATGGCCAGTCATGGCAGTTGATGTTGGGTTGTGCCACTTGGATCCTCTTGGTGCTGATGGGGCATCTATCGACACATGCACATTAGTCATGTTGGAAATCTGGGGTCCCTTGTGCCCTTTCTGAACTCTGGATTGCTCCATCAGTAGAAAGAGCCACACACAGGGAGTTTTAAGACATGGAGACATTATTAGGGTCATTTGTCCACAAATTGCTCCTCAGATATCTGTCCTTTGCTAATATTTGCCCCATGTGCAATTCCAGCAGTAAAAATTAAGCAATGGTTTGGTTTTTTCTGATCCCTTTCTGGGACCGTGTTTGGAGCCAGAGGCAATCCATCTTTCCGGTAGGAGGTTAATTAGTCTGTGGTATAAACCTGTGCATGCATCGTTTTGTGAAAGGTGGTGTTGCATTGTGGTACGAAGTTTAGTGGATCCGTAGGTGTGGTGTTGGAGATGGGAATCCGTTTTTGCAGAGGGATGTCCATGCACTGTGTCCTATCACTCTCTTGCTGAAGCCCTCTGTTTTGCTCCAGGGTGATGCTTCCAAGTCCGATTCCGAGGGGGATCTCTTCCCCCGCAGCCTGGAAGAGGAGGGAGGACTTAAGAAAAACTTGTCAAATCCAGCCTGTGAGTAATAACCCCAGGAGGACAGGCCCTTCCACAGAAACCTCAATTTGCTGTGAAGACAATGTGTCCAAAAGGAAAAAGCCCTCCTGGAGAGAATGCTGTAATCCCAGCTGTGGCTTACTTGACATTGCAGCAGGCTTGCAGATGGGGGTGGGAATTTGGGATGCAGACAGGGAAAGATTGCATTTGAGCTGTAATTTCCCCACCAAAGCCAAGGTCTAGGCTTTTGAGGTGTCTCTGCAGGAGGACCATAGGAAAGGAGGATGGAGGGAGCAGGCAAGGGGAAGGAGGTTGCCAGGGCTGGAGCTGGTGGTTGTTGGTTTGGGGGTTGAGGGACAGCAGATGACATTCTTTGTCTGCTCTCCTCTCCCACTGACACCTGATCCCATTGGCACCTGATCCCATTACTCTCTGACATCCCCCTGCCAGTCTGAAGGACAGGCTCCCAGCTCTCCAGTAGGGTTTCTGGCCCACATCCCCCTGGTGCTTGGAGCAGAGCCATTCTCATGCAGCTGCTTTGCCTGCCCGGAGAGCAGGTTGTAGATGTGCCCCTTGAGGTGTGCCACCTAAAACCCTGCTTGTGTCTTCCAGTGATGGCCCTGAGCGAGCACCCGGAGCTGAAGAAGAGCCTGACCCCGCCACTCATCATCCACACCGCTGCCACACCAATGCCCATGCCCAAGAGTGCCATGTTCGGGGACGCAGCGCAGGGCTATGAGTCCCGCCGGGCCAGCGGCGTCTCTGTGGACCCCGCCATCTATGAGCTCAAGTCCCCGGTACTCGCATCACCTCCTCCTGCGGATGTTCAGTGCGTCCGTGGGGCTGTCTGTCCACCCATCTGCCCCAGCAGCCTGGCACGGGGCGAGTGGCACAGGGCTGATGCTCTCTCTGTCCCTGTCCTTCCTGCAGCCCAGCACCCGCAGCTCCCCGCACAGTCCCTGGCGTGCCAGCAGCAGCTGGAACAGCCGCCGCTCCAGCTGGAACAGCATCGGCCGGGCCCCCAGCCTCAAACGCCGAGGGCAGAGTGGCGAGCGCAGGTCCCTCCTCTCCGGGGAGGGGAAGGAGAGCTCAGAGGAAGGGGAGAGCTCGGATGAGGAGCACTCCAGCCGGGCCGGCAGCTTCAATGGCTCTTTGCCTCATCGCATGGAATCACTGGAAACAAAAGGGTCCTTCGACCTCCAGGATACCCTGCAGGTGCCTTCCCTGTACCGGACCAGCAGCATGCACAGCACCCGAACCTCTGCCTCCGAACACCAGGACTGCAATGGGAAGACCTCTCCAGGCCTGCTGCTGCACCAGCTCCACTTGGATGACCCCCACCCAGATGGTGATGAGTGTGATGATGAAGGCAACATGGTAAGGAAATGCCACATGTTCATTTTGGGCTCTTTTTTGTCAAAATGATGCTTGCCCCTGTCTTGGGAGCACACAAGTGGGTGCAAAGCAATGGCCCATTGTCAGGATTAGGTCTCACCATCATCACCAGACCAGACAGAGAGTCACCCAGAAGGCCTTTGGGCAGTGGATGCTGTCAGAAATGGATTGGGATCATATTAAGTGTTTCAGTGAAGTATCAGATGGCTCATGATGGAGAAATCAGGGCAAAACTACCCACATTCCACTAAAACTTAAAAAGTGAAGGCTATCTGTTGGAAATATATGCTTTTCTGGGTTTATTTTTTCATTGTTTTTCAAAAAACTTCATAGCAAAGTGAGTAACTTTCCCTGCTTTCCAACTATTATTCAGTTCTCTGTCCCCACAGCAGCAGCAAACAATTTCTATTGACATCAACAGGCAAGGAAAGGAAATTTCTTGGCCCCCCATTCCCATGGTGGCATTAGTCACAGGGAGACAGTGGTAATTTCAGAGGCTTTGCATTAATTTCCATCTGAAGAGGCATTTTGCCAATGAGCATCTCTTTCATGGGCCTGAAAGAACCATTTAGGAAATATTAGCTAAAAAGACTGTAAGCAAGGGTTCTTGTTTTGGTTTTTTTCACATGGTTGTTTGTATCTTAAGGGAATAAAAGGAATCTGGCTGCTTTTCCAAAGTTGTTTGCATGGCTGGCAGAGCAGGGCTTGAGCTGGGTAGCAGAGTGTCACAGTCCTGGCTGTCAGATGTGTGTTGGGATGTCCCTGGGCTAGTTTTGGAGTGTTTCCTGCTCTTTCAAGGTTAACTCTTTCTTTGATTTTATACCAAGTTCTCAGGCTTAAAAATGTGATGGTCTGATGTGTCATCCCTGGGCAGGGGTAACTGTTTGTGCTGGTGGAGCAGATGGGTTTTGGGTAGAGCCACGTGATGGTAGCAGAGGCTGTTCTGTGGCAGCCTGTGGACATGATTTTACTGTATTACACTGAGTTTATTGAATGAAAATGGAATTGGGATCATGTGAAGGGATGGAAAAGGCAGCGTTGACTCCAGAGTCCTTCTGGTCCTTATGGGAGAAGAAAGAGAGTTAGTAGTGCTGGCAGAATGGAATCATTCAGCTGTGAACTCCCTTTAAAAAAAGCCATTATCCCATTACATCTCCAGTATAGATCCTCAGCTTGGGATTTTTACTGATTGTCTTAACCTGGTTTTTGCCTTCCATAAAATGAATTAAATTTTTAAGAAAAGGAGCAGCAATTATTTTAGGAAAAAACACTATTAAAAGTGATCAAGAGACCATGCTCTTTAGTGATAGCTAGGGATTTTTTTCCCCTCCAACATTTGCTGCTTTTTCCAGCTCACCTGGTCCAAAAATCCCACTGGTCCCTTCCTTTCCCCTCACAGGATCGAAGCCAGCAGCCCCCCTTGTTCTGGATGTGGTGTAGTGGGACTTGTCCCTCCTCTCCTGTCCCACCCAGTCCCCATCCCCAGCCAGTGCTGACAATAAGCTCTTGAATAAGATTTTTAATCGTTATTATGGCAACTACTTTTAGAATAAATGAAATGTCATCCTCTGTGTACCGAGGTCTGGCCACAGACCAAAAATCCCTCAATCCCTTCCCATGCAGTGGTGAAAAGGAAATTCCTAGGGTAAGAACAGACAAAATAGGGTAAATAAATTGTGCCCCAGCCCAAGGTATGGCCACGAATTGGACACTAGCAGCTGGCTGGTGCCTTTCCCCATGCTCCGAAATGTGTCTTCACTGAAAATCACTAAACCAGATGGATCAGAAAATATTGCTTAGATTAGCAAAATGAGCCCCTAGGTTGTGGAGCTTCCCTTTGTGATTCCCTCCTGACATTGGGGGGGGTGCTTTGTCCCTAAGTCAGCCTTGACAAAGTCAGGCAAAAAAAATTGCATTTTAAATGGAAAAAATTAAATACAAAACTGCCCGGCAACAAAAGAAGAGAAGAGCTCAACTGTTACTCAGATCAAAGTAATCCTAAATATGCTCTTCTGCATCAAAGCTTCACATCCCTCCTTGCTGTCTGGTTTTGATTGCCTCTGTGCAGAAATTAAAGGAAGTGCAAAAGCTTCATCTGGATTTCCCAGGCTCCCACTATATTAGTGCTGCTCCACTGCCTTCAATGAGCTTATTCTGAATTTCCATCCCTCTGGGGGGCCAGAATCAGGCCCCTGGTAGCTCTGCTCCCCAGAATTATGAAATCACTGCAGACAGGAAGAAATTTCACAGAGAGAGCAATCCACTGCCTGCTTGGGTTCACGTGGCTGTGACCAGGATCAGGGATCTGCTGCCAGGTCTTTGTTGTTTCCGACTGCTGGATTTTGGATGCTTTTGGGTGCTTTCCACCTAAATTACTGAGAGCTCAGAGCAAAAAGTGAGGAAAATATTGAATATGCAACCAAATGTGTCCCCTCCTCCCCAAAAATGCATTGAATTTTGTGATTGCGGCGCCTTTCCCTTTGCCTATTCCACTTCTTTTCTGTGGCATGTGGTCCAACTACTCCCAAACTCTCCCAGCCTGTCCCTGTTGCATATTAAAATTAAATAATCAGGTCCTGAGTGCCTCCATGCAGCTTCCAGCTTGCCTGGAGGTCCGCTGCTGCTCACAGAGTGTTTTTCAGCAGTTCCCCCATCCTTATAATAAATCTTTTATAAGTCTCAGCCTCTCCCTTACTCTGAGGGGTGCATCAGTCATCTTTTAATGCCAACTGCCTTTCATCCTGCCCTCAGAAGTACATTAATATCTGAAATTCCTAAAAAAAAAGACAGCTATTTATCAGGAGCTCTCGTTGCTGTGGGATTGAGGGGCTCCTTTCCCACTGCTGCCTGTTAGCACTCAGAATCTCCCCATGTCCTGGCACCTGTGGTGGGGGCTTTGGATGGAGAGGTTTTTTCTAAGTCACTGGCAACTGAATTAAAGAGTAGTTTTCTTCTCCCCCCACAACTTTATTCATCCTGTCCAGGTGTGTTTTATGAACAAATAGATATGATTTGAGCCCCATAATTGATATATCACTTTGAACATAATGCAGGCTTAAACAGCAATCAGCCCCATTGTCAGCACTCGGAGCCTGCCTGGACCTTGCTGGGAAAGTATTGGATGGGGTTTAGGCTGGAAACACTCAGGGTCTATTTCACAAATGTCTCACATTTGGCTCAAATTAACTGGACTGTGCTGTTCCACTAGTCAAAATCTGGAGTAATTACTTGGAGTTTAGATTCCTGGGGATGTACTTGGCCCTGCACAGAGCATCCTGGGCTGAGCCCCGGTGCTTGCCCTTTCTCTTACTCACTGAATAGAGAGACATGATGGAAGATCACTTTTTGCCTTTGTTATCTGATTTAGCCCATGAACTGCGAGCTGCAACAATTAGCCAAACCCCCAAAATATCTTTGGCATTAAAATTGGACAAAAGGAATATAAAGAAGCATTCTGTGCTGCTGACGCATTACCATTCACTACAAATCCCCTTGATAAGTACCAGAACTGCTTTGAATAATAGATACTTCTGGAAACCTTCCAGCTCACAGAATGAACTGGACCAAGTTGCATCTATTACTCCATGTCCAGAGGCTGGGATAGCAGTCACTGTTCTCACCACAACTTTGAGCAGACACCCAATTTTTATCCATTTATTTACCTTTGTTAAATCTATGGATAATTAAACTAACTAGGCTGCTTGAAGGGATAACACAACCCCAAGGATGCATGCTCTATTAAATACAATTTAGAGAGAAGGGTGCCATTCTGACTCCTTGCCTGCAGCTGGAATAGGGATGTGAGAACATCCAAGACAACCAAAACCCCACTGGTGTGTGGTCTGTGTGTGTGTAGAAGTGGAGGGAAGGGATGGATGGCTGAAGGAGCAGGATAGAAAGATCTCACTTTTTGTTTGTTTGTTTGTTCATTCTATGATTCTATGATTATTTAAACTTTTCATATTATTTTCCAAAAGTGATTTTCGTTTTCTGAAGTGTTCAGGTTGTCACCAAGGGCTTTCATTTAAACAGACTCCACACTAGTTATTCCCTATCACTAATCAGACCCCTGGGTGGGTTCCTATAGGAACAGAAACGGCTTCCTTCATTCCACTCAATTACCCTAAGAAATTCCATTTTTACAGTCCAGACTACTCCAAGTGTGAACCATTTGGCTCCAAATGAATCCCCCCACTCCCTGTTTCAAAGATGAAATAAATAAAAGTTCCTCAGTCCCAGGGTGTGGGTGCTCCTGGGGTGTGAGTGGCCATTCCTGCACTGTCCTTCACACCCCTCTGCATCCTCATGGCCCTGAACATCTCTAGAAGAAACTTCAAAGAGCCCATGCAGGCACGTTCCCAGGTCTGCCCATCCAAGCCCAGGTGGTAGCAGAGAAATAAGTGTAATGAAAAGATCAAGGATTGGTTTTTATTTATCTGTAAATGCAAAGCACTGAGCTGACATTGCACGCACTGGTCTGTGTGGTTATCTTTGGTGCTTTGATGTGGAAGGGCTGGGAAAGCCCTTGTGGGCTGGGCAAGATGTTGGCTTGGCTTTTAAGTGTTGTCTGCGCACGGGGTGCTAATGCTGCAGTGTCAATGGGATTAAAGATCCCAACTTTCCCTCAGAGACCTAGGAATGAGAAGGTGATAAACTGAAGTCAGAGGCTGTTGCAGATGGGTGAAGCTTCCCCTTGATGTCCACTTTTTGGTGTCTTCAGTTGACTTTTTGTCCAAGGCTTTTGCAGTCTGCCCTCCTGACCTGAAACGACCTTGCAGACAGTCTATAGCATAAGTATGCGTGGCTGAGGATGTGCTGTGGTTTCAAGTAGGAATTAATTTGCGGGAATCGGATGGCCCATGTTCATGCAGGTCAGGCTGGCCACGATGTTCCCTTCTGACTTCATAATCTCCCATCTAATCTGTTCATGCTGAATGAGAGGCAGATGCTTGCCATTGTGTTCCTGGATCAAAACTCAGGTCTCAAATGACTTCTTCAGTGGTGCATGGACACAGGGCTTGCCCCAGCCTGCAGCAGAAATTCCTCCCTCTTCTCCCCTTATAACCCCTGACATAAACATTATATATTCTTTTAAAAAACCCAAACAAGAAAAAAATGCACAAAAATACCTCAGAAAACCTTAGAAGATCCAGGCAAGCATCTGATGAGTATCTAAAGGGACTGATGGTGATCAAAGTGGGTTATCAGTCCTTTAGGCAAGGATTTTATTTGTCAGGTTTGTCCTCTTGGATAACCATGTGCCAGACACAGTTACCGTGCAGAAGTAGAAGCAAGACCAAACCCCGTGAACTTGCAGTACTGGCACAGCCCTCACCTAGCTGCCAGAGCTCTTTCCCCTGCTCAGCGGGGTCTTTTGGGGGGAGATCATTTTATTTCAGCTTTACTGAGCACATGGAGATTTGTGTTCAGTGAAAAACTGCCCTGAGTCCTTCACTTGAAAATTTTGGTGGTTTATTATTTCAACAGTTGTCTTTGTGTTTTCCTCCTGGTCTGTGTGTTTTCCTCCTAGAGCAAAAGGGACCGTATGAAGGCCTGGTTACGAGCTCGGCTCCCCACCTGCTGCAAAGAGAGAGACGCCTGGTCCATCTACATCTTTGCCCCTCACTCGAGGTAAGGCAGGACTCTTGGGCAGTGCTGGTGTGCTGGGCACAGATGCCCTCATTACAGTAGCTCATCTGCCCTAGATGGGTCTCTGTATATCAGTCCACAAAACTTCTAGCCCTTTCCCTGCCAGAGCATGAAGTCGGGGGGGGGGACAGCAAGCAGCTGCTGGCTGCAGAGAGCTCTTCTGGGGTGGGCATGGCTGCAGTTTCATCACGTTCATCCTTTGTTTTGGCAGTAATGCCAGTGATCTGCAAGTTTTTCACTTCACAGAGTATGCAGAGTTTGGAGCACAGGGAAGAGTTGCTGCATTAAGCAGAAAAATCTGAATTTGCCTCTGCCACATACTTACACCACAGCAAGAGACAGTCCTTGACATCCTCAAACTGCCTCTCAGCTGGAATTCTCTGACCTCCCACTTCCCTTGCTCCCTCTCCCAGAGAACACCTTTTCCTTGCCTGCAGGCCCACGGCTCTGCCTTTCCCAAAGTTTGGCCATGCCAGGGCTGTCTGGGCTCTCACACGCGTCCCTCTGGACACTCACCCACACGCAGAGAGGGTTTCCCATGTTCAAGCTGGAGGGCCCTGGACAGCGTTCAGGTTCATTCATACGAAGATTAGAGAGATTTTCAGAAACAGACTTTGGGAAATGTAATACGGTATTATAAATCCTGGGTCAGTGTACAGCCATCTGTCACAATAAATAGCTTCTGTCCCTTTGTTCCATGTGCGCTCAACCCTTACAGGCTCACTGGGAGTATTTCTTCCTTTATTTAAGCTAAACCCAAGCACTGGAAGCCAGGTAGGGAGTCATATCCAAACCTGGTTCTATGTCCCAGTTGTGGAAGCAGCTGCTCCATTGCGAGTGACCCAAACCCCACTACGAACATTATCAGGGCTTGAAATTTGTGGCCCAGTTCCGTAGCTCGGATCCTTTTCTTTTCATGCCCCGATCTGCCCGCAGTGTGTGGCTGTGCCAGGGAGGGGATTGGGAGATTGGAGCTCATCTGCTTTGCAAACGAAGCACCCAATTCCCTTGCCATGCACTGAGCTGCTGTGTGGCTCCCCAGCCAGTCAAGCATTAATAGCTAGTCTGTGTCTACTCTTTTTTTTTTTCCTTTTCTTTCTCGGCAGATTCCGTCTGATGTGCAATAAAGTCATCACTCACAAGATGTTTGATCATGTCGTCTTGGTGATCATTTTCCTGAACTGCATTACCATTGCCATGGAACGACCCAAAATCGAGCCTCACAGTGCTGTGAGTTTCTGAGATTAAGGTTTTTATGTGCTCCTTGTGGAGCAAACACCCATGGCTTGGATCCTACTGCTGTGCACTTGGTCTCATTTTCTTCCTCTTTTTAAAATGGGAAATGCCAACACCCCCTGTGTATCCTTTGAATTACTTACAGCAGCTCTCATGGTGCCTACCCAGCCTCATTTCAAAGCGTAAGAGCAGAGCTTGTGGCCTGCAGTATATCCAATATCCCATTTCTGGAAGTATGATCCAGGTTTTAACACATGACATAGCATGACATCTGTCTCAGTTCCCTTCTCTGAGAAACCTTCAAACACTTTTCCTCTCTTAACACAATGTTCGCTACTTCCATCTGTTCACCACGGGCATGTATGTGTGGTGTGAAGGGAATGGGGGAAACTGTTCATTTCATATTCTTCTCTCCCCTTTGTGTATCAGCTTTGTTGTGACACCAGAAAACCTGAATTGATATAGGCACTGTAACGCCAGTTCTCTGAACCGCTTTGTTTTAATACGCTACGTAAGATCCCTAAAACCAGACCCTCACAGCACCAACACACATCAATCAGAGGGGCAGAATCATCTATTGCTCTTTTATTTTAGCATAGATTAGGCCTGAGATGTGATGGGCTTTTGCTGATGTATCGCACAAGACTGCTCATATCGCAATTGTAAAGAATCCTGGTTTGTTGATGTAGGCGTGTCAAGCTGTTCATTTTTGTGGATCTTCAATGTAAGACCTCAAAACTGGAGTCTTTGCTGCTCTGTGCCAATTTTAAGCATTCCCTAGTAGTCCTCCTTACTGTAACAGTTTGCCCAGCAGTCCCTCCCCTAAATCCATTGTTTTCTTTCCATTACCATGATGCACCAACTCACAGCTGCAAGAAGAGAGCAGGACTCCCTGCCAGCCAGGGAGAATCACCCTGCTGCTCCCCAAATGGGGAACCCTAAGAATGTCCCTTGGAATCACAAACTTGTCTTTCAAGCTCCTTGCTGTGACTCCTGAGAGTCACAACTCATCAAGGCTGGCTCTGAAAGGAGCTCTAGTTATCCAGGGATGAAGGGGATGGGGTGACACCTGTAAGTTAGAGGAGTCCATAGCAAAGAGGTGTAGCACGCAAATCAGTACTTCATATGGGAGAGGAAGAGGAGCTGTGGTGTTCCCTGGCTTTGGGAGAGTGCAGAGAGGAAAGGAGACAGAGACAAATGTGAGGTTGGTTCATCACCATCAGGTTATAACCAAGAGAACCAAAATGGGTCGTCTGGGGCTGGAGCTGTGCCAGACCACAGTCTGAGAGCCACAGAGGAGAAGGGGGATGCTGAGTGGTGGGGCAGAGGAGCTAGGAGGAGCGCATGGGCCCTGCATGTGCTGATGGAGCTCTAATCTGAAAACTGAGAGAGTTAGTTTAGGTTGAGTTGTTTAAAATAATTGTTCTTTGCTTCCCTGAGCTGTGGATTTTCTAACTGCTTCAAGTGAATTCTCTTTCCCTGTCCCAGTTTCAGCTGGCTTATCAGAACAGGGGATGCTGTTGCTACCCAGCATGCGCTCCCCACTGCAGAGTGCATGACATGGGCCAGGGAGATTATCCTTCAAAATAGCCGCACGCTTGCCAGGGAGGGATGCAATATCCTCCGTCTCTCCTCTGCGCTAGTGCTGCTTTATCTCCAGCTCCACAAGCAGGTCCCTACTCTCTCCCTCCTGCCCACTGCCTGCCCCCCTACCCAGTCCTTTGTGTGGCAGTCAGCTAAAGGCCAGACATGTTTCCTATCACCACTCATGCAATCACAGTGCAGGTCTAGGACCTAATGAATTACGGACCCGGTATGGAAACAAGCTACTGTGTGGTTCCTGAGTCACTTTCAGTAAATCATGAAATGGCAAGTGTGAGAGTTGCCAAGGTGTTTTGTCTTATTTAAATTGCATCTCATTTTGAGCAAGAGATCTGCATCTCTTATGGGACTGCTCTGTAGGGAGCGGAAGAAATAAATCCAGATTTGTTATTAGCAGAACTGGGTCTGGTTCAATTGTATGCATACATGCGCACACACCATCTTTCTTCCAGCATCCACCTTCTGCTGTCCATTTCTCAGTACAGGCAATCAGAGATTGTTCAGGGATTAGGCAAAAGTGTAATTTATTTAATGATCATCATTAAAAAGATAGGTTTCTGCTAACTACAGGCAGGGAACCAGTCCATGGTCCCATCTGTAATCACTAGCTGCTATTGCAGAGCAGTGGCAGTGAGGATGACATGGTCTGGTGGATAGTGCAGGGGACAGGAAGATGAGGCTGCTGGGCTTCATGCCAGGTCTAGTCTGTGGCTTGGGGCAAGAGAATCAACGTTTTGCGGGCAGGTCTCAGCTTGTATAAAACCCCAGAGCTTTGCTGGCTTTGCTGGAGCTGTGACAACTCATGCCAGTTGCACTTCAGCATCCCATGGGTCCTTCTGCCTCACAGTTTAGCCACTCTAATATTGACTTAATTTCTAGGAGAATTGGGAGCTCAGTGATATTTACACTGTGCAATGACGTCTGCAGGTATGGGGCAGGTAGAGATTTGTCAAGCATGTTTTAAGGGGGAAATAATCTCCCTGTTTCTGCAGAGGAGGGGGGAAGTGGAGGCAAATAGAAGGATTTTGGAGGCAGGTGCGGGCGGCTGCCCTTGTCCATGGTGCTGACACAGAGCCGGGTACTGGCAGTGCTGAAACATGCACAGTGTTACTGTCTAAATATTTGGATTTTCTCCTCATTATGAGCAAACAGTCCGAGGCTTGTTTCAGCACAGAAGCTGGAGAACAGTTATCAACTGCCTAAATACGCATGGGGAAATGTTCAACTGCAGAGAGCAGGCTATAAAACATTGTCTCTCATTTTCTTTTTCATAGGAACGGATTTTCCTAACACTCTCCAACTACATCTTTACAGTCATCTTCCTGACTGAGATGACAGTTAAGGTAAATGAATTTGGAGGATAAGTGTGCCTGCATTATATTAGTGATCTTTTATTACGGTGGACTTACAAAACCCCTAGGTCTACCAGCTGCGAGTGAGGTATATATTTTCCTCTCTGAATCACATTCAAATACCCACCACATGCCTTATTCTGAGCACGTTTTATATCAGAACAATTTCACTGAAGTTCCTCTTGATTTACACCATTATATGAGCAATGGGATCCTTCAATTCAGCAATCCTTCCCTATTCAGCAAAGCTCTTGAGCGCACGCTTGACTTCAACCATGCATGTAAGTCCCATTGTCTTCAACAGCCAGTTGTCCTCAACAACCTAAGCCTCTGTGTGCTTTCCTGAGGTGGAAAAGACTTAAGCACGTTGAAACATTTTGCTGGATTTGAGGCAGGAGGCTCAGAAACCCATTGCTGTAAATCTCTCTTGTGTAATTCATAATCATCTCACTGAACAATTGCTCTTTCTGTGGAAAGTTTCTCTAGTTTCTTTATTTGCAAAGCTTGTGCATGATTGCTTCAGGTCAGCCACTTTGAACCTTCTCTCCTGCAGTCTATAGGAATAAAATAAGATCAATTTTTTTTTATGCTAGAGCTAAACGTATTAAGAACAGTTTTGTGCAGGTGGGTTTATCTGCATTAAAAGTACATCACCTCTAAGGGACAACCTGGGATGATTCTGCAGTGGTATTTTCATAATTCTTTCAATAGAACACCTTGCTAGTTTGTCTAATTAGGCTCCTGGACCAGGAAGCAAATGGACTCACAGACCTGTATCTGTAAATAATGCATTCTCAGCAGGTTGCTAAGTGGAACAAACATATTAGATGCGATACTTATAATTTGTTGCAACTTGGTGTCCGGACAGGTGGTGGCACTGGGCTTGTGTTTTGGGGAGAAAGCCTACTTGAAGAGCAGCTGGAATGTGCTGGATGGGGTGCTGGTTCTCATCTCCGTCATAGACATCCTGGTCTCGATGGTCTCAGACAGCGGCACGAAAATCCTGGGGATGCTGCGGGTGCTGAGACTGCTGAGGACACTGCGGCCCTTGAGGTAAGTAGAGGCTGAGGAAGACCTCAGGGAACGTAGGACATGTGTGCCAAAGGAGAGACTGAGCATTTGTGCAAGGGAAGGGGCAGGAGAGACAAGGTCACAGTGTCTGTCACCGGTGTTATTCCAAGCTCCTGTGGCTCCACAGACAATGAGCACGCACAGGTCCTGCTGAGCCACAAGGAGCTCCAGGTGTCGCTGCGTTTTGGGACCAGCCCCAAGTGCAATAGTAAACTGATCAATGCCTCTTTGCTCATTAAAACACACATCCCCTGCTATTTGTGTTCTCATTTGCTCTGTGTAAAGTGCAGCTTAACAGCTTCTTCTTCCCTTTTCCTTCAGGCAGTCAATGGCTTTCATAACAAAGAAAGAAACTAGAAGCAGGTGGCAGATCATTTTTAAGGAAGCAGGGACTCAACTGTTGCTTAACATAGAATTTTTTTTCCCCCAGCTCACCATTAATTTTACAGAGACATTTATTTTGAAAATGGCCCAGGCAAAATGAAAGCCATTGTCCTGCTAAGTTGGTCCACCATCTCTGCCAGCAGGCAGTATTCCATGCTCCAGGGACAGGCTCCTCTTCGATAAGAATGTGCCCAAGGACCAGCCCCTTCCAAACAGGCATCTGTTTGTGACCTGTACCCCAAGGCATGAAGGTTTCTCTCCATGCTAAATGCAGTCACTCTTTAATACTATTGTTACCGCTCTTGTTATGCAGCAGCTAATAAACCTTGGTGCTCAAAGCATCTTTTTGTGCCTGTCATATCTTACTGCTGCTTCCTTCATAAAAGGTTCGCTTTCAGTCAGGATTTCCTCTTTCAGAACAGAAAATAGGACCCTGCTTCTGATAGAAGATGTTGTTTTACTATTCCTATGTGAATAATAAGGCTAAATAACAATGGTCATGCCTATACATATATCTTTCAAATATTTTCAACAGCTACAAAAGACATTCTGTTCAATTGGGCTGTGTGTTTTGTGTCTGGTGAGTTTTATGACATGAGCTGGTTTTAATAATTGTTGTCTGGACAGCTAGCACCATTGGCATGGTTCAGCTCCCTCACCATGTGAGGAGACTGTTTTCCTATGTGAATCCAGTTCTGACTTTTCTGAATTCATATGTCCCCCGGTATCTCATGTCAACTGCTGTTTCTCAGCTAGTTTCTGCCCAGTTGCTGGTTGGGTGGATATGCTCTGCTCTGCTCTTCTGGTTTGGCTGAATTTTGACCTTTGTTAAGAAAACGTATAAAATTATCTGTTTAGCTCTGGGTAAAAGAAGGATTGATTTCCTATCTCTGAACTGTGAAATGCAAGCTTCTCTTTTGATGTTCCCTGGTTAAATCGGATCTAGAGAAAGACATTTGGGTTGTGCTGAGTCCTGCTAGAGTTTGACCTGTCTGACCTGGTAAAAGCCCTGTATGTTTCTTTGTAGATCTGTAGGTCTGCCTGGCCAGGACCTGGGTCTTTTTTAACTGGAGCCTTTCTCTGTAGGCACCTATGTGCATGAAAAATCTGTGCTTATGGTGAATAATCCACTCAGTAACTGCAGGCAGGAGGAAGACCTACCATCTGGAGCATGTTCAGGATTAGGCTCTCCCATTGCTATTCCATTCCTGTTGGCATTTGATATGTTTTCTCAAGAGAGTATGTGAATGTTTTCAGCCAACATGCTGCTTTCTACTACAAAGGAAACGTAAAAAAGACAGCAACAAGCCTATTCTCTAAATATGTTCAGAATCAGTTCTGTTTCCCTGTAATTAGATTTGTAGGAAATGAAAAAGCAGCCATCAAACTGGGGGCTTTTCAGTAAGTCATAAATCTCCTCATGTGGAAACCCATCTGCCTCTGTGCTGCACATCTGGGCTGCCCTGAGCCCGCTCTGCCCATGCTGCCCGCTCTGCCTTTGCCACGGGCTGCGGCAAGTGGTGTGGGGATCACACCGTCACTGCCTGGGATGTGCAGCTGCATCAACATGGGATGACAGCTGGGACAGGTGACCTGAGGCCTCTGCACACTGTGGTTCCAGTCCCTGTGTCTGGGTGAAGTCTCTTGTGGAGGCCGAGACAGTGTTTCTCTTTACTGAGAAGATGCAGGACAAAGACCAAGAAAGTGCTCCACTCCCACCACAGAGAAGCAAACCCCGCTCCTTCTGTCCTCCCTTTCTGGGGATACTCAGGGACAGGGCTGCTGTGAGGACACCCTCAGTGAGAAGCCAAGCCACAGCTGCGTGTCACACTCAACTCAAGAGCAGTGACAGCACTTGTTGTCTCTGCGTTGGCTTTCCCATTTGATGGTCTGGAAGGGGGTTTCTTGCAAAAGACTTCCCTCATTCTGTCTCTGATTTTCTCCCATGGAAACAACCCTATTGCTTTACACAGCACACAAGCCCAGGCATTTAAAAAAACTGACCTGTGTGCCAATCATGGGGTTTTGATTGCATGATTGATTATCAGCCTCCAAATTGAATCCATGAGGATTTGAGCTCAGCTTTATGACCAGAATTCCAAAAATAAATTCACAAAGGAGTGACATTTAAAGATATTTCCATGACCCTCTGATGTTTTAGCCAATAAAGGGATTGCTTATACAATAACATTCCTTCCTAATGCGTTCAACCTGTTGTTGGGATCAAGTATTCTAGTTTAAGATACAAGAGAAATCAAAATTGAAAATGTATTCAGATTTAATGTGGGTGGACGTCAGTGCTGTTTTACTCTCTACAGAGCCTGGGCTTTGACTTCCAAAGCAGAGAGATAAATTATTCACTTTTCATACCATCGTGGTATCAAATAGTCATTTCATAGACTCTCTTCTAATTTATTATATTACAACCTTTGCTAATTTTTGTTTATCTGTGGAGTAAGGTCTTCATTAATATTGATCTGTTATTTCAACTAAGTGCTACTTCTTTTTTGGAGAGCTCTGATCAGGCTCACAAGCTTTACTCTGGTCATGGATACAGCTGGGATGAGGCTGGTGGTGGGTTTAGAGCATCTCACACCAGAGATTTAACAGGCCTGGGAATGCTGAAAGCAGAAAAACCAGGGAGAACTCAAGGGATTAACATTTCTTTACACTGAAAAAGAAAAAAAGAAGGTGTAATTTTAATTTCCCCATTTGTCATATGCCTGACGCAGACTGGAATTGTGCTGGGTGGAACCTCAGCAGGCCTACAGCTCTGGCACAGCCAGAGGGCTTTGAATCAGCCACATCCTTCAGCGATAAATTGCAGGAGTGTGGGTCAGATAATGTGAGTTTACAAGCCTGATATCAGCAGGACCTTGGGCAATACTGGTGAGGTGTGGGGATGCTGTGTGTTGACACATTGGACGTGATACTAATAATCTGGAAAGACTGAGAATTTCATTGGCACCTCTTAGAGATTTATCAGACTCTCAGGAGAGTGGCAGGAGTCTTTGCTCAGACTTGCCTTGACACTGGATCAGGCCCTTAGTCTCTCCAAGGCCTGAAGGTTTCCATTAGTAAGAACTATTATTTTTTTCAAAATCTTTTCAAAGTGTTTTCTCCCTGAAGGGCTGAAAACAGCACTGGCATGAAGCTAAACTAGTAGCAGCTTTTACCCTAATGCATTCTCATTTGAGGAATTCCCTGGTTGATCAAAACACTGAAAGAAGCCAAAAGCTGCAGTTTTTCAGCCCTTTTTTTTCTCAACACACACATGACTTTGCAAAGTCAGACAAGTAACCTGCTGTTTTCTCCCTCAGCTGGATACCACATAGTATCTCACAGGGGAAATCACTTTATTATTTCTAGAACACTGTTTCTTAATAAGTGGTGGAGAAAATTATCAACTTTTAAGTGTGGAGCCTAAATTTCTTCCTTGTTCCCCAAAATTTAAGGATGCTCCAGTAGTTTAGACCATAGACCTTCCATTTAAAAGAATCAACTTCTATTTGATCCTCTGTGACAGTGGACAGAATACATAAGTCAGAATCACTAAAGGCACCAAAGTACCTAATTCCCATTGAAATCATTGGAACTGAGTTGTTACTGCACCTCTGAGAACATGTTCTGCAGTCCTCCCATGCCTCAGTTTCCCATCTGTAGTTGGGCAGTTGTAGTATTTCACCCAAGACTGTGTGAGGGTAATATATGAGGGGTGGAAAGTCTTTAGTCCATCTGAGGAGCCAGAACAGAGGTTCAATCTCGGTGTGTCCAGCCCAAGGCTTGCTTTGTGCACTCAGACATGGCCTGTTAGGCTGCATTAGCTGGCTCATTGAGTCAGGCACACTGACCTGCTCTCCAGCTCCTCTGCTTGTTGGTCTCACCTCAGCTCTCAGCCTGGGAGCAGGTACAGTGTGGCAGCAACAGTGCGAATCTCAGGTACAACAGAGATAATTCTTTGGCTAATTCCTGTGGGCAGTTTTGGCAGCCCACACTGACCAGACTCCACTGCCCATGGGATCCCACCATCCCCTGGGACATTAGAGCTTTCTGATGCCTCCTCCATCCCACTCTCCAGCTCATTCCCTAAAACACCCAGATCTGAGCATCAGGAAAGCTGAGGTGTCCCGAATAGAGAGCCACAGCACTTACCTGGCAGAGATGCCCAGCATGAGGAATAGCAGCATCTGCTCTTTGTGTTTCATTGGTGAGGAAGTGGATAAAAATATCACCATCTGTTTCTTTCTTAAAATGGTAAGTGTTGAGTTACCCTTGACATTTTGAGTAAATATTTAACCGAAAAAAAAAGAGAAGTTTTTGCTTTTCAGGGTACTGTTTAAAGCCAACAGTTTTAATAAGAGCTGGTGCCTGTGTACTGAGCACTGCAGTTTGCTCAACCTGCAGACTCTGGGGCAAGAGAGGGCTGGTGCAGGTTGGCTGTGGTCCCAGCAGAGGTCACCCATGCTGGGCGTGTGGATGTGTCCATGGGTACCTCTGCTGGGAGCACCATGCCCGAGAATGGGGGAGAGAAAGAGACCTTGGATCCTGTCCAGGCAACAAAACTCCAACTGCACTTCAGGTGATGGAGCCAGACTTGGGGAGAAAAGGGAGACATGGTGAGAGGATTCCCGTGGCAAAAGAGAAACCCAGGCAGAAACAAAAAGAGGGGAGAGTCTGTGACACGTTTGAGTGCCAGGTGTTCAAAGAAGTCACCAGCCAGCACCCAAATGCACACAGGCACTTCCCTCCCCTGACTTCCACAGCAAACAGCCACTTCTGCCTCAGGAAAGCAGTTTCTATGGCATCAGTACAAACTGATTTACAGCACTATTGAAATGCTTAATTCCAGTTGGCATCAAGTGGAAGGAGCCATGTAACCTCTTCAGATGCCTTTCTTGGTCCCCACCTCCAGGTCGGTTAGTCTGAATACCTCATTCATCTTTCCCAGCATGGTGAGATGGCTTCTCTAAATCACATAAGACTTGTCCTTTCATTGCAATGTTGTCCTTGAGAGTATAGTACAGTTTCTACTTTTTTCTTTTTCCACCTGCTTCACTCATGAAGTCCACATTATTCTTTGCCAACAGAAGATCTGATCTTCTGTTATGAAATTATGTGTGATACCAGAGAGGAGCTAAAGAAATTAGGTTAGATGCTTGTGGTCCTGCCAGTGAAGTTTCACCTGGAGGACAGCTCTGATTCATAGCTGAGGCTGTACAAGAGGTATAAAAAAGAGACTGTGATGGTCTGAGGAGTAGCTTGGGTCTCTGTACACAGAAGCACTATAAGGACACATACAGATTTTGTTTTTATGGTGAGAGTGGTGAAACACTGGCACAGATTTCCCCAGAGAGGTGGTAGGTGCCCCATCCCTGGAAATATTCAAGGTCAGGCTGGAAAGGGCTCTAACCAACCTGATCTAGTGGAAGGTGTCCCTGTTCATTGCAAGGGTTTGGACTAGATGACCTTTCAAGGTCCCTTCCAATGCAAACCATTCTATGATTCTGTAATCACTGCAGATGTGCAGGCAGATGTGTAAGAGTGGCTGCTCCATTTCATGGACTGAGACAGGGAAATCAAGAGCCTTGCCTAAATCTATGCAGAAGGGGAACTGGGAGGCCCTCTCTCTGCAGTCCTGGACAGGCTACACACATGAAACTCTGTGTCTGTGGATGACCCAGACAAAACAGCTGAATTTTCTGGCCTGTCTCCCCATGTGTTCTCCTCCTCCTCTTCATTTTTGCAAAGCTGTAATGTGTAGGCAGAGACCCTTTCCCAACACCTCCTTAATCTCACAGGTCAGTTTTCCAGAACTGCTTTTTCCATCATGATTTTTGAGTTATTTGTCATTCTAAAAAAAATTCACTAGTGCTGTGTTCTCCATATCTTCTATCTTGATAGGAGACAGAACGGAACAGGAACAGGACTAACAGCTTCTGTGCTTACTTGCCCCTACAGAGTCATTAGTCGAGCCCAAGGACTGAAGCTGGTGGTGGAGACTCTCATGTCATCCCTGAAGCCCATTGGGAACATTGTGGTCATCTGCTGTGCGTTTTTCATAATCTTTGGGATCCTGGGAGTTCAGGTGAGTCCCCTGTAAGCCTCAGCACCCAACCTGAAAGTATAACGAGCCTTAGACGGTGCCACATCTGGGTATCTGCACCAATGGTCACAGTATAAGCCTTTGTGAACTGAAGCTGAGGTTAGGTGGGACTGAGTGTTCCTGCTCATTACAGGGGGCTGGACTGGATGACCTTTAAAGGTCCCTTCCAACCCAATCCAATCCATTCTATGAACTCCTCTCTACTTTTCTTCTAGTTATAAACTGAAGGGGAAATAGAAACTCAAAGCTGAAATTGCTGGCTTGTAAACTTCAGAGAGACCTTGACCTGGAGATTCATTCTGATTCTGACAGTTTGTGTAACTGAAAGTTGCTGAAACACAGATTTCTGAGTCTGTTTCCTGCCAGATCTGCTGGTAATATCCGCAGTCCCAGGAGTGCAGGAACCCAGGGGAAAAGTGGCAGAGTTTTCCAATGCAATTGGTTTCTCATTACCTGGGAAGAAGAGATTGCTTCCTATAAATATTCTGACATAACACTTACTTCTTTCTGAAGTTTATCTGATCTGTCACAGCCAGCTTTGGAAAGCAACTCTGTTTGGCTTTGTTTTTGGAAAGGTGTCTTATATAATATTTTACACTAATATACTGTTTAAATAATAAATACAGCATTGAAAATAAACAGAGAAGAAAATCATGCCATCCATAACCACCTCAGCAGCTAGATGGGCTTAGCACAGAATAACAGCATCCATCCATTATACTAAGCAGATTCATAAAAGTAAAGATATCCCATAAAACAATAGAAGACTCAGACATGGGAAAATTTATGCCAAACAACAAAACTTGCAGTATGCTCTTTGAATTTCCTCCCTGCTAATTGCAGTACTTTCCCTGGTGACTTGCAGTCTTACGTTAGATTGTCATGACTATTGATGTGCTTCAGTGCTGGATACAAGCAAGACTGATCCTGTATTCAGGATGCAAAATTCTCAGTTAATATTTATGTCTAATTAGGTGTAAGATGAGGCCGTAGCTATTTTCTATAAAAAGATGATCTCTCAAAGTTACAAATAGTTCTTCCATTTAAATATAACTTGGAGATCAAACTAGAAATTTTTAGTGCTATTAAAATCCTGGCATCAGAGTTTATAACAGTGTGTCCTCCTGGCAAGACTGTTTTTGGTTGTAGAGCTGCCCACAGGTGAGTAGTCATTATAAGACACAAGAAATGTGTGGATAAAACAAGTCCAGTAGGAAACACTGGTTTTCAGAAGTGCTAAAGTGTGAAGCACTGACAGGGATCAGCATTTTTGCAAACTGGGCTTTGTATTTCCAAACCCCATCAGTAGCCCTGTTACTGCTCCCATCTGAGGGGTGTTGCAGTCCAGCTCTTGCAGAAATTATATTTACAGATACTATATTAAAAACAGTTGTTTACCTTCCTGCTTAATTAAAACCTTTCTCTGTGAAGACTATATCTCCCCAGTCTGCCTTACCACGGGTAGTGTTCCTCCATGGAAAGATCAGGGAATACTTCTTTTCTTGCATCCAGAGTTTTTATGATTGCATTGAGCAGTGATTAATTTTGCATGCCTAGAGACCATCCTTCTGCTGTTGATTTCGGAAGGAAACCCATGGAGTAATGCGTGGGTTTATCTTGTTCGCTATTATTTCTACTGATATTTGTCTAGAAAAACAGATCAAACCCCATCAGTGTCTCTTCTCTGTATACCCAGGTGGTGTTTTAAGGAGCCTGGAGAGCAGGTTGCCATTTCTCCCCCGCCCCCCAACAGTAATGTCAATAGCTTCTGTCAGCAAATAAAACTAGATTTGTTGGCTGTCTGCTGGGCTTTGATACCATCCATCCTGGTAGCATCAATCACCCTGTCTGAAGCAGTAATCATCCCCTGCCACTCTCTTTTCTGAGCATAGGAAGCACCAGGTCTAGAATTAAGCATGTGGAGGATCCTGTTCCTTGTGCAGGTATAAATCAGGAGCTGACTGCCCAGGAGTTGCATCTCTTCTGGTTTAAACCAAAGGGAATAAACTCAGGATCAGGTGCCCAGCATGGGTTGGGCTTTGCTCCTTAAGCTCTGCACAAGGAATATTTTCAGTGACCTGTGCACGGACTGCAGAGCCTTATGACAGCTGGAGCACAGCATCTGCGATCAGAGAGCGGAGCAGGACTGGCAGCAGTCTTGATTCAACAAGAGGCCAGCATCACCCTCAGGGGCTCATCTCCTCTCTGAAGTGTTCCCTTGTGACCTCTAAGAGTGGAGCTTAGCTCATCACTGGGCCTCTTCAGTGCCACCTTTCCTCTGCTGGCAGAGGGCGCCTGTTATGCCTCATTTGTCGTTAGCTGGGCTGAGAGTCGCCAGAGTTGTTCCATGTGGGGTAAGAAGCCATTAGCTGGTCTGGGCCATTGGTTGTGGCTACACTTGAACTGTCGACCTAGAAGCAAAGGCCCTTACGCCAGTCTCAGATCACTGAACCAGACAACCTAATGCATGAGGTGGGTGTCCTAAATGATGTGAAATCATGCATTTGCTCATTAGGTGCATATTACACAGGCTGCTCGCTCTTTATAACCTGCATGAATGAGGCCAGTTCCCTTAACAACTTTGGTCGGCGTGGGCTGTGTGGAGAACCCCAGAGAAATGCCCATCATCTGTGGAGAAATCCTGAGGACTGAACCCTGACAGTTCCTCTCTTCTTTGTGTGTTTTGCAGCTTTTCAAAGGCAAGTTTTTTGTCTGCCAGGGGGAGGACACCAGAAACATCACAAATAAATCGGATTGTACAGAAGCAAGCTACAAATGGGTCCGGCACAAGTATAATTTTGATAATCTCGGCCAGGTATTAATAGAACGGTAATCTGCTTCTTTGCTCCTTTACCTCCTTGCCTTAAAACCTGTGCATTATTATCCCATGGGATTTTCTTACAGGGCACTGCCAGTCGCAGTAAATATTCAGTTCACATGCACAGCATTCTGTCTCTGTAAATCCCAAAGGCAGTGTTTCCAAGCAGGCATACACCTCTTTTCGGAACAGAACAAGCACATGTGGCTTCGTGGAGTACTTAATTGCTTCACTGCTACATAACAAACCAAATATATCTTGCAGAAGGGCTTGTCTAATAGAGCCGGACATTTTCAACCATCTCTGCAATGCAGCCTTATTTTAGCAGCATGGTAAGGACTAATTAGTCAGGATCAGTAGAGACCTGGAGGGTGGAAATGAAGCTGCTTTTGTCTTCAGCCCTGCGGTTTCCGAATTACTGCTCATTGCTGAGCTGGCCGCTGGCATGGATAGGTTTTTGCTGCCAAGAGAAATCTTGGTCATCAAAGTGCTCCATTATCAGACAGGTAATGACAATCCTCAGGCAGGAAAGGGCAAAGAGGAGTAAGATGTTACAAGTAAAAGAGCTTCAGTGCAACTGTGCCTAACTTTTTTTCCTTGCATTTTTAGGCCCTGATGTCTCTCTTTGTTCTGGCCTCCAAGGACGGGTGGGTGGATATCATGTACGATGGCTTGGATGCTGTGGGAGTCGACCAGCAGGTATGGGCTCTAGCAGAGCTGGAAGTAATGAGTTGTCAAAGGTCACACATTTTAGCTCTTGTTTTGCAAAGTACTGTTGGCTTCCACAGTCAAATGGGGTTACGGGGTTAGGATCGAGGGAGGTGTTTAATCCAAGTCCTGGGATGTGACAAGGAGTCCAGTGAAAAGTCTGGATTTGTACTCAACCTTTTCTCTACAGCTTTTGGAATGCAACTGGTGTAACTGTCATTAGGAGAACTGCATTTATTAGACAGTGGTTTGACTTTTTAAGCAATTTCCTCATTTCAGGAGAAATTACATGCTTTGTGGAGGTACCGGTTTTCAGTGAGGGACTTACAATGGCTGCAAAGGATGCTGCGGAACAGAGGTGGTGGTTCTGTCCTCGACACACTGTGTTTTGGGAGCATCCAGTTAAAATTTCTCAGAAGGCTCTAATTTTCAGGAAGAGCAGAGCACCCTAAGCTGCCTGAAAAGGGCACCCACAGGTTCTGTGGATGGCACAGCTGTATCAATTTGGTCCCTTTCGGTTTTTTTGAGTTCCAGCTGAAATTTGCTTTCCTCCACTTTGCAGCCAGTCATGAACTACAACCCATGGATGCTCCTCTACTTCATTTCCTTCCTGCTGATCGTGGCCTTCTTTGTCCTCAACATGTTCGTGGGGGTGGTGGTAGAGAATTTCCACAAGTGTCGGCAGCACCAGGAGGAAGAAGAAGCCAAGAGGCGAGAGGAGAAGAGGCTACGTCGACTGGAGAAAAAGAGAAGGAGTAAGGAGAAACAGATGGCTGGTCGGTAGTCTTTCCACATCTTTCTGAGTCCTGCTTGACCTTCCACACAATCCTCTCCTCCCTCCCCTCCCTGCCTCGCGTCTGGTGATCATTCTTCTCCCAAAAGCATGTCCAGCTATAAAATTTGCATGAAGGAAATAGTGTCGTTTAGGCTGAGCAAGGAGCCATGGAAGCCTTTTTAATGGCTGCATGATTTGCAATGACCTTTCCATTGGAGGTTATTTAAATTAAAATATAATAATAATCAGACCCAGAGCTTCTTGGATAGCAGAGCACAGTGTTACACAAATAGTGACAACTGCAAAGATCAGCAGTGCTGGATGGCAGCATAAATCTTCTGAGTCATGAGCACTGTTGCTGATAACTGGATTCACTATTTGGTTTATTACAGCCTTGTAATGCCACAGTGATGTTACCTGTCCCATTTATCAAGCAGGTTTATTTATTGGCACAGTAGCACCACTGCTATTCAAGAGTGTAATAAAATAATGGAGCCATCTCATTCTAGTAACGCTTTAAAACTCCTTAGAGAAACATATCAATGCATTTGCTTGAGAAATACAGATTAGAAAAAAACCGAAACAACAGATGAAGAGAGTAACTAACTAGACAAAATAGCACTGGTGCAATCTGAACCCACCTCTGAACTGGACGTGAAAGTGTGCAGCCCTGCAGAGAGGAGGCTCTACAGATGAAAGGAGAAAAGACCTCCACTCTGCCAGAAGTCTCCAACTTGACGTTTGTCTCTTAGTCTCTTCTTGTTTTAATGTAGTTGAATAAGTAAGTTAGCCAGAGGCCACAGGTCAGAGGTGCTCTTTTTCTCGCATGCTCTCTCTTCTGACTGAACTTCCTTCATTGCCCTTCGTGTCCATGGCCTCGCACTTTCCCTTCCTGGTCAATCCGCCTGCTGCTCTCTCCCTCTCCTCTTTCACATCTCTTCTCTACCTTTGACAGATGTCAGTATTGTTTTAGAGGCTGTCTGATCAGGTGCTTGTTCCCAAAGCTGGTAATATTAAGTCTGTTTCATTTTTTAAAAACCTAACAGGTGTTCAATAGCTGTGACAGGGTTAATCATGCAACCATGTACTGCAGCGCTGCTTCAGCCTCTCAGTTCAGCATTTACCCAAGAATTTCCTTTGGTCGCATCTTTCAGTCCCATGAGCTTCACAGGTTTTGTAACCACTAGGATGTATCACACCAGCCTCTGGTTATCAAACTTGGGTTTATGCTGAGAGCCTGTCTTCCTCGCTGGTCAGTGGAAAGATGGAGGCTTCCCTCAAGAGAGATGGAGGACACATTAGACTGTTCTCAGTTAAGTGGGATACAGATGGAAAGAGTCTTTTTTTTAGGTTGGTTTTTTTTTATCCCCATCAAGAAATTGCCTAGAAAGCTCTTTCAGTTAGTCCAAGTTCCCAAACCTAGTTTCAAGCCGATGAGTTAGAAGAGGTTTTTAAAAGCTGGATAGAAAGATCCCTATTTAAAGTTGAAGTTTTGGAAAGCAGAAATTTCTGTAGAAGAAAAATAGATGTTTAGTTATTATTAATGACTTTATTTATAATGCTAGAGGAACTAGATGGAGAAAAGACGTAAGCCTGGGCAATTTCCCAGCGGGAAGGAATCACAAACCATCCTTGGAGATACAGTTATTCATTCAGTGCTATGAAATGCCTAATTAAAGAGGCAATAAACAGCTATTTTACTGAGGATCAAATATTGCTGAGTATTCAATTGCCATAAAAACCTTTCAAGAGCAAAGTACGAAGTCCTCCAAATCGCTTTAGAACAGTTTTCTCAATTCGCATTCACTGAAATGTTGGTTTTAATTGACCATGTCCAGCTTTGCCCTCAGAGGCAACAGATGTCATTGCTTAACTTCGTTCTGCACAGTGGGAACTTGCAGATGATACCAAGACTAAGGCTGTGATTGTGCCAGCAACTGCATGGGGGTTCCTTTCAGCTGGGCTTCCTGAGTAACCTCAGGTGCCCAAACCAACCTATGGATGCCAGACACAGACATCTGACTGGTGGCATGATCATTTTTGTTTGTAGACTGTTCCAATGCATTTATTCAATGGGATAACTGAAAACCAGAAAAGCATGTGAAATCCCAGCTCATCAGAAGTGGACAGGTACAGGGGCGGTCACTGTAAGTTGTGCTGTTCCGGCAGGATGTGAACTGTGTCGTCCTTCAGAAGTGTCTTCTCCATCATCGTCAAGTGAGGGGGTTCTCAGGAATTTCTTGGGCTTCCACCTGTGCACGTGGGAGAAGCACAAGAGCACTTCTTTTTTCATGTGTACCTGAGCCTACCCTCCATGAAGCACAAAGAGAGGATCCCACAAGGAAACATTCCTGGTAGAGGCAACGGAGAGCCTGAGAGCCATAGGGACCTCCGAAGGGGATGGGAAGTCTTGCCGTGTGTCCTGCCGGGTGATTAATGCCATTTCGTTCTTTTAGATCTAATGCTGGATGATGTATTAATGGAGAGCTCAGCCAGTGCAGTGCAAGGTACTGGGAAGTCAGCACGTCTCGTCCCATTGAATGGCAGTGCTGTGTCACTAACGGCTCGCCACCGCGCTGAGGCATCCCACTAAACCGTGTGTGTGGTGCAAAGCTCGTTTGCTTTTACTTCATGGCACACGCATCTCATTCTGAGCTGCAGGTCTCTGCAGACCTAGCTCAGGACTGACACTTTCAAACCCTTAATTTACTCTTCAATCATGTTATGTTATTCAGCATTTTTTTCTGGTTTTCATTAAGACACTGTCAGACTTTTCATGACTTTTTTTTTTCCTTCTTTTATTTTTTTTTGGGGGGTCTTTTAGGTTTTTTTCTTAGAGAATAATGACTGGACTGTGAAATGGGTCCTTTATTGTTGATTTTAGCTTTCCAACCACCAGCTTAGGAGTCTGAATAATTAGCAGGTGTGTCTCTGGAAGGCAGGCAGTTGTGCTTAGGGATGGTATTTCATTATTTCTCCAGCCTTTGCTCATTGCTCCACAAACACTGTGCTTCAGGGAGGCACAATATTTTTTCCAACAGGGTAAAAGTCAGTATAGCGCAGAGCCTCAGTGTTTTAATGGGGAGCTCAACCCCACACCAACCCTCAGCATGGACATGGGGTTTAGTCCTTGTGCTGCCCACCTTGTAAATTCTCTGTATTGATGGAGAGTCACTCGATCCATGAGGTATCTTGTAAATTAAAAGAAATAAAGATGCCACCTCCAAACCTTTCCAGGTCCTGGTGGGGATGGACTGTCTGGGCTGAACACTCCTGTGGTCTGATCTGCCCCCCTGTCTCACTGCACTCACATGTCTCCCTTTCCCAGCCTCTTTCCAGGACAGTGCTCAGGGCTACAAATCTGTCACTTCCTCTTTTTATTTTTAGGAGAATCTGATCTGGCAAGCATTTTGTTTATCGTAACTTAAGAATATTAGCCTGAATAATTAAAGAGATGACAACATAGAAACAAATATAGCTATAATTTTTGACAAAAATAATATGCTAGGAAAATTGTGCCATTAAAACTCTCACCTGTGCACAAGCTCCCACTGCTTGAGATGAGAGCAGGGCTCCATCCATCTCTTTTAGATTGCAGGGAGTTTTGATTAAATAAAAATTGCAAGGTGAGGGCTATAGAATTCACTGCAGAGATAACTCAAGGAGACAGAAGTTCTACCTTATATTTCTAAGACCTTGTTGGAAGTTATCACAACATGCTTTAATAAATCCTGAATCTCCTTCCCACTGCCATTCCTGATATTCTTATTTCTTTGCTGTCTTTCTTGCTGCTCTTGGTGGGCCTCCTGGCCTCTCTGTGAAATGGGGGCAGCATGAGGAGGGGCTCTCACTGGGTTTGGAACTGGTTATTTTTTCTTCTTTTTATTTGATTATGAGTCCTCTCCTGGTCCTACAGAGTTACATCAAGGCTGTCTTATTCGGTGTTATTTTTAAGGCAGCGAACTCATTCCAAACCCCTCTGTTATCCCGTGCAGGCTCAGAAAGACTCTTAGAGTTTGCCTTTAAAATGTGTACAATTGTCAGGTCTGTGCTTTGTGTTCCTTTTGTTGTCTTTTCTTTGGATCCGGTGCTAGTGGATGTGCCATGCCACTCTTTAGGAGTGAGGGAATAGAATGATTTTATATCTGAACCTGACTGTTGGGAATTTAGGGAATCAGTCCCAGGTGCTGTACTGAAACCTCCTGTGGTTCAATGAGGAATCTGGAGTTGTGACCCAAACCTTCCCCACAGCTCTGCACTTCCAGAGGGCTTCTTTTCTCTTTCTATGAAGACAAGATGGAATACTGTGTGTGTGTGTGAGTGTGTGCTGCTGCCTGGTACTTAGTGAGATATTTTATAATTTAATTTTTTCCTATTTTTTTCCCCTCCAAGTCTACATTCTATCACAACTGGAATCTTCTCAGTGGAAATAATTTATCATTTTCCATTTCACTTTTTTTTTAATAAATTCATTCAGTACAATAAAAGCCAAGTAAAACTATGTGTTTAAATAAAAAAAGTTCCTTCAGTGCAAACTACTTTTTAACCTAATAATATTCTTGATACAGTTTGTAAATCCAGCTGCGTCACAGGCTCATTGCTCACTGGTTTGCTGCTGTCCTCCAGATATACTCAGACCTGCAAAATAGTTAAATCCCTTATTATAGGAGAAGGAAGAAGCTGAAGGAGACAGTAATGGAATTGTCCCACTCTCGTGAATTCCAATTTCCTGTGCCCACGCACCTCCGGCTCGAAGCCACCTCAGGGAAAGTGGCAATTTCTCTCTTGACAGGGCTATATTCGGAGGCAGACGATACTCAGAGAGATTTTGGAGCTGCACACCCAGCCTGATTCCCCCCGCCAAGAAAACATAGTTAATGAGAAGAAAGTGGCCCCAGCCCCACGTCATGCTGTGCTGGCAGAGACTGGCCAAGCCCTGGGACCCTCTGGGAGCTGGCAGTGGCACTGCCCAGGAAGAGCAGGGGTGCCTGTGGTGCTGCTCTGCTGGGCACTGGTGTTGTTTCACAGGTGACAGCCCATCCCAGCCATCAGACAAACACCAGTAGAGGGTTTAGTGCCTCATACCCAGGCTGGGATCACTGGACCCCAAGGTAACCTGGCCTGGAAGAAGCTAGACAGGGATTAGGAATAGGAAAATGTTTAGCCTGCAACAGAAATGGTCATTTCCTTTCCCAGTGGGAAGGACTGTGATGAGTTTGGGTACCCCAGGAACACGGGCTGAGGCTGCCATGCTCTCACTCCCAGTCCTCAACAAGGGGATCAATTATAATCTTGCAGTGTGATGCTAAGAGTTAAGTACAGCTTGAGAAACTAGATGAGAGCTCATAGAATTGATGCACTAAAGCCAAGTGCCCTCCCTGCCAGCCACTGCTCGCCTTCCCAGTGCAGTTGGTTGCCTTGGGCCACCATCATCCCGGATGGAGGGGCAGGTGGGACTCACCCAGACCAGTTTCCAACAAGCTGTAACATCCTCTCCCATAGGAGATTGCTCAGGATCCGCTGTCTGAGTTAAGTTTATCCTGTGTAATGATCTCCACATCTGACCCACTTCTCCCTCTCTGCTGGCTTCCAGCCATAGTGAAGCAGCTTGATTTACACCCTGTTTACCAGCCTGATGTCTAGTAGTGGGCTTTTGCTGTATTTCCCCATCTTTTCTCATTCTGCCAATTCTTTGTTGGTTTGCTCTCCTCCTCCTTTCTTTAACACCATGTGTGCCGGGAAGCCACGTTAACCTTTCCAGTAATAACCAAGACTAACCCAGAGCTCTTGTTGTTCTTGACACAGTGTATTGTAACAGTACAGTAATGTGGTGTTGTGTTAGTTGTGAAGTTCACCACCCGGAGTTTTAACAGATGTCTGTATTTCCCAAGATGTTGGTATTGTTCAGCTCTTTATTGCAATAACTAAAAATGACACTGTGTGATAGGGGGCATGGGCTTTGCACTGGGGTAATTATACTGGAGCTGTACCCAAATTCTCTGCAGAACCGTGCAGGTCAGGTTAAAGAAACGGTATTTTTACAATGCTAAAAAAGTGGTTTATCTGTTCAGAAAGTTCCCTGCCCACCTAGACACAGTGAGGGGTTTATCCCCTAATCCTCGGGCAGCATGTCAGCCTGTTTTGTGGATCATCCTGCAGCAGCATCTGAACTGCATGGCTGGCATGTGGAGACTGGGGAAGCAAGTGGTAGCCTGATTTATAAACAGGGTTGACAATTCTCCTCATAATAAAGTTAACAGAGGAGGATGAAACATTTACTACAGGTAATTTTCGAAGGCTTCAAGGGGCATCTGCCAGAGCAGCATCCAGAGATGTTTGTGGAAAGCTGCGGACGTGAGCTGGAAGAGCTGGAAAGGATGTTTAGGAGAAGGGGGTGCAGAAAGGGAGAGACCTTTGCAGATATCTGAACAATTAGCAACCCTGCTTATAAGGTCATGCACTGGCTGATCCAGGTGCAGGAGCCCTGCATAGGAGACATTTACAACCTCTCTCTAAATCCCTTCTCTGTTCTAACCACATCAGTGCTATTCTGTAGGATTTGGAATTACCTGTCAATCAAAGCTGAGAAAAAAATTGAATTCCATGGTAATTATTCATAAATAAATCCATTGCAGGAAAAGGTAGAAACATTGACATTTTCCTTTTTGAATGTGAATTATACATAAATGTAGAAGAAGTAAGTGATCCAATTATGATGGTGTTTCTTTCCGAGATGATAAGTTGGTTCATAAAAATAGGTCCCATTCCTAACCTAATTGTATTCAAACATTTTAGTTAATTTGCTACTCATAATTTAGCATAATGTGATCGAGATATCTTGACTTTATGGAGATTTATGCAGATTCTGAGATATCTGACAAAGTCTTATGAGTGAGTCAGCAGCTACCAGTCTGCTTTTTTTTCATAAGCACTCAATAGATTCAGCATGAAAATTAATTTTATAGACCTTTTCATCAATACTGTGTTTTAGCACTCAGGTGCAGATCACCTAAAGCCCAGTGCAGATCAGAACGGGAATATTAATACTGCCTTTCATTTGATGACACTAAAGCAGAATTTTGGACCTTCCAAACCCCTACAGAATAAAACTGCTGAGTGATTTTTCTCTCTGGTCCCTGGGCTGGAAGGGAAAGGTCTGTCTCTATGGCAAAACCAAACCTCCTATTTTTCAGGATCCTGTTGTGAAGCAGGGAGCACATGGAACCATTAAATCTATGGGTTCGATTGCAATGTTATTGGCTATTGACAAAGTGAACTCTATTTCCAGGCAAAATTTAATCTTTTAAAATTAGTTTTCCCCCAAGGCAACCCACACCTGTGCTTCCTGGCTTTACCCTGCCCAACTTTTTTTTCTTAGAATAATGTATCAAAATGTACATTTGCTCAGCAGTACTAAATATCAACCATGTAATTCTTACAGCTCAATAATTTTCATAACCAGTTGATCATCTAATTATGAGAGTAATATTATACTCTGACATATTCAAGACAGTCCTTTCCACTTCAATCTGCATTATAATGCCTCCTTGAAAATTGTACTGAATTATATACTCAGCCTTGGCATTTCCTCATTAGAGATTAGGTGAGTAAATGAGTTTATCTCTAGGAGCATTTGGGGTCTAAAGAGCATGTGTCATCCCCAAGGCAGCTGAACATGGGAATGAGTTGAACAGTGAAATACATACTTTGATTCTCTTGTCTAAATGGAACATCGTTATTTTCTGATCACTAAGGCTGACTGATCAGCTTTCCTTGGTATTTTTATTGACCATTTTTCAGGGCTGTGACAGCCAAAGTGTTGAATTTTGTTCTCTCTGTAGTTTATTGCAAAGAACATAATATCCCTGAACTCTTTCAAAGACTACCACAAACTCAATGGCCTGTATTTTTAAGCCACTGTTAGAAATCCGTCCCCAGCATCTGGCCATTAATTGGGTTTTCAGATACTGGGGACTTTGAAGATAGCAGAAACAAAAACTGTTGCTTTAATTTAAGTTTAACTTAAATTTCCCTATAGGGAAAAATGTTTTTTAGCAGCACAGTAGTCCCAGCTCACCTCATCCCTGATGCCACAAGGCTGAGTATAGTGCATGTCCCACTGAAGATATTTAATGGATGTAAGATGACAGGAGCCCTGCTGTGTATAAGAAATGGTAACATGCCAACAAGAAAAAGAAGGAAATAGAAAAGACAGCATGTTGCTGTAATCGGTCTAGAATTTATCATCTCTGGAGTTGGAAAGTGAGGGTGCGTTGACTTCACAAAGACGCAGAGAAATGACTTGACGTGCCTCTCCGCTCTCCTCCTCCCCGCTGCAGAAGCACAGTGTAAGCCCTACTATTCGGATTACTCTCGCTTCCGCCTCCTGATCCACCAGATGTGCACCAGCCACTACCTGGATTTGTTCATCACCGGCGTGATTGGCCTCAACGTGATCACCATGGCCATGGAGCACTACCAGCAGCCAAAGGTACTGGGACAGTCAGGAGGGACATGCAGAGCCCTAGTGGGATGTACTGATGGGCAGAGTTAAGGCTAGTTTTGCTGTTAGACCTTGGGACCCCAATTCACCATGCCTGACCTGTCCCTTCGCCCATGGAATACACCCATCCTACAACTGGTTTCCAGCTCAGTCCATGGCATTTGGTACATGAATCTCATTGGACCTCTTCCTTCTAGTTAATGCAAACAGACTGCTTTGAAAATGAGGATGGGAGCTGGTTTGTTGCTTTGCCAGATTAGACCATCACCGGTATCTTCCATTGTTTTTAGGTTTCCCCACCCCCTTTCTCCGCACCCCCCCCCCCCCCCAAAAAAAAAGGGCAAAAAGAACAGAAGAACTTGTGAAATGTTTCTTTTTCCAAAGTTTCTTCCAAATCCCCAATGTCCCGTAGGACCTGATTTTCACAGGCGTTGGATTCCACACTGGTCTTCAAGTACATTTTAATATATTAGTGTGCCAAGTTCCTGGGTCTTTGTCATACTGTGAAAATAAAAACAGCCTGTCCTGGGATGTCAAGTCTCTTGTGCGTAAGAATGAAATGGAAATAGCTGCCTTTGCCATATAACTTGTACTTAATTTTATTAGCCACTTTCAGAATGAATAAATATAACACACAATAGAAGGAAATATTCTTTAAGACCAGACAGGACTTGAATACTTAATACTAGAAAACCCCAAACCAAACAACTAAAACATGCAAATGAGGGGGGGAATATCCTCTGGCCTATCATAAAGAAGCCAAAAGTGAAAGGAAACAAGCCCAATTTACTTTTCTGTTCAGGTCACCTTTAAATACCCTGGAAGGCTAATTTCATGACTCAGTCATTTGGTGATGAAAAAGGTTGTTGGCGAAGGAGCCTGGATTGGAGTCGCTCTAGAGCGTGCGTCTTACCACAGTCATTTTGCAGCTACATTTTCTCTTGTATTAAAAAAATGTTAGGCAGGCTTTTGTTTTCAATTTTCTTTAGGAAAATAACATTTAGTCTCTAATTCTCTGGTATGCAGTGCCTGCATAATAATTCCAAGCTTGGGCTGTGCTGGGGTGACAGCACGGTTAGAGCCATGCACATGCTTGAGTCTTGCTGAGTCGGAGCCCTGAAATTACTCTGGTCTGGGTGATGGATGGCTGGGATCCTGGAGACACTTAAAGGCTAAATGTACCAAAGATCTTTATATCCAAACTAACAATTGCTTAGTGCTGAAAGGGTTTGTTGATGGGATGCACTGGGATGCCTTGAGAATGAGACCCCAGCCAGAAATGCTGTGGCTGCCCATAGAGAGGGGGATGCATGTGCATAGAGGTGGTTCAAGCACATTCATCTGCTTTTGCCAGATAAATTTTCTTATTTGCTGGAGAGCCCAAGTGCTCTGCAGTATGACAGGGAGGCTTGTTCAGGGTCATGGTTTCCTTTGGTCTTGTGCCTCTCAGGCAGGTGAGGTGATTTTTGTCCATGGATGCTCAAAGCTGAACTGTTAACATGAAGGCAGAGTGCATGGCTTAAACCCCTCCTTCTATGATTTTTCCTACTCAGGGATGATCAGGTGCTGGTTTTTGTCTGAGAGCACTCTGTTCCCATCTCCCACATTCCCTAACAGTGTCCTGGACACAGTTATTACTGTTCCGTTTGCCAGCTGGGAGAAATTTAATGCATGTCATTTAAGAGGCCAGGAAGGATGCTGTGACCACAGTGCTCCTTCATGAGCAAGGCTTTTGGGGATGAAATCACTTCTGATGAGGCTTAATGCCTTACTGTGCAAGATTTGTCCCAGTCAGGGTGCATCTGGATTAATGGCCAGGCTGTGACTTCTGAAGAGGGAAAGGGGGCAGAGGAAAACACAAGGCACTTGCTCCTCCTGGCATGCCATCCCTCTCTCCTGCTGCTTGCCAAAAGCTCAAGGTGAGGAGTAATGGCAGGCTTTCACAAAGGAGTCATTTGGCCAGCGTTTGCATGAATGAGCAAGTGGGATGAACTCAGCTTTCTACTGAAAGCATAAGGGGATTTGTGCTTGTGACACCTGGAAATGCAGCAGCCCTTACTGCTCACCCCAGCAATCTCAGCAGGGATTGTGCCTTGGGTCTGTGTCAGCCCTGCCTGGGATTCTGTCACGTGCATTTGGGCCAGGCAGAAAGTGCACTCCCTGAAGCCCTGGGACATTTGTCATTGGAGACAGCCCACATTTGGAGACTTTTATCTGTAGTTTGGAAATGAGTAACTGGTGACAGAAGAATCAGGTTTGCAGGCAGCAAAGCCCCTCCACAGAGCTAACATCTAACCCCAGTCCTGTGCCCACATCCAGGTTCTTGATGAAGCCCTGAAGATTTGCAATTACATCTTCACCGTTATCTTTGTCCTGGAGTCTGTTTTCAAGCTTATTGCCTTTGGGTTTCGTCGTTTCTTCCAAGACAGGTAACAAAAGCTCTGTCATGACCATGGAGAAAGCAGCAGGTTCTGGAGACAGTTGTTCACATTCCATGTCCTGAAATCCCATGGTCTGCCCTGTGGCATCAGTCTGACAAGTATGAATGCTTTGTGGTGTGACTGGTTGAAAGCTGGGTAGGTGGAGACTTGGGATGCGAGTCAGAGAAGGGATCATGCATGCCAAGGAGTGGGATTGCACTGCTTTGGCCCTTGGGAATCGACAAAATTGGGATGCTCACTGTGCAGCTGGTTCTCATCTCTCACCAGTTGCACGTCCATATAATCAAGAGGACCTGGTGAAGTTACAAAATTTATACCCAGAGACAGAAATCTGGCCCTGAGTGTAAATGAAGGAGAAAAGGGACCTTTTTTTTTTTTTTTGAAGATGCAGGGCAGTGGATGAAATTGTGTCTTTATCTAGATTTTTCACTGTCTTACCTCACAAATTCAAATTTTTTGTCCTTGGTGATTCTTCCTCCTCCCATTTTTGCCTTCTTCAATATTAACACCAAGAGCACAGCACTGAGAAGGATTTGACATGAGCCCTTCAGCAGCCAGTATGGTTTTCCCCACCTTTCATCTCTGTGCTGGGATTATGCCTCTCTCCAGCCTTGCACAAATCCTTGGGGTCTTTCCTTCACCCAACATGATTTTTGTTGCAAGGGCTGGGCATGGGGTCCTTTTATTTCTGGGGCAGATCTCACACTGAGATCCACGAGTGTCATGTCTAGAAGTGGCTGGACAGATACCACAGCATTTCCCCTGAGGTCTGCAGCCTCTGGGTAGAAAACTGCCCAGCTTTTGTTTCTCTTTCCTCTCAGTCAAAGATATCTTTGGAATTGGCTGGTTTTCTAATGAGATGCATTAGTTATAATGATTTCATAACATAACTGCTTTTGTATAATACCCTCAGAAAAATGCTGCAGATTCATTTGAGTGCTCAAACCATTGAAATGACTGGAATTTGTGTGAAGCAAGCTACCTCCCCTTGCCAGCTTCTTAGTAGATGTTAAACTTCATTTTATGTTGCCTCCAGATGGAACCAATTAGATCTGGCAATCGTGCTGCTGTCTATCATGGGCATCACTTTGGAGGAGATCGAGGTGAATGCTTCGCTACCAATTAACCCCACTATTATCCGAATCATGAGGGTTCTCAGGATTGCTCGAGGTGAGAGGAATAAAGCAGAATTGACTTGTATTTAAGGTGCTGGGTCCCCACCAGGAGAGAGTTAAACATTGGGAAACAGTCCTGGGGCACATCCCCATCATGATGTGCATAGTTCTGGCATCAATAGGCTATAAACAAATAAAAGAACAATGGGGGAAAATACTTGCAAGGAGCCAAAAAGCTGAGGCAAATAACCATGTGTTTCTGTCTTAAGAGGACTTGAAGGCTGAGAGCTTAGAAGTAAAAGAAGAGTTGCTGTGGCTGTAACTCCCAGAAATGTACCTGGGAAAATTATACCAGTCAAATCAAAGTCATCTCTAACAGGGATTAGAGAACACAAGCTTGAGTATGTTGGCTTTAAAAGACAAGCATCTAATAAATTTAATTTCCCATGAGGCTTCACATTGCACCACTTGGTTGCAAAGCTTGCCTTGTCACTCTGCATCTTTCTGTCCCCTCAGACGTGTAACAACACGTACCCGAGTCAGGGCTGCAGCCTCTGCAGGGCCTGATTTTCACAGAACAGGGAAGTCTCAGGGCCGAATGATGAAGATGTAAAATGGCCCTTAATGAAGTGCTGCCAGGCCCTCCCAAAGGGTATTGTGCTCTGAGGAAAACTGCTCTGATTGCAGCACTCATCTAAGCAAAGAAAGAGTTGGAGGAGAAATTAAATGCTTCTGTGTCTCAAGAGGTGGGGGGGTAGTGTTTTTTCTATGCATTGGATCCCTTTCAGAATTAAAAATACATGTGGTTTCCAGTTGGAAATGCAACCTTCTGGAAGAGATGTGTAAATCAGTTCCTCAGTGAATCATATATGAAAATGGATAGCCTATGGAAGTGGGAAAGTAGGCCCAGGGCTGGGAAAGTAACTGCTCATGGTAACCAGAGGAAGGAGATGAGTCCAGCACAGATAAAGTGGGGAAGGGAAGCACCAAGCAGAAAGATAACACTTTCTCCAAGTTTCAGGATAGGTGATGCTGCTATTCATGGGATTTTGATAGTATCCAAGCAACAAGAAGCGATGTAAAAAGGCCAGGGACTGTAGCAGCTAATGGAGAACACTTGACATGATTTCACGTTTCTCTTCCTATAATTTGTGGCTCCCAGGAGAGGGACTGAGTTTGTGCCTCTCTGCTAAGCTGCCATTACCATATTGCAAACGTGTTTTCTGCAGTGCTGAAGTTGCTGAAGATGGCTGTAGGGATGAGAGCCCTCTTGGACACCGTGATGCAAGCGCTGCCGCAGGTAACCCACTGCCATATCAAACCAGATCTCCTCTGGCCCACAGCTAATTTCCTATTGCAGAGGAATGCTAATCATTTTATCTTTACTGTCATTAGAGAATCACATTTCCCTTCCGAAGCACAGTCTGAGATACAGTCCTCACACTGAGGTCATTTTTCCCCTGAAGCAATTTAAGTTTTGGATTAAAGAATACAGCAAGAAGCAGGTCTGGAACAAAAAAATCAATGAATGTTCTTTTTTTGTGTTTTTTTCCCCCCCATTTCTTTTTCTCTTTTCAGGTGGGGAATCTGGGTCTTCTCTTCATGTTGTTGTTTTTCATATTTGCAGCTCTTGGAGTGGAGCTGTTTGGAGACCTTGGTGAGTCTTCCCGTGCCGGTGGAAGGGGTGGGAGTGGTGTGTGAGCAGGGGGTTCATGGCTGTGCTTGATCCCACAGAATGTGATGACACACACCCCTGTGAGGGGCTGGGACGGCATGCCACTTTCAGGAACTTCGGGATGGCCTTTCTAACTCTCTTCCGAGTATCCACAGGAGACAACTGGAATGGGATAATGAAGGTAAATGTTGTTAAGGTTTTATCGGCAAGTATGTTGCTGTTCTAGACATGAAATTTGCCAATCTTCTCCGTTTTCTTCATGAAAGGAGAACCCATTGCAGCCAGGTGACCACAGCAGACTGAGGTCCATACTGGAACCTCTTCACATCCCTCCATCATTTCCCCCATTTCCAGGACACGCTGCGTGACTGTGACCAGGAGTCCACTTGTTACAACACCGTCATTTCACCCATCTACTTCGTCTCCTTTGTGCTGACGGCCCAGTTTGTCCTGGTGAACGTGGTAATCGCTGTGCTCATGAAGCACTTGGAGGAGAGCAACAAGGAAGCGAAGGAGGAGGCAGAGTTGGAGGCAGAACTGGAGATGGAAATGAAGACAATCAGCCCTGGCCAACACAGCCCCTCAGACATCTTTGCGTGGACAGGCAGCACTGGTGGAGACAGACCAGACAGCCCCCGAGGATGTACCAATCCCATGCAAATCAAGGTGGATTCTCAGCTCTCATTAGCTTACCATATGGTGAGAACCTCACTTGGAGGGTGAAGAGGGCTTGACCTGCATATGTGCTGGGGGAAGATATGCACGAGTTGGTAATGGAGGAGGGGTGTCCCCTACGTCCTGGGCTTGTATTTCTCGCTGTCTGCTGACTGAGTGTTGCATAGTGTGGGAGCTGATGCTGCAGGGAAGAGACTCCAGCAGGTCTCCAGACCACCTTGATGCATCTGTTCAGAGGTAGAGAGCTTTGCAATTTGTTCTGGAGGAGTGCCCAAGCCACCAAGTTCAGAGCTAGCTCCAAATTTGCTCTAATCCAGAGTTTAGACTGGATCCTTTGTGATAGCAAAATCATGAGCATAATATGTTTGCTTTTCTAATACAGACCATGAACCACAACATAAAAGAGGAATAAAACGTGGCTAATCTTTGCTTCAGTATTAAATTTGTTTTATGTAACCTCAATTTAAAATCCATCCCCACAGTCAGTCTTGTAAGAAAAGATTCCTTTAACAATAGAATAATCCAGAGGAGGCTCAAACCTGAGCTCACTAAAGCTGGTAGCAGAACTCCCACCAGCAGGAGCAGTGCCAGAGCATGGCTGTAATGTGGGAACTGCTACAAGCTGCACCAAGTCTCCCTAAAGCACAGTTTTTGGATGAAGATTCAGTTTGAGGAATGAGAGGTGAGGTCAAGCCCCAGACAGGTCCTTTGGGAGGGCACTGAACTGGAATTACACAAAAAATATGGTCCAGCCTTTTTTTAGTCTTAGCTGATTGCAAATTGGGTTAAACTCTACACAGACCTCATTAGTTTTTATTACATCATGATTTCACAACAGCATATCTTGGCCTCAGCCTGGGGTGGACTAATGAGTATTCTAATGCATGAAAAACTCATTTATGATCTTCAGTCCAAGGGTGAAAAAGAGTAAATCCCTGCTTAAGCTTTGTTTCAGTTCCTAAGCTACTGGAAATTTCTGGTGCCATTAGAGTCTCTGATGTCTGAGACAGAGTCCAAAGCTGCTCTTTGGCACAGGAAAACAGAGTTCAGGGCAATATGGGGAAAACCAGATTTGCTGCGTCCTCTAGGAAGAAGCAACACATCCCAACTGTTGTTTTACATGTTGAGCACAGTGCTGGCAGACTGTCCTTGGCCCTGTTGTCCTGCACCAGTACTGACACTGGCAAAAAAGAGAAAATGTAAAATTGCAAGACAAGTCAGTAGGAAGGATACCCTCACTCTGCAGTCTGTTAAACCTGCTCTCTCTCAAGGTGGCCTGGGAAAGGCTTATTCTTGTCATAACCTCCAGAGCGTGTTACTTGCTCTTTCCCTCCAACAGAAGCCTCAAAAACCTCCAGGAGATTTTATTCTGACTATTTATTCTCCCAACGAAAGTCTTCAGGACAAATCTGATGCTTGAGCACGACAGCAGAGGAATACAATTCCCAGGACATGACCCTGCAAGGACATGTGGTCAGCATGCTCTTTTGCTTGCCTATGCCCTGGGATTTTTGCACTGTGTGCTGTTTGACTGTAGCGACGGTCCTCATCTCATTGTACATAGTAGGCATTCCCTACATGGAAGGTGCACCCTCAAATCACTCCCATGCTGCCTGCAAAAGCCAGACCCTGCTCTGTACAACCTCCCGTTGTCTGTGCCGTGGCCAGCTGGTCTGACAACTGAGGACAACTGAGGCACCTCAACCCATGTCTGGCACATGAATTAGTGACCTGATGTGTATCCATCCTGATTAGCTGCAGCTTTCATGGGCAGGATACTCAGCTTCTCTTCTAGTCAGGTTATTTTATTTTATCTGCCCTCTGGATATGGATTTAGGTGCCGAGTATTAGGTCTCTGGCTCAAAAACTTGGCCCATGTGTCTAGAAGCCTTACAGCAGTAGTGTCCTGTAGAAGTTCACAGCATCGAGTACGAAGTTGCTGTTCTACCAGCCCCAGGGTGCTACTCAGGTCCCAGGAGTGACTGGTCGTGTTTGCTGAGACCAAGACTGTCCCCAAGGAGGGCCCTGAGCAGGAGCAGCCACGGTCCCAGGGCAGTCGCCATCACCTCGTCTCTAGTAATGTCTGAGAAATCTGTCTCTGCTCACCGTGATATTACTGCACTGTTCTCTCTCCTCTCCTGCCTCTCCTCTCCTGTCCCTTTGTTTCTGTTACTGCTGTTTTCCCTGAACATTTCCACCTTTTTCCCTGTTTCTGATCTGTTTTCCCCATTTTGTTTGTTGGGTTTGATACACTCTCCTTTTTTCTCTCTGTCACTCGCCTTTTTCCTCCTCTCTCCTTTTGGCTTGCTCTCTCTCTCTCTCTGCATGCTACACACCACCCCTCCTAGGAAAGGCACTTGTTTGATACCATATCACTGCTGATCCAGGAATCTCTGGAAGGAGAGCTGAAGCTGATGGACAACCTGTCAGGCTCTGTGTGCCATCATTATGCCCTCCCAGCTCCCGAATATTACAACTCTGAGAACCAGGTTAATATTCCTAATTTCCTGCAGTGTCTCCATCCAAACTCGATTTGACTGAGACCTTTAATAGTGAGGTAAAGTTCTTTATGTAATGCAGTCACAGGGATTTTGAAGCATAAGTTGGTTTGGATTTTTCTGTGTGAGCTGAGATAATATCTTGGTTTATGATGTTGTATATCAATGCAAGAGGAAGCACACAGGCTTGGAATTTCCCTTGTCAACGCAGTAAGAAGTTTTTCAGTGGGATTTACAGTTCATGGGTTTTGGAGGGAAAATGCACAAAATTCCATCTCCATCCTTCAGTAGGGTTCTTGTATTTGTCTTCTTGCATTTAGTGGGGCTCCACTGCAGTGTCAGGGCACATCTGCAGAGCCTGGAGCACAGCGTGAGGTTTTCCCAGAGCAGAGCTGCAGGGGATCATCAAATGATCTCTATGTTTAGTGCCTACTTATACTGCATGAAAATCCAGTTTTGAATGGTTTTCCTAAAGAAGCCTCCGACAAATGGGTCACTGTAAACTAGATCCTCATCTCTGATCTAGATTGAATTCAGGAGGGGAGGCAGCCCTTAATGAGGCACTTAAGTAACTGTGTGCTCTGGTGCTTTCTTGAACAGGAGCTGGAATACTTGTTTAAAATCAGTTCGTTTACTTCTTAGAATAAAATACCTACTTTATCAAGTGTGTTATTCTTTAGAGCAAATATTTTCCCTAAATCACAACAGTGACCATAATAATGAGTCAAGCATACCTATTTTTTCCTGTAGTTGGAATTGAGCAAATTCCATATTTCTTGATCTACTTTTCCCCCCTTTTCTGGCTAAAAATAGCAGAAGTTTTCTTGTTAAATCAGTGTGCTTATTTATGAGCTCACTGACACTCTAAATTACCCAACCCCGTGGTTCATTAGAGGAAAGGAACAAGCTTAGGTAAAATGAAATCCTACTGCAGATCTTTATATAGCAGGATAACATGTCTCCCTCTGATTGCTCTGTATCGTATTCCAGAGTCTATTAAGCTATAGAAAGTGGCTGCCTCTATGAATTGCCAGAGGAATAGAGACAGTAGCTTTGGCAGGGAAGGCAGAGGGTCAGTAGGAAACCCAGCAAGAGCTAGTTGAAAATTTTTTGTCACAACATTTTTCACCGGAAAGTGCTGCTGCAGCAAAAAAAAATGGTTTTGTTTTGACACTTTCATAATGAAAAAATATAGCATTCCAGTTTGCAGTGGCTTTTTCTTTTAAAATTTAAGCTTTTTTATTTCTCTCTATAATTAAAACCCATATAAATCAGTTGAATGTTTCCAACAAAATGTTTTTGACGGCTTCGAACTCAATTTTGGGTTTGGGGAGGCTGAAGGGGGATGATGTTTTGTTTACATTTTGGCTTTTCTGTTCACACCATTTGTCAAGTTCTCAGGCAAGTCAGGAATTTAGAGCAGTGCTGGGACTTGCTGAAAGCAACCTGATTAATAGCAGCTCCCAGCAGGAAAGCTCCAGTGGGCAGGAGCTTCTGGTGTCCACCACGTTCCTGCACAGCCTTTTCCTGGCTCCAGTCAGTGGGTCCCTGTTAGGGATCACTGTCCTCAGGCTGGCAGCCCTTGCAGTGATGCTTTTTTAGGGAGCCTCATATGAAATCAGGAGCTCCTCCAAAGCATCTCTCTCATCCATTGCCAGCGGATGACTGTGTTAAGAGGAGCTATCAAAGCCAAGGTTAGATGAGAGGAGCCCGACCCTCTTACTTATCTCAGCTGAATTCTGAGCCTCTCCAGGCTCCCTCATCACTGGGTTTGTTTCACCCCATGGATGCCATTTCTAAGAGTGAGAGAACCCAGCCCTTTGACAACTTCAGTGCAACAGATCTGGGTCTCTGTGGTTTCTCTTGGAAGATATATTGCTGCTGAAAGACTTTTCAGGCACAGAGGATGGGGAAAAAAATGCACACTGAGAAATAAGAAGGCAGCACCTGGGACTTGCTCAGAGCAGGTGGCCCCTGCAAGCGTGAGCCAGGTCTGCAGGTTACCTGATGAAATGCCATCCCCAGTGCCATGGCCACCAGCCTGAGACACATACCCAGGGAGAGGATTTGGGAAGGGCTGAGCCCATTGCAGGGCTGAGCCCATTGCAGGGCAACCATTCCCCCTTGCACTGCTGAGCAGCAGAGATGCTGCTCAGGGCAAGATGCAGCAGTCCCCCTTTTCCCCTTTTTTTCTCCAAAATCTGAAGTGACATTTCACATTTCTTATTAAAAGGCCACTCTGTCAAGGGAGAGAGCTTCATCAATATTTTGATAAAGACTTTTATTGATTACTTCAATGCCTTCAGTGGGGATGTGTTTGTGCAGGACACACCAGTATGGAGTGAGCACAACAGTGCAGCACCTATTCCCAGTTTGGGTTTGCTCAGCACTGGAGGAGGTGGCTGGGGCCAGGGCTGGGGGTATTTGGAGAGTGAAAGATGCAGGGGTTATTTTAGTAGGATAGTTACTGGCGCTTACCCAGGCAATGGAGGCTCTTTAACCAGCCAAAACCCACTGAAGGCACCAGGAAGGCATTCACTGACCAAAATCAAGCTTTAAGTTTCTCCCTGTCCCAATTTAGCCATTAGGAAGTTGATTATAGTCTCACTTGCCTCTCAGGGAGGGGGAGGGCCCTGCACCCTCCCCAGGACACAGGGAAAGGCATGCTCCATACTCTACCTGAAAAATGGTTTTGCTGTTGGGAAATCTTGGCAGACTTAGCAATTTCAGCTCAGAGGCCAAGAAAGCAGCATGGTTATTGTGGGGGAACAACTTCAGAGAAATCAGATCTTGAAGCGTCTTGTATTTCATCACAGCCAAGAGGATAAATCTCTCTAGTATGAAAGTAATATTACTTTTGCTTCTTCATGTAGGCAGAACAGCAAAATACAATGTTAGCATTAGTGTTTGGTTTTAAACCCCCACCCAGATCACTGGTAAGCACTGAAGTATGAATGTCCCACTCCTTTTTTTTCATTTCTTTGTTATATTTCATTTCTTTAATGTTCTGTCCCTGGTAACAATGTGCATGATGTAGCTTCTCCCACTGCAGGGATATTGTTTTAGTGTCTAGAAGTATTTAGATTATGATACTTTTTTTTTAATTTTCTTTTCCAAAAGATTTGTGTCCTGGTTTCTTATGTTTAATCATCTCTCCCTTTAGATCCCTCTAGCTGAGATGGAGGCTCTGTCTCTGACGTCAGATATTCTCTCTGAAAAGTCCTGGTCCTTAGCTCTGACGGATGACTCTTTTCCTGATGATATTAACACACACTTACTTAATGCTCTGGAAAGCAATGTACATACACTGGTCACTGTGTGGTCTGATGTTTACAGGGTTCGAAATACTGCTGCCACTTCTCTACACCTGCCTAATGGCATTTTCAGTTGAAGTCCTTTTCCAAATAGCACCAAACTCTTCCCTGAACAGGACGCTGTCCTCAATGCCATTAGGCCCTGGGTTTTATCACTCTTGTCCACAAAAATGGCTCCTTGCAAGGAACGAGTAGTTACTTCTATTTTTCCTTTGGTCTTATGTATAAACAATGTGTTTTCTACAAGTAAAATAAACAGTAAAAAAATGCTTTGGAAAGCGTCAAGGTTGAAATTTCCTCCCCATCTGAAACAAATTAGTGGTGCTGTGTGAAGAGACACCCATGAGCTAATGACTCGTGTCCTCTGCTGAGGGGTCAGCTCCAACCCCTCAGTTTGTAATGGATTTTTGTCTTTATGAACTCAGGCACCACAAGGCTTTTTTGCATGATTGGTGCCAGACTGTTTATTTTACAAATATCAGATGGGGATCTCTCCGAGATGATGCTTGTTTTGGGAATTCTTTGTAGCAGCAACCCCGCTGGAAAAAAAAATCTAGACTATTTTATGTCTCTTTGACTGAAATAACCAGTATTTTGAACCCTGGCTTAACCATCTCCTCTCTGAAACATTAGACATTTTTAGCTGTGTAGCAGTCAAGTGCTTTTTTCTGCTGTACAACAGACATGACTCCTTTCCCAACATTTTTGGATCATTCTTGTTTTCTTTGTTGTTGTTCATGTACCTGCCTTTGGATGTTTGCATTGTTCATAGATTTTCTGCCATACTAGTTGACTGTCACCCCAATTAGCACTTATTTGGGAAACATCTCTTAAACCGTGACAATATTTCCCATCATGCTTCATGGCATCATTTGCAAAAGATTTTGTAAACTACCTTTAACTTCTTGTACAAGACATTTTGTTTCCAAATTAGTCTGGAGAGTTGAACAGAGGAGAAACCCTTCTAGTTTTGAATCAGATTAGACAAACCTGTTTGAGAGCATTGCAAAGTCTCAAGAGTGTAGCCAGGACAGATAGTTTTTTCTCCCACCTCCAAAAAACCAAAACCAGGTTGAACAAAGGATTTTGTGAGTTTATGAATACCAACAAAGTGTTTGGTCAAAACAGTTGCCCAAACTCCTGAAAAACTGCAAGCTTTCATTGAAATCTCTTCTAAATGCAACACTTTTACACTTCATTTAGATGCAGCTTTAGTTGAGAAATATCTCCAAATATTTTGACTCAAAATAGATTTGGATTGGGATTTTTTTTTTGGTTCAAGGAAAAATTGGATTTGATTTTCAGTCAAGCCAAAACAACATGTTTTTCAAAACTACCAATGAACCAAAAAGTCATGTGCTCCCGCTGCTCTGTGAGCTGGAATGGGAAGATCATTTTGCAGCCATTTTAAATGGTTTTCATGAAGTTCAACCACTGAGATGATCCGAAAGTGGAAACAAGCCCACTGTGGTATTGGATCCTGTCAATGAACCCAAGGGTTCATTACAGGTTGGGTTTGGATGGGATCTCAAATCCACGTTCTCATGTTCAGATCCAAATGGGTTTGAATTTAAGATCTTGGATTTCAGGCCATCTTTTCTGCTTTAAGCTAAACAATGACAGCTGAATAGCACAAACTGTTCAGAAGGCGAAGGCAGGGAGGAACAGAGAGATTCACAGCCCCAGAGTCTCAGCTTTACCAGCACAGGTTTTGCTCTCCTTCCCTGAGCTGTATCAGGAGACTTCAGTCTCTCTTATCTAGGCTGTATCCAAGCTATATCCAAATCAGCAGTTTCACAAGGACTGAAATAAATGCTGCATGACAGTGCAGATCCCTTTCCTTCATTAAATTTACAACAGTGGTCTTCCTTTTTCCTTTTTCTTTCCTTTTCTTCTTTTTTCCTCATTTTTTTCCTTTTTGTAAATTCCTTTTAATCTCATCATGTTTCTTGTGCAAACAAAATGCCATAGTGAAATTTTGGTTTTATGACTGAAGGATAAAATTGGGACAAAAATAAAAATCTCAGTGTTGATTTCAGAAAACCTGTAATGCACTGAGAGAAGGGAAAATTTGTCAGAAAATAGGATTTAAAGTTTTCCAAAAATGATCAGCAAAATACTGTGTCAGCCTACAGTGGGACAATCTTATTCCTGTGTTTTTCAATTGAGACCTTTTAAAGAGAAAATAATTCTTTCATTAGAAGTACACGAGGATGATGACTTTGCTTCTATTTTTGCTAATATTGTCCAACTCAATAACACCCAAGAACATTTCTGGGATGGAGATATTTTCTTATGAAATCAGACCTGAATCCATTCAAGATTGCCTCTGGGGCTGCCCATTCCAAGACACTCTTTGGCTGTAAAAGCTCCACAGTCAACATATATACAATAACCCTCGCTTGCATTAGATCCCTTCTAATTAGAGAATGACTTTCACCCTGAAGCAGTAGTTTTAGATATCCCTTTCAATAAAATGGGGTTAGTTATTCATTTTGTGAGAAGAAAAACCAATAAAATTGTGCTGGGAGCCAGAATAGAGAATATTTTTTGTAAACTAGTTTTTGTATTTGGGTTTTATTTGTTTGTTTTTCTTTCTTTTATTGTTAGAAGAGGAAACTACTCACCTTTGCAAAAGTCTTGCCTTGCTGGTGAGGGCACCTAGGGAGCAGAGGATCAAACTTATGCCAAGCATGTGACCTTTGCTGGCCTTGAGGCATGATGCCTTCTGTGCATATCCCTGAAATAGTCATGGTTTATCCCTACAGCGTTGCTTCCTCTGTTTCTGTGGTTCATTGTGTGACAGTTTATTGACAACTCCAAAGGAGGGGGATAGCCCTGGTAGATCCATTTGTGCAACCTGTGCATCCTGACGATGTGCATGCCCATCGTGCCATCCTGATTGCAATGACTGTTGCTAGCGTTTCTGGGCACTTCTCCTCTTTCCCACCCCATCCTGCCCTCCTTTCTCACTGTTTTTCTTCCACTCAGGCTGATCTCCGCTCCAAAGACACACTGACCCTGTCTCCCAGCAAGGACTTGCTGAGTGTGAGAAAGCCTTCGGTGGGGCGCACCCACTCCTTGCCAAATGACAGCTACATGTTCCAGCCGCCGTATTCCAGCCCCTGCCCTGCCTCCCTGGGCGAGAGGAAGCCAGCACATCACAAGTCTCAGTCAGGTACACATCTGTCACCTGGCACCAGAGCCATATAACAGGAGTTGGGGTTTTCCAAGCTCTTCAGTATGAGGTAGCAAATTGCCGTTGGTTTCTGGGGAGGTGTCGGTGTCCAGACCTGTGAAATGGCTTTGAAAAGACCTCCACAACCTGCAAAGACAGTCCACAACTTACAAAGTCCCTCCACAATCTCCAAAGTCCAGGCTATAATAAAGATAACTCTTTTCCTCTGAACTTTCTGGCAATATGACAATAGCACAGCTCAGTGCTGGTTGTCTCCCTGCCTGGTTCCCTAAGGTTTCAGTCCCTACAGCCTGGGCTCCATCTGTTCCACCTGAGAAATCTATGGCCCCAGAGCAGAAATGCCAGCAGAAAAATATTTCCTCCTGTCTGTTTTTTTGCAGCAGTACCTGTTCTGGCAGGGTTTGGAAGCTCTGTCTAGGAACATCTGTGAAAGATGGAAAAATGGTGCCTCTGAATGCCTGTAAAATGAACAGAAATGTGCTGAATTGGAGAGATCTCAATGTAAGATGAATGGAAAAATGAGAGAGTGTAGAATTGTTCTTCCCAGTGTGAGTGGTTGGGATATACATCTGAGAGCTAAATTCAGAGATATTCTTAGGTACAGCATGTTGCAGCTACCGAGGGCTCTCTCTCCCTGCACCTCCATACCTGTACTTCCAGCTGCCTCCCAGTGCTTATCACTGTGCCCCCATTTACTCTGTCTGCCAGGGGTTACCTGCAGCTGGTAAGTGAATGGAGCCACCTTTAATTCGTCTGTACAAGCCATCATTTTAGACATTTGTCATAGATAAGACAGAAGTTTTTACAAGCATTGTCATTTGGAAGCCTCTAAGCAGAACATAATTTCAGCACTGTTCAGAATGGTAGGAGATTTGAACAGATTAGAAATAAGATGTTGAAATTTGCATAGTAATAAGAATTTGGATGAATAGCGACTGTTGAACGGCAGGAAAAAAAAGTGTCGGCACAAGGGAGGAAGATGAATGTAGAGTTGTGAGAAATCTCTGTCACAATACACAGTTTTCAAGGTCAAGAGCTGTGCTTTAAAGAACCTGTTTGCACATAATGCAAATGGAGCATCTGAGATTCTGGCCAAATCCCACTCAAATCAATAGTACGTCTCCCATGATCTTCAGCTGAGCCAGAATTTATGGTTCTCTGCAACAGTCAAGAAATTCCTGACCATACAAAAGAATTCTGTTTGCTACAGAGGGAGATTCCAGTGCTTCATTTTTGATCCTTAATTGGGATGTATTTGTCCTGTCTTGAACAAGAGCTGGATCAGCTTGACCAGAAAGTGGGTAATTTCCAAGTCCCTTCTTTTTCAAGATTTCACTCCCCAGTTCCAGCTTGAAAAACTGAATAGGTCCATCTGACAGCCCTGGCTGGGCAGGGCAGGCATTACACCCTTGTAAATCCGCAGGAAAAACTGTTCCACTGAGATGCAGGATTTTGGAAAGGTAAAGCTGATGTCTTCTAACCACATTAAGCAATTAAACCCTCTGTGTTTTTCTCCTTCTGGTGAAATTCCAGCTGTCTTAAGCAGGCCAAAGTGCTGGGAGGTGGGTAAGGTGCCCAAATTTTGACGTATGCATCATTGTCCTATTCCACCTACAATGTCACTTCTTTTCAGGGTGGGGAAAGTCACCCCCACCTGTTTACCGTTTGTAATATTATAAAGTGCTGTGAAGATAGCAAAAGGTGCCAGGCGCCTCTAATAAATCACCACAACCAAGCCATAATATTTCAAGCTGAGAAGGTTTTGTTGTCAGAAACACTGGCACTTGCAGGAGGTATTTGTTTGAATACTCCTTCGTAATGGGGCTGTTGTTCTGGGAAGGATTCCAGGACAAATGAGATTCTCTGGGATGCAGTCCAGGTTAAATGAATTGTTTTGAAAAATGTTGAGCCTGTGTGTGGGGGGAGCACGCAGAGTTTCAAACCTTTTAGAAGAAGTAGCCAGCAACCACAAAGGGTCAAGAAGAGGCTAGAGAGTATGTGTTTCCTTCTCCAGGGAGGCTTTGTAAAACCAGCCTTGAAAGCTGCCAGGTGCCGTTCCCTTTCACTTCATTTCCAGCGTGCATGTTGGTTTGGAGATCCCAGCAGTTGGTCTCCATGTAGGCTCAGGCATGGAGACACCTTCTAGAGCCTTTCAAAATCAGATACTTGTGGTGCTTAGAGGTGAGGCTGCCTGCAAAGTTATTGGCCCTAAAGCAGGGACATAAGAATTGCCAGTTCAGATGAACTTCTAGTTCCTAATCTTCTGTTCTTAACAGGAGCTGGTCCCAGTTGTATCAGGGGAAAATGCCAAGAAAAATGAAATAATAGACAATTCTGGAGTAATTTATTGATAGGCAGGAGTTTTTTCCCAGTCGTGGAGAGCCAGTTGCTGAATTCAGTGGTTTTCCTGTGCCTGTCTGATCCAAAGTACAACAGAGCAGTTTTCTCAGGGAGGTCATTGAAGTTGGGACACAGCCCCCAGATGAACATGTCACATTTCTGTCTCTTCTCTCCCTCACAAGGTTCAAAGGCGTCAGTGCAGTCTCAGCCAGCGGACACGAGCTCTCTCCTGCAAATTCCAAAAGACCATTTTCACCACGTAAGAGCTCATGACCACTTAGTGGAGGACAGCAAGCCCCAAGTTTCCCAGCAGGTGCACTCTCCTTCTGCTGAAAGGCTGCTCCGCAGACAGGTAAGGACACTCACAATCGTGAACCTGCTGGGGTTTTATATTGATGCATTTCCCTGTTAAACATGCTTTAAATTCAAGGAGGGATTCACAGAGAAACCTCTGGAGAACTGTAATTCTCCCACAGAAAAAACAAAAAGGTTGATGGATTTTGATCTGAAAGCCATCCAGGAGTCTCCAAAGAATGTGCGTGATGAGTATCATCTCCTTTGGCAACATGCCTAAATGTTCTCCACATTGTTAGCGCTTTATTTTTTTCAATCCTCTTCATAAATGCAGCCAAATGCTCCCCAGGGGCTTGTTGGGGTTGAGGAACTAATTTTTAACTGCTGTGATTTTGTCGGTGCTTGAAAGGACACAGGGACTGCAGGCTCCATCCCCGGCCACCCTCCCTCTGACTCCTCTGCTTTCCCGAAAGGGGAGAAGTCTTTAATGGAAGCTGGCTATCTCATATGCAAAACCATAGTGGAAAGCATACAGTGAGAATTGAAAATTAAAATCTTTTTCCATCAGCTGTGAGCCTTTGAAAAGTTTGAGTATATGCAAAACAGAAGACATTTTATTTTACAACGGGTTTTATCTCTGGTTTTTGGCTGGCATTGATTTAAATCCTGATTCAATCAAAGATCTAAAAGATCTAATCAAAGATTCCAGTCTGGTTGATTAGAAGCATAAGTTTAAATTTATCTTTTTTTAGTAAAATACTTAAACTTGTGCTTCACTCTCACATTTTAAAGCATATTTCATTGATTGTGCAGCTGGACCAGGACCAGAAGAACGTCTGATTCAAAACCTCTGCTTTCTTCAGTAGTTTCATGCCTGATTTTACATACACAAAGTGGATCAGTTCTATTTTTTCAAAAGCAATTTCTTTCCTGCATGAAAATATTCCCATTTCTTTCATCTTTTAATCAACATTGACAAATTAAACAGTTGATTCATTAAGCTCTAAAAATGAATGTGAAGTACCAAGGTTAACAATTACATTAGTCTGTAATACTCAATTGACATAAGAAATTCCTTGCATGTATTCATTTGCACAGGGCTGGCCAGCTACCCCAATCACCACTAATGGGGAAACTAATTGATGTCATCATTCCAGTTCATAACCACTCTCTCTTGCTTTCTAATGAATAACAGACCCATCCTTTTGAACTGATCTAGCCGGAATAAATTACCATGTTGGCCATCTTCTCCAGTCCAATTTTGTTCATGTCTTTGACAGCTTCTTTTTTTAAACCTTTTCATATGTTTAAGTTAATTTATTATCTTCCCTCCTGTCGCTGCTCATGCAGTGACATGAGGAGATCTTGGAGTGACAGTTCAGAGACGAAAAAGCTTTGGGACAGTGAGCAGATGTGATCTGTGGGCAGACCCATGAGAGGTTGCCTTGGGCATGCTCCTGAACAGCAAAGAGCTCCCAATATGGCTAATGGGAGCAGTAAGGCTGTTCCTGGTGATATTGCTGGTGCTGTTAATTGCAATCTAGATGGCCAGACACTGGGAAACTTAGTCCTTAAAGAGAAAAAATTCCCTTTACAGCCCCAGCTCTTCTGCTTGCTCAGTTGCTCTCTGCTTGGTTCCTTTTTATTGCCACCACTAATTTTTCACTCGCATCAAATAGCCCAAACTAGCAAAACATTTTAGTTTGCAGTACTCATTTTTCCTTATTGTTACATATACTGCATGTAATTCTGATTTGTTTTCTTTTGTTTCTTTTCTTTCTTTCCCTCCCCCCTCATGCCCTTTCCTCTCCTAAATCTGTAATAGATAAATCTTGTTCACCACATACCTGGTCCGTGCACTTACCCTGAGCATTAAAACCTTTGTGTTTAACCTCCCTTTCCCTCCAGAGTGCTGGAGAACGAACACAGTCCCCACAGTAACGTCCAGTTCAGACTTCAGAGTGTTTGACAATTAGTGATGCACTCACAGATGAAGATGAGTGGATCGGATGCTTTGAGAGAACATTCCTGCTGAGGATTATGCTCCTTGGCAGTGCATTAAAGCTATTCTCCAGGGGAATTCTACATGAAATTAAACCTATATGATTTTGTAGTTCCAGGACTGTGTATCCAAGGTGTAGCACACATCAAGCTGTGGCTACTACAGCTGTACACCCCACTGGGATGGCAGAGGGTCCTTTTATTTTCAAACAAACCACTAAAACATTTGTACAAACAGTTACTAACAACAACCACAGATGCCTGTATCATAGGCAAAGAAAGAGCTGGTGGTGACTAACAGTGTCATGTTGTGCAACACAGGTTGGTGTGCAAGCAAAAGTAATGATAATAATTACTTTTTGCTTCTGTATTCAACTTTTGTGTGGTCTGTGTCTGTTCTCAGGATATGAATATGATTTCTTCTTGCAAAGACTCACTAAAACTATTGGCACTGAGGAGACGAGAATAACTTCACTCTTGACTGATTACTTGCCAATGTTGTGCTGTGAAATTTTAACTAGAAAGGATTCACCAGCATTGGACAAAATTGTTTGCTGTATTAAATATTCTCTCAGCTTTCCCCGTTGACAAAGGGGATGTGCAGATGCAGCAAGAGACTCTGGTGTTTCTGCACACACATGAGCACACTGCAGCTGACAAGAGCTTTGCTGAATAGAGATCATTTGGCTCAAATGATCCTTGCGGGACAATTTTTATATAAATTCTATGATCATTTTGGGGTGATTTGTCACAAAAGTATTCCTTAGTATGAGGAATTTCATCTACTTACACTTTTTCTATAGGACTGAGACCAGCTGTATGCATTTCCTCCAAATTTCTCTGTGAAGTTTTTAATCTTTAAGAACATTTAAGAGTCTTCTCAAGCTGAGACTCTGTCTTTGAGGGTCAGTTAATGTGGCTGATTTATAAAGCCTTTTGACAAGGAACGCAGTGCAGTGAAAAGACAAAGCCTTTAAAAGATGCCCAAGGTTCTCTCTGCCAGCAGGCACTGATGCTGTGCACAGCTCCAGACAGCCAAGGCAAAATGTGCCTTAGGAAGCCTGAACTTAAGCATCAGAGTAAGTTGAAGTAATTACAGATTCTTATTAGTCCAGCTCTGGACTCCAGCTTTTCAGCTCCTGTCATAAGATGGTGCAGAGTCATGGCTCCAGCCTAGGGACCTAAGCCAGGGACAGGCTGTTGCCCTGATGCTGGCACAGAGTGTGGTTGCTCTGGTGTGATGGCTCTGGGGATCCAGTTCCATGCCTGCAGCATCACCTGAGCTAGAGAAGGGAATACACAGGCTCACTTGTACATATTCCCTCTCTTGCTTGCACCTGGGCTGCTAAAATTACCAAGAGCTTTGCTGTAGACCCTCATCCTTTTCATAGCAAGAACACATGTGAGTTTGGGTGGGGGAATTCTGGTTTTGCAGCCCTCCATCCTTAGAGGAGAAAATGAAGGTCAACCATTTACGAAGGGCTAAATTCTGCTGACACTTACACAGGGACAAACCCACAGATCTCTGAAGATGGACTTGGTAGCATCCACAACACAGGTCCTTATAAGAGTCAGTGGGTCTGTGCTGAGGTATGTCAGCAGAGCTGAGTGCCCTGTAAATGCTGTGCCTTGCCTCTACTAACCTTTGTTTGGTCTGTCTCTCTCACCTGGCAACTCCTCTCCTCCCCAATCCCTCTGCGCTCCAATACAGATGGCTATAAGGAACGACTCTATGGATAGCAAGGAGAATCTCCACACTGAGGTGAGTGAACTCTCTGACCCAAATGTCCCTGCCGTGCCCAAGGAGGAGTCACCAGTGGCTCTGACACCCTCGGAAGTGAATGAGTTGGCTGCATGGAGTCGGGTGAGTGTTCATACGCAGCAGCATTCCCACAATCAGTATAATATTTCAAAGCAGGCACCAGCATCCTGTGCTTGTGCAGACTCGTATCAAGAGACACCTGGAGATTCAATGGACCAAGAAGTATCTGAAATAAACAGCTCCTCGGAGCCTTTCACTTCAGAAACTTGTACAGCCTCGAGTGCCTGTTCAGAGGGTCAGCCTCTCACTCCTAAGAGGAACATGGGCAATACCGGCAACGTGACACTGAAGGACCTGAAGAAATACCACAGTGTAGACACCCAGGGTCTTCTAAAAAAACCGCCCTCTTGGTTAGATGATCAAAGGAGACATTCAATAGAAATTTGTTCCATGGAAAACAGCCCTCAGCACCATTCCACATCCAGCTCCTCTGGCTTCATAAGTCAGGTGGTCAGTGAAATGGAAGGTTTGCAAGGAATGCGGCAGAAGAAAAAACTGAGCCCTCCCTGTATATCTGTAGATCCACCTGATGGGCAGAGTTTGGTACCTAGAGGACCTCACAGCATCTCACCTGCCAGTGGAGATGTTTGCTTGAGGCGGCGTGCTCCATCTTGTGAGTCCAAGGATTCAGTGGATATAGGGGATTCGCTGCTTCCAGACAGTATGTCAACATCTCCTACCCCAAAGAAAGACCTGTTGACACTTCCTAGCTTTTCCTTTGATCAAACGGAAATGGACCCCTGAGTTACTTTTCTGTTGGTGCCAAATGTTTTCTTCCTTTCATGTAATAGAAAAAAAAATTTTGAAAAACTCTGTACTCCAAAATGGCACTGGGTAAAAATTTCCAAAGAAAGATTAAAGAACCAGCTGGTTTAAAGAAGGGTTAACCTATATCACGCTTACTTAAGCATATGTTCTGCTTAGGTAAAAGCAATACAATGTGCAGAATCTATATGTATATTATATTTTATTAAATTAATTGAATCTAGTATTGCGGGATGTAGTACATTTTGTGACTAAAGACATTTAATTTTCTTCTATTTTATGTATCTCAGAATATTTCTGAGACAAAGTTCGTTTTTATGAATATTTTAACCTAAATATATATATATATATTTAATCCCTTCTCTTTTTTTTGTTTTGTTTTGTTTGGGTTTCATTTTGTTTTGCAAAGCACAAAATGTAGCCAATTAGTGCATTACAGAGGAAATGTATCCCACAGTCAGCAGTAAATAAGGATTATTTAATGTAATTTATTTTTCCCCTTAGACTTCAATGATATTCTGGGAAAAAGATTGTTTGGGTAGTTTAGAAATGCAGTGGCAATTTTTTAACAAAATATTCCAATCTTGCATAAAATTGACATTCAGAGTGAAAGCAAGTGCTCAGACCCAGGAAGGTACAACATGCTGACAGATGTCTGTGGATGGTGAAGGCAGACCCATTTAATGGTACATGATATGGAATTACAAGAGGATGTTATAGATCATCCACTGGCAACTCACAAAATCATGTCAATGGTTCATTTTCATACGTGCCTAGGAAACAGGCAGCAAAAGCCTGTGGTCACTTCCCAGAAATTTTTCCAGTGTGTCCAAGATGGACTGTTTATTTTGCTGAGTTTTACACCTCTGTCATCCCTTGTTTGCAGTGGAGCTCCTTCTCTCTGCGCCATGTGGAAAGGAGAGCGAGGCCAAGTTTAGGACTTGCAGTGGCTGAACTCAGTGCAGACATGGCACAGCAGTGGGCTTAAGCACATGTTTAAAGTTAAGCTCTTGCCTAAAATGCCTTGAGGTTCATCATATTTAACTAATTCTTGAAAATTCAAATCATGCTTAGGTTCTATAGAATCAAGGCCTAGTGCAAGTTATTTTAAAGATCACCTAGAAGAAAGTCTGCAGGTCCTGAAAGGACTGCTGATTTTCAGTAGAAGAGCCAGATATTCTGCTATCACTGCTACAGTTAATTTACATTATCCTGACTGTAATTTTATTTCCAGTCTATCAAAAGCCTTAAGCAGTAGCATCATGATACAAAAGTAGATAAAACCAGAATTCATGTCCTTACTTAATAACATGTCCTTGATGTCAATCATCTCAGTTATTACCTGTTTACTCCTGCTAACGCCCTCTGCAAAAAGCAATCTGTAAAACTGGACAGCACAGCCTGAAAACCGTGAGAGGTTGGCCCTGTTCAACACCTCCCCCTCCTCACATGACTGATGCAAACCAGACATTAACTCCACTCAACTTCCATGAAATCACATTAAGATGTAGGCTAAATTAGGCTGTAGGCATTCTTTGAAGTGTGCCAATAGTAACAGGTTTGAAACTGCACCCATGGATAAGGCTTTGCTGGATCGTGTCTCTGAACCAGCACAGGCAAGAGGAGGATTTGTGCTAATTCTGTCAGTCGGGAGTTTCTAACTCTTTGAGAACTACTGATCTTTTCAAATCACTACAACATGTTGATGTACAGCCTTTTATCCATTCAGAGATTAAACTGTCTCCACCACCTGTATCTACATGAGCTTCAAGTGTACACACAAGGAGAAGATGCTGTTTGTACCAAACAGCCTATGTGAGGTCCTAAGCCCCTTTATTTTCATTTGAGGACGTTTACTCTGTAGACAATCCCTATTGATTTACATGTCCTGGAAAAATGTAAGGGCTTTCAGCAGGAAGTCAGGCAATCAGTGTATTTGAAGTAGAAGGATTAACATTCTGTACTATTTACTGCAGTTAGATTAATTCTTGGCTGCGACATTTTCCCCTTCTTCAACATGAGCCCTTACAGAGACCCCTCTCTTTGATATGCCAGCCCAAATTCAGAGTTAAGCTCATCTAAAGCAGTGACTTGAAACAAACCTTTCATCGGTTTTTCCCCCAGATCATATTTAAGGAAATAATAAAATTACAGTGTATTAAGCCTGAGAAATATTCCTAATCCTTTTTTGGTTTTACGCTCATAATGAGCCTTGGCTTTTCCTTTCACATGTACTAAGAAATTTGGGAAACCAGCTAGGCTACTAAAATTGCCAACCCTGGTTCCTTGCAATTGGGATTGTGTTCACGTAGCTGGAATGATGCTACTCTACAGATCCTTTCTTACAAAAAATCCACTGAACATTTTAGCATGAAATCATGGCACAAAACAGTGATGCTATGTTAATCCAAATGCTCAACTCCAAATGTAACAGAAAGCCTAAAGGCTTTTCTATTTTCAGTACTTGGGGGTTTGCCCACTGACAAGGTTTGTGGAAGTAACAAAAAGTTTACATCATATGTGAATATTCAGTAAAGACTAGCCAATAAAAGATACTCTATGGTGATGCATTCAGGAAAAGAAATCCATGTAAAATAGATTGTTTTCTAAACCAGATAAGTTTTTTCTAGATGCCCTTTTGAAAGACAAATACAGATGTACTGCAGCGTGTGCAATAATCTTAAAATAATTTTAAATACCTTTGGGGGGGTTTTATAGAATTTGACTTTTTTAAACAAAATGTACAAAATCCACAGGAATTCTGTAGAATGATTATGTTGATAGAATTTTTTATATTTTTGTAGAAATCTATAGAGAAATTGTTAAAAGTCTGCGTAGCATCTTGGCAAAAGAAGCAGCTCTTATCTACAAGTTTCTTTTCATAACCTGGAGCCAGACCTACTGTATTACAACATGTAGAGCCTAGTTTTAGAGCCTGCACCCAGGTCATGTTCAGAAGTAAGCAGCTAAGCTCAAGTTCTACAATATTGCAGTGCTATTACTGTTTGAGAACTATACCCACATTAAACACCTGCCCCCAAAACCTCAGCCCCCATCGATGGTGAAGTGGTCGCATGGCTATCCAGCTCATTCAAGCACACCAGCACTTTACTACTGTGGATTTACTGTATACAGGTAGGAGGAGGATATTTTGCTATTGCCAGTCTGACATATGGGGAAAAGGAGATTGCAGACACGTATGGAAAAATGTAAATTCCATTCTTGCAGCCCCTCGCACATAGGACTGATTTTTCATAACTTGGTTACAGGCTGTTTGTACTGTAGATATTTTGGAGGAGGGCAAAGAAAACACTGTTTTTGACTTCTGTGGATTGCACTCAGCACCAGGTGTGTTCAAGGAGAAAAAAAAAGAAAACAACAAAAATAAAAAGAAAACAAAAGTGTTTCCATTGTAAATTAGGCTATTCCCCAGTCTCCCCTTTTCTGCCCCTTTGGCTATAATAACCCATGTACACTATTACACGAGGTGACTAGAGTAGGCACAGTACCCTTGCAATGTCCGTAACAACCTAGTATATATGATAGAACTTTGTATTTAATAGTTAATATATTGTTATACTGTACCAGGTATATAGGCCAAAACAAGGTCTTTTGGTCAGGGCAACAAAAGGTGGTGTTCATGGGGAAAATTGGGATAAAATGTTCCTTTTTTAAAAAAAAAAAAAAGAAAAAAGAAAAAACACAAAAAATGAGTGTAAATCTTTACAAATGACAAAAACAAATGTGTCCTATTAAAAGCTTTTGAAAAGAAAAACAACTGTGCATTTCCCTTTTTTATTGCTGCTGCTGATAATCTGTATCATTCCAAGTGGTCAAGTCTTTGGTCATGTTTTAACTGAGAATAGTTGGAGTAGGTATCAGATAGCAGTGGCAGCCGGGAGGTTTAAAGGAGACATTGTAAAATGTTGGGTCTTTTTGAAGCAATTCAGTCTTGACACTGTGAGTGAATCTGGCTCTGCAACGCATCGCTCAGGGTGTGCTGTTGGACCACCAAGACCGTGGGCTGTGCTCTTGTGGATTGCACTGTGCTGGCAGAGAACAGCTCAGGAAGATGTTTAAGGATGCCAGGACTGCAACAGAGAGTGCTGCAGCCAACGGGGAGGAACAAGTCAGGAGAAAGGGCAGATTTGATCTCTCTGTGAAAATGTGTTGCTGTGAGAGGAAGATGCTGGGCTTTTCCATACATTAACAACTTAGGGATTTCCAGCCTGAAGTCCAGAGACCTCTCCTCCATGATTCCTGCAGTCACTTCAGTCCTTGCAAAGCAGGAGCTGATGGGGATGGCACCACACCCAGGGCTGCAGGGCAGCAGGGACCCAAACCCCAGGTCTGCTTAGGTACCACCATAAGCATTCCACAGAATCATAGAATGATCTGGGTTGGGAGGGACTCTAAAGACTTAGCTCTTTACAACCCCCTGCCATGGACAGGGACACCTTTCACTAGACCAGGTTGCTCAGATCTCTGTTCAACCGGGTCTTGGATACTTCCAGGTATGGGGCATCCACAACTTCTCTAGGCAACCTGTGCCAGGCCCTCACCACCCTTACAGAGGAGAAATTCTCTGTACTAGCTAACCTAAACTTGCCCTCCTTCTGTTTGAAGCCATTCCTGCTTGTCCTGCCACTACATGCCCTTGTTAAAAGGCTGGTCTTCAGGGGTCTTTAGTGAGTTATGTAGCTCCTAACATGAAATCTCTTCTCCCCTGGGCAGTAGCCAATGGAGGGAAGAACCAGGCACTGGGCACTCTGCAGCCCTGTTCCTCTGTGGCTGGGAATGACCTTTTTGCTCTGCAACAGGAGGGACCCTAAACTGATACCCAGAGCAGTTATGTTGTCTATAGGGTGTTTTGATAAAAGTCATCTTTGGTAGAAAAGAGCAGGAAGGATGTTAGTCCTTAAACTGAGAGGAAATGTGGATCTGTGCAAAATCCCATGTAAATCCACACAGAGCAGGACTCTGGGTGAGCGCTGTGATGTGTCTGTGTTGTCCAGGCTGCAGGGCCAACTCCACCAAGCTGGAGCCACCTCTCCAAAGCTGGAAGATCCACAGGGCAGTAAGGTCAGCCAGGCTGAGCCAAGGAAGCAGAGCAGCTAACAGGCTTGAGAATTTCATACCTCTCTGCTCAGAGGTGAGTTCAGTTCTCTATAGGCCACAGCAAATCATTTCCAACTATGGGTTTCTGATGATCTCGAGAAAGGGTTTTTTTTCTGCTCTGTTTTGTTAATGTTCCTGTATGAAGCTCTTCTGCTGAGTTTTGCTGTGGTTTATGAAGGCTCCAACCCAGGCTGGCTGCTTATGGGTGTTTTCAACTTCCCATGCTTGGGCATGGAACTTATTACTCCATTTGGTAAGTGATTGGGATGCCATCTGGAGCCAGGTTGTTTTCTATGTAATGGTACCTGCATCTAGGGAAGCAGCCCTTTAATTTGTTTCTGGCTTAGTTGAGACAGGTGAACATGGATAACTCATCAGCTTCAGGAGAGCAGGGCCCCCTTGGAAAAGCTCTGTGCTCAGCACATCCCTCAGCCACAGCTCTGCAAGATTAGAAACAGAAAAGCCCTGTTTATGCCTTCTGTATTTCAAGTGTTCCAGAGGTACGAACTGAGACACAGCAACAGGTCTTAGATGAGATCTGTACTAGAATCCCCCAAAATAAGGTAGGAAAAAGCAATTTAAAGAGATGCGCTTGGTTTTCTTTATGGCCACCAGCACTATGTAAAGGACCACTGTGGCCAGCTGACAGGGCTGAGGATCCCGCAGACTAAAAGGTTAAGGCCAGGGAAGTTTTGGGGGGTCCATGACCGACTGTCCGGAGGTGGGCGAGGGTCCGCACCCCGAGTGTGTGTAGGCAGCGGTGTCCCACGGCCACGGCGGCAGCGCCGGGAGCGCCCCGAGCGCGGCGTTCTGCTTCCACCTAGTGGGCGTGGGGCGAGGGGGTCTGGCGAGCTGCCCCCCTGCCACGGGGGGCTGAGACCCCCTGTTGCCGGGGACATGGGTCAGCAGGACCCCGCGGTGCATCCTGTGCCCGGCTCGATGCTGCAGAAACGCCAGGATTGGCATGGGCCGAGGTGTGCCTGTGTTTAGGAATCACAGAATCGTTTAGGTTGGAAAAGCCCTATAACATCATCTGCTAAGGCCACCACTAAACCATGTATCCAAGTATCATATCTACACGTGTTTCAGATACCTCCAGGGATGGTGACTCCACCTCTTCTCCCAGGCAACCAGGGGCCGGACAAGTGTCTTAAGCTGTGCCAGGGGAGGTTTAGGTTGAATATTAGGGAGAATTTCTTCACAGAAAGCGTGATTAGATATTAGAATGAGGTGCCCAGGGAGGTGGTGGAATCAGCATCCCTGGAGGTGTTTAAATACTGGACAGGGCACTCAGTGCCCTAGTCTATTGACAAAGTGGTGTTTGGTCATGGGTTGGACTTGATGATCATCTCAGAGGTCTTTTCCAACCTAACTGATTCTGTGATTCCACCACTTCCCTGGACAGCCTGTTCCAATGCCTGACCACCCTTTCAGTGAAGATGTTTTATCTGATCTCCAATTAAAACTTCCCTTGCACAACTTGAGGCCATTTTCTCCCATTTTATGGTTTGTTACCTGGGAGAAGAGACCAGCCCTCACCTGGCTCCAACCTCCCACCTGAGGCTTCTTTTGTCCAGGCTGAGCTCCCCCAGCTCCCTCTGTGGCTCCTCATCAGACTTGTCTCCAGACCCTTCCCTAGCTCCACTGTCCTTCTCTGGACATCTTTCAGCACCTCAATGTCTTTCATGTAGTGGGGAGCCCAAAATCAAACCCAGGATTCAAGGTGTGGCCTCACCAGTGTCCAAGGCAGGTAATGACACATCTGGGGCAGTCCTAGGGCTGTTTGGCATGTCAGATGCTGTGGCAGCACCTCAGAGGTGTGCTTGTCCCTGGGCATCATTATGCCCCCTTTTAAACATGTGTACATCACAGCCTATGAGCTGAGCCCAGCGTGGGAGGAGGAGGATGAAGCCAGACTTGTGTCATCTTACACGGCTTGTGGGGAGGTGCAGAGGTTGGGTGTTCACTGAGCACGGGCTGAGTGCCTGTCACTAGATGGCAATGCCATGAAGTGGTTCGGCTGGGAGATCTGTGAGCATGAGCTCAGGCTGTACCTGAGGTCCCCAAAACCTGCTGTTCCTGTTTGCTTTGGCGTGGTCATCAGAGAAAGCCTCCCTGGCATTTTCACGTTTGAGGGTGATTGGACCTTAAGTTGATTTTTACCTGTTATATTCAATACTTCGGATATGTTTACAACACAACCCTGCAGCATCCTCTGGCATTTTCTGTTATTGTTTCAGTCCCTGAATGCTATAATTGGCAAGCTTTCAGAGGTCCTGCATAGATTATCTTTCCATATCTATTTAATACTCTAAAAAATGCAGCCAAAGACCCCTGCAGCTCCAGCTGGGAAACGGAAAGGATGGTTAAACCACTTAATTACTTACTGTGCTAACAGTTATTTTACGGAAGCAGAAAGCAGAATCCAGCTGTTTGGGGGGAAATCAGGAAGAAGTTAATATTGTAGTCAATCTACAAAGAAAATATAGAGAAGTGGACAGCACGTGCAGCACAGAACTGCTTGCCACGTGCCACCAGCTCAGTGTGGCCACAAGTGACAACTCTACATTTGTTCAAATAAAGCAGAGCCTGGTGTTTGGATTCCTTCAACCAGTGTGAATTTTGTATGCTCATTTTGTGGTGAAATCCTGAACAGCTTAAAAAAGTAGGAGGGGTTTGTGGAGTGGCCAGGTTGGCAGGGACAGGGGATAAACCATGACAATTATGTCAAGGGCTGAAATAGGATAGGTTGAGTCTTAGCTCCAGAAGGCGAAAGTGCCACGTGCTGCTTGGCTGTTTCTGCAGCCAAGTCACTTACAAGCTGGGGTGTGTTACACCTACCATGGCCTCCACCAACCTTTTCAGGCACCTGAGAGCATGTTTGTGGAGTTATCTAGCAGGTGACAGAGATGCCCAGTGCATTCAGAGTTCGGCTGCTCACAGCTGGAGCAGGTCCAGGATCACTTGGGGGTGATTAGGCAGTTCTCAGCATGTCTAGATTCTTCTCCTGCTCATCACTTTCAGTATGAAATGCAGGAGCACTCAGAAAAGGGGAAGCTGGTATTGCATACAGTGTCCTGGAGGAGTCATGTGAGCACCATTTTCTCAGAGATTTGATGCAATAAGTAGACCTCACCTCACCCACAGCATGAATGACCTTACAGTGCAGCTCCAGGCCAAATGCAGTGTGGTCCCACCCTTCCAGGGAACTGCTGCCTCTGTTCTTCCAGTTAGGCAATCTTGCCTTCCACTTCTTGCCTACAAAGCCACATATCTGGTACAAAAGCAGTGCTGTGAGTAAAAACTGGGGCTGCAAATTCCCAGCCCACTCCCTCATCTGGTTTATCATGGGACTTCCAAACTGCTCATTGCATTTTCCAAAAATTAGGAAATTAAATCCTTTCCTGCATGAAGGGAGATGCACATATTTGCGACAGCATTGACTGACTGAGAAGAAACCCCAAGTCTGCTGCTACTCATGCAGTGTTGACTTTAAGCAGAGTTTGTTAGAAGTTCCCATCTTAAGTGTGTTAAAACAAGGTGTCACCCCCTTTTTTATGAAGCAAATGTATAGGGCCTTGCTGTAAATGCAGCCTCTTTGGCAGCCTCTTTTTCTTGCCATCTGTAAAATGTGACACTTCTGTGGGTCTTGGAAAGGAAGCTGAGCCTCTGCTGTTCCAAGCAGAGAAAGAAGGTGATATTTATAGTCAACTAACCATAAAACTGTGACTTCCAGAGCTGCACATGCTCAAGCCATCCCCAAACCCTCAACTCTGAATGTGCTTCTTTATAGAGATCTCTCTGGGAGTCGGCCACACTCCATCCTGCTGTTAGTGCTTTGCAAATCAGCATGAGGTGCGATATGAAAAGCTGCCTGCTTCCTACCTGGCACTGTGCTTACACAAACAGCTTCTCCCTCACGTTACCTCCTGTCCTGCCCACTCAATAGCTCCAGTTGATAGCCAGTCTCTGCTGCACAGCCTGGGTGTGCCTCCGAGGTGCTTCCTGATTGCGCTGGCTTGACCTCTCTGTGTGTTAGCAGGTGAAAAGTCTCTTACTGCAGCTGGCATGGGAAAGAGGATTTAAATACATTATTGCTGAATGAATCCAGATCAGATCTTGCCACTCCCCAAAATAAAGAATAAATGTCCGGTGAGACAAGGTGAGTTCATGGCCTCCCTGACATTTTCACCAAAGGTGCCATTTCATGGAGCCAGCCTGAATCTGGGGGAACATCACAGGGGTAATGATTTGGTCTAGGTACCTCCACCTCCCTTCCCATCATTAAAAGGAAGTAGGACTATACTAAGCTGCCCGAGATGGTGCTTCAGGCTCTGCTTTGCACCAGCTTCAGCAGAATCCTTTACCACTGCCCTTCCCAGGAGCTTTTAAGCTTCCACCTCATCTTGTCTGACTGAGATGTTAATATTTCCTTAAGTCCTGCCTTTGATTTTTCCCTCTCTGCTTGTCTGTTTTGCAGGACAGCACCTGTAAGTCAGTAATTACAAAGCAAAGCCAGTGCAAGTCTCAGTGTCTGCTGTGAGGTCCATGCAGGGCTGCCTGGTGGCTCTCTTCAAGCCCAGGGGGGCAAGCAGGGGGAGCTGGCACACCAGTTAACACCCACTCATCACTACCATCCTTGTTTAATGGCATGATCTGCTAATGAAGGCAGAAGCTGCCCATCATTAATTAGCAACATGAAGCAAGAGGCAGAATTATTTAGGTCTCTCTACTTTAGAGCCTTGTGAAACCAAGAGGAATACCCTAATACAGGATCTTCCTCTATGGATATGGTGGAAAAGCCATAAGGTTCCATAGAATCACCAAAGTCAATAATTTAATCAGAGATTAATTTACATGTCAATGGAACTGTGCAGCACACTGATAAAATAAACCTCTCCCCTCCTGTACACATGGCTTATGGTAGCTGTTTGTGAGGTGCCTCTGTACCTGGGACAGAGCTGGTGTCAGAGCTGGTCTTACTTTGGGTACATTCTCAAACTGCACCAAATCCTGCTCCTTGGTGCAAGAAACACAGTGGTGCATGTTCATGTGTCAAGAGGTATCAAATTCTCAGCATTTGTCTTGGAGCAGCTGCTCTCATAGGTTGTTACAGAAGAGGATATTTCAAGAGCCATAAAGGAATAACTCCCAGCTATTACTGAGTTTTATTAAAACTTTTATTGTGGTGCAATTCCACAGAACAAAAGTTTCACCGTAAGACTTGCAAAGCCAACCTACAATGTCCAGATCTTGTTCTCCCAGTTGGCAAGAGCTTCTTTAGTATTTCCTTGAGAGGGTTGCAATATGATTGTATTGATTAGCCTGGATTACCCTAAGGTTTCAGATCTTGTAGGCAATCACCTGAGAACCTTATCTTGGGCAAGATCTTACCTTCCCACACTAGTGAGAAAGGTGTACCTTTAGCCAGACTATAATAATTGTCTGAAACAAATTCTCAGCAGTGTTCATGGGAAGCCCATGGATTCCTCTGATAGTATTCTGAGTAGGAAACACGCTCAGTGTCTTCATAAAAGATTAGCAAGTATTTTTTCTTTTGGGATGATATTTTTTGGGACACAGCAGTATTGTGCTTCTCTGAGGCCCTGGCACAGGTTGCCCAGAGAAGTTGTGGGTGCCCCATCCCTGAAAGTGTTCAAAGCCAGGTTGGATGGGGCCCTGAGCCACCTCATCAAGTGGGTAGCATCCCTGCCCATGATAGGGGTGGAAGTAGATAATCTTTAAAGACCCTTCTAGCCCAAACCTTTCTATGATTTTATGATTCTCTGATCTCTCTTTTCCATCCCGGTGAACATTTTCGACAACACCTTTCTATCTGATGATTCCTCACCTTTCAGCAAGGAAAGAAACTCGAACTCGTAAAATATTGAAGTAGATTTATGGCAGCAGAGTGCTTTGTGTGAGATGATTTTAATTGAACCAGATGCTGCAGCAAGTGGGTGTACAAACAGCAGGTGCTGGATGGTCAATAATGCTGTAGAAGTCCTGACAAAGAGGAAAGCAAACAGTGTTTCTGCATCATGGGGAGGTGAAATCCAGATTGTGACCAAGGTGCTACACTACAAAACCTATTAGTTACCAATAAACATGAAAATTTATTGACTGAAGGCTTGTGAAAATAGATCCATGCCAGGGGTTTAACCACATGTTTAGAGCAGAAGCAATCAGCAAGAAAGAAGAGGCTGCAGATGGGTGGAAAAGCAACGTGATGCTTTACTCAAGTTCTGCTGGGTCAACCACACTCCACACTGCTCTGAAAGGGAGACAACAAATGTCTCATCGTGCTAACATTAGTCTGGATGATCCAGATAGATGGACACAGTCAGTCCAAACCCAGAGGGTGCCCCAGCTCCATGCAGCTACCCTGGGTAACCATCCCTCATCCTACCCTTTGCTTGAATCACAGAATGGTTTGGGTTGGAAGGGACCTTAAAGATCAACTCATTCCAACCCCCTGCCATGGGCAGAGATGCCACTCACTGGAACAAGTTGCTCAGGGTCTCATCCAACTTGGCCTTGAACACTGCCAGCAACGGGGCATCCACAGCTTCTTCTTGACCTGAGGATACTCCATGAGCACGGGTGTGGCTATCCCAGCAGTTCATTCTGCACTGAGGGACTACTCCCTCCACAGGGAGGTCACCCCGGGTGGGGGGGCAGAGTTGGGATTGCGGCAGCCCCTCTCCGGAGCCCAGGGGAGCCCTCGGAGCGCCTGCGAGGCGCGCCCCGGCCCGAGGGGCGCGGTGGCAGCGCCAGCGGGGCGGGTGGGACGGGGCGCGGCGCTCCCCGCCTCCGGCCCGCCCAGCGGGGACGGGACCGGCTGTGGCTGCGGCTCCGGCTCCTACCCCCGCCCGGTGCCCGGCGTGCGCGGGGAGCAGGCTCGGCGTCTCTGCCGCGGCCATGGAGGCTTTCTGCGGGTCCCGCTTCTGGGTAAGCTTCTCCCTGCCCTGCCCTTCTCGCCCCGCCGGGGCAGTTTGCGCGGAGGGGCCGGGGAGCGTGTCCAGCCTCTGTGCTCCCCCAGCTCCGTGGGCTCCCTGTGCCGGGTCGGAGCGGACACGGCGAGCTCGGTCCTGCGGCTTCCGAGGGGCTGAGCGAACCCTTCCCTCGGTCGTCTTGGCCCCGGGGGCCGTCCCAGAGCCGGCGGTGCCTCCGCCCGCTCCCGGCTCGGACAGGAGAAGCAGAAAGGCTCGTCCGTTCTGTTCGCCATTCAGCATCTTCAGAGCAGAGCTGAGACACCGCAAGACCCCCGGGGACCCCACAGACCATCGCATGGGGGATGCAGCTTTCCCGGCGTAGTCCACCTCGCAGCAGAGAGGCTGGCTGTTCCCTTCTTCTGAGGGTCCTTTTTAGAGTGTATTTTGCTCTTCAGAGTCACTCCTGTGAGCTCCCGGTTCAGTGCTTTGTTACTGCTAGAGAAGGATGGGTTCGTAGCAGCCGAGGCTGGTCACCAGCCCCGGAGATTGCAGTGGCTGCTGTGAGTATTTGGGGCAATCAGCCCTTGGGAAAGGTTGATTGCAGCAGGCACTGGGTTTGTAAGCACAAAAGTTTGGAAATTGCTGCCATGGTGTGCTCTGATGGTAAAAGTGTGTAAGTGCTGTTACAAGTGCTGGGTTTCTCCAAGGCACAGTGTGCGGTTTCCCTCTCTTGTGCTGTGTAGGCAGACAGACTGTACGAAACTAGAGGCATTTGGCATCCATGGAGGATCTGGAATTGCCTCCTGATAAATAAGATTTTGTATGCCACTTTCTTTTATACTGATTTAACTCAAGGGATTTTTTTTTCAAATGAGGAGCAAAAATGAAAAGGAAGGTCTGCAGTTGCATCACTGCTGGAAAGCTTTACAGGACAGCACAAGCAATTGGCTCTGAGCACTTTATGCTGAGCTCCATCCTCAGATAACTAATTGACTCTCAATAACTGTCCCAATATTACTCTTTAAAAGGGGAGTTTGGCTCCTAAGCCCCTTGGTTTCGTTTCTTTGTTCACATTTCATTTCCAAGTGCTCTGTACTCTCTCTGCCACAACAGTTGGCAGATTAGCTTGCTCAAACAAGTATTTTCGTGTATTATTTCTACTATAAACACTTCTAGAGCAGGAGCAAGCACAAACAGATCAAAACTGCTCACTGGCTAGTGACTGCCTCCAGAAGCCTGTCTTAGCTTCTCAAGGAAGGTTTGTAGTGCAACGACTCTTTGTGCCCAAAGCTTTTTGTAAGTCATACATACATGTAAAATACTCAGGAAGTTTTGCTGATTTTAGGTATGAATTAATTGCATCATTCTGTACTTTATGTTGTACCATTACACTCCATCACGGTGCCCTCTGTGTTGCTGCCTGGGGTATCTGTGCTCTCTGTAGACATGTTTTATTTCTTCTTCCAGAGTTGTTGAGAGTCAGAACAACTTTCCATCTGTTTAGTTGTTTTAAGAAATAGTACTCAATAATGGTGTGAAATGGAACACTGTGACCCAATGACCAACAGATTGAACTCTGTGACCACCCTATTTTCAGCAGCTGTTGGTAATTTTCTGTTAGCAGGAGTGTATACAGTACACTGATTTTATGATATATTTTAAGTGATGACCAGGAAGATGACAGTCACCTTGAAATGATTTTCTGTGCAAATAGGCTCTTCATATGTTTTGAACTATGCCCACAAAAGCTGGGGTTTCTGTTGCTGCTCTACACTTGAAAAAGGAAGAACCAGGTGAAGGGCAGTTCCCAGCCTGTGTGCCAAACTAATGAATGGTGATCAGCTTTGCAGTTCAAAACAGGAACTTGATAAAATGTGAACCAGTATTAATGTTCACTTTATAACTCATGCACTTAGACTCCCCATTTTTGTCAAAGAAAATCTGGGTATTTTTGGAAGCTGAATGTCATATTGATGTCAGTTTTGAAACTATTTAGAGGGAAAGGAAACATGCTGTTCCAATTTAATCAGTTCTTTGTTTTGGAGTTTAAACCAACTACAATACTTTTCTGTTAAAAAGGGATCTGAATCAAAACAAAACAGTTCAGAATTAGCTCATGAAAATGATTGCATTGAAATATATCAGCCTTAACAGATGATTGATCTATCCTGAATTTTTTTGGTTTCTCAGAAGTGTTAAGGTTTCAACTCTTCACCCTGATGCAGGGTGGGGAATTTTGCTGGAAATGTCAGCTGGTGGGGTTTTTTGTGTTTGTTCAGAAGCAAAATAATTTTCTGTTCAACCCTTTTTAGAAATAAGAAATGAAAGGGAACATTGTAAATCACATTAGAAACCTATAAAAGCTTTTGGCTTCCAGCTACTGCTTTACCTGCTGAACACAGAAACAGCAAATTGCTGATACAAATGTAGGTTATTTATATATAAAAGAGGAACAACTAGAATATTACGTTTTCAAAATGCAGTATGAACAATCTCTTCATCTGAACATTTAGCATCATGCTGTCTATTTTAATTGTTAATATCTCCTAGCTGTGTTCCCATGCTAAATGCATTTTGGGAGGAGATGAGTGTGATAGCACATACCCTCACAAGGCAGTCCTTAGGTGTGTTCATTACCATTGCCCACAATTACTTCCCATTTATTGTGTCACATATTTTCTGGGTGATGGTAAGAGTGCTAGATAGGTGTGCCAATTGACATGGCCCACAATCTCTGCTTTGAGAAGCAGATACCAGTTCTCTTATTTGAATTATCACTTATTTGTTGTTTATGTACTTCTGTAAAACGTGAGCAGCTCCTCACAGCGAGGAGAGCAAAGTGATCTCCTGGGGAGTGTTTGCTGCAGACGTGTTTTGGCCTAGTGAGTAAACAGCACAAGCTTAGAAAACCAAATTCTCTTCCAGTGGAAAGACACCTTGTCTTTCTGCAGCTCAGCCTCTCTGGGTAAGAAATGGCACAGTGGGTGCTGTGAGGATAAAACATCAAGTGCTCAGCAGTTGGGCAATGTTGGGATGAGGGGTCATATAAACCCCTTAGTCTACAGCAAGGCAAAGTGCTTGGGCTTAGGCAGCAGCTTGTGTTTCAGGTGTTGTGGTTTGTTTCTTTTAACAGCATGAGTAGGAAATGGGAAAACAAGTGAGACAACACTTCAAAGGGGAGACTGCAACTTCTCAGTTCCTTTTGATTCTGCTTAGCTCACAAAGCTTGGTTTCCTTGCCTACCCTGTGCCTTGGTATCCTGACAGATGTCTTTTTTCCCCTGTCCCACGTGGAGTGCTGGCTCCTTCTTCATTCAGAGGCTCTTGAGTAATCCAGCAGGAAGTTGCAGCAACTCTCGAGAGTAAACAATACCTCAGTGTTGGCTTTGAGAAAATCCCCTACAAGCACCCCTTTAACCTTTAAGTTTGTGGGTATTTCTTCTCCTTGAGTCATTCTGTTGCATTTTGGTAGATTTGAGCTAAAAGTTCTCTCTGGAAATGCATCTTCCTGGTCTGCTGGTTCAAAATGCCACCAGTCTCCCCTCTGCATAATTTCCCTTTTTGCTGCCTCATGCTTAAATTGTTTGTGGTTCAAGATGACTCAGGATATCTGGAGTAAGGAAGAAACATTTCTTTCAAGGGAGATGACAAATAATGTACTACTTGAAATGTTTACAAGTTCATTTATAAAAAACCCCTGTGATTTATGTGATTTGGCCCTAAACTACTAATAAAACACTGAATTTTAATTATTCTATTATATTTTCAACTAAATCAGTTCCAGCAGAGGATGAGTGAAGCAAAAGGTGGTAGGAGACTATTGAAAAGGAAGGATCCTGCAGTAGGCTGGTATGGTCCAAGCTGGCTCTTGTTTATATATAAGCTTCCCCTTCTGCCACCCTGTGATAAACACAGAACGTTCAGTGTTTATAGATATTTAAACACGATCCAGACCTCCACATCATCTTTGTTAACTGCATCCAACTTCAGTCCCATTCCTATAAATCTCTTCACAAACAATTGTATCAGATATCAGTGTTCTTTCTTATGTAAGGTAAGAGATCAAAACAAGAGACTTTAATGATCCCTTCAGGCATCACATCTATGAAGTTATGCTCTCACAAAGGGTAGCTGTGTTGGCAACATCCTGAACTTAAAAACAATTAAGTACTTAAGCTCAAATCCTCCAAGTTTTTCAGATTCTTGAAATGAGTTGAATGGAAGCTGTTGCTAATGGTTTTGGGCCACACATTCTCAATGTGAAGAGCAGTATAAATATTTAGCATTGGATTTGGAGTATTAGCCAGGACCTGTTACCACTCATCTGTGTGTAAATGGCATAAACTCTCTTTGGGAAAGGCAAAGTCTGGATTTGAGAGTTGTGAGCAAAAATTAATACCAGTGAAAGCTGCCAGTGTCAGGGGAGTCCTTCCATATGATGTCAATTAATAAAGCTCTTCAGCTTTCAACACAACTGTTCCTCCCTGGGCCATTTTGGCTTATATGATACAGCTGGTAGATGAAGTGACTGGGGCTTAGGCATTCTATAAAGTTTGCCTCCAGAAAAGAAATAATACTGAAAGTAAATCTGAGTTGCATAAGAAGCTCCTTAAAATGGAGCTAAAATTTAATCTCTATAGTTAAGAATATAAAGTGTTTTGAGATGGGCCTCACCTACCTGGTAGGCAAATCACTGTGCCATGGGAGAGATAATCCTTTCCTTTCAGCATGTGCAAATTTGTAATGCATTAAAATGAGGAGACTATTAGTGTTTAAAATTTAATTTTAAAAAAATTCTTTTGAAAAAACTTATTAAATGAGATCTTTGATTTTTCTAGTAAGCTAATGCTCGATTTGTCTCCTGATCCCACCGTGACTGTAATGGGCCATTATCCAGTCGCACATTATTTGGCTGAGCTGGAGGACAGCATAGCAGCAGTCAGCCAGAGATCTTCCCAGGAATGTGTCCAGGGTTTTGTACAACAGCCTTGATTCTGTGCTGGGCCTGTGTGAGCTGGCACCTTGTCCCTGTGCTAATCTCATGGCAGTGTGAGAAGTGAAGTCAGTGTAATAAAGTTCAGGTCATTTACAGTAATGTCACGTGCCAGTGTCATAAAGCCTTGAAATAAAACAGAATGAGAAATGAAGGAGAAGAAAAAATTTTCCATGGGAGTTGTTTCAAAAGTAAAAGTAATTACGTTCAGAAGTAATAATAATTTCTTTTTTCTTTCTGAAACTTTCTGAGAATGCATTTGTCATTTGTGCAGTTAAAAGAAAAATCTCTCCTGTACCTCCAAGTTGAATGACTTTTATTCCAGAATCTCCTCCACCTGCTCTCAGAGCAGCACTGATGGCTGGTTTTTTGTGTCAATCCCTTTTATTGTTACTTTACAGTAGCCCAACTGGATGGGCCATCTTAAACTGCAGTCACAGTGGGACTGTCTCTTTTGCAGGTGTTTCAGCTGTTCGTATCTCTTCTTAATTGAGCTGCATTCATGATGATCCTTGAATTAACCCAATTCCTTTAATTGAAAGGAGATGGGATGACTCAAATTAAGGACAGTCTCCCCACACCTATTATCACACTGGTCTGAAACGGGGCACCCCACTCCTTTATTTGTACTTGCACAAGGCCTTAGGAAAGGCCTTTGATAATGCCTTTAACAGGAAGATTTCACTTCAACAATATATAGATTTGATCAGTTTTAAAAGAAATCTGGAACTAACTCATATAGGCTCTGGACTTGTGCCAGACCTTTTTAATCCATTAAAATAACTCACCAAAAATCCTTTAAGTGCTGGAAAAGAAAGTTCAGTGTCCTGCAGAGTGTTCTTCACTTACGTAGAGAAGTGGTGCTGTGTGCTTTGTAAACAGAAAAATACTGTTTCTGGTCATTAACTTTGTGATTCATGCAGAACTATAAATGCTTATATCTTCCAGCCTCACCTTTTTTCTGAGGTGTGTTGCTCTGGTGTTGCAGCGAACAGTGTCTGTTACCTCTTGCCCTTAAGATGTGGGGGAAAAGGTTGGTGTAATCATGAGAAAGAATTGAGTTGTGCAGCAGCCACTGAGGATTAATGAAGTACCTTAACTCCTTCTGTGTGTCAGGGTGACATTCTTCCTCTGGAAATAAAAATGAATGATCTTGCTCTGAAGAGGCCATCTGGAACTGGCAGCATTCTGGAGGCCTGGAGCAGTGCGTGTTTTATCTGTCCTCCCAAATGATTATTAGAGTTGGCCCCAAAGAGTTTATCAACAAGGACCAAGCAGAGGAGATAGACAACAGGCAGAAGTGGGAGGTGAGATAGGGAGAGGCTGAGGTGAAGCCTGTGCTGTATCTAACACTGAGCCCTGGTAGTTTTTAGTGTTTCAGTTCAGAGCCACTGCAGAGACATCCTTGTTCTTGGGAGGAGACAATGTGGTAGAGCCAAGAGAAAAATACCCTTCTTTTATTCTTTTTTTTGGTCAGGCTGTGCATGTGAAACTCCCTGACACGGTGTTTACCAGATGCAGGGACCAAAGAAGGGCAGGAAGATTCTGCTCTGCATTTAATTCCCACTGATGATTTGTTCTGCAGGAGAAACCCCTTCCATGTGTATGGACTGCACAATTTACTTTCAGTACTCACTTCCCTATCTTTTGTTCTTCATGTGTACCTTCCTGGTTAGCTTTCAAATTTGACTTTTAATCTTGCATAACATGCAAACTAGTGATAGCTGACACTGAATCAGTGATAGGGCTTGTATTAACCTTGGCTAGAGTGTGAATGATGTCAGCACAATGGCCTTCTTCTTCCAGCAGATAAGGAGTCGATTTGTGCTTCCCGTGCTGTTCACGGTTCTCTTTGAGCTTTAGAAATGTAGAGGGAAACACATATTAATTTATACATTTAGGGGAGATAACTGCTTGAGACTGCAGAGATACTATTACTCCTCCCTAGGGTTTGGAAGCTTTCTGTCACCAGCTGTTAGAGGAGCATTAGTGCAGCATCAGCTGTATGCTGGGTAAAGTCAGGGTGAGACAGTTTCATTTTAAGCTTCTCTAGTGGAGTAGGAGTTGATTTAGACTTAAACCCCAGACCGGAACCCCAGCTGGTCTTTTTCAGCAGGCTCTCCAGTAACATCATCTGGGCCTTTTGGGAAAGGGACAAGCAGGAATTTTCCCGTTGCTGTTTCTCACCGGAGCTTTGGGCTTTTGGTTTGTTCCCTTTTCTTTGAAAGCTGTAAGGGATGATGTGCAGGAAGCCCAAGATACGTGGCATTGAACTTCTATTTCTTTTAAAGGCCTTATCAGTTTTAAGGATTGCTTTTTCAATAGCAGTGTTCTTTTCCAGAGGGGAAAGTGTAATAGAAAGTACTAAGTATTAGAACAGATTTGATCTTGCTCAGAGCTTCCCCCTGTTGAATACCCTCCCTTAAATGAAGATCATATATTTAAAACTGCTCATTTAAATGCAAGTCCTGCTGCTCAGATGGCCCTTAATACAAGGGTTGTGTTTATCCAAAGACTGACTGGAGTGATGGGTATGAGTGGAAGGTGCTGCAAGGGCCAGTGTCAATGATATCCTTAACTGATCAGGAGAGAGCCCCACTAATTTGTAAGTTTTAAACTCCAAGGGACCCCTTTTCTTCTGTGAAGCTGTAACAAGCATCTCTAATCTCTTCCCATGGGTGTTGGCATTGTGTTTAAGTATTACAGGATTAAGTAAATTGTGTGCCCAGGGAGTTCACTACAGTGGGTTGGTAATCTCTGCAAAGCTGTATCTCACCAGCAGAGCCTCTGGCATCCAAAAATCCTAAATCCAAGGAAATGGTGCTCCATACAGTTGCCACAGAGCTCTTCGTAGACAGGAGGAGCCACAGAGCATGGTGGGAGTCTGGATTAGTGATAGGTCACAGGTTACTGCTTTTAAGACTTACTTGGGGGAAGTGGGATGACAGCAGTGTTAGTGGTGATGGACATGCTGGCTCTTACAGTTTCCCTGGGATGAGTTTCTTGGAGGAAGTTTTCTTTCTCACCATTTTCTGCTAAGTATTTCCCCTGGTGAAATCCCTGTCGATGGGACACCCCAGCCCTGGGTCACAGAACTGCATGCAGAGTGTTGTCAGTGGGTTTTCATTGAAGGGCACCCTGAGGCAGAGCTGTGATGCCCAGAGGAAGGTGGGCAGCTCCCAGGAGATCACAGATCCATGGGCCAAGGAATATGTGTGCTATTCAACATCTGTGTATTAGACCTCTTTCAGTTGCAAGTCCAGAGAAAACCCTCAAACCCAGACAGTCCAAGATGGGTAATTTCATCCTCAATCAGAATAGGACACAAGAAGCATTTCAACTTGCTCTGCTTCCCAGAATATGGAAGGGCAAAGCCAGATTCAAGCAGGAGCCACAAAGACAGGAGGCAGAACTGGTGTGTCCCTCCAGCCGTTGCTTCTTGTGTTTGTTCTCCAGGGTGGAGTTCTGTAACTTTACTGCTGAATTGAAGGGTATTTAGCAATATTTAACAATGTTGGCTTGGTCAGGATAGATTGTATTGAGCCTTTGTGTCACATTCTGACTCAAAATGAGTTGTTTAGGGTTGGAGTGGATGTTGGAATATATGCTGTCAGTGTGGTGATTTATAGAGCCATAAAGTGGAACTGCCAGCTCCTTGAAAAAAGATCCAGCTTGGTAAGAAATGTGGTAAGAAACATAACTTCCAGATTCCCAAATTTAAAAGTAATGCTAATAATTTATAGCAGAGCCACTGCTAGATGGCACATGGCATCCTGCATGGTTTAACCCCAGCCAGCAGCTGCTCATTCATGATCCTCAGTCTCCAAGTGGGATGGGAGGAGACTTGGAAAAAATGTAAATCCCATGGGTTGAGACAAGAACACTTTATTGATTTAAATAAAATATTATAATAGTAGCAGTAGTAGTAGTAGTAATAATAATAATAATAATATAATTGTAATGCAAAGGGAAACAACAGAAAAGAGACTTGAGCATTGTATCAGCTACTAGGGAGAAAATAAATAAAAATAAAGTTTTTAAAAATACATAAAAACTCTATCCCAGGATGCATAGCAGCATTAGTCCACTGTGGTCTGGTCTCAGGGAGAGCAAGTAATTTGCATGGAATTCCACTACTGAAATGTTTTAGGCACTTTGTCTTTTAACAGGAACCCCTCTTGTATTCAAGGATGGGAAGAGTCTGCTCTCAGAAACAGAAACAGATCTGTTCTGGGAAAGCTTGTTTATCTGGTCCAGAATGGAATTGGACCTGGGAAAACATCACCAAGATAGCCAGTAGTCAGTTCTGTCCTCTTGGCCACGTGTTTCTCCTTCAACCCACATCCCTCTTTCTCACATGCCATGGAAGTAGTAGGCTCTTTTTGGTCCTTAGGTGGGTACTGCTTTTTGTAGTTTCACTTAATTTTGGGAAGGTTCCACTTTTATTCTTGGAGATAATTCGACCGAATCTCAAAATCTTAATTTTATTTTTTTTTTAAGAAAGGAATTTTTGTTCTCTGGCCAGCTGCATTTATATGTTCAGAAATGCAAGCCCTTTGCCTTGTTTAAATAAGAGTTAATGAAAACCTTCAAATGGCTTGGCAGCCACACAGTCTGTGTCTTGGACACAATAGGCAGCTTGTGTTCAGTCAGAAGTTAATGAACATCTGGGGCAGTTTCTGTCAGACAGAAGGCCATTTCTGGACATTTTGGTCTTATAGGAAAGGTTTAAATTAAGAGTGGGGTTCCCCCAAATAACTTTCCCCCTTAAACAGAGTCTTTGTTTTATTCTGTGCACAGCTATTGCTATTCTTTCTCTGCTTTCCTTTTCCAGGACTTTTTCCAACAAGTGAAAGGAGCACAATTGCAAACATGCCCAAGACATTGTTAAACCGCAAGTAATTTAAAGAGGAAATTAGTATTTTGTTGAATAAGTGAGAGTAGATAAGCTCCTACTTGGGAACTAAAGAGCTCCAAACTTCTAGAGGGCATCTCCTGCCCCAGGCAGAGGAACTGCTAGGGGAGTTTATCACGTTAGAGATGCTGAAATGTTTTGATGATGAGCCGAAAATGGGTGCTCTTTAAATGTTATCGTCCTTTCTGGTGCCAGGGACCTGCTTGCTGGGGGAAAACACAGAAATAGTTTGAACGTAAGGCTGGAGTTTTGTTTGGTTTTGATCTTGTGTTTCAATTGCCGTGTAATTGCCTCTGTGTTGTTGATTTGTGGTTGAAGTTTCCACTGGGTCTGGATAAACCTGTTCAGGTAATTGGGACTGTTTTTATTCCCCTGGCCCACGCTGGGTGCCTGTGGGCCTCCAAAAAAAGCCATTTCTCAGCTGGAGAAGCACCAACTGCAGCAAAGGGCTCAGTTCAGATGTGCAGCTGATGGATTTATGCCAATCTTCACCACTGCCAAAGCTGAAATCGTGAGTGGCAAACTTGTCACAGTTCAGCCAAACCATCCTGCAGCCTGCCAAGGCTTTGTAGCTTCATTACACTTACGAGCTCGTTCGTGTGTTTGTGGACAGGTGCAGTGATGCAGTGATGTCCCTGCTCATGGGTCAGCACCACAACTGAAAGATTGGCAGATTATGGCTCTTCAATTCTAAAATCAACCATTGCTTTCAGCGTTTGGTCCTTATTGTGCTGGTAAACAAAAGAAGGACCGGAAATACTTTTGAAGAATTCATATTCAGACTAGTCTGTCACTTACAAGGGAAGAGAAGTGGCTCAGTGTAATTGCAACATACTTCTATTGAGGGCTCACACCCAAGAATAATTAAGCACAACTAAATTATTCTGCTGCACAGATAAGACATATTTGAACCAGAGATATCTTAGTTTTATCATCTGCTTGTTAATGGTAGTACAACAAAGTCATTTTACATTTCCTGCGAGTGTTTATCTACTACATTTAAGATGACACATCAGATGGCAAAATGCAAGTTGTGAATTTCCAGTAGGTTTGATTTAAACTAAGTTCTCCTTCACCCTACTGAAAGTTCTATTTCAGTTTGAACATGTGTAACTGTGTGTTTGCATGTGGTGCATTCAAATCCTGAGGTAGGAGTGCATATGTGAAATGTGAGTCTAAGGTCACAGATGGAAAGCATTGCTTGCAGTGTTTCCAAGAAAACCGATATTCCTACCTGCATGTTGAGTACATTCCTTTTACCTTTGTTTCGAATAGGGAAGTAATTCTAGTTGGAATCATATGAGTAAGAAGGACAAATATTTAGTCATAATTAGAGGGGGTTTCCCCAGGTTAGCAATTGATCTAAATCTGATCATTTTCTCCAGTGCTGGACATTCTTGCTGGATGAGTTCTCAAGTGGAGGTTTTTGCCTTGAGAGCTTTGTTTAGCAGTTGCACGCCAGGCTATGCACTCCTGGGAATGCCTGAGAAATGTGGTATCAGCACCTGTAAATGAGCCTCAGGAAAGACAGAAACACAAGGGATTTGTCTGCTACAAAATATATGTCCAGCTGCAATATACAGGAGGGCAGAAATCTTTCTTTCTTGGGTTTTGGCCAGTATTTATAGAAGTACTTAGCCAGTATTTATAGATGTACTTAGCCCTTTCTATAGTAGATTAGCCACAAGTGGTTGGGATAGGTATTTTGGGAAAGCTCTTACTCAGGCCATGTGCTAACTCCATCACATTCTGGATGCAGCTTCATTCAACCAGATGTTCCAATTGGCAGCACCTCTCCCTCTCTGTTAATAAATGTGTCTCGTCTCTTTTCCAGGACTCAAATCTTACAATACACACTGATAACCCAGACCTGACGCCGTGCTTCCAGAATACCATCCTAGCATGGATCCCCAGCATTTATCTATGGAGTGCATTACCCTTCTATCTCCTCTACCTAAAGCACAACAAAAGAGGCTACATCGTGCTGTCTGTGCTGAGCAGGTTCAAGACGGTAAGATCTCTTTGCAGTGCTCCACATGCAGAGTTTGTTAGCATTAGTTCAGTATCCAAGGAAGTGCTGCAGTAGGGTTTAAATGAAATTCCCTCTGATTTATGGAGGAACTGAAGAATGTGCTCATAGAAAAAAAACTGTATGTACAGATTTTTGAGGAAGGAAATCCATCCTGCGAGCCCAGCTTTCTGGGTAGACCGAGGAGTTGATTGCTCTGCAGAAGAGAGTTCACCCCTTTGTGAGCCAAAACTATGCTGCTTCACTCTTACTTAAGGTTTAAACCACTGAGAGTTGCAAAACAAAGACCTTAAGGTAGATCTAGTGGGAATTTCATCTCATGGTGAAAGTACGCACAAGAAGGGTTTTTTCAAACCACTCTCTCCACCCAGTAGCTCTGTGATTCCACCTGCATCTTGTGCTTAAGAGGTGCCTGATGTCATCAGCCCCTCTGGTGTGTAAAGGCTGGGTCTAAGGAAGGCAAACAAGTCACTTCCCATAGGCCATGATGGAACTGAGGTTATTCCTAGAAAAAAATCCCAGGCTTCTGCCTCGGGGCTTGTCTTTTTTTAATCTGGATGCTGCCTGTGTTTCTAATCCAAATGAAGTAGTAGGGGGAGAAAAAACAGGGAAATACATTAGTCTTTCTACTGGTTGTGTTTGCAAATCCCTTGAAAAGCAGTTGAGATCCTTGGTTTGAGTGCAGTGGGACAGTTCCTTTAGCCTGACTGCAGCTGGTCAGCGCTGTTGTTCTGTTTACACACTTCGTGCTGGCAATCTGTGACTCAGGATGGTTTTGTTCGCTCTCCCACTGCCCCTGGAGAGGAGTTCACCAAATACTGTTTCTGTTTGACCGTTTCAGCTGTTTGGGGTCCTGCTGTGGGCCGTGAGCTGGGCTGATCTCTTCTACTCCTTCCACGAGCTCCTGCGAAACAGAACCCCTCCACCAGTCTATTTTGTGACTCCACTGGTCGTTGGCATCACGGTGGTTTGTAGCTATTTCTGTTTGTTATGACCAATATGAAGAACTTTTTCTTAGACAGATGAAGGATGAAGAGCTCCTTTGCATTCATTGCCTTATCCTGAACTCTTTTAACTGAATTATTAGTGCTTGTATTACTGAAGCAAATGTTGCTATTGAAAAGGCCACAGTCACAAATATCTCTCTCCAGGAGATTCAGTTGTGTAAATTAAAATATTTATAATGGAGAGATTGTTCTGCCTCCCTCCTTGCTCTTACTTATTTCTCCAGTTTTGTGATTCAGGTCTGGAGAGAATTTGGATATGACTTTGCAGAAACAGGGAGATACAATAGAGCATGGCTTGTGCATTGTTCAGTATTATCTGAACTGTGTCTATTATCTGGTGGTTGTTCCTCCATTAAACAAACCAGGTTTGCTTTGCCTGGATGACAAACAGGCTTGTGGCTGTTGTAGGAAAAAATAAAGCAGCAAAATTTGCCCATTAGGTTTTTAATTTCCTTGTTTAGGTTTTTTTTTAAATCTTATTTTCCATCTGGACTGGAGAAATGGCAGCTTTTACATTTGTTTAAAATGTCTGTAGATAGTATTCAATTGTTTCTAGCCCTAGGTGCAAACTGCAAAGTTTGGTTTAAAAATTATATTCTGGAGATGAGACTCTGAAGAAAATGAACCAAATTATTTCATAGTTACTCACTGCTTTCTTTAAATCAAAGAGGTTTTGCCATTAACCTCTGTGCAAGTCATGATGGGGCCCCATTTCAGAGCGGTCCTGCTGTCCATGATGGTTGTAGGAGCTGCCAACTGAGAGTGCAAAGAGGGGGAGCAGTGGGGCAGGACTGTGTTCACGTGTTCCTGTATTTATTTTACAGCTGTTGGCCACATTACTTATTCAGTATGAAAGGCTGAGAGGAGTTCAGTCCTCTGGAGTGCTCATTATCTTCTGGTTTCTGTCTGTGCTCTGTGCCGTGGGGCCTTTCAGGTCGAAGATCATGTCTACAACAGCACAGGTAACATGCCATCCTTGTTAGCACTTGGGGAACAGGAAATGTGGCATTAACATCTCTGTGAAGGGAATGAATCATCGAGTTTGGAGCCAGATCTGAGCCCAGCTTTCACCAGAGAGAAAGAGGAGTTTGGTTGTGTTGCCTTGACTCAGACTTGTGTGACTAGAAGGGAACTGGCTTTCTCATGCGATGTCAAAAAGGAGATTTTGCTTAGCCCAGGGCTATACTGGAAACCTGATAGACATGTGAGGGCAGTGCCAACACTGTGTATGTTAGAACAGACTTTTTTATCTCTTTCCCATCCCCTGCCATGCTTAAATAGGGATGGGAAATTGGAGATGACACATTTTAATAAGTAAAGTTCCTTTTTAGCTTAGGCAGCTTGGCCACGTTATACAGCTCCATGGGCTTTCTTCTGTCAGTGCCTGATGTGCTGAGACAGCATTTTGACTCCACTGTAAACAGAGAACAGAAAGTTGGAGGGAGAGGAAAGAAACCTGGGCTGTTATGATTCCTGTTTGAAAACATAGCAGGTTCTCCCACAGTAAGAAACCTATGAAATTTTTCACAGAAACAAATTTCACTAAATAGGGCAAAGCAGATTGCTTCGGTGATTAGATCGTCAAAGGCTGGGAGAGGAAAAGAGTACTTGGAAAAGATTAAGGTGATTGCTTCTCCTCAGTGAAATCGGTGGTGATTCTGTTGGGTGATTTCTTGTTTTTATACTTGCTTTTTTGTAACTATTAGCAGCATTATCTTGTTAGCAAGGATTTTACTGTACCAGGCTGTTGTAAATATTCCAGCAGAGATTGAATTAAACCTTAAATGACAGTCTGGGCAGAACATCTTCAGATAATAGCTGCAATCTGGTGAGACCATTTCAAACACCACTTAGAGGCAATTTTAATAAGTAAAAATATTGGACTATCAACCTTTGAATCCTTAATCAACTTGAAATTATGGGTGCTGAGCCACAACAGGTCTGGGTAACATTTCTCCTCTTGCAACTGCCGAGAACCAAATATTCTTTCTCTTGTACTTAAGGTTTAAACATTTTAAGTGAACAATGAGAATGTTCATGATGACATTAGGGTATGAAAGAGCTATATAAAAGACATACCCTCACAGCAAGAAATTTTAAGTAAACTGCAGACTCATGATTAGAAAAGAAAATATCTCTGGAGCAGATGGAACTGTTATTATGCAGTTTTTTGCAGCTTCTTCTGTAAGTATTTAACACTGACTCCTTGTCAGTGACAAAGTATTAAAGTAAAAGGATGTTCTCTGATCTGGGTTGACAATTCCTATGCTTAAGACATGATCTTGCAAGAACCCCCAGAGGTAATTTAAAAGGATGTTATGTAGACCTGATTCCAGAGGGTGTCTGCATGCAGTGAGGATGTATAAGCACTTTGAACTTGACATAATTTAATGAAAAGCTTGGAGATAAGCATGTTCTTAGGCACTTGACAGAGTATGTGCATACTTTTGGGAGATAATTCCTGCTAGCGACTACCTTGCAGTATTCAGCTGCAGAGGAAGAAAGGAATTGCCAAAAGAACTGTGAAAAAAGTAAAGAGAGAGAGTCTGTGTGTGTGTGTTGGGGGGAGGCTGAGAAGTACAATAAAAAGAATCATTTACAGTGTTTCTTTTCTCTCTAGGGCCATGTAAATGAAAGGTTCAGGTTTACCACGTTTTACATCTACTTTGCTTTAATAATTGTTGAGTTGATCCTTTCATGTTTTAAAGAGAAGCCTCCATTTTTTTCCCCTGTCAATACAGATACTGTGAGTATTTTCACTTTGCTTTATTTGAATTTTACAGACTGTATCATGTTTTCAGAGTTCCACTGAGAGTACTTGTCATTGAAAACAGCTTTGGATTGTCATTGAGATGGCAGTAGTTAGTGACCCTCTAGCAAAACACTGGGTATGGAGAGTAATACTGGGATTGGAAGCCTTTTTCCATTATATGTGCCATCAGAAATTACTGGAAGTTGTGCAGTGAGAGCAGCACTCCTGCTTGCTGCTTCACAGCAGTTTAAATTACATTTATGAACGTTAAAGTGTAATACTAATTATTTCAAGAGTGGTTTTTATTGAGATGCTGAAAATTCATATAGAGTTAGCAAAGGTTTATGAGGTTTGTCTTAATAAATGAGTTCTATATGTGTTGAGAATAGATATAGAAAAACATTAATAACAGACGATATTAGTGGTGTCACAGGTTAAATTTCTTCTCCAGTTCATAAAGTGATCTCTATAATTGGATTTATGTTTGAACCAAGCTGAGAGAGAAGTTGAGTTCACGTCTTAAAATGAACATTTCAGAAACTGTAGAATGACATTTCGCTTTATATGTGTGATTTAAAGGCAGTATATGAAGCGATTTTTAGAGATAAAAGGAGTTCTGTCTGGCTTGGGAAATGAAAGAAATCAATTTTATGTCTAGTTAGGACATAGGTACACACGGGTAATGTATTATATAATATACCAAAACTGATCAAAATAGACTGTTGTCTTGTTAAGGTGATGGTTTATTTTATTTTGGTTTTCTTTCTCCGATAATTTCGTTATAGAATCCATGTCCAGAGTTAAATTCAGGCTTCCTGTCAAGACTGACATTTTGGTGGTTTACAAGGTGAGCTTCTCTTTTCAAGCTGTTGGACAGCTGACAAGCCCAAACTCTATCTGTGATCTGTGCTGCACAGAGTTAGCAGCACAGAGACTTTCTCTCTCCAAGTAGTTGATGTTGGATGCTCTTTCATCCATAGTGGTGTCAGCACTTCTAGCATTTGCCTTTTTAGAAATACACAGCCCAACCTTTTCCTCTGAAGAGTGGTGGCAACAGCTGTGGCATGACTAATAGGGTGTACAGCCTGCCTCTGCTTCCCACATGCTGGAACATAACCTAAACCAAGATGTAACTATGTTCCACAAGATTAAACATGGCAACCTTTCACCCATCTGAGTGCATTTTGTTTCCTGTTGAGGTTTGTGGGTGAATGCTTTCTTAAAAGGACATACTCAGTGCAAGAGAGAAAGTAAACTGGGTTATGTATACAAATGATTACCACCAATTGAGACTGCTGACAAAAGGTATGTGTATTAAAAATGCAGATTTGAGATTGGGCCTTCTACTCCATGATAAAGAAGTGGAACAGTTGCCAAAAGTCATGTTAAGACTCAGGTTTTCTGTAGTACTTGAGAATGTTGAGATCTTCATTCTTCCATCCATGTAACTTTATTGTCCTGGTAACAGCCCTGTAAAGTTCTTTTTAGTGAGAGGGTGAGACCTTTCTGAACTTCGAGAGTTTTGAATATTCAGCTTCCCCATCAAGATTCTTGGCAAGTAGATGTTTGTATCCCTTGACAAAACTCCCCTTACAGTTGAGGAACTGTAGTTTTCAGAGAAATACGATTTTCCTTTAACTTCAGTGACCTCCGTTCTTCCATTTTGCTCACCTCTATCTGTTATTCCAGATAGACTTAATTATTTTCACTTCTAAAGCTTCACTGTTTTCATCTACCACCACATTTCATTCAAATGCTTCTGGTAGTTGATTTTTATTGTCCTTTTTTTCTGAAGTGATGTTTTCAATAAAATACATGTAATCAAAAATGCATCATGTCCCTTCCTTAATTGCAAACATCAAAAAAAGGAACAAAGGGAGATGAAGGTGTAATTATCACCCATTCGGTGGAGTATCTTCTTGCTTTTGTTGGCTTAATAGCCCTAGAGTTACTGGCAATGTTTTAAGTACTATTACACTATTACCCAGATTGAATTGGGCTGTTTTTCTCCATATGTGCAGCATGGCAATTCATGGGTACAAAAAGCCTCTTGAAGAAAAAGATTTGTGGGCGCTGAATGAAGATGATACTTCAAAAACTATCGTGCAGCAACTGAGTAAAGAGTGGGACAGAGAAAAAGCAGAATGCAAACAGTAAGTATAGGAACAAGTCTGCAAACAGAGATTATCCGAGTTGTTTCAACATTGTCGTCCATGAAAATGAGCCAACTAAAAATGCACCTGCCTCTTCAACTTTTCTGTTCTTCATTCACATTAACAGTAAAATGTGCTTATTTTAATATGTTGAGGCAAAGGCAAACAGGAGCCCTGGAGGGCTTGTGTGCCACCAACACGCTTTTTAACTCAGTGCTTAAAATCTCCAGGAACAGGTAGTGCCACTTCCCGTGAGGAGCAGGGATTGAGTTGGTTGGGTTGTCGGAAAATGAACACCTTTGATCACTGAGCTGGTATATATGAAACTGCATAGTTGCATCCCTCCTAGGCATGTTGGAGCACAACTTCTGGACACATTAACCAAAAGGAATTTGTCATCATCCCCATCATGAGTGTTTTGGCCTGACAGTATTTTTAGCCTTCAGGCTCTTAGCAGTGAGCAACTCTTCACTTCCTGACAGTAAAGATAGAAAGCTCAAAATACGTAAAAGCAGGAGGGATGAGATATCCCACTTTATTGCTGAGACTCTATTCCTGTTGCCTAGAAAGTTAGCAGCAAAATTGTCATAGTCTCTGATGGAAGTGGGATGAGGGTCAGAACTTGTCTACAGTTACATCCCTGCTGGAGAGGATATCCTTCTTATTGTGTGTCCTGTCCTAGCCCAATCTTAGGAAATTATCTATTATGCAACTGTATTTCCTTCTCCCACTGGTTAGTGTCCAAGATGTTTCCAAACAAATAAACGTGATAATAGTGTGTTTCAAATGAAAAATGTCAATAAGGAGGAGGCCTGCACTTCCATTTCCTTTCATTGTGGAGATTTCTTCTCTGTGTGGAGGCTTTCCTCTGTTCTCTTCTGTGCATATCCTTGCCAAATTGGAAAGACCCTGTTATGTGCTAATATTGGGAGAGAGTTGTAAGCTTCTTGGCAAGGCTAAATATGATGTGGAGAGCTCCACTTCGCAGCTAAAATTTGAAAGATTTCCAGCACTAACACCAGCAGTTGTCCACTAGTGCTCTGTGTGGATGTGTTATGGTTCTGCTTCAGGGTTTGTTTCTATTTTTTTTTTCCCATTAATGTCTCTATATTTATGGTGTGGAATAATGTGCATTGTCTGGGTTCTGGTCTTTTTGCACAGACATAAATCTCACTTCCCCAGGCTGTTTTATAGTAAGAGCACAATCATTGTGCACAAGTGCTTGGGGTCCAGGAAAACTTTTGCTATGAAACCAGAAACCGTGCCTGGAGTTTTGTGTTGGGACTCATTGCATTTTGGAAGTTATTCATACAAACTGGGGCCAGTTGGCAATGAATGTAACCATAAATTATGACTTGTGTTTAGCTCAGGTAAAATTTTGTGGCAACTATAACAATTCTAAGACAGGGAAAAGAGCAAAAACAAAGGAAATCACTGTACTCCAGATTGCTGGGTTTCACAGAACTCTAAAAGCTTTGCTTATTCTTCAGTTATAAGTAGGTATTCTCTATTACTTCATGTCAAATAACATTAGAGGTAGTTGCTTGAGAGCCATTGTAAAAACATTTTTTTTGCTTTTAACTGTCATTAAATCTGCTCTGAGCAAGATTTTATGACATTAAAAATTCTGTGGTGAGTTCTACACATGTTGAAAGTGTCATGAAAAGTATTTCCGGTGTACATAGTAGTAATTTATTTTTCAAAACTTAATGAGTTGCAACTCTGGCATAGCCAGTGCTTTAAACTTGTTTTATGGTAATGATTATCATATTGTTGTTCCATAACCTCTTTTTACATTTTGCTTCCCAGCTGTCTTGTGTATTGCTGTTAAATAATTTGCTTCCAATGAGTTGCAGCAGAGTCCGGTGTGGATTTAAGTTGTTACTATAGATAATAAAGCACTCAAAGAGTATTTTTTCTTTGCTTCTGCTCTCTTTGCTTGCATGGCTGAAGTCTCTGCTCACTCACTTTACTGGTAAGTGCAATTTCTTCTGAGAAAGAGCTGTGCTGGATGGAGAAGAGAGAGCTGGAATGCACTTTCCCTCATTTTTACTTAGCTTCTGGTTTTAGAGACTCTCCTTATGAAGAGAGATTGAAGATGCAGGGCCTTGTCAGCACCATTGAGAAGTCTGTGTGTTTTCCCATGAGATAATCAGTACCTATTATCTGCCCTGCCATAAATAATTGAAACCAGGCATTTTTTGCTTTGATGAAAAACTGGGTGTGAGCAGTCCCACACACTGCTGAAAATCTGACCTCACCTAACTACGTGTAGTAAACACTAGAAGTGCATTTTCTCCCTTTGGGACTTTTAGCTCCAAGAGAACCATTGCATTGCTGTTAACTCAGTGTAATAAACATCTTTAATAGCACAAAGCCAGGGGCAAGTAGTCTTGTTTCTTCAAATCCTTCAATGAGTTTTACCAGTCTGGTTGCCAGAAAAGCGAGGCTTTGCTCATAAACTCTCCAGGTTTGATCTGGAAAGACAAAGACAACACTGTTTTTGTCTGGGGGGGAAAAATAAATTGTCTGGTTTAGGTTCTCCTGCTTCCCTCAAACTTTATTGCAAAGAAATTGGGATTTGCAAATGCCTTTGTCTGAAAGGATGTGAACAAGTTTCTACCTGTGAACTGTTTGCCATACTGATCATATTGAATGCTCACAGGCTGTTGGAATTATTTGACTCTACAGCCAACCAGCTCCAAAAAAATCTTCAGTCTTTATGAAAAATCATAAATCCAACCTCACTTGGTAGTACTTACAAGTTATTTTTCAAATGCCTTCTGGTAGTTCTTCACTGTTTCTAGGGTCTTTCTTCCATCTGTTTCTTCTTGTAACGCCTATGTGCCCCAGACTAATTTCCTTCTCCCTGCTCCACCTGGACTTAACTTTCCTGTCTCACATTCAGGAAATTGTTCTCTAGTCCCTAGGAAACAACAGCAATTCAATATTTGCTGGTAGAAAAGTTGCCAGGCTGATCTTTGAGAGCAGTTCATGGAGGAAATAATTTCCCAGAGCACCCCCTTTTTACTGATGGGCAACAGAAGTCAGGCAACTAAACCCCAGAGGGACTTCTAGAAAACCCTCCTCAAGCCCTGGAGAGCAGAATGGGCCTGTTGGGTCCATTTTTGTCACCAGTCAGTCAGAGTATGCAGAAGAGGTCACTTTTGTTAGCTTATTTGACAGCTGGAGAAAGGCAAAAAGTAAGAAAGGAATTCTAGAATCATTAAGGTTGGGAAAAAACCTCTACAATGATTGTGTCCAATGGTTAATGAAATGCACTTAGCCAAACAGGGTTTAAATGCTTAAATTGTCGACCGAGTAAAATTTAGGCACCTAAACTCAAAGTTTCTGTCCTTGTAAGAACCTCACACAGCTGTGTTCCAGGTCTCCGAGATGTCTCAGCTTTGAAGGTCCTATTTTGTACTGAATTTTGGGTTTCCAGGAATGCAGAACTCTGTATTTTGAGAGGGCCATGCCTGGTTCAGTGCCTGTCTCCCCAGAGGGATTCAGGCTGCTTCTCTGAAAGCAGCTGTGTGATCGGATAAGGCTACAGGTTTATTACAGCTCCTAATTGAGTAACAAATACAGGCTTAGGAGGAGTAGGTGAGGGTGCCTTGTGTGGTGTGTGCATAGCAACAGTTAGAGGATTCTTGTGCAAGAAATTGAAGATCCAAAGTCAGTTCTGTCCTCTGCCTAAGGAAGCTGAGACTTTATCTCCTCTTTGGGCCATGTTCTCATCCCATGGTGATTGATTTTCTGGCCTGGGGAGTGCACCTCATAAGTACTGCAGAGAAAGAGAAGAAAAGATAATTACACAAGAGAGGCCAATCCCTGAGTGCCCCTTGAGCTTGTTGAAAGTGTTACTGTTGGTCAGTAGCAGAGCAAAGAAGGGAACAAACTTTGGGTGTTCCTGCAGTTCTGTATCCAGAGGACAGTGACATTCTCAGATGTCTCCAATCGCTTGTTTCATTTCCCTAGGAAAGAAGATGTGACCTATATGAAGAAATCAAACCATATGCTGAATCATGTTGACGATGGTCCAGAGGAAGCAGAAGTTCTGATCAGAGACAAAAAACACAATAGGAAACCTTCCTTTCTCAAAGCTTTGTTGAGGACCTTTGGGCCTTATTTCTTAATTGGCTCCTTCTTCAAGCTGATACAAGACCTACTTACTTTTGTCAACCCCCAGCTCTTAAGGTTGGTTTATTGTGTGAGTAGTTTCTATGTGCAATCCCTATGGAGGCTTGGCTTTGGCATGGAGAATTTGTTTTTGGAGTGCATAGCTACTTTCCCTCACAGTGCTGGAGTGTGTGCTCCCTCACCTTCCCACAAAAATGCCATAAGACAGGAGTTCTTTATTGTGGACTCAGCTGTAAATTGGACAAGCTTCACTGAAATGCAAGATTTGTAAATTGCCCATCACCAATAGACAGCTTTGAATTGCAAATTCCCTGTTGCTCTGTGCGGCAGTCCAAGCAATTTCTCCCCATTTCTAAAGGATTATTTGTGAAATCAAAGCCAAGCACTCCTGGCTGGATCTGGTGGTCCCTGTACATCTGATACCCACATGTGTTGGTGGTGGTCGCAGCTGTGGCGTGACTCTACAGATGAAGCGTGATGCTCAAGTGTGTGGTTGCTTTGGCTGTGCTGCTGTCATCTGGGAAAGGTTTTGGGCCACTTAGATGAGTTCATGTCCTCTTAGTTGTGCATAGCTATAAGAATGTGTGAGGCACAGTTGCAGTAAATTTCCATGTAAAGGAAGTTATGATTCTATTAAAAAAACCCGAAGAGGTCATGACAGAAGTGGTGTGTCCTCAAATTCTCCATGTGTAAGGAACACCTGTACCTTCCATCTCCAGGGGACTGGTTGCCCATCTTGATCCATAAAGGCATTTGCAGGAGCCCCACATTTTTTCTCTATTAGTATCATACTTAGAGGGAGAAATTCCCCAGATAATCATTAACTGAGCAGAAAGTAACAGTGGAAATACCAGCATTTCTCATAGTTTCTATCAAACAATTATTAATGGAAAAGTACATGGTCCTATTAATTCATGAGAGAGGAATGGAGCTTGGATGGAGGCCGCAGGTGGATGTGGGGAAGAGAAGGCTCTGCTCCTAGATGAGTATCTCTTAAAATAACCAGTGTTCTGAGATCGTGTTGTTCTGTGGGTGGTTTGTGACAGACCTTGAAATTTGTTAAAAGGAGGGTCCAACCCTGTGTGGTAACATTTAATAGCTCACAGTTTATCTTCTTCCACAGCCCCTGGTGAAGAGGAGGCAGCTGGCTTCCTTCTGTGAACGCATTAAGTAGAGCCTATTCTGAGAATTTCTCAAATTTGCATAAATTCCTGGATGTTGTCAGTGATATCTCAAGGCATATTATGGGGAATTTCTTCTCAAGTCTAAATTCCCGCAGTCTGGGTAAATGCCCTTCTAGTGGTAAGAGAAGATGAAAAATGGCTGTCTGGCAGGTTGCATGTAAGATAGATTCATGTTTTAAAAAATTTGGTAAGTCCCATACTGGGGCCACAAGGAAGAGATTTCCCTGGAGTTGTCCACTGACTGGAGTAGTGCAGAAGGAAAAGTCTCTCCAGACTGGAAGAAGAAGGATGTAGCAACCTCATGTTTCTACCACAAGGCTTTGTACCTCAAGAATTTGTAGTTTCCAGGTGTACTTTTGCCCCTCTGGTTATTTGAACTATGGAGGCAAATCTCTGTCCCTCCTGTATTTTGACAATTCAATACTGTGGTTAGTAGTCTGAAATCCCAAATGTGATTTTTGAGAGCACTGGACATTGCCATGTGCAGCTCTGCTTCTTTGCTGTATGTCAGTGTGCAGGTCTGGCAGCAAGAGCAGCTGTGAGGACTAAGAAATGGCTTCTCAATAAAAGATGTTACAGCCAGTTTAATGGGACTACCATTTCACAAAAAAAAAAAAAAGGTAGGAGTGAAGAACTCTTTATGCATTCATCCAAGAGGATGTCTTTTAATCTAGCTTTTTTTTTGTGAGAAAACACCCCAGGCAGAAGCACTCAGGCTGGTTGGAGATAATTTGGGTAAGAAGCTGGTTTTGCCTGCTCTGCTGCACTGCCCTACTCTGTCCTATCGTTCACCTCCAGCCCTGGGGGGCTGCCTTAACAGTGCTCAGACAGTGAGCCGAGTGTTTAAACCCTGAATCTCAGAGGAAACAGGAGTTTCTCTTCATTTTTCATTTTCAGGCTCATTTGCAAATGGACTTTCTCACTGGCAATGCTTAAGGTTTTGCTGCTGGATCTTTGCAATGTTGTTTGACTGAAGTCATAACTCAGCTTGTGTCCTGCAGAGCTGTTTGCTTTTTGTGGTTAGAGAGAGGATGTGGCAGGATGCTGTAGCTGGGAGAAGCTGTGTTATGTCCCATTAAACTTGCTGCATGTTTTTCTAATTTTGTTTCTTTTTCCTTTTCCTTCTCTAATCCACTGAAAAACAGTGTATTAATTGGCTTCATTAAGAACAAAGATGCCCCAGCCTGGTGGGGATTTTTGATTGCGGCTTTGATGTTTGTCTGTGCTGTGCTGCAGACACTGGTACTTCACCAGCATTTCCAGTACTGCATTGTTACTGGGATGAGGCTGAGGACTGGGATCACTGGAGTGATATACCGAAAGGTAAGACTAGAATCATTTCATGTACTGGAACACCAGTGTATAGCCAAGCAAGTGGCCTGAGTTCTCACATTCCTTGGGAAGATCAGGCATATTGGAGAAGAACAGCCTCCTGGAATGTGTAACACTGGGGGTTTGGTAAGTTTTTAGGAGTACCTGTGTCATGCTTTGTAGAATTCTCTAGTGATCAGCATCTTAATGTGGCTATACTGGTAAGTTACCAGACATACAGCAGACAAATACTGATTCACTTTAAGTACTGAAAGAAGAGAGATTTAGATTCAATGTTAGGAGGAAATTCTTCTCTGTGAGGGTGGGAAGGCCCTGGCAGAGGTTTCCCAGAGAAGCTGTGGCTGTCCTATCCCTGGAAGTGTCCAAGGCCAGGCTGGACAGGGCTCGGAGCAAACTGGGATAGTGGAAGGTGCCCACGGCAGAGTGCTTGGAACTGAATGATCTTTAAGGTCCCTTCCAACACAAGCCATTCTATGATTTGGAAGAGAGATCCAGGAGAATAGCATGTTTGTGCTATGAGTATATTAGATCCAACTAGGTTTTCTTTGAAATGCTACATGCTACTTGCTCACAAGCAAACCATTGCATGAAGTCTTGTTCTTTGGAGATTAGGAATTGATGAATTGTTTTATTTTGGTTGGAGAAGCACATTCTGGGGGAGTGTCTTGTTTTGCTAATAACTGAAGGTTTCTTCTCTGTGTTTCTCCATGTCTATCAAGATTGTGAATCCACTGAACCTCTCTTCCTTCTCAGTCCTTAGCCATCACAAACTCGGCAAAGCGCTCATCGACTATTGGAGAAATTGTCAACTTGATGTCAGTGGATGCCCAACGTTTCACGGACCTGATGACTTTCCTGAACATGTTGTGGTCTGCACCACTCCAGATATTTCTGGCTTTGTATTTCCTCTGGCAGGTACAGACATTGTCACACTTTTTTCACGGTTCTTCTAAATTATGTGGAAGGGGTTTTTTGTTGTCACTTTGACCCTCCACTGCTTTTTTAGAAACTTATTGTCCTGTAGCTTTTACTGCTGCACACCCTCAATTAGTGTCTTAATTATTTTGTTCAGCTGGTAGGCAAGATAGGACATTTGAAGCAGAAGATGACCTTTTTATGTCCTCTCTGTTTTCATGGGATCTATGTTGGACTCATCAGTGTTCCCAGTAGTCAATACAAATGAGAGCTTGAGGGAAATGGTCTAGAGACCAAATCAAACAAAAAACCTGGACATAGAAAATGTAAGCCATGTGTAGAGATTATATCCTGCTATATAAAGTTTTGTGCAAGTCAATGTGAAACAAATCTCATCTAGAATAGTCTTAATTTTTCCTTTGCTACAGTGACGACATTTCAGGTTTATTCCAGGTTCACTTTGAGCACTGGCTTTCAGCCTTAAAAATGTTTCTGTGAAATCAATCGCTTTTACTGCATTAAACAGTAGCAAAAACTTTACCATATTGAATTAGACTCGAAAGCCATTAAATTGCAGCAGCCTTATGAGTTACTGCTCCACTGGAAGCTGAGCTCTGGTAGGCAGCAGTTTGTATTCTTGTACTCACACTGGGGGTACTGGGTTAATTCAGTAATTACAGTTCCCTTGGTCAGAGGGAAGTCAAGGACAAAATTCTTTCTCTGTAGCTTATTTGTTCCCTTTTTACATTTGCTCTGTATTTGCATTAGTTCAAACTTATTTTCCCCTCCTACTGGGAACCACTTACTAGGTAAATCACAGAGTCCTCTACTATCATCAATACTAGCATAATAATGATTCAGAGTGGTTCCTGCCCTATTTTCCTGTCACCTCTTCACAATTGCTCTGTGGAATCAGAACACTTCACTGGGAGAAGTTCAACTTGTCTCTTAATTTGTGTTTTTATAACCTACTGTTGTTTTAATGCTGACCACAGGGAACAGCAGCACTTGGATACAACAACAACTTACCTTTTCTCTTTAAATCAAGGCTTTAGGGCCTTCTGTGCTGGCTGGAGTTGCTGTGATGGTCTTACTTATCCCATTTAACTCTGCAATAGCAATAAAAACCAGAGCATTCCAGGTAAGGTACCATTGGCGAAGGTAACGTTGTCTGAATTGGCAGCTGGACTATGAGACATGAAGGTATCAGTGGTTCTTAATAAGATGCCATTTGCACCAGTTTACTTATAAGATTGCACTGATATATTTAATAACTGTATCCTCTTAGACAGTTTCTCCATAGCGAATTGAATGCTGTTTAAGGGAAAGGTGTGGCATTCATGCTCTGGGAGAAGCTTTTGGGATTAGCAAGAGATTTCTTTGTCTCCATATGCCTTCACCTGGTATCTGCCTCTAGGAGTATTTAGAGAAAGACAGTGAAATAAATGCTGTTCTTTAAGCTGCAAATGAATGTTTTCAGAGATGGGAGTAAAACCTGGCAGCTTGGTTTTTATGCTAATAGCCAGTGTTGACATTCACTGCTGCTGAGCTGGGCCAAATTTCGTTTTTTACCTTAAAGTAAAAGGATCTTTTATTCCTGTCTTTGTAGTCTTAGTTGTCTCTAGTCAAGGAAGGCTGAAAAAATACCAATATAACAGTGCCCTCTGGCTTTGTGTTAGAAAAAAAATCTAATAAATGGCTTGTGCTGTGCAGCCTATCAGTGACTGTTTGGAAGATTTAAAAAAGAAAAAACTATTGATGTAAAAAAGTTATGAGTTGGAAAATGAATATAAATTATGACATTTAAACACAGCCTTAGTAACAGAGTTGTATTATTGCATGCTTAGAGACATCCAGGCTTTCTATTAAATCTCTTGATGGTGACATGTTAATATTAACATTCCTTTTCTCCCTTGCACATTATGAGATGCTCAGAGCTGCGTATTTTGCTGTGAATGTGTGTATGAATTTTGTCTATACAGTTGATCAGGGATTTTATTTTTTTAGTAACTGAATGAAGCACTATATTCAAGTATGTAGGAAAAAAACAACTAGGAGTAACCACGATTTTCAATGGGTGCCAAAAGAAATACAACTGAGCATATCAAGAAAAAAAACTCCGAAGAAATGGAAGGAAGTAGTATTTTTGGGAAGTGCCTGAATCTTTCTTTAAGATGGTTTGAAAACGTAGCCCCTAACAGTGAAGACGAGTGGAAAGCTTTTGTACTCTGCTCTCCAGGCAGTTTCTTTGATTTCTGGTTTCTTTTGCACAATAAGCTTACTGATAACAGTCTGGCTTTCTGTGATTACATTTTGCATCCTCTTTAGAAATAGCCCAAGGACCATCACAGCTGTGAGACATATGTTGAAAGCTCTCTTCTAGTCCTTGCTGTGACACTTTGTCTCCTGTGTTTACCAATAACCCAGGTGGAACAAATGCGATATAAAGACTCTCGCATTAAATTAATGAATGAGATCCTGGGTGGCATCAAGGTGCTGAAGCTGTATGCTTGGGAACCATCCTTTTCAGAAAAGGTCCTGGAGATACGAAAGAATGAGCTGCAAGTTTTGAAAAAATCTGCTTATCTCAATTCTTTGTCCACCTTTGCTTGGATCAGCGCACCATTCCTGGTAAATTGAACTTGCATGACTCTCTAAGCTGTGCAAGTACATCCTTGAAGGATGAGTGTGAGGCTTTCTGCTTGCTAAATGTACATAGGAATAAAATGTAAATACTTTATTGAAAAAATTACTCACATGCTTTCAATCAGAGTTCCCTGTTCTCGAGAGCCTTTTTGTTAATCGGTATGAAAGGATTTTGTGATAAAGCCTGCCACTGGAAGCTGGGAATAGCTGTCTCGGGAGAATTTCCAACCACTTCAAAGTACTTCCCATAACAAATTGAAACTAGAATTTGAAACCTCTGAGATATCCGTGAATAGCAAAAATAGCAAAAGAAATTTTAATTGAGTCAGTCAGGACAATGTCTGTCTTTACCTCTCATTTCTACCTTCATGTTACAGTGCTCTCCCTGTTTTAGTGGGAGAGGAAGTTATCAAATTATTCTGCAATCTAAAAGAGAGATTGATTTAATGTAAAAACTAAAGCCCAAATGACACATTGCCAATTCTGAAATGCTTTTTCTTCAATTTTGTCTTTCCCTTTGTTTTCCACTTCATTTCATTGTGATCCCTTCTGCAGAAAGGGTTTTGGTGAATAAAACCATTCAGATAAGTCCTTGGTCAAAAGTATTCATGGCCAGCTATTCTTGAGATCAAAGGCTGAACCCTGCAGAAGTGCCCTGACCAGCCTTGAGATCCTGCCACTTTTTTGGTTTCTTAAAGTTCCTCCAATACACATTCCAGTTCCTGCTTGCCATTAGTTTCATGCATAGGATGGCCCTTCCACAGTGGATGTTCCCTGTCATAGAGCAAAACAGCAAATAATTTGGATCTTGCTTCCTTTTCTATTGGTTAGTGGAGGTTGTTTGCTTAGCCCATAGTTTACAATAGGAAATTCTATTTGGGTGGAGAGTGAAAAGCAGCCAAGCCACAGCCTGATAATGTTTTTTTCTTTTTATTTACCCAGGTTCTGTAGTTCACCTCTTGAACCTCTTAGTTCAACAGAATATAGCCATGAGTAATCTGAAAGTTATTTTATTCTGCATGCCCTTTTTTGTACAACTTGTCCCTATGACCTGCCATTCTTAAAATGAATTGAAAAGGTCAGAAATGAGGAATTTTGTGGTTGATAATTTTATTTCCAAGATGCCCATCAGGCTTGAGTGCTTTTTTTAAAATGTCAGAATATAACACGTCTCACAGTAAACTCCCTTTCTGACTTTCAGGTAGCACTGACGACATTTGCTGTGTATGTCTCAGTGGATGAGAAGAATATCCTGGATGCAGAAAAGGCTTTTGTCTCACTCTCTTTGTTCAATATCTTAAAGTTTCCCCTCAATATGCTTCCACAAGTCATTAGCAACATTGCACAGGTAAGGACAGTCTGGTACATGGGTTGTTCTGAACAACTTGAACAGAAAGAACCCCACATGTCCTTGATTTCTGGAATGCAGAGCTCCTTTGCATCTGTCTGTTAGCTGGTTTTTCTTTTTAATACCCTTTCTCTACTGCTGCCCTGTCTTGGAAAGCCTGACATCATCTGAGTAAGCTTGTCTATGAATTTTGCTTCACTCAGATAAATTCAGCTTGGTCTGAGAAATTTTGCAGTTAAAAGCTTGGATTTCAGCATAAGACTTGATTGCAGGGAAAGAATGACTCACTGCTCAGGAAGCCCATGGGGGGAAAGCTTAAGCCATTGTGCATGCTTTCTTTTTCAGTAGTAAGAGCATTAAGTCCTCATTAAAGGAATAATAAAATAACACCATGCTCTTTTCTTAGACAAGCGTTTCCCTAAAGAGAATTCAGCATTTCCTGAGTCATGATGAACTTGATCCAAATTGTGTGGAAACAAAGGTGATTGCACCAGGTAAAGACATTGGTATTTTTTTAATTCTACTGATGCAGCAGCATCTTATATTTGTTTGGGACTGATTGAGTTATGAAAAACGGCAACAAGAAAATAACAATAGTAATCTTGGGTTAAAAAAGAAAAAAAAAAGAGGAAGCTGCTGCTTTGAAAAGTATGTGCTTGGTGTTCAGGCTATATGGAAATTAGACAAGTTTCTTGCAGTATTTTTGAGGTTGTTAGGCCTGAATTTGCATCTGCAATGTACTGAATGCTCACAGCACTAAATATGGAGAGCATCCACTGACTAGGGACAGCAATGCTTGTTCCAGCCTTTCACACTGCAGAAATGCTCAGGAGCTTTGTACACTGTTTTGGTTTATTCTGTTGGAAACAGTATCCCAAAACAACTGAGCGAGCCAGGTGGTCTCAAGAAAATGTGTTTTATCATGCAAACATTTAACATGTTTAACATGACTTTGGTGATACTGTGGCTTGAAACTTTGCTGTATGTGATGCCACAGCAGAGGAGGAGGAATGGCTGTGTGGCTGTCCTGCAATTACTGTTCTACACCACCCCACCAGGAGGTAAAGAAAGCCTGTGGATCTATAACTGATTAGTGTGGCAAGCAAAACCTGCACAGTCAGTTTAATCTGATGCATCAAAGTCAACAGCATGCAGTGACCTCTTCCTGACTTGAAAGTGGTTTCTGAAGTAAAGTTGTGCTCAGTTGCACAGGGATGCTGAGGCAGAGCAGCTTTTCAGCTGGGTCTGTTAACTCAGTCTACAGCTTAAGCTGCAGTGGGTAATTTTCACTCTTGAACGCACTTGTCTTGTGACCCACAGGCATGAGACTGTAGAATGCGAGTAGAAGAGGGAAGTGCAGGGTGTGTGAAACACCCATAAATAAAGATTCCTCTCTTTGCCTGTCTCTCAGTTGTGCTGTTCTGTGTAACACATTTCCTGCCTCCTCTGTTGTGTTTCTGTCATACAGGCAATGCCATCAGTGTAACAAATGCGACGTTCAGCTGGGGAAAGGAGCTTAAGCCATCTTTGAAAGAGTAAGATTTTTTTTTGGTGCAATTGCAATACAACATCTACCCAGTTTCTGGCTCCTGGGAGGTCTGTTTGAAAGATGTCTGGTATAAACTACACATCACATATGTGTACCTCTTCTGCCTTTAAAACATGGAGCTAATCCTCATGTTTCATGGTGTTTAGGCTTTACAGAGCAGTGCTGTGAGGCTTTAACTCCACAGCAACTGGCATAGACGGAAAAACTATGTAAATTTCTTAAACAGACTTTTTTTAACTGAAGCATTGGACAAATGAAATTCATCTGATGAATTATAAGGAGAGTTGACGTGTCTGTGTTTGGATCTGATTGTGCCAACAGTGGTCTGTTTTTTAAGAGTCTTGTGGCAGACTTATCCCTGTGGTGGTGGATGGGCTGTCTCCAGACTATGGGCATGCATGTTTTGCTCATTTGCCTATTTGAATGAATACAAACAAAATTTGCCTGGGAGCATATATCATGTTATGCATCATGATCTGGGCAAACAGAAGTTTGGCTTGAGTTCTTTAGTGAAAGGCACCTTGATGGGAAAGACACTGTGTCCATCAGTCCTTTCTGTATCAGTTCACCTTCAAAGCCAGGAGCTAAAGTGGTACCTTTAAGAACATAGTGGGGGAAACAGTAAGAGATTTTCATTGAGGCAATCTTGTCTTTCTTGTGTCATTGTAAGCCCTGTTTACTAGCACTGGAAATATAGTTCTGCAGGGGTTTGAACATTTTTAGATGGGATGTATTCACTCACAACTTCTTACCATTGTTCTTGGTTTCAAAATTAAAAACCAATATGCTTCTGGAAGACTGCTTTCAAAATGCTTATTAACCCAATCTGACTTGTTGATGGACTGATAGGACACAGCAGTCTTAGAAGGCTTGTTACAAATCCTACTGCTTTGGAAACAAGCAAGGTAGATTAATGCTGGGTTTCCATTTGCTCCTACAGTTCTGGTTACAGTTGATTGTACTCAAGAAAGGGAGGAGAAGACCAGTGACCAAGCTATGCTTACTATTCCCAGTCAGGCTGAGGTCAGGCTGATTTATCACTGTGTGTTTCAGCCCTGGTTTAAAGACCCCTGATGCCTTTAGTAAACTAATGTTTAATTAATTTCCAGCCTATTTCCTCCACAGTATAAATATGTTGGTCCCCAGTGGTTCTTTGGTTGCCATTGTTGGCCAGGTTGGCTGTGGGAAGTCGTCTCTGGTGTCTGCTCTCCTGGGTGAAATGGAAAAGCTGGAAGGAGAAGTGGCTGTGAAGGTTGGTACTGTGGTTACAATGCCGTTTAATGATGGTATGGAAATGTGCTGCTTATGCCTGCCCTTGCTTATAATGTACCTCAGGCTTCAGAGGGAATTCTCTTTGCACCTCTGGCAGCTTGTCTGTGTGTTTGAGTTTTGCCCACACCTGTTCAGTTGGGTTTGTTATGAACTTTGCTTATTCCATCAACTATCCATTAGCAATTAGCACACATGTATAATGTCAATATATGTAAACTAGGAGCTACATATGTGCTGCAGATCTTAATCAGAGCTGTAAGCATGAATTGCTGCTTGTTAAAGTCAGAGGTTTCCTTTCTCCCTCCTTGTTCTAGGGTTCTGTTGCTTATGTGCCTCAACAAGCCTGGATCCAGAACGCCACACTGAAAGATAACATTTTGTTTGGCCAAGCTCCTAATGAGGAAAAATACCAAAATACCCTGGAGGCCTGTGCTTTAAAAACTGACCTGGAAGTGCTGCCAGGAGGAGATCAGACAGAGATAGGAGAGAAGGTAGTTATGTTTTTTTTTCAAGTGAGACCTGCTTGGTGCTTCCTGCTCTAGCTAAAGAGAGAATGTTGTGAAGTGAGAACCTGTTTTGGTTTGAACTTTACAATGGCATCCCTGCTACAATCAACACTAAAAAACATGCAGGGCAGTTCTGTGGAGGGCGGTTGGACTTAAACTTTTTCATAACTTTAAATGTGTGTTTGTATTGTGATACAGAATTGCATACCTAGCCCTGGAAGATCAGAGCACCCTCCAATTGTTTTGCAATTGTAAACGTGCATCTGTCTGGACTAAGTAAAGGCATTTCTTTTCCTGCAGGGATAAAAAGGGAGGGAACATATGGTTGTGCTTCAAGTAAAAAAATGATATGATCATCCCTTAACACATTTTAATGAGGAACTTCTACATCTGTGATTAACAACAGAGTTGTTTATTTTTCATAGGCCACTAAGCTAGATTTCATGAAATGGAGTGGAGATGTGGATTTGTATGGAGGATGAAAGATGTGAAAGATGTTCCAGGTGCCACAGCCCTGCTTTGAAATTTACATTTTACATCCTAATTGATGGGTTTCCTTTTTATAGTTTTGTGTTTTAACAGCTCCCTTCAGGAGCTTATTAAAAAGAGCCTTACTCCATCTCCAGATTGCTGGGTGAGTGGAAGTTTGGCAGTGAACAAACAGATCTAGAGGCGGGTTATTCTCTTCAGCATCTCACGTTTCAATTTAGCATCCGAGTGTTGAGGCTGGGTGAGAGCCATGAAAAGTCAGAGCTGTTGTTGTGTGATACGTTTTGTTCTCTTCTCTCTCCCTGCAGGGCATCAACCTGTCAGGTGGGCAGAGGCAGCGTGTGAGCCTCGCCCGTGCCGTGTACAGCGGCTCTGACATTTACCTGTTAGATGATCCCTTGTCTGCCGTGGACTCGCACGTCGCAAAGCACATCTTTGACAAAGTCATTGGTCCAGATGGGGTGCTTAAAGGAAAAGTAAGCTGGCATTTAAGTCCTCTTAAAAATGCACACAGCTCGGGAATGCTGATGGGTAACAGGAAAGCTGTTTCACCACCAAGGCTTGGGTGCCAGCTGGTTCCTGGATTTCTGTCTGTAGCTGGCAATGTGGACACCTTTTCTCACACTGTGATGAGCTGCTGCTTACACAGGCCCAGAAGTGATGTGTGCTGGTCAGAACATGTAGAGGCGGAGACCTGCTGTCTTCTAAAATCCTTGCTGTGAGATCTCCCAAAAACAAGGCATTTGCAGAAACTTGCACAGGTTGGCAGCATTGACTGTTGTTACTTGGAGGTGTGCAGGGAGGGAGCTGTACCAGATACGGATGTTACAGAGGCCTTTGGCAACTTGCAGCCGAACTGGAATTGCTTTGCTGCAACTCCTGCTCCTGTTAGGATCTTCTTGAATTATCTCAGAGCTGAACAGAGAAGGGCTGCAAAGAAAATCAGCATAACAGAAACAGGGAATGATAATTCTGTTGGTTTGCTTCCTTCTATGGTTATATCATCAGTTGGAGCATAGCAAGTTCAAGTACATACTTCTAAGCTCATTTGGCTAATGAAGACAGTGTTATTTCCACACGCATTTCACCTTGACACAATAACTCACTCCCTGTCCCAAAAATACAGTCATTTTTGGCTTACTGTGTAGTGTTAGTCCCCACAGTGACAACTGAGAGATTTGGGTTTTTGTCTTTTTTCCTATCCAGACTCGAATCCTGGTGACCCATGGCATCAGCTTCCTACCTCAGGTAGACCATATTGTTGTGCTGGTAGACGGCAAAATCTCTGAAATGGGATCTTACCAAGACCTTCTGAAACAAAACAAGGCCTTTGCAGAATTCCTGAGAAATTATGCATTGGATGAAGACATTGAAGAAGATGAACCAACAAGTACAGTATTGCTTTTTCTTAAAACATATCTTTTTCTGTCAACAAGATTACAGATATTTTCTCTGTAAAGTGTCCCAGGTTGTCTTCATGACAACCTGGCATTTGCCTTTCTGCACTACCGTGAAAATTATTATCGTGGCCAGGCCTGTATTTTTGAGAAATGTTTTCACAAATTCCTTTCAAAATTTTATGTGGTTTCTCCTAGAAAAGAAACCCAGCTCTTATGATAGAAATTATTTTAAACTTTGGAATTTATTTTGCAATTAGCAAACCCAAGCTCATCAGGAAAACGAAGTAGCCAAGAATAAACTGGGCTTGCTATCAAAGGGGTACCCAGAGTCTGGTGTGTTTTCTCTTTATGTGTGGTTGGTTTTTTGCATGTAGCAAAGTTCAAACGACATTGTAATCTTGGGTTACTTTTCAGCTTGGTTTGATTCTGACAAAATGGTACGAGATTAAAGCATTTTGGTAAATGTTTCCCCTGTGTGACAGTGTTCCCACGCTCTGTGATTGCAGCACTGCTGCTCTCCAGCCAGGCTCACAGGAACATGCACGACATCTTCGAGCAGCAGCAGAGGCTTGCGGGAGCTCCTGATGTGACTCCCCCAGCCCAAGATCGTGCCTAGAATGTGCCCTAAAAGTGAATTTAGCTGAAACCAACTGTAACACTATTCCCTGACATTCTGATGTGTTAGAGGAATGTGATGTAAATGCGTTTGGCAGCCAGCCTGCCTCACAAGATGTTTACAATTCTGTTCAGAGAAGTGATGCACAGAAGCAAAACCAAGGGGGAGTTTATGCACTATGATTTTCCTGCTGTGGTATTATTTTTCATGACTCTTGCTTTGTATAGCCACTTTTTCCTGTTCTTTCTGCTTTATGTGGCAGAAAACCTGAGGTGTGACCTTGTCTTGCAGTGCTGGAGGAGGAAGAAGTCCTGCTGGCTGAAGACACCCTCAGCATCCACACCGACCTGGCAGATAACGAACCGGTGACAAACGAGGTCCGCAAACAGTTCCTTAGGTAAACACAAGGTTCATGTGTTTCTAATCTCTGTCTGGGGTGAAACACATCTGAAAGATGTTATATCACACACTGCTTCTCCATCTGGGCTTTAGTTTGCTTAGTTTCTTCTTACAAATAAATGGATATAGTGTCCTTTTGAAAATAGATGTGAAAGAACACACAAAAAAAGATCAAACATCTATCCTCTTTTTAATCTGAACTGAACCAATTTCTTTAAGCAGCTCTCTGGTTCTCAGGTAACACTGCTGTATGTATTCACCCACACAGCACTAAACTGCTGCCAGTTGTGTGATAAAACCTTTGCATTGCACCTTTCCATTGAGAATCTTGGAAATCTTTAAAAGTTTTTATAACCATACCCATAGATGCTGTCCAACTACTTTTCATATGAAAACAGAGAACCTCAGGGTTTAGTTTGGAATGTCTGCATTGCCCTGAAGCCTCTAAAGGCCCTTCCCAAAGAGCCCAGGCCCTGCCACAGCCTTTCTTAGATGTATTTCTGACATCACTGAACTTCCAGAGAGTGTGAGTGGGGCTGGCATGGGAACTCAGTCGAAGGGCTGGGAATAAGTCCAATCTGCTGCATCCCAGTCATGCCTCAATATGCCCTTTTACTCCTAATGATTCCTTTGTTTTAACTAGGCAACTTAGTGTAGTGTCTTCCGAGGGAGGAGAATGTCCCAACAAAATGTCAACGAAGCGAAGAGTCTGTGAGAAGAAGCCAGCAGAGCCTCCTCTGCCAAGAAAAAATGCTAACGAGAAACTTATTCAGACTGAAACCACTGAAACAGGCACGGTATGGTTTGATTTCCCCCTCCCTTTTGCTGTATTTCTTTTCTGTTGGAAAAAGAATCATTTTTACTTTAACACTTGATCCAGTTCTGTTAAACGTGTTGTATAAATCACAACTGCAGGCTTCAGGCGTTACTGTGGTGGCCACTGATCATTCAGATTTGGGATTTTGGGAGAGGTTTTGGCACCCAGCAAGAGCTATATACTTAGGGGAAAAAAAAGAAAAAAAAGAAAAAAGAAAAAATCCCTTCCAGCTCCTGTCACAGTCACTTGATACCATGGAGCCCTGCACTCCATCAGCCCTGCCTTTGCCTTGCAGAGCTTTCAGCACTGTTGGTTTTCAAACTGTTTGGCTGCTGCTGAGTCCAGCTGCAGCAGTGGGTTACACGAGCCAGCTGCCTGCTGGGTGCCAGAGGATCTGCTCTGCCTAAATACCTGCCACCTCCATGTGAGAGCATTTTATGCTTATAGGTACAGAGGGGCTGTATTCCTCCTGAGCAGGGCCAGGGAATGAAATGGGAGCAGGGAAAAAGAGAAGATGGGAATACGAAAGTAAAAGAAGGGGACATAAAGGAACAGCAGAAGGAAGAGGAGCAGAGAGGTTTGCTTAAAGAAAGCCCCTTCCCTCCACTTCAGAAGGCTCAGTGTGTCCTGTTTAGTCTGATCTGCATCTTCCATGGCACAGACATGTAATTAACTCTTTCTGTGGATTATTTTAGCTTTAAAGTCCCTAACCAACAACACTTGTTTTTTTTTTAATTACTCCTTTTTTTAGAGACTGAGTCTTTTCCTGAGTATCTCTTTTGGTTTCTCTGCCTTTTTGCACTGCCTTTGAGATAGCAGCCTTACTTTTTGCCACAAGCATCATCTATTTGTGTTCCTGTTGGGGTACACCAGCATTTGGTACCTCTTTTAAGTTGCTGTAAAGGCACAGAATGGAGGCATGTTCAGCACTTTTCCTGAAATAGGCCATTTAAAGTAGTCCTGAGCATGATAGCCTGCCAAGTTGCTTCTTTTGCCTGAAAAACTTGGCTCCTGTTCTTGTTACCCATCCTTTGCTGCTATTTGATCAGCCTCTTTTCTTTCCTTTTTTTCCCCCCTCCTCTGGCGTAGTCTTTAAAACTAAAACCCCACAAAACTAATGAGATATAGTTCCTCAGCATGGAGGAGAAGAGTATTTCAGAGAAGTTTCTGACTTGTTCTGAAAGTCATTGCCCTGAAGTGGGGCTCAGGCAGATGAACTGTTCTCTGTGGTGTATTAAAGTCTGAGCAGTTTTGAACTCAGCAGTTCTCCTGACAAAGAATTTTTTTCCCCTCTTAATTCTCTCTAAACTCCTGCGTGTGTGAGTTGTACAAACCAGCTTTGGTGTGTGATTTTGCAGGTAAAGCTCTCAGTGTTCTGGCAATACATGAAGGCCGTCAGCCCTGTCCTTTCTTTAGCGATATGTTTCCTGTATTGCTGTCAAAATGCTGCTGCCATTGGGGCCAACGTGTGGCTCAGTGACTGGACCAATGAGCCGGTGATAAATGGGACTCAGCACAACACAACCATGAGAATTGGAGTCTATGCTGCCTTGGGCCTCTTGCAAGGTGAGAGCAGAAAAAATCATGATATATCAATGTTTAGGAAAGAGGAATTAGGTGGAAAAGCCATAGCACCAGTTGCCAATGGAGTTACCAGTTGCCAAAAGGAGGGTAGATTTAGATAAGATTCTGGGAAGAAATCATTTGCTGAAAGGGTGGTGAGGCCCTGGCACAGGTTACTGAGAGAAGCTGTGGCTGCCCCATTCCTGGAAGTGTTCAAGGTCAGGTTGGATGGGGCTTGGAGCAACCTGGGATAGTGGAAGGTGTCCCTGCCCATGGCAGGGGGTTGGAACTAGGTGATCTTTAAGGTCCCTCCCAACCCAAACCATTCTGTGACTCTGTAATTCTATGAAAGTTGTCCCCCAAATCCTATTCTAAGCAAGGAAACCAACGTAACCTCAAGATACAAAGTCTGAGCTCAGCCTAACACTTAATTTTGTTGTGAAGCCCCTCAAGGTGGTTGAACAGGTGACATGGAAGCTTCAGAGAGGTAAGTTGGAGAGAAAACATGAAAACTGAGGTGCAGAAGAGATTTAAGGCCTGAGGTGAAGTTGAAGCATTAGGACTTCATGGAGGCTTCCAGAAAACAGGGAGGATGCCTGTGTGTCTGTTTTACGTAGACAGGATAGTGGAATCCTGCAGGATGTGTTCCTGTGCCTTAGGCAGCAATGCCATAGTGCTGATGTGCACGTTAAGAGAAGGATGGACAGGGAATACAGTAACACAAAAAAAGCTTCGAGCACAAGAGTAACTGCCAAATATTAAGGAGCTGTGAATTGTGGACATCATGCTCGGGGATTAACACGTCTCCTCTTCACCCACCAGGGCTCATAGTGCTGATCTGCTCCTTCACACTGGCCATGGGAGGCATCAACGCTGCCCGCACACTCCACGCTGCGCTGCTGGAGAACAAATTTCACACCCCACAGTCCTTCTACGACACCACCCCCACCGGCCGCATCATCAACCGCTTCTCCAAGGACATCTACGTGATCGATGAGGTCATCCCACCAACCATCCTGATGTTCCTCGGAACGTTCTTCACCTCCGTGTCGACGATGATCGTAATTATAGCGAGTACTCCGCTCTTCGCCGTGGTTATAGTTCCACTTGCAATTCTGTACTTCTTTGTTCAGGTAACTGGAAAAATACCTGACCGCCATTGCAATGGTCCTCATTCCATTCCTTTTCATTTTAGATAAAACAACATAATTTAGGGGGAAATTGAAATGTTGGAAGTAGCTATGTGTTTGTGTAAACAAAACATTCTTTACTTCTCTCAAAAAGAAGAAATGTCCTGTGAGATGTGGTCCTGAAATAAATATGTGTAACCTTTTCTAGCTTTTAAGAATAAGCCTACTGCTAGTGACAAAGCTGCAGTGCACATCAATATATTAAAGTGTGAATATATTTGACATAGTGACAAGTTTTTAAGGTGGTGAGGAGGTAGGATGTTGAAAACAAAAAGCGACAAGTGTATTGATTTCTGAGCAAAACTGAAGCATATTTTACAGACTGTCAATAGAGACATGATAATGGAGGTGCAAATGTACATGTAGTTTTGTTGGAAAATGAGGCTCCTACAAATGCATTCATTTTGTTGAGTTATATTAGCTAAATTTAAAGGGACATAGATAAATTTAACTTACAGTCTATAGAAATTGCAGTTAACCAGTGCTCTGTTGTGGACTGATGCAAAGATAACTTTCTTGAAATTCTTTTTAATTACACAAGATATTTCAGAGGGTTGAAATGCATTAGTAGCAATCTCTTTTAAATCCTTAACCTAAGAAGTTCTTCACTGTTAATTATAAGAGAAAGTCTCTCATGAACCTTTAATTTTCTCTGAAAAATGGCAGCGATTCTACGTTGCGACCTCCCGCCAGCTGAAGCGCCTGGAGTCTGTCAGCAGATCTCCCATCTACTCCCACTTCTCAGAGACAGTGTCAGGAGCCAGTGTCATCAGAGCCTACAGGAGAGTGAAGGCCTTCGTAGACATCAGTGATCTGAAGGTGGATGAAAATCAGAAGAGTTACTATCCTGGGATAGTATCAAACAGGTAAAAGGCACATGATTCTTTGTCTCCAAAAAATTCTCTTTGCAAAACTGGTCCAAGCAACCATTTACCACTGAACTTACACCTGCCTTCTTCCCAGGTGGCTGGGCATCCGAGTTGAGTTTGTGGGAAACTGTATAGTCCTTTTTGCTGCCCTTTTTGCTGTGATTGGTAGAAACAGCCTGAATGCTGGCCTGGTGGGACTGTCAGTGTCTTATGCATTACAGGTACGTGTTACAGCTTTCTGTTCACTCGTGGGTTTGCATTTTTATAGATGACGTGGATATATTAGCAATAATTTAAGTGCTTGTTAAAGCTGAAGTTAATTAGGAAGTAATAAAAATGAGTTGTGGGATGTCTGGAAACTAGAGCAGTACACTGAATGCTGACAGATAATCAAAAAGCTTACATGCAGTAGGCATTTCAGAGCACTTTTGGGAGCCTCAAGGCTGTGCTGAACTCTGGTATTCCCAGTGATGACATGCAGGAATTTCAGGAAGTGTCAGGTGCATCTGCCCAGAACAGATCATTTGAGCAGCATGGGCTTAACATGTCCTGCATCATTCCTGCTACGCAGCACATCAGTGTGTCCAGGTAATCAGAGGCAGATCAGTAAGATTTATAATTAGAAAAAGTAAACAGTACTGACTCCAGCTGTGGACAGTTCAGCAGATTTAATGGCCTCTCCCTTGCCAGAAGCTTTTTAGATACCATGAGTGTTTAGGATTGCTGTTAGCAGTTTCCCAGTGAGATCCATGTTTGGGGGAATGACTTCCAACCAACCTTTTTGGAGAGGGCCATGTGTTAAATCATAGCAGGAGACATGTGCTTCTTCTGCATCTGTAGACTTCTTGTCCCAGTAACTGTGTTAATGCCAACGCAAAGGTAATAATTTCATTTGTAATATTAATGTGAATCCATGTCTTAATGGTATTGTCTGCTCTTGCTGCTGCTATTATTATGATTGTTGTTATTGTCACTGTTATATCTGTTGTTCCTCTGGGGGTGATATTTTGTTCCTTTTCTTCCCAAGGTGACCTTGTCTCTGAATTGGATGGTCCGAATGACTTCTGAACTTGAAACTAACATTGTGGCTGTGGAAAGAATAAAAGAGTATTCAGAAACTGAAACAGAGGTCAGCTGCCAAGGGTCAAGTATGCTCAGCAACAACTGTGGCAAAATTTTAATGCACACATTTACATGGTCTTTCTTCAAAGTCTTGAGGGACAGTTCCTGCTCTGAGAGTTATCATTTAACCTGAACAAATGTCACGCTCTGAACTGTAATTTATGCTATCACAGCTCCAAATTATTATTGCCATCATGCAGCCTGTGCTTAGCATCTCATTTTCTGCTGCTGTGAGTGGCTATAGCACAGGAGATGGGTTTAACATCAGAATATTGGTCCCTTTGGGTTTGAAGGGTTTGATGCACAGTCCTACCTGCGTGGCTGGTGCCCTAAGCCTGCTAGTGAGCACAGCTGCAGTGCAATTACCAGGCCTTGCACATGTTTTCAATAGTATTTCTATTTAATCAGCTTAATCAGTCCCCACCTCCCATGAGAGAAGAACATCTCTAGGAACACTGTACTGCTAATCCAGGAAAAGCATCCAATCATCTACCTTTGTTGCCAAAGACTTTTGAAGGTGGTGGATGGAGCTGTGCCAGGAAAGCTGCTGCTCTCCAGACACACTGGGGCTTGTTAGCCCTGTGTAGATACTAAGAATTAGGAAATGGAGGATTTGCGGGAAACTCCAGTGTGCAGTTCTGGAGATGAAGTATTTAATCTGGAAGCTAAAAGGAAGCTAGACAAGATGCATGATACATGTTATAAACCAAAGCTCAAGCTGGCAGGAAACCGACAGTGTTCCGTTACATTTAATGGGAAAAAATTGGAGGATTCAGCTCTCTGGGCTGACTTTTTTTTCTGTAAACTTCACATCAAAGACAAATGGGTGGATACTTAGGAACACATTTTCCCCCCCTTACTATAAATTCATTTTATAATAGACATTTGATTTATGAGTTATAATGTTTGTACCTGAGTTTGAATTATTTTTTCTTAAACCTATAGGAGGCATTTCTGACTTGTGTTTTCCTTAGGCTCCCTGGACCATTGAAGGCAAGAGTCCTCCAGAAGACTGGCCATCCAAGGGAGAGCTGGAGTTTGTGAATTACTCAGTGAGGTACAGGAAGGGCCTGGATCTGGTGCTGAAGGGTCTAAACCTCCAAGTGCACGGTGGGGAAAAGGTGAGTTACCAGCTGATGTCTGTGCTAGAACTTTGCTCTGGGCCTCCAGTGACAACCATGGTGTAGAGGAGAGGGCCTAGAAGCACACTGACCCCAGTGGTGGAGACCTCCTCCAGCTGCAAGAGCAGCAGTGACAGCTGTGCTGTCCTTGTGCCAGCATCCTGCAGGCTGGGAGCAGTAGCACCAATTGCATGGGACTTTATGGACTTTCCAAGTTCATTTGGCAACAGGCTCCCATACCCTGTGTAGGAAGCACCAGTGCAAGTGACAAAAATTCGGTGACAAGAATAGTTCTCTGAAGCAGTGCAGATGGGAGAAGGAATTCTGGCTTTTTCTGCCCTCTGACTTTCCCTGTGAAATTTTTGGCATGGAAGGAAATTACATTCTTTGCTTTGTTAATCAGGAAATGGTCTTTGTTTTGGGACATTCATTTCTTCATGCTTCAATGGAAAGTTCTGGGATTTGCCTGCTGGCAAAAGAGCCATTAGCATGGGAAGGTCCTCCCCTGAACAGGCTGTTATTAAAAGAGAAGAGAATTACCCTGATACTAAGCAAACAGGATGACAACATCCTTCTGGCATGGAGGTACATGTGCTTACCATGAAGTATGAACTGCCCTCCAAAATGCCTTTGTTTCTAGTCCTTGAGTGACTGGACTCCGACCATGGGGGCTTCAACTAATCATCCGAAGTTACACAGGATGGCTCTAGATTTGTACATATTTCATTCATTTGTACATATTTCATTCCAATTACAGGAATAGCAATAAGTACATTACAGTGTATTCCCAAGGTTTCTGTGAAGGATGGTTCCATTCATTCTTAGATTTAGATATTGTGTCGAACCTCATAGAGGAATCTTGGGGGGTTGTTTTGGGGTTCTTTTGCTGGGTTATGTTTTCTTCTCAACCATGTGCTTTGTTGTTAAATCTGCGGTTTGTTGTAGATTGGAATTGTTGGCAGAACCGGAGCAGGGAAGTCCTCCATGACGCTCTGTCTCTTTAGGATCCTGGAAGCTGCAAAAGGGGAAATTAAAATTGACGGCGTGAAAATTTCAGAAATTGGTCTCCATGACCTTCGATCAAGGCTAACAATTATTCCTCAGGTACTGTTTCTTTGCGTCATGGTAAAGGAAGTATCACTAACAGCTTAACAAACCATAAATAATGGTTTATTAACAGGAGAAACTGCTTTGTTACACCCAGAAAATTGTTTCCAAAAAAGAAACTATTTACACTTTAAGTGGTCATGTGCCCCCACCTCATAGGCTGATGCTGGGTGAAAAAACAGGATTTAGGATAAACCATCTTTACAGTTGGAACTGGAGTTTGAAGTGTGTATAATGTCATGTATTTTCAGAGTGGATGGGGTTAGGGGGTGGCCTCCCTGCAATGCAATGGAGACCTCAAGACAGTAACTCACAGTAGCTGTACTTCAAAACAACTAAAGCACTTGTCTAATGAAAATTGGGTTTATATCCAGGATCCTGTTCTCTTTTCTGGAACATTGAGGATGAACCTGGACCCATTTAATAAGTATTCAGATGAAGAAATCTGGAAAGCACTTGAACTGTCTCATTTGAAGAGGTTTGTCAGCAGTCAGCCATCCATGCTGGACTATGAGTGCTCAGAGGGTGGAGAGAACCTCAGGTGAGAAATACTTGGACCAGAAAACACACTGAGCTGTCCTTCAGCTGTGGCAAGTGGGTGACACCTGAGCACAGGCTGCCACTTTGATCTCTTGTGTCTGGAATGATTCAGCCACCTATTCCTTTTTCAAAAAAGCCACTAAGGTTCAAACATTTGCCTCCTGTTCTGCCTCTGCCACAAACAATCTGATTCTTCTTTGCTTTTGGGAAGAATTTGTCCCGCACTAAAATCCCATCTTCCAGTAAAGAAGGAAGTTCCAGGATGACAGGATACTATAGACAGGCAGTCCCTTAAGCACGGTTTGGTAGGAAGGGAAATGCCATGATAACATACACAACTGCTGAATAAGAGTCCTGTGCCTAACTGACACTTCAGCAATGTTTATTTTCCATTATTATTTGGAAGACATGAATAGGGATGATAAAATGTCATGTTTTGATATGCTTCATTGGCTTCTGAGACTGGTGTCACCAGATTATGTCTGTGATGAATGTTCAGATCCTTCCTCGTCCTGCAAACAGTGAGACAGAGACTGAGCCTGGGCTCTGTTTGTGGCAGGGGAGGAAGTCTGGGCTGCCCAGATAGATATTTTTTTACGATGGAAAGGACTTGCAGCCTCATAACATTTTTTCCCTTTTTATTAGTATTTGTCTTTTTTTCTTCTAAGTTTACATCTGCTCAGTGCTGTTAGAACAGTGAGTGTTTCTGAGAGCTTGGGTGGAAGCTTTGTCATCATTAGTTGCCCTGGCTTTTGTCACAGTGATAAAAGGGACTTTTGGTGGCTCTGCCAGCGCCGGGTCAGGCAGTAACGTATCAGTGCTGGCATGCTGCAACCCGTGTGCATTTAGCAAGGCTGCTTGCTAAACATTCTGGGGTTTTTTGGGTAACTTTACCCGATGAGTGACCTGCTCCAGCACAAGTGATGGTGAGCAGCAGGGCCTCACTGGTGAAAGCCTGTGTGTGTTTGCAGCGTGGGCCAGAGGCAGCTCGTGTGCCTGGCCAGAGCCCTCCTGCGCAAGACCAGGATCCTGATCCTGGACGAGGCAACCGCAGCCATCGACCTGGAGACAGATGATCTCATCCAGATGACAATCCGGACCCAGTTTGAGGACTGCACGGTGCTGACCATTGCACACAGGCTGAACACAATCATGGATTACACGAGGTAGAAATCTTTTCATGGTGCATGGCAGGGAGGCTTGGGGTCTGCTGGGGATGTGACACAGCACTTGGAGGGGTCTGGTTTGTCTCTAGATAGGCACACTGATGCTCTTTCAGGCAGTGTGTAAGCAGTGATGTTGAAGCCACATAATCCCAGAATATCCAGTCCTAACTTTGTCTCTGTTGGCATAAGAAACAGGTTCTATATTCAGTAACCAGAGCTGTGCAGGTGACACTGCCCAGGTGCACTCCTGCCACTGTCAGGAAGCTTATGGAGTCCTGCTAAACCAGCAGCTGCTGTAACTTTCTCACTAACAGCATGTCATATTAAATACTTCAAAATGTATTTGTATACTTTGTGAGCCTTTATCTCCTTGGCTTTCTGAAACTTTATCTTCAATTCCAGATCTACCAGCATGACCCTTTTCTCCCCCTTTTTGGCCCTGGGAGATAGTGACTGCCCTGTACCTTTTTTAGTCAAACAGCAGCTCAGGGAGAATGTTTATCATCTATTCTGTTTTAACCTCTGAAAATAATTGAGGAAAACAAACATGATGCAAAGATCACAGCAGTTTGCTTTGTGATAAAAACAGGTATCACATTTCTTGCAAGGAATTCTCTGACACTTCCCCTAACATTTTGTTTTCAACAGGGTTCTTGTTCTAGACAATGGAACTATAGCTGAATTTGACACACCTGCAAACCTTATAGCAGCAAAGGGTATTTTCTATGGTATGGCCAAAGATGCTGGACTGGCATGAAGAGAGGACCCCTTGGGTTTTGGTTTGGTGTTTTTTTTTAATATTACTGACTTGCCACAAAACAGACTTGTGAATGTACTGTAATTTTACAAAACAACTTTTGTAGTACACTTAACTTGTGATATGTGAACAAAGTATTTTACAATTACAAGGACCACAAAGGGAATTTTATATTTTTAAATATTTTCTATATACATAAAGTATTTTATTATATGCTTTTTTCCCAAAGAAGGCCAAATGTTCTGCCAGGAAAATGTATGTACCACAGGGCAATATGTACTGCATTCAAGTTTGTAATTAGTAAATTATATTAATGGTACAAAATACACTGGTTTGTGTGTTTTCTGCGTAAGGATTCATTGGAAGTGGAAAGACAGGCTCAGTTAATCCTTGACTCCAGCTGAATAATAGTGAAATGATGTGTAACCTCTGAATGGTTCCAACCTATTCCTTTCAGTATTTCCCAGGACAAGGGAGTTGAATGTTGCAGCTTCCAGGCTGTGAGCTATCCCAGGACCTTTGGGATCCCTGCCCAGGGCAACCTTGGCATTATAAAATTCCCCTTTAGCGTAAGAAGTAACAGTATTTAAAACTAAACCTATAAATGGCTTCATCTAAGTTATTAACCACACAGTTTTTTCCAGTTCAGTAGACTCCACACAAGCCTACAGGGACATGATTGGCACAGAAGTACTAGAATTTTGCTGTCTCTCTTAGGTATGAAGTCACTATGAGTAAGTCTCCCCTTTAGCTGAACATGTACACTAAGCAGGCATGTATTTAGTTTATCTTGTTCAACTCCTTAATCATCTGAAATAATGTGTGATTTGTTTTACAGAAATAAGTATCTATTTATTATTGATAACCAGGCCTCCTCAGATAAAAGGTCCTGTGTTGAAACAGTATTTGCTGCTAGAACCTCTTCTGCTTTAGCTGGTTTCTTCTTACACCAGCACTCCAGAAACCTACTAGGCAAGAAAAAGTTCCTACGTGTTACCAGAAGGGAAGTGCAAAAAAACTTTGAGAAGACAAAAATAATCATTTATTAATTCTTACAAATTATACTTCTGAAATAGAAACACGAATCTGCAGCCAAGCATTCATTAGACATTAACATTTCATATAGCAGAGCACAAAATAATGAATTATTTATCACACACAGAATGCAGTGGTTATACACTGATGGGATTGTTAGGAGTGTTAATAGTGCCTTCAGTGTATAAACTGCCCAAGATATAGAAGTATTCCTGGGAATGCATGGATGGGGATCAGCATCTGTGCAAGATGGGCTTTTCTCTAGTGGGTCTGACTGGTTGACCCTGGTACCCTCCTGGACTCAGCTGGTGTTCAGACAGCCCCTGCCTGACCCATCCTGTGCTGTGTGCCAGGAAGAAGGCAACAGCCAGGCTGATGCAAGGAACAATGATTTTATTATTCCATTCTACAGCAGTTAATATTCCACCAGCAACCTGATATAAAAAACATATTGCAAATACCTCGGACTGTTTGACCTCCAGCACTTTGCAGAAGAGGCTGCTTCTGTGTGACAAAATGTTCTATATTCACCTCAGGACACTGAGCTTCCACCAGTGAACTGGCACAGAGGAGATTTGGGCGTTTGCACCGATCTGTGCCTGCAGGTGAGCACTGGCCATTTCACTGATGGCAGATTGGCCTCGGGCTCCCTCTGGTGTGCTCAGTCCCTGCTGCAGAAGCTGCTCCTTGCACACAAAGTGCTTCCACTGGGAAGAGCAGCGAGTACGGGGCAGTTTGAGTGCAGATCCCTCTGAATTGGCTGTGCTACAAAGTGGCTGCTCTCCTTTACCTGCTGCAGCCTCCGAGAAAGGGGCTGAGGCTGAATCACAGAATCATGGAATCGATTGGGTTGGAAAAGACCTCCGAGATCATCAAGTCCAACCCTTGGTCCAACTCCAGTCCCTTTACCAGATCATGGCACTCAGTGCCACGGGCAATCTCACTTTAAAAACCTCCAGGGATGTGGAATCCACCCCCTCCCTGGGAGCCCATTCCAATGCCTGATTACTCTCTCTGGAAAGAATTTTTTCTGATCTCTGACTTCAATTTCCCCTGGCAGAGCTTGAGCCCATCGTGCCCCCTTGTCCTATTGTTGAGTGCCTGGGAGAAGAGACCAACCCCCACCTGGCCAGAACTTCCCTTCAGGCAGTTACCGGCAGTGATGAGGTTGGTACCTGGCTCCAGTCAGAGGGAGTTCCGGATGCAGTTCTGGCCTTGGCACTGCCTCCAGCTCGACTGGGAGGCTCCCAGCTCAGCACACCCTGCTATCAGCACCACACACTGTATGGCCAACTTGGGCTCTGAACTCTTAGACAAGATGAAGATAAATTCCTTTGGTTGCTGCAGTTTCCAAAGAAACTTGGAGGAGGGAGAGGGAAGAAAAAGAAACAGGAAAATTCAGTCCAGTTTGGTAGGTTCTGTTTGCCTGTTACATCTTGTGCTTTGGTTTGCTCATCTAATCCATAGCACCTAATTTTAACTTAGGCTACCAGAGAACTTTTCCTCAAATGCAATTAACTGAGTAAATACTAAAATCCTAAAAAAATCAGAGAAAATCCAGTTCTTAAATATTTCTCAATTTCTTTATTCCAGAATTTCACATCAAATTAGTCAAATTCTGAACTTTAAGGAAGTGTGATTTTTTTTTTCCAGTTAACAACATGGGTAAACACAAGTCAGAGGGGAAAAAAGTAAAATACATTGCATAGGAACACAGGAAGATTGAATATCAGCCCAGAAAACCTTGGGCATTTCACTAGTTTCTTTTTACACAGGCAACTTTATAGGTTCAGGGTGCAATCTTTCTCAGAAATGTGGAGGCAAAAGGAAAACAAAATTACAATTTTGTGCTTCTAAAAGGGGAAATTAAAGCAGCATTGGAGAAATGTCAGTACAGCATGACAAATAGTATTTTAAATTGCACATGTTGATGCTACATATTGACACACAACAATAAAAGGGGTTTTGGTTGAGAGCATATTTATTATTTGGATAATTACTATCACTTTCATTTTTAACCTGAGAAATAGGGAAAAGTGTAAACAGGGATTAAGAAATCACAGGTAATAAGTCACTTGATAGTATTTAAATTACACATTAGTTTTGTGCTTCTTCCACAGATTTATACCCTTCTGTTTTTTTCCTTCTAAGTAAGATATGACTTAATATACACTGTCTAAAAAGGGAACATTAATTGTAATGGACTCAGTACAAATACTAAATGGGCTTCATGGCAGGTTCTTTAGCTTGAGTACCTCTGCTATTTTATAGCAAACAAATTATTAGAACAGCTTAAGGTAAGCCTTTCCCTGAGAGCTGCTAACTCTGCAGTACTTAAAGATTATCTTTTTGTAAGGAAAAGTATTGCATTAACAGATAGTTCTGCCAATACTTCCTTTGCATTGAGCTACTTTCATACCAGACTCACTACTCTTAGATTAACTAGAAGCTGTAACTGTACATAACCACTTTAAATTTCAAGGTTAACAAAATAGATTTTTTCACATTATTAGCCCTTATACATACTGTATTTCAAACTTAATTTTAAAATGAGAGATACAAATATTTTGGTTTATTCCTTGAACAATTAGTATGTAAGTTCTGATGCCTTCTTGTTATAACCACTCTGTTCAGAAAGTGTTGGGACTCTGAAAAGTAAGTTTTTGTCGCTTACTGTTAGAACAAGCTCCAGTTCTTGAAAATCCTGTAGCCTTGCCACATCTTTGTCCTTTAAATAAATTAAATAAGTAGTTAGGTGATAGTGCCTGTTAATTTTTCAGAGGTAAATTTAAAAAATCTCATACTAACATGAAGTATGTATCTAGAAATATGACAGTTCTTTACAGTAAGCTGGAAAGCACACATCCTGTTGCATCTTGTATTTATTCTGGGATCCTATTCAGCTACTCACTGAGATCTATTTTTAGAAGGAATGCAACACTGATGGTGAGTGCAAGTGATTAGTGGAATTACACTTGTCAAGACCTACTGCATGCCACCCAACTCTTTTTTTTTCTGCCTTTGTAATTCTTAGAAGCTCATGAGTTGACTCTTGCATCTACCAAAGAAGGTCCTGTATGCAATGTCCTCCATAGCAACCCACCAAGGCCAGCTCTGGGCCCGCTGCAGCCCCGCTCTGCTGCCAACAGCAAGACACAGAATTAGGTTTGTGTCACCTCAAGGAACAGTAAGTATCCTGCAGTCCTACCAGAGAGCCTGTAGTGATTAGAATAAAAATTCCTTTCAGCGACAGCTGAAGTTGGCAAGTGACGTAATTTCTTATGTCCTTTTTTTTTTCCCCTCCACTTCTTGACTAACAAAGAATAAGTCACCCCATAGTCAGTGAAGATGCAGCAGAGTGAAATCTGTTAATCTAGTCCTAATCAGATTTTCCCCACAAGTGACGCAAACAATGCTCTACAAGGATTTCAGAGTGAAAGAAAGGTCAAGGGTGAGGAGGTAGAGCAGGTCAGCAGGTCTCTCTTCTCTTTGCTGCAGGAGTAAATGTCACTGAAGTAAGGACAGTTACATTCAGAAACCTGCACTGAGTAATTCTCAAACACCTCTTTGTGCAAGGACTGCAGCCAGGCCTTAATGAACTTGCAGAGCTCGGCCGAGTCCTGCAGGCCTCTTAAATGCTGATGGCAGCTCACAAAATCAGGTGTTAGTTGGGTTCAACACCAAATAGTTATAAAAAGAAACTTGAGAACCTTTTTACTTAAAAAAAAACCAAAACAACTGCTGAGTGATAGAAGTTGAAGGAGGTTTCTAATTTTGGTTTGTGGGGTTTTTCCCCAACATGGGCCTATGCAGGTGACCAGCAAATTATTTCTTTATAACAGTATGTTTTTTATAAGTTAATGCTCTTCAAAATACAGAGTTCTTACCTTTCTTAACATTGTATTTGGTAATTTTCTGATCTTCTGTACATGCTCAGGGTTCACACCCAGCTCACGGCAACTCACTCGGAGCAGTTCCTTGTAGGTCAGCTCTTGTCTGTCCAGTTCAATTTCAATGAAGTCATTTTCTCTAAGATTAGGGTTTTGTATTCTAACTTTAAGCACCAGTTCTGTTAGAAATAAAAAGGCACATTAATAGGCAGAATTGGAAACCAGATTGACTTTTAAATATTTCTATGTTCTATTAACCTTGTTTGTGTCATTGGTAACAATACATGAATACTTGGAAAGTAAAAAATTGCAATTGTATGACCAGTTTTCATTACATTGACTTTCATCAACCTATATGAAAAAAATCATTACAAATCTAATGCAGAGTGTGTGTGGACGTCTGAATCTTTCCATCAATACTCACAGTAGTGGATTTAAGCCAATTTAACAGCAGATTATAGTGACTATCAGAACAATCCAAGATTGCTTTTATTGTTTTTTTAATGACTCAGTCATCAGTTCAATTCTCATTGCAAAGCCACGGCACCTTTTTTTTCAAGAATGAAAGTCTGAACAGAAACTGGAATTCCAGATTTCCCTCTATGGGCAAGCAAAGTTTCCCTGCAGAACTGGCAGATCCCAAAACAATTCAGCTCAAGACCTGGGTGCAGACTGAGCCATGTGATGTTCTCTTGAGCTTACAAGCTGTGTACTCACGTTCTCTATTTGCAGCCTAGACTATGCTATTTACGGAATTAGATTACCCTGGGGCCTGTATGCTTTTATGGCAATTGAGACAAACAGCAAATGTTTTCATCAATATTTTAATAACAGTTCCAGCAGAAACAGGATCTTTCTTTCCCTACAAATATTTCATGAATATCTAAGCACAGGAACCTGAAAATGTCTGGACCTGCTGTGATTGCACATGACCCTGATTAGTCTGCACTGCCCAAGGTGACAGAAGATCTCAGACAAAGTGAGAGGAGTCTTTTGTTGTTACCTTGCATATTGAGTGGAAAAGCTCCTGTGAAGAAAACAGGTTGAAAGGCTGGCACAGGCCCCACGCAGGAGCCGTTCTCTTGCTGGGGGATGCACTGGTTGGGTCCCACTGGTGAAGAGGGGCTCCTGCTCCAAGACACTGACCCCTGGTAAACAGGAGCTCTCTGGAGGACAGGATTGGAGCGTGGTGGCCCAGCAGGCGCTCGGGGCAGAGGTGGCATGTCCCCATTGGGAGCCCCCTCAGGAGCAGGGTTCCCACGCTGTAACTGTGCACACCTGTAAGTCTCCATATCAGGTGTGGGTGGAGAGTCGGTGTCCTCTGGTTCAAAATGTGAGAGATCCCCATTCATTGTGGGATCTGGAATACTGCTACTCGTGGTGTTATAAACATAAGGAAAAGGTGGGTTAGCCAGGTAGTTGGGGATGATTGGCAGATCTGAATCTTGCTTTGGGTCTGGGAGTTCATCATCTTCCACTGCAAAACAAACAAAGCAACATTCTCTGAGACTTATTTTTTGGGGAAAAAAGAATTATTGCTATTTCACTGCAGGATCTCAGTTTATTTACTATGATTATTCTTATTATGTTGTTGTTGTTGTTATTATTATTATCACTACTATTACTATTATTAAGTACAGAGTTAAAGGCTTTACAGGTTAAAAGATGGATCGAGAAGCCCTGCACCCTTTTTCCACAGTAAACAGAATCCTGCTCAGGTGTTGCCATATGGTGAACACAAAAGCTGCGTCTGATTCTAGTAATTCTGGGGCTACTGATTCCTCCTATACACATCAGTACTTCTGTTTTGGTTCGTTTTAATCCGTAGCAGTGTGTTTTAACACGGTCTCTGGTGGTGTCATTTTCATAATGCATCAGGCAACAAAAAACAAAGGGTCGTATGTTGCTCGATGTTAAGGCAGGGGATAAAGGGAAGGGAACATGCAGTACTGGGAGAGCTGCAGCATTACCCATTCAACAGCTGGGAGACAACAATGAAAACAAAACCAGACACGGAGTAGGAAGGGGAGGGAAGAGGTTGTTAATCGACCACATTTCAAATTACTTATCACCTCCAGCAGCAAAGCCTGCTCTGCTCCAGCAGTTACAAACACGATAAAGAGGCTCTACCAATGTCCTTTAATGAGCTGTTTATCTGGGCTGCTAATTTTCGATTTATTCAACACAGAACATCAGGAAAATTAGGTGTTGCTCATATAAGGGCTTTCTACAAATTTGATAATTTTTCTCCCATTGCGTTTTTAAAAACAGGAAGCTGCATCTGTCTGCCACATGGCATTCTTCAAAATACAGTTGTTCTAATTTTTCAGTGTTTAGAAGAAGGTTTGGCTAGCTGGGTATGGAAATTGTTGGTAATCCTCTTTTCTTAAACTTTGTTTTCTTACCAAGTAAACACTAGAAATCAAGTATAGTCAGCACTAAAATCCAAACACAGTCTCTTCATGTACAAAGCAAAGATCAGAGCACACATGCTTAAACAGCTTTTCCCTAGTGTTTGATGATCACATGGCACAGTCACTAGGTTACCTCCCAGCATCTTCCTGATCTCTCTCTTGGATGTTAACTGGGCTGGCCTCTCTCCTTTCTTGGTCAGGATGTCCTTGTCTGCCCCAGCGTGCAGCAGATAAGCCACCACGGCCGTGTGGTTCCGCTTACAGGCCCAGTGCAAACACGTCCTGCACATGGAAAACATTAACTCTGTGTCAGAGCAGATTCATTTCCATTCATTCTTGCTGCCTATGAGTAGAAAAAGACCTAATGCGTGTCTAGTAGAATGGGTTTGAATTGCAGACTTCCTTGGAGACATACACTGGATTTGGAGCCTGCAATGGCACTTGCTGGTACCATTTTCCCTCACTCTAATGCTCTTGATATCAAGTTACCAAAGTGGTGTTTTTAAAGCTCAAGATCTTTTCAATTTGTCCTTTCTTACTCTAGAAACTTTACTGGAAAATTACTTTAAATTAAAAGAAGTTTTGTGTATGGTATCTTAATCTTTGAAAGAATCAGCTGTACTTAAAATATTTATCCTTGATCTATTAGGGATACTTCCCTAGGATGCTATTTGTACTCTTTAATTAATGCTGTCAGCACATGGACTTGCCCTTTTTGACAAGTAAATCATGTTTAAAATATTGTAGGCATAGTTTCTCAGTACAGTTCTTTGCCCAGCTGCTATTTGGTGCACCAGCAATTCCCCAGCTTTGATCTGCAGACAACTAGTTTTCTGCAACCTGTAGCTGATGCACAAAACTGATCACTTTTTAATGATTTTTAATTATTATTTGCAGTCACTGACTGGAGAGAGATAGTAAGGAAAAATCTTGAAAGCTACTGAGCTTATTTACTACTTTGTAGTGGGGACTGAGACTCACACAGGTAACTTGCTATACATTCGTACCATCCTTTCCTATCTCAGCCTCTAGTGGTGTGTGGCCCTTCTCCAGCTTTTATGTTTTAATTCTTTAGCTCCAGCTGAAGGCAACTTTTCAGAAAAAAAAATGAATACACTCAACCCTTCTCCAAGGTTGTTTATTTATTTTTTAAGAATTAAAACAGAGATAAACTTAAAAGGGGAAAATGTTTCCTTTGAAAGTCCAGCTCCAAAAATCGTTTTCCACTTTGGGTTTTGTTTGTCTATTACAGAATAGTCTTGGCTTTGGTGTCCTCAGGTGGATGTGAATGAGATGCCAAAACCAAAGCATTTGTATACATCGTGAAAGTAATTTTCAAATTCGATTTACAAGTTTATAATAAGTATTTCTGGTTAGACAAGAAGAGGTAGAGCCGAGGTTTGTGTTCTGACAGCCTGTGGTGTCTCAGGCAGGAAAGGAAAGGAAAGGAAAGGAAAGGAAAGGAAAGGAAAGGAAAGGAAAGGAAAGGAAAGGAAAGGAAAGGAAAGGAAAGGAAAGGAAAGGAAAGGAAAGGAAAGGAAGAAAAGAAAAAGTAAAGGAAAAAAAAAGAAAAGAAAACTAACAGTATAGAGTAAGCACACAGTGACCTGGAGAAGCAGCAAACAGAGCAGGACATAGGCCGGGGATAGGGACCCCTGTTTGTGACCGCGGTCACAGCCGCACCAGCGGCTTCTCCTCTCCGAAACAGGCACCGCTCCATCACTATCCCGCGGCGGACCGACCTTTAATTTCCTTCTCAATGTACATTTCGAGCCCGCGGGCACACCCGGGGAGGGTCGGGGGGGAGGCCCTTACCATCCGTTCACCTCGTTCTGCGAGTTGAGGCCGACCCCGCGCTCCACGAGCCGCCGCACCAGCTCCGCGTCCCCGAGCGCCGCCGCCTCCCGCAGCCGCTCCTGCCGCTCCCGCTCCGCCAGCTCCGCGCAGCCCCCGCCCGCCTCCCGCATCCTCCACGGGACCCTCCAACGGGATCCTCCTCCGGGATCCTCCTCTGGGACCCTCCGCGGGACTCTCCGCACACCCCCGCGCTGGGGGAACCTATTGCCGGTGACAACCCGGCCCCGACAGAGCCGGTTCCGGCGCAGCGCGGCCGCTGCCGGCGGCTCTCGGAGTCGTTTCGTGTTGTTTAATGTACATATAAATGCTTAGCAGAGGTTGTGCCCTGCCCTGCTGCTGTTCTTACGGGCTCGATATGCATTATAGGACTCCCAGGCAGTCAGCAATACGACAAGGGGGGCACGGGCTTAAGCTCTGACAGAGGAAATTTAAGTTGGAGAGCAGAAAAAAATTCTTTCCAGAGAGAGTAATCAGGCATTGGAATGGGTTGACCAGAGAGGGGGTGGATTCCCCATCCCTAGAGGTTTTTAAACTGAGATTGGCCGTGGCACTGAGTGCCATGATCTGGTAAAGGGACTGGAGTTGGACCAAGGGTTGGACTTGATGGTCTCGGAGGTCTTTTCCAACCCAATTGATTCTATGATTCTATGACTCGTGGAATCGTGGAATGGGTTGCGTTGGGTTGGGAGGGACCTGACACATCCTCTCATTCCACCCGCCCTGCCATGCACAGGGACACCTTACCCTATACCAGGTTGCTCTGAGCCCCGTCCAGCCTGGCCTTGGACACTTCCAGGGATGGGATATATTTTGAGCTCACCGAGTATCTGTGGTGATTTAATTAAGGTTCAGTTAATCCAGTGGTTTCACTCAGGTTAAGGAAAGAAGAATGTAGTGGTAGCCACAGTTCTGTACCAACCTGGTGCTACAGAGACTAATAGAGGGATTCAGAAAAATTGGGTTTATCTGCTGACTGCATGAAGAAGATACTGAAGAGATTTTTATGATGATTTGGGTTGGGAGGGACCTTAAATCTCGTCTCATCCCACATCCCTTGCCATGCACAGGGACACCTTCCACTAGCCCAGGTTTCTCCAAGCCCCATCCAACCTGGCCTCGGACACTTCCACAGGAGCATCCTCTTGTTCTGCCTAGGAAATTCTCACCATCTTTGTACATTCTCAGCAGAATCAATTAATCCCTTAAAAAAACACCCCAAAATTAAAATACAAATCAACAACTGCCTGCAAATTGGAAAGATTATAGGTAGTTTCTGCCATTTGTATCGTTTGGTTTGAAAAGCTGGGTTTGCTTGATGTGTATTTGTACTAAATCAAATTACAGTATGGTTTGTAAAAATTTCACCACATTAAAAGTCAAAATAATTATTCAAACTCCTTTCAGACTTTTCTATTCCAGCCTGCTCTGTCCAGCCACACCAACATGCCGGGGAATTCTGCAGGAGTTGGGCTCCCAGGGGACCTGTTTGCTTTCTGGATACAATTGGAGCAACACAAAGAAACAGAAACAGCCCAATTCTGCCCCAATTCCCAAAGCAAACACCCGCCTTCCCTCCCGCCCCCAAACCCAGACTGTGGGATATTGAGTGAAAATTCATGCCAGTTGTGTTGCGTTGATTTCAATCACACTCTTCCAACAGTTCCAGTGGGTTGTTAAATCATAACAAAATTGTATAGCTTGAAAGAAGTTCATGATGCCTCTCAGTGATGCATAATGGAGGTGTTACGGAGAGATTGCCAGGCACTCAGCAATAGGACAAGGGGGTACCGGTTTAAGCTCTGCCAGGGGAAATTTATGTTGGAGATCAGAAAAAAATTCTTTGCAGAGAGAGTGCTCAAGCACTGGAGTGGGCTGCCCAGAGAGGGGGTGGAATCACTCCTGGAAGTGCTGCATAAACATGTGGATGGTGACACTTGAGGTCATGGGTTAGTGGTGATGGTGCTATTGGTGGCTGGACTTGATCTTACAGGTCTTTTCCCACCTAAACTGTTCTATGATTCAATGTATTCCTAAGGGAATACCCACACCTGGAGGCACTCAGGAAAGGGAACACACTGCTGGAAGCACTCCTGGGGTCACTAACCCTGCATCAGGAGTGGGTTTGGTGCCTTTCTCCCTGACAGGACACAGAGTGGGCCGTGATAACTCTCCAGCCGTGCCCAGGGCTGTGTCTTCAGCCTTCAGCCATGACCAACTTCACCAAGTGTCCCTGTGCCAGGACGGGACACAGGGCTGGACACCAGGGAAGGGCAGTGCCAAACACCACAGGGTTGGACACTGTCATAGCACCACACAGGGCCAGACACTCTTTGCCATAACAACACACAGGGCTGGACATTGCCAGGACACCACACAGAGCAGGAGAGTGTTTGCCAGGACATGATACAGGCTGGACACCAGGGAAAGGCACTGCCATAACACCACAGGGTTGGACACTGCCGTAATACCACACAGGACCAGGCACTCTTTGCCATAACACCACACAGGGCTGGACACCAGGGAAAGGCACTGCCATTAACACCACACAGAGCAGGACAGTGTCTGCCATAACACCACACCGGGCTGGACACCATTTGCCATGGCACTACACAGGGCCAGACACTGCCGTAACACCACACAGAGCAGGACACTGTTTGCCATAACAAGCAGGACACTGTTTGTGATAACACCACACAGAGCAGGACACCAGGGCCGGACACTGCCATAACACCACGCAGCAGGACAGTGTTTGCCAGGACATCACACAGGACTGGACAATGTTTGCCAGGACATCACAGGGAAGGGCAGGACACCAGGGAAGGGCACTGCCATAACACCACACAGGGCAGGATAGTGTTTGCCATAACAAGCAGGACACTGTTTGCCGTGACACCACACAGAGCAGGTCACCAGGGCCGGACACTGCCCTAACCCCAGGCAGGGCAGGGCAGGGCAGGGCAGGGCGCTGTGCGGCTCCCGCCGCCCCTCACAGCGGCCCCACACGGTGCTGCACCCCCATGTCCCAGCCCTCTCCCGGTGTCCCGGCCGCGCTCGGTGCCGCGAGGGCCCGGCCCGCGCGGGGCATTGTGGGCAGGGCGAGCGGCGCCGCCATTTTGTCTGTGTCAGGCGCGGCGCGGGCGGTCGGGGCGAGGCGGCCGAGGCGGAGAGTGGCGAGGGGCGATCCGGCCAGCACGACACGATGATATCGGCCGCGCAGCTCCTCGATGAGCTCATGGGCCGGGACAGGAACCTGGCCCCGGATGAGAAGCGCAGCAACGTGCGGTGGGACCACGAGAGCGTGAGTGCAGCGGGGCCGCCTCTCCCCTCCCTCGCGGGGTTTTGGGGGTTTGTCGGAGCGACATGGGCGGCATCTCCAAGCCCCGGGACAGCCGCGGGGAAGGGAGAAAAGGGGTGAGGGCCCTGGCAGTGAGGAGGGCTCCCCGTGGTTTGGCGGGGTGCGGGTCGGGCCTTCCACGCCGGGCCCTGCATGGCGGCCGGGGGCGGGCCGGGCCCGGCTGTGCGCGGGAACGCGCCGGGCCCTCACCCCGGAGCAGCAGGAGGAGGAGGAAGAAGAGGAAGATCCCCCCGTGGCCAGGCTGCTGTTGGGCTGCCGGAGGGACAGCCCCATTGTTGGGGGATGTCGCTGCCGGTGCCGCCGTTAACGGGATCGGGCTCCGAGGGGGCCGGTGGTGGCGGAGCTGCCTCGGGGAAACACAGAAATGAGTCTGGCAGGGAGAGAGGGTTAAAGGAATTCGGCGCTTCTGAGCAGGAGCTGCTGCCTTTACGAAGGGACATGAGACAGATGTTCGTAGTTTGGAAAACAAATGTCTCCGGATCTCTTCCTGAGGGTGGTGTTGGGGGAGGAAACAGGAGGGTCCGGACGTATCGGCTTTGAGGTCTGCAGAGTGAAGCACAAGGGAAACCGTAAGAGTCTGGAAATTAAGGATTTGGTTAAGAAAATCTTGAGTCTTCCCATACTTTCTTAGTCAGAGCAAGCTCCTGGGGAGGTGAACACAAACCTAGTCAGGACCAGCAGTACTTTCGTATTGTTACTGTGGTGATTCATTCATTGCCTAAACAAAATATTTTTGTTCTTATAATTGTTTTGGAGTGGGGTTTCTCCACAGGGATGGTCGAGCTTTAATGAATGATGACCTTTAATGGTGGCCGTGATAATGAGAGTCATATTGCAAGTTATTTCAGAAAAACAGTGGTAGCTGCAAAGTTCCTATAGCTGATTCTCTGGGAGAGATGAACACTGATATATTTTTTAATTTTGTTTCATCCCTTCATGATACATTTTTGACTTAAAATGTCACAGTTACAATAATTTATCACCTGTGCTGTAGGAATTTCTGTGGTTTAAGCTGCACAAAGCATTTGGCTCCTCCCCCTTTAGCATTTTCTTGGAATGTTGTTAAATTGGGAGGAGGGAGAAATGCTTGGGTTTCACTGTTCTAAATTGCTTCTTAATCACAGATGTGGGAATTTCATGTTTTTAAATGAGAGATAGGTCATTATAAAGATGGATAATACACGTTTGAATTTGTCTTAAAATGAATGAGACAAGGACCAGTATCTGTCTTGCCACAGATTTTGCAAGTTCCTCCCTTGAAAAATGCTGCTCTGTAGGTAAGCAGTGTGAGTCAGGAGGAAATCGTGAGTTCAGGGAGTCTTCATGTCCTTCTTTGTGTCTTTCTAGACTTACTTTATTAAGCAAATATCATTGTTCAGTTATATATTTTCTTCTGATTGCAAACTCAGAAAAAGGAGTTACATGAAATACATGGAATGCAAGTGAATGGCTGGAGCCTCGTTGGCCCAGGTAGAACAAATAAAGGGATTGGTTTGCTTTATTCCTTAACATGAGAAAGACTTATTTTATTGATGTTTTTTTCCCCCACCTCATTCTCTTTTAACAAGTTCGGATAATTCTCTTCATCTTCAAATGAGCAAATCACAGAATATTTTCATGTTTTTTTTAATTTCCGGTTTTAGTCCGAAGAATTTGACTGTAACCCTCAGGCTGTGTCTCTGGGGTGATGTTGAGTCGTGTTGTTTAAGAAACGGGCCCGAGTCTCTCCCTCTGATAATTCAGACAGTGAGATCTGTCCCGTGTCTCAGTCCAGCAGGAACTTTCAGCTTTAGGGTGGAACCTTCAGTTTCGCAGGAACTGCTGTTGTTTGTTCACCTTCTGCTTTTATTTGTAAGTTTATGGGATCATAATTAAATACAACCTCTCTGAAAGGAATGTTTTGATGGGTTCCCATAGTCAACTAACGAGTTTGTCGGAGACAAAAATTACCGCTGTTAAAACACGTGTTTGACTTCCTGCATCGCCTAAAGATTAAGATTTAAAACACAGGAAATGCAGATAAGGTTCCAATAGTGATGTTAATTCCTCTGCCTGACTGCTCGTCTGCTTTTCGGATGGAATCCATGTGCTAATGTCATTTCTTCCGAGACTGGGCACAGATAAACGTGCAGCCTTTTCAATGTCAGCACGATGTATTCCTCCCAAAGTTTAGGATTTTGTGTCACATTTCATCAGTTTTAGACATGGATTATTATCAGAAGAAGCTAATCTGTATTTTGTTTATTGTTTGGAAATTGCATCCAGATGTCTGTGAGAAACTGGAAGATGGAATGAAATCAAGATGGGGGTGGAAGAGGAAGGTGTGTGAGCAGAGTGTGTGATAGTTGAGCATTTATTTGCAGAGCCAGTGAAACATGTTGATCATATATTGTAAAATCTTTTGCAGAGCTAAAGTTCTTACTTTAAAACTTTGACATGATTAAAGCCTTTAATCTTTAAAATTGGAATCCCACTTGTGTATTTCAGTGTTGCAGCATGTCCTTAGGTGATCTGTCAGGTTTTGGCATAAAGGCTTTCTTTGGTGTGCAGGAGGAAATTATTGGTATCATATATTTTCGTCTTTCTGCTTCTGTTAAGTGTATTTCTGGAACAGTAACTCTGTTGATTCCCACGTTCCTGCTCTAATACTGAACCTGCTCTGTGTGAGGCTTGGGAATTGTGGTGCTCCTTCAAGGCAGGTTCGGTGTTTTGGGAAAGCAGGGAGGGCTGAGGAGCTGGAGAAATGACTGAGCCACTATCTCCGATAATGCAGTTTCTCATTCTGTTTGCAGAATAGGATGTGATAGTTTCAGCTATTTATGATGTGTTACACTTTTATTTTTATAATGCCAATGACCTAAATTGGTTTTCATCTAGGTAGAATTTAAGGACTTTATCCTCCAGGGGATGGAGGGAGGGGACTTAAGTGTTACTTGTTTTGGAAGAATATTAGTAGTGGAAGGTTATCTTTAAGAGTGGGTTTGGAAGAAGGGCTTATGTTTGTTTGGGTTTGGGTGGGCGGGCATTGCTCATAAAACGTCTGATGCAGGGGAGCTTTAGTGGTTTCAAAGAACTAATCTGTGAAGGAATTTACTAGTTTTTGATGTGTAAGCCTTAACCTGCTGGGTTTTATTCTCAGCCTTTTTACTAAGAATCATCTGCTTAAAGGAATTTGATTACGTAATTGTTTATCATTGTTGGAGAGATCCTTCTCCCTCAGTAAATAAATTTCTTGCAGAAGAGAAACATGTTAATGTAGAGGCATTAACGGTGGGGAGCTGTCAATGGCTTCTTTATATGCCAAAGCTTGGAATTGCTTCCCAAACTCCAGAAGAGCTTGAACTCTTGTTAACTTAGTGAGCTGTGAGGTAAAGGATACCACTTTCCCACCTCCAAGAGATTTCAAGGATTGGTGAATTTGAGATGCAGAAGTGGAAAGTTCCAGGCGTTTGTGTTCATTCAGGTGTCTTATGGAAATGTGAGATCCCAGGGACTTTGAGACACATACTGTGTCTGATTCTGCTGCAGCAGTTGGACAGTAACATTCCTCTGTTAGCCTTCCTTGGTAGTGGAGTCCAGAGTAATTCAGCAGAAAGGAATAAATGCTTATTCCCTGAAAAGGGAATTATCCACACTGAACTGCCTGTTGCTGTTTCTGCATGTATGGAATGTGTTCCCATATTACTTGTGCTGAGTGCAGTGTAAGCCATGGATGAGTGATGCTGGTTAAAGCTTATCAGTCACCTTTGTTTCAGTCCTTTAAGGGCTTTGTGATGCCTCAGTCTTTCCTTGTCCCTTTCTGTTCTTACTCATCATTGGTTATTTGGGACTGGTTGAATGGTGTGTTCAGTTCTGGGCCCCTCAGTTCAGGAAAGAGATTGAGGGGCTGGAGCGGGGCCAGAGAAGAGCAACGAGGCTGGAGAAGGGACTGGAGCACAAGTGCTGTGGGGAGAGGCTGAGGGAGCTGGGGGTGTTCAGCCTGGAGAAGAGGAGGCTCAGAGGTGACCTCAGCACTGTCTGGAACTGCCTGAAGGGAAGTTCTGGCCAGGTGGGGGTTGGTCTCTTCTCCCAGGCACTCAGCAATAGGACAAGGGGGCACGATGGGCTCAGGCTCTGCCAGGGGAAATTGAAGTTGGAGAGCAGAAACAAATTCTTTGCAGAGAGAGTGCTCAGGGATTGGAATGAGCTGCCCAGAGAGGGGGTGGATTCCCCATCCCTGGAGGTTTCTAAACTGAGATTGGCCGTGGCACTGAGTGCCATGATCTGGTAAAGGGACTGGAGTTGGGCCAAGGGTTGGACTTGATGATCTCGGAGGTCTTTTCCCAACCCAATCCATTTGGTGATTCAGGCTGTGAGAGCAGATGCTCCACATGGTGAAGCTGAGCTGGAAGCAACATTCTGCAGGATTCTAGCAAGTTGTGTTTTTCTGTTGAAGAGCATAATGAAATAGGTATGAGAGGGGCAGAAAATTGCTGCAGACACTGGTCTGAACCACTCGACAGTGAGGATTTCTCTGCAGGTGCTTCTGAGAAGAGAATGTCATGTAAAATTCACTGGGTGCCATCCCAGTGCTTGAGTGGCAGCATCCAGAGCTGGTAGAAAAGGATGGCAGCTTTTCAGTGTGGGCAGGCTCTGTCATCAGTTTGGGTTTGAGGTTTTTTTTGTTTGTTTGGGATTCTAATATATAAATAATTAAAACAATGTATGAGTGTTAAAGCTGCTTATTTTAGTATTGGTTGCTATATTTTTTAACTGTAGCCATCCCTTCATAAAGGAAGGCTTTTCCTAGCAGCTGATTCATAAAATAATTTTAAATATTTCTGGTGTTATGGGTGGGGTGCTTGTGTGCTTTATTCCTCTATTTCTACATAAATAACTTTTCCTTTGCTCCTTTTGTTGCTACTTGTTTCAAAAGTGTTACAGGCCAGTTTGCTTAATTTTTGAGTTGTTAGGAGAGATACTCTACAACTCTTTAACAGCGTAATGTGGTCAGACTGTGCTCTCTGTGTCTTAGGAAATTGTCTAATCCATGCCTGAAATTTTTTGTTAACTGATCCTAAAACCTGAATGTGAGGATGAGAAAATGGCTGAAGAATATAGAGGGAAATTAAGTTTCTATTGACAAGTGCATTTCATGCCAGCAACTGCTCCCTTGAAACAACTTGATATTAAAACAAGGGATATTGCAGATTTCAGAGAGCAGATTCAGAAACCAAACTTTGTCCAGTACTTTTCTCTTTGCTTCTGAGACAAAAAAGGTGATTTTTTGTGTTTTCTTAGCTATTTTCGATAAATTGCTTCAAATAGACGCCAGTGTTCTAAGCTGGCTCATGGGAGAATATTCACATTAGATAATAAGAGATCTTTTTGTTTGTTTGTTTGTGTTTTGTGTCCCTGGCTTGTTAGTAGAAAGCCTGGTTGTTTTTCTGTGTAATCTGTAAAGCAGTCATAGAGTTTTAACTTCCATAGCCTGATTTGCAGTCTGGCAGTTGGCATGGAAAAATAAATCAGACTGATCTAATTTGGGTAACTGGTGTCACAGGCATCTCAGTGAGTGCTGCTGTGGGGTAGGTTTGAGATCCCTCCCTCACCCCATTTGTTAAAACACTTCAGATTTTGTCTTGGGAAGTAAAAGGTTGTAAATCTTTGTCCATGGTGTATGTGGGAGGATGAGATGGTTGTAAGAGCAGTCCCGATAATTGGAAACTGGTGTAACATGAAGGTGGTGTTGGAAGGGTGTCCAGGCTAGTTTTGGATTTACATGTGGCAGTGACATTTATATAAAGGGTCTGGTGAAGAGTTAATTATTGAAGATTGTTTATGAAGTTGGGGTGAAAGTATCTCTGATTTTACCCTTTTGGCTGCTCTGATGGATAGACAGGAGATATTTCTGTGTTGGGAACTTCAGGAACTGACCAACTTGACACTGGCTCAGCTCATGCTCATGGGCAGGGGTAAATAATGTTTTTAACAAAAGCTGCTTTTATCCCATCATATGTTAAGTATTTACTGGCCAGACTGACAGGTTGATGGGTTTTTTTGAACTTTCTGGTGGTAGTTTTCTGTTACCAAAAGAACCTGACTCAATAAGGTAAAAAACAGACTATGCAGAAAAAACTGAACCCTTTTTAAGCTGGCAGGAAACCAGTTTGCAAGGAATGTCTCCTTTCTCTGCCTGAAAAGGTGTATGATGTCCCTTTGCCTCTCATTCTTTAAAGTAGGGATTTTTAAAAGTACTGGAATGGCAAAGTGTCTGGATAGTTATTATACACATTAATTAACACTGTTAATTGCTGTCAGAGTCCTTGAGGCTGTACCTGGTGTTTGAGTTCTGGTGGCTTCTGTTCTCCAGGCCAGTATCTGGAAATATCAAATATTTATATTTATAAATTGATGACACTTCCTGTAATGTCAAAAATTTAGTGATAAAATGAAGAAATGCTATTCTTGCTGTGAAAAATAAGAGTTTTGGTGTTTTGTCATCAAGATGCAGTTACTGCTGCCAAGAAATACAGAGGGTGTGTAAAATTTTCAGAAATTTTGAGGTGTGCAGAGGCAAATTTTACCCTGTATTTTAGAAATAGAAGCATTTACCTAAAATTGCCAATTCAAGAGGCAAAAAATAATGCCTGTTTCTTTCTTCTCCTCTGTCAGGTTTGCAAGTATTACCTTTGTGGCTTTTGTCCAGCTGAATTATTTACAAATACCCGTTCTGATTTAGGTAAGTTTATAAGTCTTGACATTTTTATGCATTTATATAATTACAGATGAGCTTTTGTTTGCAAACTACATTTTTATTGCTAATTGCTCTGTCAAAACACTTTGAAAATAGGCTTTTTTTTATTCCTAAGGGATCTCCAGTGATATAGTATGCTAAGAGCAATATTTATTCCAGTTCCTGCTTTGTCTAAGTGGAAAAAACCTTTTAAAATTTTTGATGTTAGAGTGTCAGCTAAATTATTGGGTATGGAATGGTTTTCTCCTGCTGAAGTGTTGGCTTCTAGTTTGATTTATTCTGCCTGGGCAGGGTTTAACCTGTTTTTGTGTGAGTTTATGTTACTGAGCTTCTTTACGTTAGAGATTTGTCTCCTCTAATAGTTTTTTCTGAAGGACAGCTCTAAATCACTGGTAGTTTTCAGGTGATGGTAGTATGGAGATGGTAAGTAGCAAAACCAGATTTCTTGTCTTAGCCTGAACTTCTGAGTTAATTGAAGAGTTTGAGAATCTGAGGAAGGTGGGAAGTCACAACATGACTCCCTTCCTGAGCTCAGGGCACATACCTGCTGATTTTACCCTGAAGATCAATGTTTTTAATATCCAGCTTGTTGCAGAGAACACTGGAAATTAGAAAGTGCCTGATGAAATTACCCTCCATGTGTAATTTTTCTTTAAGACCCAGGTGTTTAAGACATTACATTGTTTGTTTAGATTCACTGATGTAAAACTTGATCTGGAAATTCTGTTTTATATAAGGGCATTGTAATTCAGAGGCTGTTTTGGTTTTATAATTACTAAACCATCCTGGCATTCTTTTTCTTTAATGTCTTTCAAGCTCCAAGGAAAGAAAGCAGAAAGGCAGAAGCATTGAAGTACTTGGGAAGTGTTTATAGCTCTGTTCTATCATTATGCACAAACAAATGCTGATGGGATGTGAATACACCATTCAAGAATGCAAACTTAAACTTCTTGTGTTGTCTTTTTAGGTCCTTGTGAAAAAATTCATGATGAAAATCTACGTAAACAGTGAGTATGTTGGTTGATATGTTAATAAAGCAGATAGTGGGTTTGGTATGTTTGAAATCTGTTAAAAGCAACCCAAACACAGCAAACTAATTGTTTTTTTATTTACATAAACATTTATTTAAATGTATAATACTCTGTTACTTTGAGCAAGAATTTGTAATATTGTGTGTTTTGTTACTTACTTTTCATGTATTGTGGATTGATGCCAGCTTTAATTTTTAAAACACTTCCCCAGGTATGAGAAGAGCTCCCGCTTTATGAAGGTGGGCTACGAGAGGGACTTCCTGCGCTACTTGCAGAGTTTGCTGGCAGAGGTGGAGCGCAGGATCCGCAGGGGCCACGCCCGCCTGGCACTGTCACAGAACCAACAGTCCTCTGGGGTGAGTCTGCAGGAACCACTGAGGCAGCTTTTCCTGTAGGTAGCATTTTGTGGTCTCTTTACCTTACCTGCTGTTTCCAGAAGTTCCCCTTAGTCTTTTCATCTGTTGGCCAGCAGATTGTATCTGGCCTGTGGGGATGGGCCAACTGGCTCCACAGTCAGCAAGAGCTCCCCTCTCTTTACTCCCCATCTCTATTCATTATCTCTTCTCTGCTGGCAGCATTAATTCTGTCAACTACTGTCTTTACCCTGACACCTCAGTTTGCCTTCTTTCCCTTAGTTCCATATTCCTCCTTCCTTGCACTAATAAACTGTATCTTTCCCCGTGATGGATTTGGAGCAGTGACTGTGGCCTGTGCCAGGACAGCCTTGCTCCTTTTTGCTGCCCCACCTAATCCTTCTGTGCAAAGTGCATCTGCTTCAGAAGGAGCTGTGGACAGTATGGAGGCAAGAGAGATACTGGTGGTGGGGCAGAGCAGAGGTGGGAGGGAGGCAGCACGTCTGTTCTGGCAGCCTGTGGAAAGGACACTGCTAACAAATACATCCTTGAAGTGAGGTTCTTCTTGCATTTGTGCTCAGAAGTTGAATTTCAAAGCCCACAGAACTTCTAAGTCAGACTTGAATGTCTACAAAGATATGTAATAGCTGCATGGCAGTTTCAGAGTTTAAATTTAGGACTTTGAATTCAGATGTCTTACCTTTTATGGGCCAGGACCTTGAACATTTTTGTTGATTTAGGAGGAATTAGTGTGACTAGACTCAGCAAGGGTGGAGTAAGCTGTGTCAAGTGTTTTGTGTTAGACTTGACTATTATTAGTGGCTCCTTGTGGAGAAGGTTATTCCTGAAGTGTCTCTAGAGTATAAGAAAATATACATTTATGTGTTAAAGCTGTTTTAACAAAAGAATTAAAAAAAACCCAAAACAACAAGCAAACAAAAAAACCCTCAACTCACACTTGTACTGTTTGCAGGGAGCGGGACCTACTGGTAAAAACGAAGAGAAGATTCAGGTGTTAACTGACAAAATTGATGTACTTCTACAACAGGTGAGTGGTTTTTAACCCCCATAAGAAACATCTCTTGCTTTTGTTACTTGATCAAAAGTTACACGCTTGAGTTTTTCTGTTGTCCTTTAGATTGAAGAATTGGGTTCAGAAGGAAAGGTGGAAGAAGCACAAGGAATGATGAAACTTGTTGAACAGTTAAAGGAAGAGAGGGAATTGCTGAGGTCTACAACTTCAGTAAGTAATGTGTTTGTATTGTCAGACATTTCAAAATCTGGTGCAGCAGTGTGTTCTGAATAACCTCGTCCTTTCACTGAAAGCATGCAAGGTCTGTGCAGAATTTATTAGATAATAGCAGGATATTTAAACATGTTAATCCAATGTGTTATTCTGTGTTCCACCTTGAGAGTGGGATTCCTGCACACAATTAGTAAAATTATTCACCCAGCAGTCCTGGAGGTGAGCTTGCACCTTACTCTAGCTCTCACCGCAGTTACACTTTGCCCTGTAGTCTCTGCAATATAATTTTACTGAATTACCAGTGTGGCTGTTACAGAAAGCCCTTGTGTCAGGGCTGTGACTGGAGACAGGCACCTGTCTGACTGTGAGAGACACAGAAACCAGAGGAAATGTGTTCAGTAGCAAGTTCCTGGCAATAAAAAGGAACTTAAGTTTAAATACTATATTTTGGTGTTTAATGAAATGCTCTAATTAAGATTCTTATTTTTTAAAACTTCTTAAATGCTGCAGGCAGTGCATTTATGTCCATACTGTAAGAGTCATGGACATTGCACAGCAATAGTCACTTGGGTTTATATTGAAATTTCAGTGTATTTCTCATATGGCTGTTGAATCAATTTTACCATCATCCTTTTAAATAGAAGCTCAGCATTCCTTCTTGTATTTCTTCATGGGATAGTCCAGCCTTTTGATTCCTTGAGGTGTATTCCATGGTTATTCTCCAGCTCCTGACATCTCAGTTGATGCCAAAGAAATCATCTTAAAACTGAAAAAGAAAGCTTTAAAAGAAAAATGTAATTTTTTTTTCTGAGATTGCAAGGAAGCTGCCAATGTGACTGTGCAGTGCAGTGAGAAATAATTCTGTGGCTTCTAGTGGACTCCTTCCTTGTGACTCCTGTGGAGTGGGTGTAGGTATCCTCTTTTTACCCTGTTCACCTTGGTGGGTGCAGTGCCCTGAGGACAAAGCAGGCAGATACAATTTTCAGCTTTCAGTAGTGCCTGGGATTTGACAACAGTAACAGTAAAGTTCTAAACCTCTTCACTGCCTTCTGGCTAAAACTTTTATTTTGACTTAGCAAATATTTTTCATTTTGCAGACAATTGAGAGCTTTGCAGCCCAAGAAAAACAAATGGAAGTTTGTGAAGTTTGTGGAGCCTTCTTAATTGTAGGAGATGCACAGTCCAGGGTAGATGACCACTTGATGGGAAAGCAGCACATGGGTTATGCCAAAATAAAAGCTACTGTAGAAGATTTAAAGGTAAGTTTGTCTTTCAGTTATTGACCATGATAAAATTGCTTAGAGGCTTCCTGTGGTACATAAAAGGCTGTCCAGGGGACTCCCTCAAGAGGGTGAAACACTCCAAGAAAGGGAATCCTACACTGCACATTTAGCACTGTGCTTGCACTGACATGCTTTGCTGTATGTGATCACAGTAGGGATAAGCAAAGATGTAAATTCAGGTGGGAGTTTTTATGACCTTTATAAAGAACTGTGGTGTGGCTTCTGTTCTTGAGAGAATGACAAGGAAAAAAGTTCTGCAAGACAATTTTGATTTCAGGATTTTTGCAAATGCTGTCCTTTGTTTGGAAAAAACAGTAAAATATTTTAAAAGCTTAAGCTTCTACATCCTCAGAATCTATAAACTTCATATATTCAATGATTTAGCTTGAGTAATGTTCATTTCTTTCTGTGAACTTGTTTTTTAAGGAAAAGTTACGAAAAAGAACAGAAGAACCTGACCGTGATGAAAGGTTGAAAAAAGAGAAACTAGAACGGGAAGAGAGAGAGAAAGAGAGAGAAAGGGAAAGAGAGGAACGGGAAAGGAAGAGACGGCGTGAAGAGGAGGAAAAGGAAAAAGAGAGAGCTCGTGATCGAGAGAGACGTAAAAGGAGTCGCTCTCGGAGTAGACATTCGAGCAGAACATCTGACAGAAGGTGCAGCCGCTCACGAGACCACAAAAGGTCAAGAAGCAGGGAGAGAAGGCGAAGCAGGTACGTGTGTGTCTGTGTGTGTGTCTCTAAGTACCTTCATGTGACTTTCCAAAAGATAAAAATCTTGCAGGGACTTGATGTCAGCCTGGGTCACATCACTGATACGTTGCCTTTGCTGTTCTTATCTCTTAAACAAAGACACACCTTATCAGTTGTAGGGACAAGCAAGATTTTTTGGTGCATATTCATTTTCTTCTCTCTATTTTTGGAAGTAGATGACACCACTGTGGTGGAAGTGGTTTTATGAGGGAGCTTTGAGTAGAGAAATGTTCCCAAAAGAACAGGTTTTGTTTCTGTGTTGAGCTGGTCTTTATTTCATGGTGATAGGTATTTTTCAGCTGTGTAGTTAAACCTTCAAGTAAATGAAGAGAGCAATATGAAGCCAAGTCTAATGTACTGAGAAATATTTATATGCACTATGTTAAGGTTTGTTTTCTGCAAATAATCAATTAGAAAGTGCTGCTGTTTTACTGTTTTATATTCTGATTTAGAAAACAGCAGCTGAGGTTCATATTTTTGAAATTTTCTCTGAATGTTAAGGAGTCGTGACCGAAGAAGAAGCAGAAGTCACGATAGATCAGAAAGGAAACATCGGTCTCGCAGCAGGGACAGGAGACGGTCAAAAAGCCGGGATCGGAAATCCTACAAGCACAGAAGCAAAAGCCGAGAGAGAGAACAAGACAGGAAGTCAAAAGAAAAAGGTATGTTTGTGTAAAGACTGAGTTCACAGCAAGTTCTGAAACTAATCTTTCCTTAGGGTCTCAAAAGCTCTTATTCTTTCAGTAAGTGAAAGGTCTTAGCATCAAATCAGATCTGGTTTTATAAGCAGTGTATGTTGCTTTTAACCAATTTGAGGCGGGTTTTTTTCAGTTATTGTTACTGCACGTGTGCATGTGTAAACACCCATCTCTGACTGTTGCACTTTGTCTGCAGATGAAGTGTGCAAGGATTTTTGTGGGTTTTTACGGCCTGGTTACCTTTAGAAAAACATAAGCCTGTAATCATCATTTGCTAAGAGTGAATGTCTTACTGTTAGCAGCTATTTCTGATATTACCCTTTGCAGGTACGTGTTTTGTGGGAGTTTGGTACCTGGCTTTCACCTGTACCATCTGTTACTTCTCAACAGTATCATGTTTCCTTTCTTACCCTTTAACAGTACTTTTAAGGTTTTTTTCCTGATCTATGAATGCAGAATTTCTGTAACATTCTAAATGATAATTCACGCCTTTTTCCCCATCTCCTGCTCTTCTCCCCACCCTTCTCCCTTGTTTTTTGTTTTGGATTTATGTTTGTTGTTTAAATGAAGTGAGCTTTGCTTTGTCAGTATTCAGGTGAGTCTCAACAGAAAGCTGCGCTTTTATAGCCATACGTGTCATGTACCACAGCACTGATGGTGCCTCATTGCTTCACCAGAGGCAGGTGCTCAGATAATTTACCTTTTAAGTAGGATTAAAAAGAGCTACAGAGAGAACACTACTGATTCCCATTTTGTGAGAAGATAATAATTAACTGTTATTGCTAAATTTCCCCCGTTAAAAGCCTTTGAAACTTCTAGAGGAATGTAATACTTCTGGCTTAAACCGCTGGTTCTGGGGAGCTGACTAATGTCCAGTCCGAAACAGCCACCCCACTCCATGGGCTGATCAACAGTAATGGATGAAACTATTCTTGTATGTTTCTAAGGTACTTTTGAGGTTCTCTGGAATGAAAGGTGCTCTGTGCATGTTTCTGGATTCCATAGGCCCGACCTTTCCTTCTCCATATTGTCCAGCGGGTTTGTTGCCAAAATGTTGGTAATACTTCAGATATTTCTCTTGCCTGACTTCCTTGGACTGTTTAAATTTTCTGGTTTATACTGTGGGGCATCTTTAGTATTGATTCTTCTCTCACTTCCTTTTGCCCTGTAGGCAGATGGTTTTAGCTGCTGCTCTTTGGCAGTGGGATTGATGTTCAGGCTTTAAACTCAGACTCGGTGTTGTAGCCTAACTCTGTCCATTTGTCTATTTCTACCTGATACTGTGCCCTTTTTGCCTGATATATGAACAGATTTCTGGTACTTGGTCAACAATGTCCTGTTCTTCTGAATGTGTGTATCTATGCATATAAATAACTGTTTTCTTATTTATTCAAATTTGCTCTGATGATGAGCTTTTCAGTTCTTTCCTTAGTCTTCCCATAAACAGAGAGGCTAGTGAACTTTCTTCAGCATCTCAATATTTTTAGTTTTAACTTGACTGATTTCCTTGCTGGCTGTTTTATTTGCTGCTTGCTACTTTCTTCCTCCAGAAATGAGAACAGTGAGATGCTATGAGCTGTGATGAAAATTCCACCTGGGAAAACCAATTACTTTCTTTGACTATGCAGTCCTAACATTTGTAGAAACACAAACAGGTCTTAGAGCAGCACTGTAATACTGAAAAACTTTGTGGTTTTCCCTTTGTTGGGAAAATATTTAACAGAAAAAATACAGAAGAGGTGGGAGGGAAGTCAAAAAACAAAGCAGTGGGAGTTATTTAGCAAACATTGAATTTCTGTAAGCACGATGACATCCTCGTGTCTGCAGTGTGGCACTGTAGATAGGTGGTTAAGTGGAGAGCTTCATAGATTCTTGTACTTGAAGCATGTGGCTTCCTGCTCCACTTTTTGCATAAAAAGTGGAAGTGTAGAAGTTAAGATTTAACTTAGTACATTTAGTGCTCCATTGGGAATATTGGTTTCAGAATCTGGTTGTCTTTGCAGCCACCACTGATCTGCAGTTACACAAGTAAGCAGCAAAGGCCTGGCTGTAACTGCTCACGTGGTGCCTTTCATCTGGAAATCTCAGGTTGCTTTATAAACATGACTCCTTAACCCCAGAAGACCAAGGCACAGTCGCCCAAGACTTGCCTACCATTACATGTTAAATTAGTGCCACACTTCAAAAATGCCCAAGTCCTGGCTTCTTACTCACTGAAATACTTTAGAAGAAAGCAACCAAAGCTTTAAGAGAAAAGTCCATGTAGAAAGGGAGGCACTTTATTTGTGACTCAACTTGCAGGGACAGGGATACATTTGCTATAGGAGGGAGCCACCAGCTGTAAACACCAGCTGAGTATTAGCCTGATGTAAACCAGCAGAACACAGCTACTGTTCAAGTAAATAGGGTTTTTTAATAAGAAAAGGAAGGCTGTTCTCCAAGTACCTTCGTTTTACGAAGGGTTAATACTGGAATGGGCCTCCAGACCACTTTAGCTTGGCTCTTTACCTTCCTTAATCTGGATTCTGATACTTACATAAAAATAATTGTGATATTGTTTTCATGTTAGTGATTAAACCTCAGCAAATACTGCCAGAACAACCAAACCTTCAGTGATACTGGATGTTATGTTTGACTGATTTTTTGCATTTTCTGAACAGTAAAACCATTCATTTTGTTGTGGTAAGAATTCTCACAAAATCCATCTCAATTGCCCACATGAACTCAATCAGAAAAATGTGCATGTGTTGAATCAGGACGCAAAGTCAATATTATGTGATTATACCTAATAGATCACAGCTGAAATAATACACCCAGTTTCTACAGCAAACTAATTGTATGTTCTTTTAAAGAGAGAACTCTTAGCGATCAAAAATACGGTGGAGGAACATAATTTCTTGCAGATACTCCAGGGTTGAAAAGTTCACTTATTGGACTGTTGTTGAATACACTTTTTCAGTTCTGCTTGGCAAAGTGGAGGTTTGCTCTGGTAGACTTATTTTATTACTAAAATTTTTAGAAGAGTTTCATCTTTCATACCACAGTTAAATAGCAGCTTTTTTAACCTTAAACAAAACTGTCCTTCCTGACCAAATTCAAGAAACAAACACGACAGCACAAACCCTGCACACTGCACATCCATAGGGCTATTAAGATCTACCATATCTACATAGGACAGAAGATAAGATTATTGGACTGACTACTAGTCCTCTGCGGGGAAACAAGACTACTATTCCTCAGTGGATCCACGTGTGCACCGGAGATATAAGACACAAAAAGAAGACTTTTTAACAAGGTTAGTTAGAGTGCAATCTACCTGCGGAGTTGCAAAACCGAGGGCAGACAGATCCAAAATGACTCAGTCCTTCAGTGTGACGTTGCCGTGTGCTTTGTCCAAGCACCCTGCACTGGATGTGCTGCTGCAGGTGAATCCTCAGTACTGGTGGTCATTAGGCAGTTGCCCTCATTTCTGTGTGGGGGCTTTACCCCTCCTTTTGGTGGTCTGTTTTAAAACAAGTTGGGATGTTGCTGCTCTATTAAAGCTTAATTTCTTTCTTTGTCTTCTGGAATATAAAAGTGTGTTATGCCAATCTAGGTGATAACGTTATTTAAAATAGCTTTTTCAGAGTGTTCGATCTGTGTGCTGGGGACTTAAATATCCATTTATATTATTTATTTTAATTGCCCGGATAGCAGGGAATAATCAGAAAAAAAGAGCATGAATGTTGTTCTGTATGATGGCATCTGAGAGGTTGGTTTTTTGGATTTTCCTTTTCTCTCCAAAGTGTCTTTTCTGATCAAAGGTTGAATATCATGGTTTGAAATAATACAGAAAGAATTGATATTTTTATTAAATTTGCAAATACTGAATTTACAGTTGAGGCACGCAGCTCTAATACTGAATGTTTTTCTTCCCATGGAAATATTTTTACTTCTGGCTTCCTTCCTTCTTTGAGGATTATTAAGGAAAAGATGAGTTTTTCAGCAGTGTAGCAAATGCTTCAATCTGCTTTGCAATTCATGATGAAATTGTGGGGTCCCTCCCATCTTGCTGTTTCTTTGTCTTTGGAAAAAATGTGGGGTTTATGTAACTTCCAGATTGTCTCCCCAAGCCTTTTTAATGAGTGGTTTGTTGTAAATTACTGATGTGTTTATGAAGTTAAGAATTAAAAATGCTGGCAAACGTGGAGCTTCAAAGTTAATTTTGATTGTCACTGTGATCCCCACCTTCAAAGCTGGCAGTGCTTAAATGTTATTTCCCCAAGTATTTGATAGTTTGGGATAGCTAGTTTTTTAATTGGCAATTACCAATTTCTTTGATAATGCACCAATGCATTGTCCCACCACTCTTTCCTGAATCTCTTTCAAGAACCATATTGAATGAGAATTGTACACCAGAAAACGCCATACACATCAGAAATTAAAACTTGGGGACCAGAAGAGTCCCATGATAAGTAAGGAAGCCACTCACCATAATTACACTTTTGCTTAACCTCTTTACCCACAATTGTGTATTTTGGCAGAGAGCTGAGTAGCTGCCTCTGTTAGATCTGACCTTTTCCCCTCTTCCCCCCCCCCACCCCCGTAACTGTCCCCTTTTACCTTTATTTTGTCCCCTCTCCATTCCAGCATGGTAGAAACCTATTTTTGTAACTTTCTGAGTACTACTGTTACTGCTATAAAAGTTAATTGTCCCATTTTGTATGCAATATGTATCTCACATGTGCAATGTTTGTTTTTACTTTGAAATCCATGGTCAATGTCTTCTTTCATGGCAGAAAAGAGGGGATCTGATGATAAAAAAAGTAGTGTGAAGTCCAGTAGTCGAGAAAAACAGAGTGAAGACACAAATACAGACTCGAAGGAGAGTGAGACTAAGAATGAGGTCAATGGGACCAGTGAAGACATTAAATCTGAAGGTGACACTCAGTCCAATTAAAACTGATCTGATATGACCTCAGATCAGACAGAGGTAAGTGCATTATTTCAAACTTTGATTAGGGCTTTTTGTTACTGTTTAACAGTGCAGCGTAAGTATGCACAGATGAAGATGGAAGTAAGTCAAGTAAGAAGAGAAACTAAAGCACCTTCTGAAGGAAAAGACAGTGTAGTCCTGCAAAACATTTTGAGGTACAATTGTTTTGTCTCAGCTATTTTGTAGCAGACTCGTGCCCCCATTAGTGTGCCTCTTTGAGACATATTTGTAATATAGTCACCATAGAAAAATTAATTATCCTTTTTTTAATTTTTAGGGATTTTGTTATCGTTTTTTTAAAAAAAAAGTTGAACTGTTTTTGTATTTAAGTCCATATTGTGTTGGTACATCAGCAGAAACTTTTGCTTTAATACTTAATATTTGAGGCACATGTTGGACTACTTTGTTTTCATATAAACTGCTAGTATTTCTTTGTCAAGGATGTTTCTAGTTTTTTTGCTTTATTGCCTTGCATTCTAATGCAGTTTGTTCTGTAACTCGAGAGCCAGTAGCATTGGATTGATGGAAGTGTAGGGTTTATGAATTATTGCAGCTGACTACCATACCTCACACAGCGTTGGTGTTGTGAGCGGCCCATGAAAAGCCAAATTAAAAATCAAGGATTCAGTCAAACTAAGCAGGTACTCATGCCAGGTACTCCTTTCTCTACCCACATCCATGTTTGAATGCTGTTGCCTGTAATCTTTAAGCTTACTGTTGTGTTTTTGATTTTGAAGATAGTGAAAAGGACTTTTTTTGTGTACTGTGTGAATACTGTAAATCTGATGTTAACAGAATGGAATTTTCTTTCAACTGTGTGTAGGGATGCAGTGCTGCCCAGAATTAGATATCTTTAAAGAGTTTAAAATGCAATAAACACTACATAATAATCGCCTTGTTACTTTCAATGCAATTCAAGTCTTTAAGAGGTATGTGCTTAATATTTCCTACTGTGTAGGAGACTTTGCAGTCCGCCATAGCACAGAGCAGTGGAGTGGCTGGTCACAGGCTTGTAATGCAATGTAAATACAGAGACAGATGCCACCAGATGATGACAGTGTTCATGGCAGGCATGTGTGCTGGAAGCTGTTTGTGGGAAATGAAGCAGTTAAACAATAGGCAATGCAATACTGTATTAGAAGGAAAACTTGGAAGTTCTTTCCCCGCTTGTCATAGCTTTCTTACAGAAGGTCTTTAGTTGTATTCCTGAAATAAGGAACTAACAGTGGAGAGTTCAGCTGATAAATGAACTTCTTGCAACATAATTTGTTACTGTAGTTGCATTATGTATGCTAGGAACTCTTAATCACTTAATGCTGATATTAAACCATTAATGCTACATCATTGCTTCTAAAGCCAGTCATGTTCAATGGTGATGTTTCTGTAGAGTTAAGGTGACAGCTAACAACTGGGCCAGTGTATAGGAATGGTAAACCAAATGCTTGTAATGCTGTCTAATCGTCTGTTTTCCCAAAATTTTGCATTATAGGACTACTACGTGAAGAGTCTGCGAAGACAGTGGAAGAGCTTAAACTGAAGATCTGCTTTAAAATGAGGTGAAAGAAAGCTGTAGTGGCGTAGAAAAATATAAAGTTGAGTTAGAATTTTTTTTTATAAAATTTAATTCAGGACTGGTGTTTCCTCCCAGAGTTCAGAAAGATGTGTTGATAATAGCACATATGCTACTGAAATATAAGTCCTGTATCCTTTTTTTTCTTTAAGACTTTTTAAGATAAGAAACCAACATAACCTGAACACATGGCTTGCTCAGTGTTTAATTGCAAGTTTTCATTCTTGGACTTTAAAACACAGGAATAAATGTTTAGTATTTGTGTGAATCGAACTAAAATGAATCCCATTTTTACAACTAAGCTATTCCTAGCTTCTTGATATACGAGAAATGGAAATAAAGTATCTTTGAATTTCTGTTACAAACTTGATTGTCTCTGTCATTGAACGTTTAGTATTAAATAAAGTTTCTTTCCTAATAAATCTGCTCATGTCTTCAAGCTTAGTCCATTAATTTGGATGCTTAGTTATTCCGTGCTGTTTGTGGATTTTTTTGGTGCCATCAGTATTTAATTTCAAAATCACTTTTTCAGCAGTTTGATGCTGTTGGGTTCAGTGTCCCTTAAAAAGTGCAGTTTGGTTAAGAAATTACAGGAATGTTGCAATAAAAATACAAGTGTTAAGTCCTTGTAAAGCAGCTCAACTCTGACAGCCTGATCAGAAAGGTGCCAGTCTGGGACTGGCCATCAGACTGCCCCATATTTGCACTGCAGTGTCCATTTGGGATAGTAATTAACAGCCATATGTGGTTGTTAAGAACAGTCTGCACGTCAAAACAGATTTGGGGCAAGGGAGATGTGCCCTGTGGTTGTGTGTGATGCTGCAGTGCAAGCAGGAGTAGTTCTTGTTGGAAAAGAACTGCAGCCTGTATTAGTCAGTGCTGTGTCTGCAAGGCATTGAATTCACATTCTTAAAAAGAGCATTATCCTTCCCATTAGTATTCAGGACTTAACTGTTCCTGTAGCTGCAGTCAGGCATAGACAGAGCACCATTGTAACTGCCTGTGCTGATTGTGGTGGGCCTTGTGTGGCCTCTGTGTGGAGTGCATTCAGAACCTGCTTGTGGGTCCCTCTGGTGAGCAGTGCCGGGGTTTGGATAAGGTGGGAATACCGCACATGGACGCCCACATTTCCTTTTTGACTTATATTCTTCACATGCAAGGGATTGAGACTGGGTGTAGTGGGGCTTTCAGAAAAAAAGTAATGAGAGTGGAGCAAGTAAAATTACGACAAAGTTCTAATTGCAGACATTGGATGAACACCTTCCTTTTGAAACTTGTGAGACAGGAGAAACTTGTGAGTGGCAGAAATGTTCTGGATCTTCTACTGCACACATTTGTTACCCTTACCCTAACCCTTTCATTTCTTCTTATTTAGCAGAAGGAGAAATTATAAAATGAGGTCCACGTTGTAGTAAATTAGACTGGGATTCAGATGTCTGATATTGCAGTCTTCAGTGCTTTGAAGATTAAGGAAAATTCTGTTTTGCAGAGCATAGGAAATGCTGTGCCTTTCTAGTAACTACCTCCAACTTTGACTGTACAAACATCTCCACCAGATTCATCTTTATGAGAAATATTGTCTTCAAAGTTTGAGCCCAGGATAAAGACCATCCCTGATTTTTTAGGAATGCTAAGCAAAATGCAAGTAGCTGATTTAATTAAGCACCTCTTACATGTATTCCCTGTGCTGGTTTTGACAACCTGACAGTCTTTTACTTGGTGTTAAAAAAGTACTGGCCTGTGATTTTTCAAAGTTATGTTAAATTTTAAGAGTGTCCTGTCCAGTCTAAAGTGCCCCCCCCCCCCCATCCCAGCCCCACCCTCTAAAAAGGAAAAGATCGAGGAACTTTAAACAACTGATACTTTATTATAAGTGAAGAGTAGCAATGTCAGTTTAGTACAAGTTTGTAGTGCAAAGAAAAGTCATCCTTGGAAGAACAGTAAGTTTTGTAAACTTAGTTTCAGTTGTCCTATCAATGGTTTATTGTTCAAAGAAAAAGACCCAACAAAAAACAGTTAACTGGTGTGCCTTAGAGTTTATCAAACTGCATAAAACATACAAAAATATTTCTCTGAATGCATAGACTTATTACTGCTGTTATTACAGTCAGATCATGAGTAGTCTTAACACATTAACAGTTATTCTTGGTGGAAACTAGAACAAATACAGCTTTTTTTTAAACCAGCTGCTTCTGTAGCAGAATATTAGTGGAGACAGTCTTACACTGACTTCCTAAACAAAGGAACTGGAAAGAAATTAGATACATTAATTTAGAGCCATTTAGCCACTACTGTTTTTCAAACAGTTATTGCACATAATCTGAGCTAGCCTCCAAGCTATGCTGGAAAGACAAATACAGAATTGTTAAAATAAAACCTCCTTTCCTGTCCTACAAGAAAAATAAAGTAGTACCCCTAGTTAGGAAATTTTACTTCATACTGTGTCCCAGTCTCGAGCTTCCCAGGAGTTGAATCTGGCATTAAAGTAGCTCAGCTCCTGCCTGGAGAAGGGCCAGGATTGAGAAGGGAGAGTTATCAGGGCTGAGATGGTAAGATACATGTGTTCTGGCATAGAGCAGATTTACAGACCAGGCTCAGGGGAGCTCCTCAGGGGTAAAGCAGGACACTGGGAGGGTCCAGCCATGCTGCTCCTACCAAAACATGGGGCTGGTACTATTTATAGTCTGACTGTGAACATGGCAGTCCAGATCAACAACAACAACAAACACAGCACCAGCTGTGCAGAAGCTCTGGTAAAGTGCAGCTTCATAAAGCAGAGATGAAAGGAAAATCAATATAACTGGGGGGGGAGGGGGGGGAGAAAAAGCAGCTCATGCAGAAAAAGTCCCTCACCCCTCCACCTACCTCAGCCCAATTAAGGATTTTGGTGCAAAGGTCAGCATCGTAGTTTTTGGTACAAAAGAAAACAAGGAGCCTCTAAAATTGTAGCTTTGCAGGCTGCCATGTTAACAGGAAAAGCTTCAGGCTGTTTATACTCCAGTGATGCTGTGACTTAAATATGTCATTCAACCCACAGACAGATGTTAACTGAAGAAAATCAACAGCAGACCGTGGATCATATAAAGTTACAGGTTAGTCACCTGCTTGTGCTGTGTGTCCCAGTCAGTTTGGCTCCTGAGAGCCTGGTTTGCTCCCTCCAGCCATGATCCTTCACAAGGACACACTTGTGCTTCTCCTGCTCCTCCAAACAGCAGAAACCACCCCACGCCCTGTAACTGGTGTGTGAGGGTGGGCCACAAAGAGCTTACCTGACTGCACGGTACTGACACCTGGTGTGAGTAATGCACAGGCTCACAGGGGTTGGAAAAGTAAATGAATAAAACCATGGACACAGATTGGGGATCCTCTCCCTTATCTCCTGAAATGTAAGGGCTTTCTCTTGAAAGGGCACTTAAACTTGTTCAGTGACTTAATTATAAGAAGCATTTAAGAGAGGCTTCTGTATTTTTCAGTGGAGGTGGAGGAATGCCATCACCTGAGGTACAATATTCTCATATGGGAAGGAAACATTTAAATGTGGACACACTGCATTTATTTTCAGCTTAGTGAAAGAGTTTCTCCTGTCACTTCAGAGCACTAAGATCTTTAGACAACCCGTCTTGGTGAGTCTTTGTGAAGGGACTAGAGATTAAGAACTTGCATATTTTACATTTTTAGAAAGCAACTGTTCATTGTCTGCCAGATACCCTCTGACTTAACTTAATCAGGAAGTTTAATATATATATATATATATACACACAGAGACACACAATTTCCTGAATCTCCTTCTTGGTCAGAGTGGGTGTACTCAACATACCTTTTGTATCAATAATTACATCTTTCCTGCCCTCTGCTGCCAAACACAACCAATAAACTTCCTTGAAACACACTGGAAGCATGTGATTTTTGTAGACAAATGAGGTATCCCTTAGCTGAATACAGTATCAAGTAAAAAAATAAAAGCAAAGGGGATATTAAATATAAAAAATAAACTATTAAGTTAAAATAGTAACCCTAACAATAACTTAAGGTTCTACACTTGCTTAACTCACTGCCTTCCAAAGGCAGCACAGCCTGTCATTCCCAGGTGTTCACATTCCAGATGCAGCTCCAAGGGTCAGTAAGTCAGCTTGGATGCTCTGCTGTTGTAGCACGGCCTCTCTGTCAGAGTGGCTGCAGCGTTACGGAAAGGAGAGCTGTCACTTCTCACAAGAACTAATTCCAGCTCTTGGAAGTCCTGGAGTCTGGCAACATCCTTGTCCTTTTAAAGAACAGACAGAATGACACATTACTCCTAAAAATAGCTGGTGGTTATTATTTATAAAATAGCCAAAGTAAAAACTAAAATTTCAGGGAGGTCACAATCAATAAATAATGAGAGGGAAAAAATCCTACCAGCATAACTTTTTCTTTCAAAGCAGACTTGTTAGGTTTTTCTCCTTAAAATGTACATTTTCGTTTCCAACCTCATGATTTGCCAGTGTTTGTGTGTGTCACTCACCTAAGAGTTGTGATCAATTTCATTTACAGACCTCCCAGATGGATATTTTTGGAACAGAAGAGCATGTTCATTTGTTAACAGCATATCTTTAAATTATTCATATGCCAATTTGTGGAAGTTTTTTCCCTTTACTGTTTGTTCTTTTTAGGCAAGCAGAGGGTGAAGTAGTACATGGCAATTATGTTAAAAGCACCCTAATGCACTTTCTGATGCATTTTTAAAAAGTCAAGCTGTTACTAGTTCCATGTGTTTTAGGAGCTGGAGTGGTCTGCCTATTTTGACAAGAATATTTTTAAGTAAGCTATGATGAAGTTTTAAGAAATGTCCAACATCCTTTTGAATTTGTGAGCTTAAGTCAGTTGTTGATTTTTAATAAAGGTGACATTTTACCAGTCTTTTTACAAAAATACCTTCTCTGATGTCTGCAAAGTGCAAAGCCAAGTTAATCTCCAATTTTAATATCTCACCTTTCTTACTAATGTATTGGGGAGTTTTCTGATCTTCTCTACTTGTTCTGGATTAACACCCAATTCACAGCAGCTCACTCTGAGCAGATCTTGATAGGTCAGTTCTTGTCTGTCCAGTTCAATCTCAATGAAGTCGTTGTCTCTGAGGTTCTGGACTCTCACCTTAAGCACAAGTTCTGACAGAGAAAGGATCAAAAGGTGTTTTTTAGAAAAAAACCTCAAAACACCACAAAGGATGATGAACCCAAACTTAGCACTACAGTATTTACCATTATCTTCTGAATTCAGGTTTTATAATACAATCCCTATGATCTCACTGAGAAATACTGAGCAGTTAATAGAAGCTTACAGCAAAAATAACAGGGGAGCCAAGTTTACATTGTTTAAACTCTGATCCATCCAGTCACGAAATCAAGTTCTTACCAAACTACTAGAGCTGCATTTGATTCTATAAAATATAGTGCAGAATTTAATTTTTCATGTTGCTCGGACTGATCTTTCCATTGGTTTGCAAAGTATTACCATGGCTAAAATACAGTACAGCAGTCATTCTACTTAGCAGAGCAGGAAAAAAAAATCAGGGTACTTTTGGCCATAGAATTCAACATCTCTGTCCCTCTTCTACTTGAGTCTGAAGCAGAATGATTCTTTATCCTCACTGTTCACCCAGTAACCAAACCACGGTAAACAGCCCCTCATTACCTTGCACGTTGTAGGGGAAGGTCCTGGTGAAGAAGAAGGGCTGGAAGGCTGGTGTGGGGCTGGTCAGGGAGGAGCTGGGCTGCAGAGGCCTGGCCTGGCCGGGCACTCCCGGGGAGCAGAGCCCCGTGCCGGGGGGCACGGCCGGTGGGCACACGGGGCCGTTGGGCACCCCTGGCCCGGCATGTGCCGGGGCTGCGGCCGCGGGGGGCGGTGGGGCCGCGGCATCCAGAGCGGGGCAATCCTCTTCGCTGCTGCATGGGGAGGGTGTGCACACACTTTCGACCTGAGCTGCTGATGGACAAGGACTGGTTTCACACTGGGAAGCAGAAGAGATGGAAGCACTTTCATTCTGGGATTCTGCCAAGCTGTCTGGAATGCTTTCTTCGGTGTAAACGTAAGGGAAGGGTGGGTTGGCCAAGTAGTTTGCAACAACTGGCAAATCTAAATCCTTCACTCCTTGGCATTCAGTTTCTTCCTCTACTAATGAAGTTCGAAAATGGGAGGTAGAGGGCGGGGAGAGAAAACAAACCATCATGTTATTGGACAGATCTTTCTCATTCTGAATAGTTTCCCTGTTGTGTCTTAAATCTACGTCACATTCCAAGGTCATCAAAGGATGACAGTAATGTACCATAAGCATGTAATACCTGGGAGGCAAGTTAGCTGTAAAGTGCAAGAAAACCCTAGAAATGTCTACAGTGTATTCTGTGTTCTAAAAACAAAGTGGGGTAAAAATAACCAATGAAAGACACATAATTTTTAGCAGTGTTATTCTAGGGCTTTCAAAGAATAGTATGACCAGTAGTTTTTTACTCTCATTTTACAATGCTTTTAATAGCACCTGCTGTAAATAATTTGTTATGACCTAGGCCAGCAAATTCAATCCAGTATTTCTTCAGGCAAGTGACTACTTGCTGTAATACCCAAACAAACCGTTCTCTTGCTTAAAAGCACTGCACTAAGTGGCATTCCTGCCTGATTGAGGATTACAGGACATTAATAGTAATGTCAAAGCAGTTCAGAAAGATCTATTTAATAGCACTACACTCCCAGAATAAAAACTAGGAGAATGTAAGTGATATCTGTTTACTCCCCAGGAAACACATGAAAGACTAATAGAAAACGAAGACGACCGAGTTCATCCCCATGTGCTTGACAGTTTAGATGTTGAAAACAATGTAAATTTTTTGCCACAAACTAAGCCCAAGAGATAAGCACCTTGCCCAAAGAAAACAAGGTATCATCATGCAAAAAATATGTCATTCCTTCGGTGGTGACTGTTGGAACTAGAGTCGTGATTTAGCTGCAACTTCATTTAAGGTAACCCTGCACTGCTGATGTGAGAGCAGATCATTGTAGAGAGCAATTTAAGTGCAATTAGCAGGAGACAGAACATCAACATATCCAAAGGCGAAGCACTTAAAAATTTTAATCTGGATTAAATTACCTAGATTCTGATTGGCATCAGGCACTGGCAGCGCTCAGGAGCGTCACACTGGGTTTGCTGTTCATATGGAAAGTGTCTGATGGCAGAATTAGGGGACAGACCTGATCATACTACAAGTTACAGTGTAACAACAGGTTCAGAAACTGTAACTTCTGGAACAATGCAATTGTTTGAGTGGATTTGTAGTATCGATTATGGTCAGACCACAGTCAAATTGTACAGCTGTGAAAGCCTCCTGCATGAGCTTCTACTGAGTGACAGCAAACAGGCCTGCAGCAGCACATTTCCCAAAGCACAAAGCTCTCCCCTCTCCTGGTGACACAGCCCAGGATAGAAGGTCTTCCTACCTGAAATCCCAATGTCTGTTTCATAGAATCACAGAATCATAGAATGAACTGGGTTGGAAGAGACCTCATGAAGCCCAATCCTTGACCCAACACCACTGTGATTATTAGATCACGGCACTGAGTGCCACATCCAGTCTCATCTTAAAAACCTCCAGGGACAGAGAATCCACCACCTCTCTGGGCAGGCCATTCCAATGCCTGATTACTCTCTCTGTAAAGAATTTCTTTCTAATATCCAACCTAAACCTCCCCTGGCAGAGCTTAAGCCTGTGCCCTCTTGTTCTATTTGCCCAAGTATGAATTCCAATTACAAATCACAGTTATCTAATGAGATACAACAGTTCTAGCCAAAGTTTTGCCAATCCACCGCCTCAGATAAAAGCACTAAAAACGCTTTTGTGTTTAGACCAAGAATGACTTTTAAGGCGGGAACAGTACCTCCCAAAATCCTGCGGATGTCTGGTTTCGATGTCAGCTGTGCTGCCAGCTCTCCTTTGGCCGTGAGGATGTGTCTGTCGGCGCCGGCCTCCAGCAGGCAGGACACCACCCGGGCGTGGTTGCGCTTGCAGGCCCAGTGCAGGCAGGTCCTGCGGGGGAGGGAGACACAGGGGTTGGGTCCCGCTCCACCTGAGCTGTGCGTGATGATAACCGGGATTAAAGTTTCCTTCGTTGTCTCACTAAATTGTGAATCACTGCGAGTTGCGCGGGGCAGGGTCCGCCTTTGCCTGCGACTGCCGCGCTGGATGGAGGTCCTGGAGCAAAGACGCAGTGACAGGTGGAAGGAGGGCGACCTGCTCTTACCATGATCCTCTTTAGCAGAAAATCTCCGCGCCTCCCGAGATTAGCGTTTCCTTTTTTGTAAATTGGGAAACTAAGAAAACAGGAGAGCCGCGACCCCCGCCCGCCCCGCGCCGCACAGTGGGCGCCCGGCCCGCCGGGGAGCCCCGGCCCGGCCCCGCCAACACCCCACGGGGCAGGGCAGGGCAGGGCAGGGCAGGGCAGGGCATTGGGACGGGGCCGAGCACGGCAGCGCCCCCGGCCCTCCCCCGGCCCCGCAGCCCCTCACCCACCAGCCGTTGATCTCGTTGCGGGAGTCGATGTCCGCCCCCGCGCCCAGCAGCCGCCGCACCTCCGCCACGTCCCCCAGCGCCGCCGCCTCCCGCAGCCGCTCCTCCAGCTCCCGCGCCTCGGCCGCACCGCTCATGGCCGGGCCCGGGCCGGGCCGCCCCTCCCGCCGCTCCGGGGCCCGCCGGGAGGGGCTGGCGCCTCCTCAGCGCTGCTGCCCCGCCAGGCCCGGCCCGCCCCGGGGCCCCGCGCCGGCCCGTACGGGCGCCGCCATCTTGTGCCCGGGGCGGGGGGAGGGAGCCGGGCCGGGTGAGGGAGCCCGGACAGCCGGGCCGGGGAGAGGGAGCCGGGACAGCCGGGCCGGGAGAGGGAGCTGGGACAGCCGGGCCGGGGAGAGGGAGCCGGGGCCGGGGAGAGGGAGCCGGGACAGTCGGATCGGGGAGAGGGAGCCGGGGCCGGGGAGAAGGAGCCGGGACAGCCGGGCCGGGAGAGGGAGCCGGGCTGGGGTGAAGGAGCCGGGACAGCCGGGCCGGGGAGAGGGAGCCGGGACAGCCGGGCCGGGGAGAAGCAGCCCGGGAAGAAGGAACCGGGCTGGGGGGAACGACCCCGCTCTGCGGTATCTTGTCCTACCCGCGGCTCCTCGGTACAAAACACACCGAAGAGAGGCCAGCGGAGGCCACAAAGACGAGGAGGGGTCTGGAGCATCTCTACTGAGGAGCTGGGCCTGTTTAGTCTGGAGAAGACTGAAAGGGGATCTCATTCATGTATATAAATATCTCAAGGCAGGTGTCAGAGGATGGTGCTAGCCTCTTTTCTCTGATGCTCAGCAACAGCACAAGGAGCAATGGCCATAAACTAAAATGCAAAAAGTTCCACCTCAACATATGGAAGAACTTTCCATGGAGGTGGCAGAGCCTGGAACAGCTGCCCAGGGAGGATGTGGAGTTTCCCTGTATGGAGACATCCCAAACCCACCTGGACATGTTCCTGTGTCACCTGCACTGAGTGATCCTGCCCTGGCATGGGGTTAGACTGGATAATCCCCAGAGGTCCCTTCCAACCTGAATGTCTCTGATTCTTTGTGACCCCTCCCGAGCTCTGGGGTGCAATCACAGGCAGGATGAAAATCCCCAAATTGGAGCATTTCCTCTGACAGGCTCATCCCAGCCTTGCCCACCACCCTGAGCTGTGGCGGCTTGAGGGGAGACAGCTCGTGGGGAGGGAGAAGGCTGTGGGTCAAAACTGCCTGCCCAGCAAAGGCACACCATAGAATCATGTAGGTTGGAAAAGCCCTCTAAGATCAGCAAGTCCAACCATTCATCCATCACACTGTCCTGGCCCTTTTCTGGGTGTTTGTAACTGGCAGCCCAGCTCCTGCCTTTGAGCTGGGAGGCTGCCATGGGCTGGGGCCAAGAAGGTACCACAAGGATGGATTCAAATCCAGGAACCAGGAGTGACACCCACCGGGGGTTTCCCCCAACACTTCCAGCCCTGGCACTCCCAATTCCCAGCCCTTTCCTCTCTTGCATTTTGTTCACACCCTTAATTAAATCACTGCAACCTGTGTTGGGGAGCTTGTTTATCTCCAGGCTGTTTTTGCATCAGTGTCTACCACCAAGGAGAAATTTGCACTGAACTGTTTGGGTTTTTTGTTTCATTACCTCTCTTTTATTGCTTAGTTTTCTTAGTAGCGACATTATTTTTAACCTACCTTTTAATTTAGAACTTGGGTTGCTGTTGCTTTGGTCTGCTGTTCCTGCTCTGGCAGTTGTGGCAATTAGGGGAAGCCGTTGCCTGCAGCAGTACCATCCAAACAGTTCCTAAATATCTATTCATATAAATGAAGCTTCAAAACACAATCATCTTCCTTTTAATCAGAAGAGACAGAGGCCCACAGGCCAGACATTTCTGTTTCTCTAAGAGAGAAGCATCTCTTCAAACTGCCCTGATGAAGGCAGGAAGGACAAGCCAGTGACGGCATTTTTAGCTACCATGGCAAAGGTTACACGGTGACTCAGTGGCAAGTTTTTGACACCACATCACATGCTGTTCATCCCATGCAACAGGCTGCAACATGCTGGGCAAAAATTTTGCCCAGCTCATACCAAAAGATTCAACGAACTGTATGAGAAACAACTGTATTTAGAGAATGTTTTGTAAACAACATTCACCCAGCAACAACCTTGAGTTCTGACCTCAGAGACCTGGAAAATCAGCCTTCGACCTGAATATTTTAACTTACTTCCTTTTTCAGTAGAACATCTTAAACGATCACTTTTTAACCCACAATTCCTTTTGTCTGTTTTCAGCATCTGTGGCATAAAACTGTAAACCAGACAAGGCACACAAAAGTGGAGACCTGGCGATATGTTCGAAGAAGCAGGACACTCCATTGCACACTGTGAAAGCTTTAAATCCCAATTCGTTACACCTGGAAAAATCCAGTAGAAAAAAGTGGCAAAAGAGTCTTTTCCAAAGTCATACAAGACAATTCTCAGATAGACAGGGAAAAGCTATTTGGGAGCTGAGTGCAGGAAATAGGCCTAAAACCAGAAACGCCATTCCTAGTTCTCCAGTACTGCTGCCACTAGATGTCACAGTGGAACAGCAAGAGGAGCCTGGAATGTGGCTTTGTGCTTCTTGCTGTAATTGTAAAATACTTTTAAATTTGTCTCAGCACATCCATAGTGTCTCCATACAGCTTTGATCCTGTGGATTTCAAAGCTTTGTGCAGTGCAGAGGGACATTATGCAATGTTTCCACACAAGTGCAGGGAAGTCAGTGCAGGGAGATGGTTTCTTGGGGGTTATAGGCTTTGTTCTTTTTTTACTTTTTTCCCTCTACTTGCTCTCCTCTCAAGGCCACACAGGGCTTTTAAGGACTCAAAGCCGGCGGTGATGCACTGACATGCTCTCTCTCACGCTCTCTTGGGATGAGTATCCTACTCCGTCGTGCCGGTGCCAAGCCCTGTTAAATGCAGCTCGGGCTCACCATTGCCTGGTTACACAATGTACTTCTCCCCAGAGTCATGAGATCTCCTCCTGCAAGGAAGGCTGTGTGGAAGAGGATTACCAGTGAGTTCACTTGACTCAGAACTCCCCACTGCTGCCGTGAGCCCTCCTGCTCATGCTTCGTGCATGGAATCCCAGAGCCCCTCACACATTGCCCCCTCCCCACTTATTGGCGCTAATGCTGCACACACCAAATCCCAGCAGAGCCAAGAACTTGTCCTTTCCCTGCTCCTTTCCCATATGGCAGCTGGGTTTGTGCCCGTGCCTGCCAGGCCCCCTCGGTGCTGTACCTGTGCAGGGCACACGAGCACACACTTCCCTGCCGAGAGCAGCATCCGGGTGCAGGGAGGCAGGTGAGGGCTGGCCATCCCCTTTGGAGTCTGCTGGGAATCGCATATGGTGCTGTGCCCTCATGGCTTGAGCAGCAGCTGTTCCTCCCAAATGTTAAATGTGCTTGGCCTTCAGTGGGAACACGCTGAGCTCTGAGCCACGGTGAGTGTGTGTAGCCCAGAGCAGTGATGTTTCATTTGGGCTGTGAGTTACAGGTGCTCAGCGCTCCCTGTGCATTCACCACACAAGGGGCACCGTGTCCGCCAGCCCTGGGCGCAGCCCTGAGCCTGAGGAATCGCCAAGCCCCGGGCACAGTCCTGAGCCTGTGGAATCACCAAGCTCTGGGCATAGCCCTGAGCCTGAGGAACCACCAAGCCCCGGGCACAGCCCTGAGCCTGAGGCATCGCCAAGCCCTGGGCACAGCCCTGAGCCCGAGGCATTGCTGGGAGCGCTGTGCATGCCTGGCACTGCAGAGCCAGCACTTCCCTGTGACAGGCTTGGAGTAACCACAGGGGAGACTTGGGCCATTCTTTGTCCTCAGAGCAACTTTTCTGAATTTTATTGGTTAAGTTCTAATATCTGTCTTTTTGCAAGCTTCCGACTGTGCCCAAATCTCTGAATTGGTTCTTTTCTCCTTTTTTGGAGAAACCGTGGTCTGTCTGTTTGCTGTTTGCTTCTGATTTTTTTTAAGCTTATGAAGTTTTTCATTCTCTTTGGATTTCAGTTTTCATTCCCCAAGTAACTCCATTCCTCCCCATTTAACCAACATCTCAGTAACTGAAAGTTATGATTAAACATCTTCTTAAGGGCTTAGTTCCCAATTACACAGTGATACTGACAGCTGTACAATCATATTTGAAACACCTGGTCCCTACCCAACTCACCAAAAATAATGCTGCTGGTAATTTAAACCAACACTGCACTGTGCACTTGTTAGAAATAAGATTTAGGGATAGTCAGAAACCTTGAATATCATACTTAATGCACATACACACAGAGACAAGTTTAAAGCTGTTATGGGATTAAGGCCTAGGGAGATGGAAGGACTGGTGGAGAATAAAGATGAAAGGAGTTGAAAGTCAAGGCGAATATTCACCTACATTTAAGCTAATTTATTCTGCCCCCTTTGGGCCTTTCAATGGGTGTTTGAAGGCAGAGGAGACAATTTCAGAGAAGGAAGTCAAGGTTACATGTGAGAAGCAGTTTACATTATACCAATTTTTGTGCTGGCCCTGGAAGTCCCTGTGTGAGAGTTTGTAGGTCAATTAGGTTAAATTCAAAACTCCACGTTGTGAAGTCTGAGCCTGTGTCACCCAAAGCTCACTTATGCCCATGGGAAGAAACACACAGCACCGAGGCTGATTCATCTCGTTCCGGGACAGGTGTCTAAAATAGCACAGCCAAATCATCCTCTGGAGATGCCTCGTGTTCTACCTGCTGTCAAAGGATCCAAGGGGAATGAGCTTTGAACTCAGTAATTTCCAGCTGCCTAGTGCCAGGCAAGATGAACACTTGAGGCAGGGAGGCTGAGGCTCTACTCAGCTCAGGAATAGTTCCTCTATTCTTGATGAGATAAATAAATCCTTCCAGTGAATTCCAGAGTTGCAAGGATCTCCCACATCACCTTTCCTTTGACTGTAAATCACAGCTTTGTCACCAAATCACCAGGTGGGAATTGCAAGACCGATAGTGGTACAGAGGGCTGGAATTTGGGACAGGTCTTAGCCCCCTAGAACACCCCCAAACTGCAGTGCAACCAGCTATCTCATGGATTTTCACCCCTTCTGAGCATCGTGCAGGGGCTCAAGGGCAGCTGAGTGCCTAAAAGAGAGACTTTTTAGCAGGTGCGAGCACACTCACATGCACACAGATGCACATGCCTGAAACGTGGAGTGAAATTTGATGGGGAGAAGTTGGAAAATGGCATTGATATGTGGGGGAATGTGATCTGCAGGAGAAAGATCTGTAGGGGAAAGATTTGCTCAGGCAGCCAAATCCCTTTAGAAATCAGGCATAGTGTGTGGCTGGTTTTTTTTTTTCCTCAGTTGTTAATTTAACATTGTTCCTATTTGTAGAACAAATAATTTCTGAACAAACAAGTCAGAGAACTGGAACCTAAGGGGAGTGGTACATCAGCTCAGGGACTCATGGTTAAGAAGTCCAATAGATTTTGATAACAACTGAAAATTGTTCAGTGGATTAGTGTCTAAAGCCAGTTTGGCTTCAAGTAATGACAAGCCTGAGCTGCAGTGCTGTGGATCCAAACTTCTCCCTCTGAGGGTGGTTGTTGCTTGTGGGGGGGGGGTTGCAGTAGCACCTCCAGGTGTGAGCCCAGTCCCCTCTGAGCTCAGAGATGTCCTAACCTGGAAAACTGAGCAGACAAGAGGCTGCCTTTGCTTTTTCTCCAGACACCTGGCTGCATTCCTCTCTGCCCATGTCTGTAGTCCCTCCCTTTGCTCTCCCACTCCATGAAACAGGTTTATCCTGGGGACAGGGGGCAGATATCTGTCGTTGCCTGAGTCCTGCATAGGGGCATGTCCTATTTAGGCATTTGGAATCAAAAGGCTTCTTTGGATCTTGTTCTAGATTATCTCCTGCAGGAGCTGATTTGTGTGCAAAGTTCACAAGGTGATGGGGATGGTTCACCTGCTTGTCTAAGAAAAACAGTTTTGCCAAGACAAGGTCTATATTTATTTTTGCAAAGATTTTTTTCTTTAGAAGAAGCTGGGCCCATGAAGAAGACCAGATCAGGGTGTTTGGATTCTCCTTAGGTTTTGTTTTGGCCATCAAGAAGAAAGCCACAAAAGCAAATCATAACTGGTTACACTGAGGGGCTGTGCCCTGTGCACCCCTCATGGTCCTGAGACATGACCAGTCAATTTGGTCTCTGCCGACCTGGCTGGGCTTTCAACCAGGCACTATACAATTCCTCAGAGTAATTAGCAAAGCTGTAACTAAAGAAGTCTCCATGGAAATTGACAGCATCACCTCCCAGCTGGTACGTTCTCTGCCTCCTATTCTAAATTTGTGCTTGCTGTCTCCCTGGCTCTAGCCCATAAGGTTAGTGAAATCTTCCAACATTTGTGGCAGATCAGAGCAGTGGAGAGAAGGACAAAGGTAGTTGGGAGGGGGACACGAAAGAAATAACCTGGTTGGTGCCTCAAGGAAAGCAGCAGAAACTGTTCAGACATATATAGCCAGTTTTGAGAATGGGATTAGGCAGAACAGCACCTCTGCCTGCCTGTCACTTGCAAATTCTTGCTAATACTTTAGGAGCTTATTGGAGGTCAGCACCAAACACCCAAACAGACTAATCTGTATTATAGACACATAATCAAAGTCACAAGGTTTTACATAATATATATCGGTGACACAAGAAGTGCTTGTTCGAATAATTTTGTCATCAAGATTAGTGGCCATGAAAGCCTCTACTGTGCACTAACCTGGTTTTCTATGGCTGTAGGTACTCCAGATTCCTCAAATTAATCAAAAAGGAGCCAAAAAAGTACAAGTATGTTTTCTGAAAGTTACAGTATTAGGTTTCTGGCCATGGCAAAGTTTAAAGAAAAAAAGTCTATGTGTGTGTGTGAGGTAGAAAGGGCTGTGCTTCAGCTGCAGCTTCAGACTTGTGAACAAATGGCTGGAGAGACAATTCTTGTGTTTGTCATTTTTTCCTGACAGTTTTGCAGTTGCAGCAAATCACACCTCAGACTCACAAGTGGTTCTGTGGGAATGGCAAGAGGCTGGGATTTGGAAGATGAACTGATGTCACTTGACCCACTTGTGAGCTTTACAGTCCCCTTTGGGAGGGTGGAAGCTGTGGCACTGGGGGAGTGCATGGTCTGGGCTCACAGAGTAAGTCAGAGGCAGGGACAGGAATGGGTTCTGTGGAGATAACAATTCCATGCTGATAAGTCTGGTTGACTTCAAAAGGAAATTAGTTTATGGAAATGTTTGGAAATGTATGGAAAATTCTGATTTTCCACCCTGCATGGAGCTTTGTAACTATGGTGTTATGGAAAAGCAAAAGAAAATGTGTAACATTATGAAAGAAGAAACACCCAAAAGAAAAAAAAATGAAAGGATTCAAGATCATTTTCTCTGTGCTGGGAAAAGACAATGCCACAGCTCATGCCATGGGCTGAAGAGATGATGTAAAGATTTTCCAGGCACATAGACCAGCTTGTTCTCCTGGCTGCTGTGCAGCAAAGTCAAAGGTCTCGTGAGGGTACCCCAAATCCTGCTGTCCCTTTGCAGGAGTTCACCCCACACACTGAGCTACCTCAGTGGGAATCCCATTGCCCTAAACTCTCCCACAGTCAATGAGGAGAGAGCAAGAGCGATGCCAGCCAGACATCTGCAGAAGTGAAATCAGAACCTGGGAGGGCTGAATCGTCCTCTAGACTCGCCGCAATTCACATGCTGCTACCATGTGAACCCAGGGCTAAAAGCACTCTGGCGGCTTTTCCAGGACTCCTGAAAGCTCCTTTGTGGAGGCAGAGCTGACTGAACTGGCCTTTAGGTCAAGAAAAATCAAGCACTGGGTGGGATTTCCAAGAGTATTTGGCCGTAACCTCACCCTGGTCCTCTTTGAAGTCAGCAGAATATTTACATCGACTTCAACTGAAGAAAAATCAGGCCAGTACAGAGCATTTGAAACACTCGCCACTAACGATGCTCCAGTTCCTTTGTACCCCTCAGCTCAAAGGCTGCTTCTGTGTCTGTGATTAAACATGATCCCAGCAGTTGGTTAGGTAGCATGATGAGCCCAATGTGCTGGCCCTGGAGACACACAATTATTAAACCATATGGATCTCCTGAACGTTACCTACGATCTCTCTGATGGGCACCAGCACATCAGGCAGGCATGGACTGGCTACCTTCCAAACTGTCATTGAAAAGAAAGTGCTGGGTCTCAGTGAACCTGCTACAGTGTAGGCTGCAGGGGGCCTCTTCATGCTGCAAACAGTAAAAGATAGAAATAAAGATATAAGTTGAATTAGTTGGAATCAGAGAGAGTGACAATGTAAAAAAGCCATTAAATGCAGACAAACATCCCATTGCCAGGGCAGGAAGGATGGGCTTTCTCCTCTAAAGATCAGTGGAAGCAGATCATCACTGGTTTGCAGACATCACTCACACCTCCAGCCTGTGTTCAGATCTGCCACCAAATGGATGCCAGGAAAGGATCACATTTACTACCAGATCTTCATTTCAGCTCCTTTGGGCATTTCAAGTAAGAGTGTCAAGTAAGTGGCCCAGAAGAGCTGTTCTGACTCCTTCTGCTGGCCATCATCTGGGGCTGAGCAGTGCAAACTGTGATGCCCTGCATCTGGTGGTAAAAAGTACACAGAGCAAACTAAAACAAGGTAGTTCACCTCTTGGAAAGACTCTTAGTGTGTCCAACTTACCAGGCAGGGACTGCCCTGGTAGAGATCACCCTCTGAGCATGGGCACAGGATGTGCTGTGCGACAGCCAGGGCTGCTCACAGCCAGCAAAGCCAAACGAGGGCAATAACTCTTCAGCCAAGAAGAATTTTGTCCTAATTTAGATTTAAATTCCAAGAAGACGGAATTGACACTAAAAGGATTTCATGGTATTTGCAGAAATGGAAATAGTTCCATTTTGTGAAAATTAACTTGTTTATAGTGAAGTTTTGGATACCAAACCCTCAGAGTAGCTCTGGGACTTCCAAGTTTTCTGGAGAAGAAAACATTCATTGCCTGATGAAAAGCCCAGTTGCTGGGAGCTGCTCTGCATCTCCTGGAGAGGCTCCCAGCCACAACGACAGTTCCAAAATTCAACAGATCCAGTGGTTTGGTAAAGTCTCACAATGAAGCACAAAAGCAAGCAAATCTGCAGCAGTTCAATCTCACCTCACAAACTCTCCTCCACTGAAAGGTTCATAGCCTTTCTAGAAATATTAGCCCCAGGTGAGATGGTTACTTCATGCTGAAGTCACAGGGAATTAAGGCTTGAGGGACAAACTCCTGGTTTTCAAGGAAAAAAGAACTGGAGTGGGTTAAATTAACATAGCAGTTTAAAATTTTACTGTTTATATAAGTTGAATCAATCACAAACAAAAGCAACATGACTTTTCTATATTGAACCCACTTTCTGAGAAGAAAATTGTGCCCATGGGGTTGGAATCAGGGTCTCAGGACTCCAGCATTTCATGGCTGTTGCCGTGTGATACTCAGCAAGTGATTTCCTCCCAGCTTTAAATTCCTAAAAGTAAATACAGGAGGTGAAATTAGGGTCATTTGCAGGTTGAAGTGAACCTGTGCAATGGGTTCAATAATACTAATTATCTTCCTACATGGGGAACTAAATTAGCTCAAGTTCCTGGGGAAACACCAGCTCTGGTGAAAGATGTGCTGAGCACTCAGCCTGAGCACGTGTCAGGCCTGCACTTCTCACTTTTGTTCTGAGCTTTCATTCAAATTGAGCTGAAACCAATCAGAAAAACTGAAAATCATAAAGAGCAACAACAAAAGTACCAGTTCAACCTTGAGACTTTGATGCTATGGCTCATACAGCCACAACAGAGCTACAAGCCATGGAGCATCTCCAGTTGTACACCGTGGATTTAGTGCCAGTTTCCTTAAAGTGCTGTTATTCAAGCTTACCACAAAACTAATCACTAGTTCCCAAAACCTGCAACAAAGCAAGGTTCTCAGACCTCCCTGCTGCAGCCCTGTGTCCGTGGTGTCCGTGTGTCCCATGACAGTGCCTGCTCCAGCCTGTTCTCCATGGCAGCTCAGAGGGCCTAACATAGAAAGTGCTAGCCCTGCACTGATGCTGCTGTGGCTCTGATTTCTGTTTATTGGCATTCCAGGTTGCATTACAGATCTCAGATTTCCCTAACTCAAAGCTTAATTGATGGGGCAGGTCTCACTCAGCATTGAGGGTGACAGAGAGCAGAGCTGGAGTGGACTTTGGGAAGTGACTTATCCTGCTCTATTCCAGGATAAACTCATTGCCAACATTTCACCTTTGTGTGCTTGACAATCCAAAGATACTGACTCCATGGCCTCCCCAAATTATCTATGGGATACCTAAGGCTTTGCCTTTGAGAGAGAGACAGAAAGAGAAGGGCTGGTGAAAGACAAGCTTCTGAGCTCAGCTTTTCCCCATATCTCACTGATAACGGGTTGATTATCTTCCTTTGTACCCTCGGTGGCTCTTGCTGTGCTGTTTCAGACAGAATAAACCGAACAATAATGAACCATCATCAAACTGGCAATTGCTTCCTGCCCAGCTTACGTTAGCAGAGAAAGAGAAAGCAAATGATGATTAGTCGTATGTCTGCACTCAAAGATAAAACCCCCGAGCAGAAGCCATCTGCCGAGGCATAAAATAATAATTCTGGCGCTGGCCCTGTCTGAGTGCAGTGCCATCAGCTCTCCCCGGATCACAACGCAACACAGGCCTAATGCTGAGTTCTAGCAGGTGGCCCATAACCCTGTAATAAACTCCCTGACATTATTGATTTCCCCCCCCAAACTGAGCCCTTTTGTCTAACTACATTAACTTCTGCTTACTGAGCAGCTGCACGTGAGGCAGCGAGCACATAAACAGCAGCTCGTTTCGGTGAGCGATCACCACGCTGAATGTTCCCCCTGAGCCTGTCCCTGCACGCTGTGATCTGCTCAGATGGGTTATTTCAGAAGTCAGAACCAGCACTTGTTAGCTCTGGGCACTTCCAGGGAGATTTCTATCTTAACTTGGGGAAAACTGAAATATGCCTCCACTGCTAATTGTGCATATGAAGAGCCCCGAAACAGGACCCAGGCGTGCTGTTCCCATTGCAAACCTTCAGCCAAATCTGCCCTGCCCGTGTGTGTGCTCCCAGAGCATAAGCCAGCACAGCAGCCTTTGCCTGTGCTTTGATGTTCAGAGGTGCATCTGATACTGCCAAAAATCCTCCTCTCCTGGCCAACCATGCAGCCAGTGTGAGCTGCGAGGTCTCCTGAGGGTTGTGGAAAGGGCTTTGAGTTGGGATTCCTGACTATCCCCTGAGCAGGTCCTGCAGAGATTCCTGGAAAGGGGCATCACTCAAAGGGGCAGGTTTGACCCTTTGCAGTCCACACCAAGCTAAAGCTGAGCTCCCAAAGCACTATCTGTATTTCTCTGTGGGTTTAGAAGCAATGTTCCTGCTTGAGACAAGCTGTGCTCCAAAAGGGATCTGGCAGTGATGTTCCCTCTCAAATATCTGGCTATCAGCTTTAAGAGCAATAAGCTTTACATACAGCCTGGATCACTGTTACTGTCTAAATGAGACAGGGGTTTTTAAAGTACTCGTCTGTTTAGGCATCACATTTAGATCTGTGCATGGACAAGAAGCCACCTGTGGAGGGTGAATGATGATGGTGGGGCTGAAGAAGAGCACGTCACTGGGGCTGCCTCTGTGATCAGTGTCCCTGTGGCCAGGGCAGGTTTTCATGCCCTGTTTGGAAGAAGGGGCCAATCGCTGCTGTGGGCAGTGCAGGGAGTTGGTACCAAGCCCTGCTGTCCCTGGCTGTCCTGGGTGAGGAGGAGAGGGTGGCCTCAAGGAGCAGAATCTGTGCTTCAAGCTAAGCAAAAAGGCAGAAGATGCCCAGCATTCAACCTCCACCCCTGGCCTCGCCTCTGCAGCGAGTCCTGGGGGCACCCATTACACGGCAGGAAAGACAAGTGCCCACTCCAGCCCAGAGCCCTCAGGCAGGGTCTGAATGCCACAGGCAGCAAAGTGCCACCGGCAGCGAAGAGTCAGAGCCTGCCTGCAGAGGGGGTGGCTCATGTTTGAGTTGGCAGAACCAGCTGTGAGTGGCAGCAGGCCCAGGGAGCACGAGAGGCTGAGGCTGGAAGGGCCCCTGTGCCGAGGCAGAGATCAATGGGAAATGGAGGTTTAACAGCGCAAAGTGACGGTTCCTGCCAAAAGCCTTCCACAATAAACCCCAGCAAATCAACCGCCATCCGCTGAGTAACTCCAGATGAGGATTGCTCGTTTCACCCAGTAAATATGAACAACAGTTTGCTGCTCCTGTAACAGTGCTTAAGAAAAAAAATACTGAATACAATTAGACTTTTCTGTGCACCAGAGAATCCTGTTTCCCTCCTCAGTTAAAAGGGGTCACACCAAACACTGGGTCAATACTTGACACAGCAGAGGAGGGCAGGGACAACCCACAGAAACTTGGAAAGAGTAGGAAAAAGGGCAAAGGAATTAGGATTTACAAAAAACCTCAGCAACAGTTAAGCCAGCTCCAGATCAACAGCCTAACCAGGACTCTGGGCATCTTAGGAGGGGTTTTCAGAACAGGTGTGTAGTGTTGGATGGACATCTGTGGAGCACAGGCTGGTCAGAGACTGCATGTGCCCAGTGACAGGAGCAGATCCAGGATGTTGCTTTGTGCCATCAGGGCTCAGGTTTGTCCACCTGAGATCCAGAGATGCTCATCCCAGCTTCCCATCCAGCAGACTCAGTTCAACATCTTGATCAGAAAGGGTGATTTTGGGGTAGTAGTGGTGTTCCCTCTAAGGCTTGATCTAATTTGGGAGGATCTTTATCACATCAGTATCTGATATGGTTGAGAGAAGATAAGCCATAAATTTTGTTTGCATAATAGATTTGCTCATAGAAATGGAGAACACGGATTACTTTATTGCTTATATTAAAGAGAAAATGCTTTATAAACAAGGAGGAACAGAAAAACTGGCAGAGCCCCTGATTCACAGCTGGCATTAACTGGTGATGTTCTGGAGTCCCCAGTCAGATTCACTGAGCACTGTGGATTTCAACTAACTTAAACCAGGCAAGAAAAGAGCCCTCAATGAAGCCAAGGAGACAGTGAGTGCATCAAGCAGAGCTTGGCTGTCTGTGCTGGAACATCCAGGGTCCCTCCTGTCCCTGAGCCAACCCAGGGTAGACTGTGGTGTCCCTGCTGGATGTCCTTCTCAGGTTGGGTAGCAGCATGTCTGGGATGTCCTGGCAGGGACAGGGCAGCTGCTGAGGGTTGTTCAGAGTCCTCACTGCCTGCCTGCCTTCAGGAGCTGCCTCCTTGCATTCACAGGGAGATTTATGGCAATGTTTTCCTCTCTCAAATGGCCAAAGGACTGATCCAGGAACATGATACCTAGGAGCTGAGTTGCCTGTCCCTTGAGAATATCCCTGTGGATGGAGAAGGACACAGCAAAACAGAAGATTGCTCTGTCTGTGTGATACAAACCAGCGTCTGATTCTTCAGAGCCCCACTGTGCTCCCCCACAGCTGAAACGTGCCTTTGGGCAAGGAATCCTTGGTCTAGGAGAGTTAAAAAATAAAATAATGTCATTTTCCCCCTCTTGGAATGCTGGGTCCACACTGGGAGTCACTCAACCTGGCCAAAGCTAGCAAGGAGGTGGCTTTCTGGCACCAGGAGAGGAGACGGAGGCTGCAAGACCCACCTCTGGCCCAGTAGGTAAGGGGGTAAAACAGCCCCACAAGGCTCAAGGTGGCAGGGAAAAATCACATCCATGGCTACCCTGTGGCAATGTCATGGATCAGGGAAAATTCCCTGCACCTACAGTGGCTTTTGAGGTTATCACAGCAGCTTCCCCAGCACCCAGGATACCTGCACTCCTCAAGACCCACAGACAGCTGGTTTCAAAGCTTATCTTGGGAGTCTTACAATATAAAGTGTCTTTGTTTAGTCAACAGAACCACTAATACATGTGATTTTGTGGTTAATAGAGCTGTAAGAATTTTAAGTACCTCTTGGGAATGTGTCATTTTTGGTTGGCTTTTTTAGGCATCACAGGGTGCTGCGTTTGTCTTTGTAAACAAGTACTGAATAAAACATTTAGCACACAGCCACACTTTGTACAAGTGTCATGCAGGTTTCTAAAGTTTCAGAGAGAATAAATCAACTGCAAACTGCTGCCTGGCAGTTGACTTCGCTCCTTATAAATAGCTAATTTGGACAACTTCGCCCTGCACGTCCTATGAAATTCAAATACTGTGCATGTCGTTAATGCAGGCACACAAATCAGAACTGCAACAGCCCCTTTTATAAGCCTGGGTTGCCACAGAAATGCCACAGCCAAAGGCAGGTCAGCTCCAGGTTGCCCTCCCTTTCTTCCAGAGGCGATCCTGGGAAACACCAGCAGGTCACTGTGCTCTGCTACCTGCCCCCAGGGGAGGAGCAGGAGCCCCATAGTGACCCAGTTCAATGCTGGTTTGTACCGATTGGCAGCCATCATCACCCTGGGGAGAATTAGGTCCAAACTCAGCCATGAAAACCAGCCCTGGTTTAAAACAATCAAGGGAGAAAAGTAAGAGCTGATTGCACCTCGGTCTGTCACCTTTGCAGCACCCAGCGCTGGGCACAGGGTGGCCTCACACCCTTCCCTCCTCCCCAGGCACAACACTGCTGGTCCAGCCCTGCAGAACCCCCACGTGGGATGCAAACTTACCTGATCCTCCCAGGAGGCTCTTACCAACACCGCAGGGTCCACCCAAGCCAGCCCAGAACTCAGCCCACAGGCTCTAATCCTGTAAGGTGCTGAGCAACTCAGACTTCTGCCACTCATCTCTGGGTTTTGGCACGTGTTCAGCACAAGCAGGATCAGCCCCTTGCTGTAATAATCAGGGAATGAGGAACTCAGCTTGACTGAGTTTCCCTCCCGCCCCCCAATGCAAAAATGCTGTACATTCCTTTATGCAGGTTTCCATAGTGTTGAACTTCTACTATTTTTTTGTTGTTGCTGTTAAAGGGGTCAGCAATGCACTGTACAATGGGATCTGGCTGTCAGTAAATGTGGAGGAATTCAGGGACACTTTTAACATCTTCCTGGTGGGGCTGGAGGGCAGCATTAAACCCAGTATCCTGGAATCTCCCCACCAAAGAAATAAAAAGCCTGGAGCAGCCCCAGGAGATGTTATGGAGACATTCTGCTGTGTCGATCCTGAGTTTAAATAAGTTATTTCTTCCTTACTTCCTTTGTTAAAATATGATATTCTGGCTTTAATTCCTTCAATCCTATTACTTGTTCCTTTTAGCAAGTGATTGTGTAGCCCCTTGCCATGGGGAAATCCCCTGACCGTGGGCCCGTGTTATTTAGACAAGTCCCCTTTCAGAAGTAAATGCCATTCTTAGCATAGGGAAGTACTTTAGGTCTAAAGGGGTTAAGAAGGCCTCCCTGCATTCAGAAACATGCAGGGGTCCCACCATGCCAGTTCCAGCCTTTTGAACTCTTTCCAGCTTTTTTTTCTTGCAACAAATCTGTCTGACTGCCACCAGGACATAGGAAGCGTGTGCCTGTCAAAGAAATCAAGTTTACTTTTTCTGACTTGTTAACAGAGGCAGGGTATAAATAGAGCTAACTCTGCTCAGACTAGTAGCGTTTCTCTTAAAATAAGGGGATAACTTCCTAGGACCTTTAATCCAATGAGGTCCAGACCAAACCGCACTATCGACAGAGGCAGCAGAGGAGCTTGCTGAAGCTTTTACTGAGGTCAGGTGCATCTGGGTTCCTCAAAAATTTAAGGCTTGCCAAAAAAAAAAGCAACCCCACGCAAACAAGAACTACTTTCCAGCTCGGACACTGCCACTGCCCTGGAGAAGTTCTGAGATGTTGTTGGTGCTGTTGGCTCGGTGGATGTGGATCTTGCTGGGGAAGAGCAGTGTCCTCTTGCTTCTGGAGGTCTCTCTGAAAGGGACAGCTCTGCCCCCAGTCCGGTATTCCCACGCTGGGATATGCCCCAATGACATGAACCCCAACCTGTGGGTCGACGCGCAGAGCACTTGCAAGAGAGAGTGCGACGCTGACCTGGTGAGTGAGGCACATCTTTGTCTTTCTGCGTCACGGGCAACAAGGGGCTTTGTCTGGGGGCTTGTTTGCAGTTGTCTGTCCCAGCTGGAAGGGCGCTGGCACCGTGCAGTACTCGATGCAGACAGTGGATGTGCTTATTTGACCTGTGACCTATATAAAATAAAGAGGTTTGATGAGTTATCGTTGAGCAGGGAGGTGTGTGGCAGCTGTCACTTACACTGATGTGGGTACAGGGCTCGCTCTGTTTGATCCTTTTCCTTGCTTTCATGTCAAAAGAAATGTCTGAATTTGATACTCCAGAACTCAGCATGCACTGGGGCCAATCTGTACTGTTTTAGCAGTGTCCCCGTGCTCTTTGTTGTTGGTGGCCATCATCACTGGTTTTTATTCCTGGGAGGAATCCTGTATGAAATTGTTTGATTTAATATGTAAATCATCAGCCTTTGCTGCACTTGAAGCACAAAGCATGGTTGGGGTACAGAATAGGGCATGGCTAAAAGGACCAGGCAGATGTTCTGTGGGATGCTCCCAGCTCAAAATGTGTTTAGCTTACAACCCCAAAATTCATTTTTCAACCTGTCAGCACTGCCAGCTCAAGCTGGCCATCTGAAAATACCTGCTTGTCCTGCCTCTTACATCATGTCCCATGACAAAGCTCCTGCAGTTCAAACCTGGCTGACAGGAACATGTACTGTGCTGGGAAAAAGTGTTTGGGTTTGTGCTCTGTAGCCAGGTTGTTTCTGCAGTGCTAGAAAGGGGAAAAAAACCAGAGAAAAATGCTGTTCATAAGTAAACAAAGACATTTGCTCAGATGGATCCCATGTGTTAGGAATGAAGGTGCTCTTTTTACTTTTGCCATTCTCAAATAAGCCTCCTCTGTTCCAACTACCAGGTGCAGCAATGAATACTAAAACACTTGCAAAACCCCAGCAGCAGCAGCAGCAGCAGCAGCAGCAGACAATGATGTTTTAATAATTTACTGGTCAAAAACTCAAAGCCAGAAGCCACTGGCTACAAATACTCACTTTGACTTTGTGGCAGCACAGAGTCCTGGGACATTGGATGGAGTGAGTGGTCTGCAGGCAGCCAAGGACTCTGCCAAGCCACTGTCCTCTTCACCCATCCTGGTTTCTAGCTTTGCTTCTGAAACTTAGTAATGTGCAGCTGGAAATGGGGAAACATGTCTGGTATTAGGTCATCTTTTTCCCAATAAGGAAAGGATACTGGACTCAGGGGAAGCTCTTTAGTTTGGTAGCTTAAAAATCATTTTGTCCTCACTTACAGAGAGAGACGATGGATTTCAGGGGGCTTGTAGAGGTTTAACACACGGTGGAAGTGTGACCTGTTGGGCACATGGTAACAGTGTTCATGATCCCTTAAAGTAATCCATAACAACCCAGCAGCCATGATCATACGTATCAAATACCTTTTCTGCACAGAAAATGAAAATTCTGCTAAAATTAACCACAATTTAGAGCTGACTGTAGCCGAGGCGGGGTGTAATAAATCACTAGAAGAGCGATGCTGCATTTGAAAATAGGACTAAAATAGGACAGAGAAGCCATAATGAGCTGTTTGGGGTTTGTTTTTCTAAATACCATAGAAAAATTATTTTTGGAGCAAGAATTACCTTACTTTTGAGATATTCTATTATTTCCTCTACAATGTGAACAATTACAAATCCTTGGCAGTTTCACCTCCAAGAGCAGGCTGTTAGTCTCAGGGAATTCAAATAATACTTTACATACTTGTGTGGAAAATAAGAAGGATTACTGCCTACAGCCATATGATAAGACTTTCCATCCGCTCTTGTTTCTCAGGCCTTGTCCTGAGGCATTTTGGAGAGCGCGGAAGGGGGGTGGTTGGTTCGGCAGTCAAGCAGTCCATGTGACTCTGGGGTGAAGACTTAGGATGAGGTTTGTGTTTAAGAAACAGAATTACATTTTCCTTCCTGAGAGTCTTCTCCTGAAGCACTTCAGAACTCCCAGTGTGTTTAGACACCCCCTGGGAAATGCTGAGGAGATATTTCTATTCATTGCCCATGGGGACACTGAGTTTCAGACAATAGATATCTGTGACAGACCTGAGTTTCTGGGCTTTCTGCTTGCTGGGTCTCTAAAAAGGCCGGTAACAACTGGGTTATTTCCTCCCCCACAGGAGTGCGAGACCTTTGAGAAGTGCTGCCCCAATGTCTGTGGAACAAAGAGCTGTGTGGCCGCTCGGTACATGGATGTCAAGGGGAAAAAAGGGCCGGTGGGAATGCCCAAAGAGGCAACCTGTGACCGATTCATGTGCATTCAGCAAGGCTCAGAGTGTGACATCTGGGACGGGCAGCCTGTCTGCAAGTGCAAGGACAGGTGTGAGAAGGAGCCGAGCTTCACCTGTGCCTCCGACGGGCTCACCTACTATAACAAGTGCTACATGGATGCAGAAGCTTGCATCAAAGGCATTACACTGAACGTGGTCACCTGTAGGTACCATCTCACCTGGCCAAACACCAGCCCTATCCCACCAGAAACAACAGCTCGCCCTACTACTGCCTACTCTGAGACAACAGTCGTTGACATCCTGCCGCCCGCGCTGGTGAACAACCCTGTCCATCAGTCCGTCTATGTGGGAGAGACCGTCAGCTTCCTCTGTGACGTTACAGGGAGACCCAAGCCAGAAATCACATGGGAGAAGCAGGTTGATGGGAAAGACAAAGTCATCATGAAGCCAAATCACGTCAGAGGGAATGTTGTGGTCACCAACATCGCCCAGCTGGTCATCTACAACACACAGCTGCAAGATGCGGGAATCTACACCTGCACCGCCCAGAACAGCGGTGGCCTCCTCAGGGCTGACTTCCCTTTGTCAGTCATCAAAGGGGAACCCACATCCAAAGAGGCTTCCCAAAACAAAACACATTTTCCAACCGATGAGTGCCTGAAGCAACCGGACAGCGAAGACTGCGGGGAAGAGCAGACCCGGTGGTACTATGATGCAAAGAAAAACAACTGCTTTACTTTCATCTACGGGAACTGTAATAGCAACCTCAACCACTTTGAGACCTACGAGAGCTGCATGCTGACCTGCATGAATGGCCCCATCAACATCTGCAACCTGCCAGCCCTCCAAGGCCACTGCAAAGCCTACGAGCCCAGGTGGGCCTACAACAGCTTGACAAAGCAGTGCCAGTCCTTCATCTATGGTGGGTGTGGAGGCAACGAGAACAACTTTGAGAGCCGGGAGGCCTGTGAGGAGATGTGCCCCTTCCCGAAGAACACACACTGCAAAGCCTGCAAACCCCGCCAGAAGCTGGTGACGAGCTTCTGCAAAAGCGACTTTGTCATCCTGGGCCGCATCACGGAGCTGACAGAAGACCAAGACTCAGGACATGCCCTGGTGACGGTGGAGGAGATTCTCAAAGATGAAAAAATGGGATTAAAGTTCTTGGGGAAGGAACCACTAGAAATCACGCTCTTGAATATGGACTGGAGCTGCCCATGTCCCAACATGACCACGGTGGATGGCCAGCTCATCATCATGGGAGATGTTCACAACGGCATGGCTGTGCTACAGCCAGACAGCTTTGTGGGCACCTCCAGCATCCGGCGCGTGCGCAAGCTCCGCGAAGTCATCCACAAGAAAACCTGTGAGCTCTTGAAAGAGTTCCTAGGATTGCATTAACCTCCCTCACACGTGTCAGCTGTCCCACTCCGTGTGTTACGTAGGGCTAACAAGAGCTAGGCTAGTGCACAAACTAAACACGCTGTTTGTTTGAAGATGCAGTGTAGGAATTATGCAGAACCCCTATTTTAATCCATTAATGATGCTTAGCAACAACGTAGTTTGGTCTTTGGCAAGCACGTAAACCAGCAGCAAAAGGCTATTAATCTTGCATTGAAATCAATTTGTCCATATAGGAGTGCCATTTAACTAGGTGACTCACTGCAGTAATTATGCAATTTTTATGTAGCTTCCATCATAAATGACGGAATTCATAGCATTTGTTTGGCCAGTTGGTACACAGCTAAGTAATATATAATGTCAATTTAATCTGTCTCCTTTTCAGTCTGGAAATGCAATGGTACGTTGTTGTAAGTAAGTCACATGCTTGGCTCCTTATAGCAGCACTAATATTTTAAGAGAAAAGCCTGTAAATTATTGTCTATATTTACAACTGTGCACATTTAACCAACCTATGCATTATGAGTCTGCTTCTTTTAATTGACATTTCTTTTTTTCCTTTTAAAAAACTTATTTTTAAATGGTAACTACTACCTGTCTTGCAATCCTTTCTGGAGGAAAAACTCCCTTGATCCTATGCCCAGGACAACAGGCCTCTGTAGAAGCTCAAGGCACAGTCTCACCCTGAAGTGACTTTTCTGTCGTCAGAACAAGGTCAGCAAACACCCTCATTCCCTATTTTAGTTTCAATCAATATATTGTCTATCACAAAAAGTCCAAGGCAGAAGGATGGCAGCTGTCTTGCTTTTGAAAATCCTTTCCACTAAGCATACACAGCGATTTATTGCTTATTTTCAGTAGAAATCCTGCTTTTATAGATGAGAGAGCAAAGCAAGAGGAGTCAGAACAAAATTCAGCCTAGGAAAGTGCAATACACAGTCTGCAAACTGCATTAGGTGAACACAAAGCTGCTGAATCTGAACTGCACAGACACAGGCAGACAGAGCAGACACTCTTTAAAGGCTTTTATCAGAGTGACCCTTTTAGAGCCTTTTTACAGTGTTTCAAACCTCAGAAAACACTTTCCACCAGGCCACTGTATATACGTGTATGGATAAATTCCCTGAGAGGGCCAGCACAGGCTGTGGGTGGGAGGGTGTGCATACACAGAGGATCATTTTAACCTTTGTGTGTCCAAAAAGTGTAACATTTGCCTATGCAAAAATCCTTAAATAAAGAAAAGGCTGACCCTGGAAACATCCTGCCTGGCTGAGGACTGTGATTGCAGGGAAGAGGGGCGAGCCTTGTCCTCACTCCTCGTTCCGTGGGCTCAGCCATGTGACTCCAGCAGAGCTCAGAGTTTGCTGCCCTGCACAAAGGGCCAGCTCAGGGCTGGAGAAGTGTCAAGACACGTCTGGGTAGGAGGAAGGAAGGGAAGAAGGTGCATCCAACGCTGCCCCGTGGTGCCATCTAATGGGATCGCTGTGGGACAGCTGGATGCTGGTGCCCGGCTATGGGCACATGTTGGCTTTTGCAGGTGTGTGCTGGGGCTGGGTATGGTAAGGGCTGGGGAAGGAGATTAAACAGGCAGATGCTGGGCTTCAGCATGATGTGCAAGGCTCTAAACCATCCAAGGCCCGTGCCTGTTGTGTGGTTGTTGCAGGGAGGAGGGCAGCTCTGATTCCCCTGAAGGCTTTCCATGCCCTGCACCTGCAGCAGAGACCACAGCAGGATGGAAACTGGGATCCTCTCCCAGTGGTCTGGGCTTGGGTTATGTCCAAAATATTCCCAGAACAGGAATACATCTACATCTCCAGTTATTTGTATAATTTCAGCAGAAGCTGAGTGGGAGGGAGAGGAGTCTGGATCAGACTTGCTGACCAAGAAAATACCTGCTCAATTTTTTGTTGTACCTTTCCTAAGTGTATGTCAAAAAAACTCCAATTAAAGGTCCTTAATATTTGTGTATGTTCTTGTGAAGACCATTTTCTGCAGATGGGAGGTGCTGGCCCTGCTGCCCTGCAGAGCAGCTGGCACCTTTGCTGGGTCATTCCTGGCTGTGGCAGGTGCTACTGGTCCCCATGGCTCACCTGTCATGTCCAAGCAAGCTGTAGAAAGTGGCACCTTCTTGCCATACTGACACAGAGGCTTTGGAGGATGAAGGTTTAATAGCTACTGAGTTTACATGGCTCTTTTTTCCCCAAAAAAGCTAAAGGACTTTGCAAGTGTGGGAGTGTTAAAATGACTTGGGAGACATGTAGCCGTTTGTTCCAGAAGAGCTGGGATGCAAATAGAGCTGAGAGCTGAAAGCAGAGGATTCATTGCTGCTCCAGTCAGCTGAAATCTGGGCTCTAAAGTGCCGTCTTGCTTTTCCCTCCTGGTGAATCCCCTGGGAAGGCAGCAGGCACTGAAAACAGTGAGTGTGCAAGTGCTCTGCGACTCTGAGACCCAGAGTTGGACAAGACACAACGTGTCTGCCATTCCACTTTGGGCATGCAGGCCTGGTGTGTGAGGGCTTAACCTGCACAGGGGACTCTGGGGCACATTCTGTGTTGTTTTTCCAACATGGAGCAGTGAGATGGACTCTGAACAGCCCAGCCCAGCTCCTACACACAGCACAGCCACACGTGTGTATCTCCTGTCCTATGGACATGACCAGCCATGCTGGGAGTGCTGAGCCATCCTGTGAGCCCCTTGGGGTGCACAGGGCTGTGCTCCACCACAGCTACTCCGAGGCAGAAGGAGCAGTGCCACGGGCATCCATTGCCTGCTCACTGGGAAAAAAACCACCCCTGGCCATGCTGGGAGCACCACACCTCCCCATGGCACGGGACTGACCCTAACCCCAAGCCTCTCCACCTTCTGACCTTGAAGAATTCAGATCTCCACTCACAGCTTGTATTTTAGTTCAGCCTCTTATTAAACCCTTAAGAAGCCTAAAATTCATGTCTGACCAGTCCAGCAGCCTGGGGATGCTCGCACACGGGACCAGCACTGGAGGATGTTGCTTCAGCTTTCACAGGGATAATGGGCACATCCATGTGGCTCCTGGTCAGAAAATCCCTTTTGTGTAGCTCATGACTTCAGGTTCCATCCTGTCTGCTGTGGTCCCTCTCAGACTGTCAGAAAGCTGGAAGGAAATGCCAGTATTTAAAGTTTGTATAAAATGTATGACAGGAGAGAGAGAAAAGAAAAAGTTGGCTTGATTCCTTTTCCTGCATGTCAGCAGGCTGGGAAGGAGCACCAGTGCCTGTGTGATGCTCCAGGGAAGAGCTGGAGGAAGGATGTCACCTGCAGAGCCATGTGGCCATGGCCAGTGGCCGATGGCAAAGCTTTCCTCCATATGCAGACACCAGAGAAGCAGCATTTCCCACAGACAACCAGCCTGGGAAGCAACACAGAATCACAGAACCTAAGGTTGGAAAATATTTCTAAGGTGATCAAGCCAAACAGAGAAGGTTGCATCAAAGGAGCAGACTGACACTACCTTGGTCTGAGACCTGCAGGAGCTCCCAAGGGCTCTGGGATGGATCTGATGGACACTTGGCAGTGCTGAGCCACTGGCACCAGCACAACATGCCCACCTCCCAGTCTGGAGCAAAGGTGAAAAGTGCAACACGTGAATCTGCAAATCCTGCAGTTCAGTGGTTACCACCCAGCACATGGATCCAAACAGGAGTCCCAGGTGGTTGTGCAAACAGCCGGAGCAGCTCCGCTCTGTTAACAGGGAACAAACAGCAGCAGCGAAGTGACAGCGTGTGGCCGCCGCACGGGGCCTGCGAGAGCACTTCCCCTCTGCACACAGGGTGTCAGTCCCCACTGCTCACAGGGTGTCAGTGAGTCCCCACTGCACACAGGGTGTCAGTCAGTCCCCGCTGATCACAGGGTGTCAGTGAGTCCCCACTGCTCACAGGGTGTCAGTCAGTCCCCACTGCACACAGGGTGTCAGAGTGCCCACTGCACACAGGGTATCTGTCAGTCCCCACTGCACACAGAGTGTCAGTCAGTCCCCACTGCACACAGGGTATCTGTCAGTCCCCTCTGCTCACAGGGTGTCAGTGCCCACTGCACACAGGGTGTCTGTCAGTCCCCACTGCACACAGGGTGTCAGTCAGTCCCCACTGATCACAGGGTGTCAGAGTGCCCACTGCTCACAGGGTGTCTGTCAGTTCCCACTGCACACAGAGTGTCAGTCAGTCCCCACTGCTCACAGGGTGTCAGAGTGCCCACTGCTCACAGGGTGTCAGACAGCTGATGGTGCAGGGCATGAGGGCACAGGGAGCTGCACGCACCGAGAGCTGGCTGGGTGATTACTCAGAGGCACATCCTGCATCACTGCAGAGCCTGCAGCCGCCGAGGTCAAAGGAAAGAGGAAATTGAGCGTGTTCTCATTGCAGGGGCTCAAGATGAGGTCAGGCAGAGGTTTTAATGGGCAACCGGCTTCAGAACGGGTAGCAAGCAGAGGTGATGACGCCAGTGGAATATGATTCAGGCAGCAAAGGTTTTTAAGAGCTTAGTTCGCAGTTGTTTTAAAGGGAATTAGGGACCCCTGCAAGAATTACCCCCTGGCCATGGGTCTGAGTTCCTGAGGGAGGTGGTTGTGATGAAGGTCATTCACAGCTTCAGCCAACACTTAATGATTTCCTGCAAAAAGGAGGAGTAATCCAGCTGGCACCAAATGAGCACCTTGCACCTCAAGACCCACTTCCTCCACCTGAAGCACTTTGTGCCCTGGTTTGCTGTAATTCATGCCTGTGCACGTGCTGTGAAATTCTCCCTGAGGATAGTTACCACGAAAAGATCATGGCCAGGCTGGGTACCTCCACCAAGACTGGATGGAGCCAGGTTTTCAAAGGCATGGCTGTGAAAACAGCAGCCTGAGCGAGAAATTCCAGTTTAGAGCCTGTTTTAATACCAAATATTTAGTGTTTTGGCCTCTGCCAGGACTGGTTACTGATTGACTGCAATGACCTCCACCCGCTGTATTGATTTACAGCAGCTGTCAAAGGGCAAAAAATGAGCCCCATGCCCAGGATCTGAGAACCTCTCTGAATGGAGGTTGCACAACTGAATGGATGTTCTGCCAGCTCTTTAAATCTTTGGAGCGGGGGAAAAAAAGCTTGAGCTCCTGATCTCAAATGCAAACACGGTGGAATATGCAGATAATGCTGCCGCACTAGAGGACATTATCAATTAATTAGCCCAAAAAGCAGCACAGTTTGTTTAATTCACAGCTATTTATGGCTGGGCAAATGATACGACATTCAGGCCTGAGAGTTTAGAAAGCAAATGGAAAGTCTTCCAAGGTCTGATAGGAGGGTCAGGTTTCAGTCAGGAAATTCTCCAGCTCTGATGTTTTTCTCTGTGCCCACCCCTTTATCCACCTTTCTTCCCAGCCAACCCTTCCTGGTGCCAGCCCAACTGCAGGTGTTGGAGGTCTTCTCCAAACCTCAGGACTTGCACATGCCAAGGACCAGCTCTGACAAAGGCAACAAGAGCAAAAACCAAGAGAGGTTTTTGAATTATGGATTATGGCCAGTCTGAGGTGGGGACAAGCCTCCTTCAGACCCGTTGTACTGTCCTCTGGGACATGACACTGGTTCTCACAGGATGGAAGGGGCCATGGAGCTTGTCCCACCTGGCAATTCCTAACCCCTCTCATGTGTCCCAGTGATGGTTAGAGATACAGTAGGGAAGGAAAAGGCTGAAGAAAAGAGAAACAGGATAAGATTCACCTAGAAGAGGGAAGGGGGGCATTTTTCCACCTTAAACTGGTATTACAACACAGTAGTTGGACTGGATTAACTGGCATAAAAAGGAACTACCATAAAGGGGTTTGTGCCTTCTTTTCCTCGTCCACTTTGCTCCTGAACCAAGGGAGGGTTGTAACACGTGTAAAGGACGTGGCTTCCTCTGCTGCTTGAAATAAACAGAAAAACAGTAATAAATCTCCAGGATCAGAAGGTTTTCACCCAAGGGTAAAAGTACTTACATAAAACATTGCTTAACCATTAACTGCAGCAGATATCCTTTGCTTCAGTCAGGACCAGGGCACAGAAGGTGGCAAACATGGGGCTAATTTTAGAGGAGGGTTCCCAGGGGCTGGGCATGAAAACTCGGTGAGTCTGGTAGGAACTGCAAGAGAGGATAAAACTCGCTGCTGAATGGTAAATAGGAAGTAAGGAGGAAAAGTTTGTGGATTTCAGCAGAGGGGACTGATGCTGTGTAACACTTTCTTTGAAGCAATCACAAGGACAGAGATGGCTCAGCCGATAGAGCTGACTTGGACCAAGGCCTTAGAGCTCTAACTTCCTCACCCAAGTGACTTCAAAAGGCTTTTGAAGTCATTTAGCATCCTGCAGAGAGAGGTACAGGAGTCTCCTGAGCCAACAACTGGTTTAAATATCAGAAAGAAGGGTGAGACTGAAAGGACAGTGTTCAGAATGAAGGGAAGTCATTGGCAGCGTCCCAGGGAACCAGTGCAAGGGCTGGGGTTGCCTGGTGGAGATGGTCTGGAAGAAGGATAAGAGAGGTGGGTTATGAAGATTGTTATTGAGATCAAGTTATTTAGGGCTGCAAAAGCACAAGCTGTCTGTGAGGAGTTGCAGAAGGGCATAGTAATACCAAGTGACACGATGATAATAAAACAGCAGATGAAATGTGATATTGATTAATATACATGGCTGGGGAAAGTGAGTCCTGGCTGTGCATTCCTATGACAACTTCAAACAAGCCATTCCCATTCCAGGCCCAGATGATCCACACGTGGTCCACCCTGCCCTTGGCGAGCAGGCTGCCCCATGAGCAGCTCATCCACAATGCACCTCTCAAAACAGCACCAGGAGCTTGACAACTTGCAATATTCCCATTAACAAGTACAAAAGCCTATGGACATCTTAAAATTCCAGCAGCACTGGCACATGCTCAGGCTGGACCAGTTCCTGCCTTGCTAAGACAATTCTACCTGCTATTAGGAACCTGCTCCTAAGATCACCAAACAAATCTCAGCCACATCCCAGTCCCATAAAATCAGATCTTGCCAAACCAGGATCCCCACCTCCAGGTACCCCACAGACACACTGGGCTGCAGGAGGGACAACAGTCATGGACACAAACCCAGCTCTGGAGCCCAAAGTCTCTTCAGAAGGTCCCCACAACTCCTGCAACTACGGTGCTTGGGGGGCACTCTGGAAATCACAAAGTTCTGTCTGGAAAAGACTCCAAGACTGGCCTTGACTTAATCCTTCCATTCCTGAACAGAAAGCAAGGTGCAACCAGGATATTACAGAGAGAGCTGAGGGGCAGGGCAGGTCTTACCAGCCTCAGCAGGACTCACCACATCATACAACTGTAGAATCATCAAATGGTTTGGGTTGGAATGGACCTTTAAAGACCATCATTTTTCCAACCCCCTGCCATGGACGGGGACACCTTCCACTAGACCAGGTTGCTCCAAGCCCAGTCCAGCCTGGCCTCAAATGTTTCCAGGAATGGAGCATCCACCACTTTTGTGGGCAGGTGTTTCTCAACACCCTCACTGTATGAACAGGCAGGGGCAGGTTCTCCACCCAGCAGTGCCCAGCACAGAGTTTAGTCACACGAGTCACAACCAGCCCTGGCACTCAGTCATGTCACACAGTCATTGCACCCATCGTCTTCCTCACACAGTCACAGCTTCCTATTTTGGCGATATTTGGAGTACAAAAAGGGGAAAAAAAGCCAAAACCCTTATCCCTCAGCACTGACATGACGTCAGACGGCTGGAAATGGGGCCAGGAGGCTCCAGCCGCTCCCGGCGCCCGACACGAGATGGCGTTTGGCATCGCGACATCGGCAGTGGCACCGGCAGGGGACCCGCACGCAGGCACTTCATCCGCGTCGTAAAGAGCATCTTCCTCCGCGGAGGGTGCATCGGCCTCGCCCGAGTTAATTTACCCGGCTCGCAGACACTTGGCTGCATAATTTATATTACTTATTAATAAAATTATTCATTTTTCTAAGTAGGAAGCAACAACACCCCGCCAAGATATTTCCTGATTTTGTCCTTGTCTTGTTAGTAAAACAGAAGGAGATATTTTAGGTTTATTGGGGGAAAAAAGATCTACTAGGGAGTGTGATAAAGCAAGCAAATCCATTTCCAGAGCTGCAGGGAAAAGCCACAATGTATAATTTATTTGAGACTTTCTCTCTCCTTGTTTGTAGACTGCAGTTTCCAAAGATATTTGTCCAGTTATTCAAAATTATTCTTTAATTACTTCAGTGAATAATACTTGACCCGCAGATCACCCAAAAAGTGAATATTGCAGCAATATTGCAATCAAATTATCTGTTTCTGCCATAATTTATTGTCTCTAATAGACGTGTACAACTCAGTTAATTAACTTGCGACAAAACTCAAATTTTATACTTGATTACAATACTTGCAATACCAAATTTTTACTGTGCCAGCCTGCTCCAAAGGTCATCTTCTCAAGGGATGAGCAGAAGTACCTGATCTCTGGCATAATGGAATTGCTGTTTTGTCAGTTGGTTTGGATTTCTGCAGGATCAGAGAGGCAGAGCTGGAAGGGCTGTGCACAGATGGGCACAGACTCAGCAGAGAGTAAATACAGACTAAAAGGAGTAAGTTAATGCCTTTCTCAGATCTACTCAGGTGTGATCACCAGGAGTTAACACCAAAACCTCCTTATCTATTGGGTGTCTGATGATACTTTTGCCCCGAAACACCAGGAGCAGGGTGGGTGGGCATTTTTCTCCTCAACTGTCCAGCCCATCTCTGTGGTTGGGATTGTTTACAGTTTGTCTTCTGGGACTGCCTGGGAGGGGCCACACTCCATGAACAGCGCTGGAGACCTACAGCTCACCTGTGGAGAGCTCACAGTGCTCACACGGGGAGGTGACAGGAGGGAGCACGTGGTTCCTTGGTGTCACATCCCAGCAGAGCTTCCTCTGGAGAGGCTGGAAGGGCTAAACCACCTCTCTGCATTAGTTACTTGCTGTTCATTGGGTTACCGAAATATCCAAGTATGGCAACCCAAAGCATTTAGGGATCACGAGTCACATCTCCCAACATCACAAAATTCACTTTAAAATCTTGTTATTTCTTTTAAATAAATAAATTCACAGGTGTTTTGGTTGTTCTTTTTAGTTTGCTTTCAGATGGCAAAGCCTTGGAGCAATCACAGGTTTACACTTTGCTCTGCCACCACCAGAATTAAACAAATACTTGTTCTCTCACTATTCTTTGTGAATGGAAGTTGAAGGTCTCAGCCACAGAACCTCCAAAGCAGGAGCTTTCAGCAATCTCTCAGCCATGATAAGGCTCCCAGGAGGGTCCAGAGGAGCAGTGTTGCCACCTAGGGACTCCTGAGAAGTCTAAAAGAGTTTTCTCCAAGCTGGGATGCTCTGCCACATTTCCCTGGGGTTGTGGCTGTTTGCCTGCTTGCTGTAGGTGTCCTGGGAGGGAGGAGGGATTTGGAGATGGTTTTTTTGGCTTGGCTTTGTTTTCCCCTGCAAAATTATGAGCCCTTGTGGTTCAGCACTGTGTGCCAGCCAGAAATCCTGCTACCAGCTGCCTCATAAAGGCTGTCATAGCCCTGTCATTGCAGGCTCCAGGAACACATCCAGCCCAAAATGCACCCCTACACCTGTTACTTATCGATCCAATTTTTCCTGTTTAGCTACAGAAGTTTTTCAGCAGACAAAAACTGAAGGAGGATTTGCTGCTCCTACCCTGACATGAGCAAATGATTTGTAACAAACACTGTGTAAGATAGATGGAGCTGCTCCTCTTGTTCACAAATTATTCACAGACCATGGGCTTGAAGAGGAAGAAATTTTTTCCTTGCTTTGTAAAGTACACACAGATGCATTTCTTTATTATTATTTATGACAACTTTCACAGTAAAATACACTCCTGAGAGCATCTTTGCAGAATTATTGCAGCTCACAAGTTGTTTAGTTGGTTATCTAGACAGAGGACAGGTTTGGTTGGGATTTTTTTCCTTTTCCCCCTTTTTTAGCAATTGCCTTGACCAGCAAGTTTTTTGTCACGGGTTTGAACCCCGAGGCATTACAAGGTCATAAAACTGAAGTTCCTGGCCTGCACTTTTCTCACCAGTGTGCTCACAGAAGCATATCACCAAACCAACCCCTGGGGTTTGCTGGGTGAGCACAGCTCTTTAAATCAGGCTCCAGGGCAAAGATTGAGTTCTGCAAGTGCTTCCCAGCACAAAGGAAAAGAGCTGCTTCTAGAACTGTTTCTAGAAAGATGAGGTGTTTCTGGAGCCTCAGGTGGCACCACAGGGGGAAGCTGTGAAAGATGGACAGGTAACCAGAAACAGGGACCATGGACACCCTGAAGGGCTCAGAGAGGTATTTCCAGGTAGGCTCTTGGGTGTTTGCTTCCATTACATATTTCCCATATAAAGGACTGGACAAAACTTTCTTTTCTTTACTTCCATAGTTAAATTAAAATGCAGCACCATGTCCTTGGCAGTGCCATGAGCAGTGGCAGATCCTCAGTCCAGCTGTGCTACATTCACATGGAATTTGGAGTTTTCCTTCTTGGCCAGCCAGGTGAGGGAAGCAGCTCCAGCCTCGCTCTGTGGCAGCTGCATCCTGCAGGAATCACACAGCCCTGTGAAATGGGCATTGCCACAGAAATTCAACAGGTTATTTAAAAAAATGTATATAGTTTTACCTTGAAGATCCAATGCTGCCAGGTGTTAACAAGATCATTATTCAAGCCCTGTCTTCATGGCTCCTGTGTTCCAGATGTGAGCACGTGTGTCTATGTTACGTGTCAATTGGTGCAAATCATGTAACATATGTAAAACCCATTGGCCTGTGAGCTGAGCAAATACACAATGGCTCTGTGAATCCATTACTGGTAGGAGCAGATGGGGTTCCTGCTTAAATAAATGCATTTCAAACTCCTCTAGGTCTGCTTTCAAAACCACCAGTTTGTTTATATAACATGGTGCAGCCAGGCTCCTACACCCTCAGCTCACCAAACCCTCCCTGCCCTGCAGTCCAGGTGCTTTCATTTCTGCATAGAGTCAGAACATGAATACAGTTTTGCAAACATAACTGAAAAAAATATATCTTTTGATTTGTAAATAGGAGTAAAACATTGTTTACATTCAGTCACTGTTAATTGGAAGCATCCACAATATGTCACTCTGAGGCAAAGCAAAATAGACACAGAATAAAAATATCTCCAGTGACCTGGTCCTGTAAATGCTGAGTAACTTTATGCTCTGGAGCAGAAGTGCCTTGAAACAAACAATTTTATTCATTCATTCCTCCTGGAGCTGGCTGGAGTCAGCAAGGGAGAGAAATAAAAAGCTGTTTCTCCTTATTCTGCTGCTGCGTTCTCAGGTGACAAAAAAAAAGTAAACAGTGAACGGGCTGGGGAAAAGCACGTTTTGTTTGCTTTGTGGGTGCTTGGGTGGGTGTTGCTCATTGACCTGGGGGAGCCCGTTTCAGACACGGGGGGACCTTCTGCTGAAGAGGAGGAGGAGAAAGAGGAGGAGATGCTCACGTGGCTCAGTGCCTGCCCCTGCCAAACCGAGCTGGTGCTGCAGACCCGCTGCCCAGCAGTGGCACACGGTGGCTCTCAATGGCCACCTTTGTTGGCAGCCCTGGGCAGGAGCCTCCAGCCTGCTGACGTGGCTCCCACCGTGTCACCTTGTCCTGTCCCCTGTGCTGGGCCTTCCGCTGCACTCCGAGGGCTCAGCATCCCTCCTTGCTCATTTTTATGCTCGCTTTTATTCCTTAAAAAGAAAACGAAACGAAGAGGCCGGCAGAGGAGGGAGGAGGTGGAGGCATTTCTCCTTGGATTGGTCCTTCCTGTTTATTTCCCTTTATCTCCCCCCTTCCAGTCTCTTCCCCCGACTTAATGAAACGTGGCTACCATGCCACGATGAGGAAAAAGCTGCAATTTTAATGGGTGAAGCTGCTACAATTTTAAACAATTGCTTTAAAGACAACAACCCAGAGTAAGGCACCATCTGCCCCCCCTCTGCTGTGCCACCAGAGCACCACTGCCTGCACTGGCACTTCAGGGTAGACACACTCCCACCTCAGCAAAAGTCAATGTTTACACTTGTCACATATATTTTTAGTGTATCCCAGACCCAGCCGTGCCTGAGCACAGCCTCGTGGGCCAATTGCCACGGTGAAAGGCACCTCCCACCATCAAGTGTTGCTTCATTTCTGGAAGGACAGAGGAAAGAACAATCCCCAAGTGAATCCTGGCAGGAGCTGGCTGCAGGTCCCCATTTCACCAGTCCTTCAGGTTCTTCCAGTTCACAAGGACAAGGTGCACACAAAGGCATTTGCTCTGCAAGTGGCCTCCCAGCACCTGACCTCTGTAAATCCAAACAACACATAGAGCAGCAAAGTGCCCTCACAGACCCTTCACCCTGGGCTGACTGCACTGCAGAGGGACCATCAGGGTATTTCCATTGGGTTTTGGTGGGCTTTTGGGGTCTGTTTCTAAGAGGATCTCAAAGAGGTAAAAATAATAGCATCCAATTTCCAATTTTCCTTCATTTTGTCTCAACTGGCTTGTCCCTATAGTACTGGGATGCTGTTGAGTGTTGCACATCAATTAAGATCTTCACTGTGGGCATCACACAGCCCAGGTCATCCCCAGCAGAGAAAGGATTTGTGCCCCTGACCATATGAAGTGACAGTCACTGCTGATTAGCCCCATGCAACATCAGCTCCCTTGAAAACATCCTGCAAAGTAGCTGTCCCCAGTTCAAGCACATCCTGACCAAGCACAGGACATTGAAGGGATGGAAAGTGAATAATACTTTCTCTTTTTCCTGCTGTGGGAGTGATGGTGCATTTCACTGAAGGCTAAGGCAAACCTTTGTGGTGCCAAAGTCCACGGACCACCTTGTCCCCAGCTGGTGGCTCCTCTACCTCTCCTCTGCTCCATTCCCATCTCAGTGCTGGGGAAAGCAATACCACAGGGACGATTTTATAACGATAACAGTCTGTGGATGACTAGGAGGTGCTTTACAACAGCAGTGATATTGTACCCTGGGGTCACCCAGAGCTCCCAAGCAAGAAGGAAACCTCCTCACAGCTCCTTCACAAGGCACAGAAATGGGGTTACACCTTGTGCTGACAGGGAATGGGGGCCCAGAGAAACCAGAGCCACTGCTGGAAGCCAGGAGCAGGCAAGCAGGTCATATGCTTCCATTCCCAGCTCTCCACTGAATGATTTATCAAGTGGTTATGAAAGAAAAACCAACAAAAATAAGTAAAGAAAGAAATAACTGGCTAGAGGTTATACAGCCTGGACTCCCCTTTGTCTTCCAGCCTGCCTGGATAAATGTCGTTATGGGAAAGGCTGGAGATCAGATACAGCCCTCAAGTTCAGGACCTCTAATGGGCAATGAATGATAAGACTCTGGATGAAGATAACTGCAATAGTTACAGGATTAATCCCAACATCTTCAGACATTTCCCCTTTTCCTGTAAGAGTTGTGTGATCCTAAACATCCTTAAGGGAAACAACCCCATTCTGGCTAGCAGATGACTAACTGCTTGCAAACAACACAGATATCTTTTTATATACAACAAAAGACCAAAATATCTAAGCTGACAGTGCCCCACAGGAAAGCTCAAACCAGGCACTCCAGCACAGCTCTTTCCAAAGAGCAACTGGGAACTGGACGGGGCAGGAGCCCAGCCACAGCCCCAGCCAGAATGAGCCTTTTGTTTGAGCAAATGCAAATGTCAGGAGAGGGAATGGGCCAGTTGCCACCCTGCAGCAATGCCCCCAGCAGCAGGTCGGGCTGGATGGCCCTAGATCTCTCTGGAATAGAGGCAAAGTCAAAATCCTAGCTCTAACCACTCAGGCTTTTGGAGAGAGGCATCTCAAAGTCAGTCTCCCAGACGATCCCCAATCCCCATCTCCACTTACATAGCACTCGTTTTCTAATTCCGTCAGGGAGATGTTTGAGTACACAGAGTCCATTTGTGCAGGCATCAAAAAGCCAAACTCATTGGAGATCTCAGACCAAAATGTATTTTGAAATGCATTATTAGCCACACATTTCCCCCAGCACATGCATAGATGGAAGTTTCAGTGATGGCTAAAGGCAGAAGCCTGTCCTGCATGGTTGAGGTTTCCTGCCCACTTTTACCTCTGTTTTATGTGTGCAGGGTGACCCTTCTCCCCATCCATCCTCCTTTTCTGAGCCTTGATGGGCATGGTGGGAGAGCTGAGTGAGCGGAAGTCTTTCAAAAGCAGCAGCAGAGGCCAAGGAAATCAGCCTGGGAAGGGCTTTGGGGTGCTGTAGAGAAGGAAAGGGATAAAATTGTGATATTACTACAGCAGGACTGCTTACAAGATTTTAGTCCTGTGTTGCTATTGATAATTTACTATAGATCAGCAGAGAAACATTATTCTCTACCATATGCACCTGTATTTTTAGATAAATATGTTCCACAAATGCTTAGTAATGGAAGTTTCTTTGCCTAAAGGATCTACTGCTTCCCAAGCCTCCAGTGGTATAAACCACATTACTAACAACAATTGTTCCTGCATTTGTTTCTGGAACATAGATCACAAAACACAGTTTATTTGGGAGTGTCTGTGTACTCTTCTATTTCTGTCCTTCTTATTCAGCCTCACAGAGTAAAACAGGCAGCTGTGAGTCTAGAGCAGGACGCAGCCCTGCCCTGGAGAGTTTACAGTGTCCGGCAGATAATACACTCCAAATTATACATGGTGAGGCACAGACCTCAGACAAGCAGGAGGGGGAGAACAGCTTGGTTTGGGAAGGAAGCTGATAAAAGTGTGTTCTAAGGAAGACCATGAAGGAAGACAGAAAAAAAATTAGGAGGTGGAAACCTAGGAATTTCAAGGACTGAACAAGGTTAGAGAGGTTGTACAGCAGAACACTGAAAATAAGGACTCATTCACAGAGATGAGAATCAAATGCTGGATTTAACCAGATCTTCTGGTATCTGCTTTTGGGCAGGTAAATAAATGACTTCAAATACTGAATTCTTAAAAGCACAGAGACACCAACTAAAAAATGAAAAAAACTTTACTGACCTCCAAAAGTTCATCACCCTCAAATGCGTGAGATGATCATCAGGTCAGCCTTGCTCCCTGGTCTCCAGTGCCACCAGCAGCTTCACTTACCTCCCACCAGCCCCTGCCACACGGCAGAGACAAGGTGGGATGGACGGTTTGCAGACTGAGCAGCTCCACCACACGATGCCTGTGCTTCCCCCCTTCAAACTGGGCCAGTAGAGCACCTCCCACAGCAGCTCCTCGAGGCTGTGCCTTCGTTTTTAGGCTCAGCAGAGCAGGAACAAGCACAGTGGTGCAGCAGAGGCGTCGGAGAGAGGACAGTGAGAGATGTAAGTGAGGCAAGGGCAGGAAGAGGGGACACCATTTATTAGGTCAGATGGAGCACTTGGAAAAGCTACACATGCTTTCAGGCACATTGGGCTGCCTTGGGTCTGAAATAGAAGCAATAACCTTAGAGCTAAATACAGGTTGAGAATAATTGTTCTGAGTTAAACTTCATTATATTAATGAATTAGGCAATTTGAGAGAAAGGGTGATTGGTTCCTGTTGATCAAAGGGATGATGCTTGCCAGAGGACAGCTGATAATGTCATTTATGGCACAAAGAGAGGGGGAGAGGGACAGGAATAATTATTGCCTAGGGATGTCTGGTGGTAGCAAAAATCATAATGTAATATGTGATCAATATCTGTGTGATTTTCTGTCCTGGAGTCAGGAATTTTAGTATTCAGATTGTCTTTTGAAGCAGTTTTGGAGACCTTCCTTGCAGGTCAGGAGTGAGAGGTCAGAGATGCAGTGGATGATCTCTTACTGAGTGTTTCTGCCCCTTATCAGTTTGCACAAGTTAATTTGAGGTGGTTGCCTGCAGTTGCTGCCACCAGCCTGTCAAGTCTATCATGCAAAGTGCACAGGCAGGAAGGCACTGGTGGTCCTTCTGTGTCAATTACAAATCTGATTCCATTAAGCAGCTGTGGTTAATTGCCAGCACTTCTGAGCTCATCAGTATCCTTTCCATATTGTTTCCTGTGAAGTGACAGTTCCAGGGGAATTGTGATTTCCTAAGGACCTAAATTTTCACAGAAATTTATGTTCTTAGTAGACTTGTGGATAAAAGCTAGAAAATGCTAAAATTTATGTAACTCTACACCCAGAAGATAAATTAATATGGTGGGAGGTGGATTATTATTTACAATTACCTCATAATTTCTAAAATATTAATGGAAGACTGAATCACAGTTTCTCAAGTGATTTGGTTTGGAAATACCGAAATGAGTCTTTAAGGACAGCACTGTAACAATATAAAGGCACAAGTGGAGAACATCCATCTATGTTACTCAGAAATTAAATAGCAATTGTTCTCAACTAAAATATGAGCAATGTCTCAAATCAGTTAATAAATATGAGATGCAATATTCAAATACCTGCAAAGTAGGTAATTGCCTCAGATGTTAATACTTTCAACAGTAGTTGGGAATTTTGCACTCTCATTAAATTGCAAACACAGGTGCTGTATGTACCTGGCTAAGCCTGAGAGACAGAGACAGACCAAAACCCCTGTGCTTCAAAAATACTTTGCAGTTATCTACAACATCTGGGACACAGCAGGGAGTTAAAGGCTCAAGTATGGGATTAAAACCACCAAAACTACTCTTGGCCAGGCTGAAGTGATCTGTGGAAGATTCATAGTTTGTAGCACAGCCGTGGCAGAGCCCAGCAGGCCTGTCTCTGTGCTGGCACATGGGATGCTTAATATTAACAAAAATCAAAGTGGATTTTGTTTTAGTTTGTAAAATCTGTCTGAAAGTCTAATTTTGACCAGCACCAACTTCAGTGAGTGGGCTGGTGCAAAATTTTCACATGATTTGTACTGGAGGAATATATACTTCCATATCTATAGAAACACCCACAGACATTCTTTTAGAGAACCACAATAGTCAGAATGTGAGATCTCACTGCTCCAGAGGCCTTCTGCTCCAATGGTGGATGAATCAGACTCCATGTACTATGGACAGTAAGAATCCAGTGCCTCATTTTTCTATGCATGCCTTATTTCAAAACGTAAAGGTCACCTAATCCATGTTAAGTGAACTGTGTACGATGGAGAAGATGCTCCAAGGCCATAGAGAGTAAAGGCAGTAAAAGGAGGGAATGGCAGGTCAACTTTAGAGATGTTCCTGTGGCACAAAGGAACTGGATGAAGTTCCTTATTGGCAGCAAACAGCCAGTGACAGCCAGATGTCTGACACTTGATAGGAGTGGATTTCAATGGAGAAGGAGGAAACAACACAGAAGGGCAGCGCCTTGCCCCGAGTCAGATCTGGGGTGCCTGAGTTGTCTTCCCTGATACCACATTCTTCTCTAACCTGCCACCTCTCGTTTCCATCAGCATGACTGAACACTCCTGGGCTGTTGCATTTACTGTCCAAGGCTGCCCAAGCAGCAAATTCACGCAGTTCTGTGGGACTGTGAGCTCCTAATGCGGCCCTTCTCAGTGTTCTGACATTCAGGAGTTCCTTATACTAAGTCTTTAAAGTGAAGCCAAGCCAGCCTTAGCTCACAGGGAGGAGGGAGAGGGCACCTGTTGGGGGCTGGAGCCTCCTGTGCTGAGTCTCCCATGGCACAGCAGTTCCCAGTACTGTGCAATTAAGAGCTGAGGTCAGTCAGCAGTGGAGTCTGGGTGAAAAGAAGAGCAGCATGAAAGCCTGGTGAGCTGAGGAAGGAGAAAGAGGAGGAGCAAGAGAGGAACACACAAGTGGTTCTTCTGAGGGTGCTGTGGGAGGCAGAAAAGACACAGAAAAGGGTTATGGGTGTAGAAGGGAATCAATATATTCTGCAAAGGAAAGAAGGTGTGTTTCCAGGTCTGGTTTTAACTTCTTGAGCCTGTTGATATAAAATTCTCAGAGAAGCTCAGAGGGGCACTGAACAATAATTAAGGCTCTACATTCCCAGAGTCCTCTTTTGTTTTATGCTATGGGCAATCTTGAAGCCAAGGGGACAAAGGAAAGCAGTGCAAAGAGCTCCATGGCTGACAGACTTTAAATGTGTCTTAGTGCTCAGTGCTCAGTGGAGGAGCTCTATTTTCAGACCTCTGAAGTGATAAATTACAAATGAAAACTACAGCAAGTTCCACCAGAGCTGCAGCCATTGATACTACAGATAAGTTTCTAACAAACAAAAGCTGACAGAATAAAGGATGGGGACTGAGGGATGCCTGCACTGTATGCCAAGGTTTTTCTAAAAATATTTTACACCTGCCATTTGTTTTGCACACTGATCATATTTTGTCTATGAGATAGAGAACTCGTAGTGCCAAAGGGAATGTGGTTTATGTCCTGAGTCTTAATGCTTTTTCCCTTCTGTAAGGCAGAACTCCTTACTACTGTCACTAAAATAAAGCCAAGAGGACAAAAGTCACACACGCACTGTCACGGTCACAGTTTAACTGTTCCTCTTGCTGATCTTTGGAAATAGTCCCTTCAGCAGGATTTTACAGCTTTGGCACTTTGATTTAGCAAACTTTTTATGCAACTCATGAGAGGAATGCAGCCAACTCTGTACACTCAATTTAAATCAACTTGCTGATGATATAAAAAAGAGTGCTGAACCACCGGTTTGCTTCATCTGCTCCAAAACTACCAACACAAACCCTGAGGTATTTATTCCTGAAACGTTAATAGAACAGTCTGGGGCGTCAGATCAGTACATGAACTCTGCTTTGATCCCATGTCGGTCCAAAGAGCTGATTTAACAACTAGTTGTTTGGTTACTTGATAGTTCAGAATGCAACTGGGCTGTTTGCTACCACCAAGCTTTTACTTGCTGCGATGTGGTGGGAGCAGAGGGTGCAGCTGGGCAGGCAAGAGACTGTAAGCCATGTAAGCAATTTTAGTAGCTTTCTTTTTGAATCATGAAGGAGGGACGATCCTTGTGTGGCTTACAGAATTATAGAATTGTTTGGGTTGGGAGGGAACTTGATGGCTCACCTAGTCCAACTCCCCTGCAATGAGCAGAGACATCTTCAAGTGTATCACTTTCTATAAACTCCCACAGCTGAGCTGAAGTTGGGAACTGCAAAATTGGTGCTCACCAAGGCCACGGTGCCAGGCCAGACTCACCCCTGCAGCAGGGACCCCTGGGAACACGGTGCAGCACTGGGGCACTGTGAAATCCACCTGTGAACTGGCTTCCCTTTGCACAAATAACCAGATCAGTGCAATTTTGGTGGCTGCTACCAGACTCCTGATCAAGGCGACGTCTGTCCTCTACCAGCACAGTCAATGCAGCACAGCCCATGGCTGTGCACTGAACCTCTGCCCTGCCAGGCCAGTCCCTCTGAGCAGGTTCACAGATCTTAGACTGCAATTAAAAAGTTATTGATTTGTGCTGAATTGAGTGAGCCCTACAGACCAAAGTGCTTTGGACTTGTGCTCAGGTGGGGGCATGAGGTGAAGTGGCAGGATGCTCTAAGCAGCAGTGAGGGGGTTGCATAGTTATGGCTCTACCCTTTCCATCACTGTAAATAAAAGAAAAAATTCTGAGGTTTAACTTACACTGGCAATTTTAAGGAAGTAAATTGCATGTTCACATGAGAAAACACAAAAGAACTTGCACAACTGAGCAAACACTTCCTTTTTTCCCCTTCAGTCCTTTTTATGTCCTTTCTACCAAAGCAACTGCACTTACCTGACAGCTGAATACTGGGTGTGTGCAAATGACCCCAGCGATTGACTTGGCCCTCAGTGAGAACAGAATGTTGCAATGTTAATATTTGATCTTAGAAATTCAGCTCCAAACTCTGGCAAAAGATAAATAACTGGGTGAAGCAGACTCAACACAAAGCAGGTATCTCTCATTTCTATACGGAGGAATTAAAAACATTACAATCTTCACATTCGTGTTGAGAAAACTGGACATGCTGCTACAGACTCATCTCCTTGCAAAGCACCAGAACCAAAGCCTGTTTGTAAAATCTCTATAATAAAAGTGCTGCAAAAAACAACCTTGTTTCCAGAGATTTTTCCTTGCTGCAAAGCACGGCGCTTCAGACGCAGAGCTGGTTACAGTGGAACAAATCAGCCTGGGAAGAGGATAAGCTCGATGACCTTTAAGACAAATGATCTCAGTTTAAATCACAGGAATAGAAATATTACGGAACACATGGAAAAGTCTCCACTGTCAGAGTTGCTCAACCTCCTAGGCAGTTTAGGTATCAGTATTGTGCTGTAAATAGTAAAATTGTAAGTCTTAAAGCCTAGGCATACAAATAGAAATAATACACAGAGCTACCATTTTCTGTTTTCCAGTAATTGATCCAGTATTTTTCTAATTCCTCTTAAAAGCAAAATTATCCACTTAAAATTAGGTACCAAATGATGCGCTTTTAAGGACCGTTCTGTCCGCGGATGTGCCGTTAGTGGAAAGATAAACCAGATGGCAAACTCAGTAAAAAGGAGCCAGTTAAACAGAGACAGATGAACGCCTAAAAAAATCCCCTTTGCTCCATTATTGCTTTTGAACTGGTTGTCATGGCACTAGAAATGGATACCACTGTCAGCCTCCCACCTCCACCCGGCCAGCTCTTCCCAGCCTCTGTCCAAAGTAAACAGCTCATGCTGGTGCAAAACCCACCCTGTTCCAGTCCCAGGCTGCTGCCACCACAGCTCTGCTCCCACCATACAGGGGGGTGTGCAGGGAAGTTACATCTCTGGTGTACTCAACAGTGCACCCAACATGGAAAGACTGACCTTCAGTCTCAAGTTCCAGTCTGAGAATGTTAAAGTTCAAATCATTTTAATCCTGTGCTCTTGTCTGTGGCTTACAATTCACTGCCAAGAGCCAAGGACTATCCACTTAGCACTGGAGCTCTGTACGACTGGAGCTGCCATGGAACATAAGCTGACCTTTGTCAGATTTACACATTAAAGCAGTTTCTCTTCCCCTTGACAATGTCCATTAGCAAGGAACACTGTTTGCCAAGCAGATGGAAAAGAATAAGGGAGGCAACTTCAAAATAGCCCTGGAAAAGCTGAGTTGTTCTGTCAGCCTCTGAAATTCTTTCTCCTCCCACACAATTTGATTTTGAGAATCTATTAAATTAAAATTGGCAAAATCCACTAATATAAAAACTTTAGGATGTCACAGTGCAGTTGCATTACATTTCTCTTTTTAATAGAGCATATAAAATGCAAGTTTACAATGAGTTTAGTAAGCAGTAAATCAGCACTTTTATTCAGTTTTGTTCCTGAGCTATTAATCCCCAATACAGAGGCAGAACGCTGATGTGCTGGTCTGGGACCTCCCGAGATAATAGTGCAAACAATCCTGATGACAGGGAAAGGGAATTTCATTGGATCACCTGAGTGCCTGCTAGACACACCATCACCCCATAACTCAAGGTTCACAGAGCTTATAGTCTTAATTACCAAGGAAGAAAAATGGAATTCCCTTCTGGCTTCAGTGAGCGGCAGTTATGGAAAACAAGTGGAAGTTTGTTCAAATAATTGAAGCAAGGCCTTAATTGGGTTCTGTGCTCTGTCTGTGGTGTTTTGGGTAAAGAACCCCCTGTGTGGTGCAGCCACCCCTTGCACTGCTCCTCTGAGCCAGACTTTGGTGCACCCTCAGCACTGACAGCCAAGGAGCAGCAGGGCTTGGATGCTCAGCGGGACAGGAAAAACACACACCACCAGTCAAGTAATTTTAAAGAATTTTAATACAAACTTAATATAAACTATTTCAGTCCCTCTTAACATGTAAGACACTGACTCAAAATACTTTTATACCTTTTTTCAAGTATTGCACAATGTAGGTACAAAATTAATATTTACGATTACATTTTCTTCCATAATATATAGCAAAAATCTTTAAACTTTTAACAGAAAATACAATTTGTGTTTCTTTTGAAAAAAGCAAATATTTCGTACATTTTAATTCCACCACTAAGGAATATTCTGTACACAACTTTTTAACCTTTTTTTAGAATTGATGTCTTTAAGATGGATATCTTACAATTTCAGTAAAAAAAATACAACATGAAGCTGCTGTAGCTGTCACAGATCACTGTAGTAAAAAGATATAAATGCAATACCATGTTGTAGAAACAATATATATACTCTGATATTTTACAAACTTTGTACTAAATTAAATTATACAATTAGAAAAAGACCAATAAACCCACCTATTAGTGCCAATTTTTTTAATATATATACATATATGTCTGTGTACATATATATATATACACATGAAAAAATTAGCCACGTCCTTGCTATATCTTAAATACTGTAAGAGGCCATATTTTGAGAGTATATTTTTGTAATGTACAGTCAGTATAAAATAATTTTGTGCTTGGTTGGCAAATGAAAAAATGATGCATGTTGTATTTATCTAACCAAGCCTGAATGTATTCATACTACAAGCCTTAAAAAAAATCTCAAGAGGTGGAAAAAAAGATACACCCTTGGGTACGTGCATTTTAACTTGTACAATAGTATTTACTTGAATTTCACTTTCGGTTTATTTTTAGTTAGCCATAACTGGCTGGAATTGCTGGTTAGAATACTGCATGTTGTTTAAACTAAAATTCAAGCCATCCACAAAAGACTTCTCATTTAGACCTCCATAGGCTGCAAACATGTCAAAGGCATTACTGTACTGGAGAGGACTGAGGTTGAGGGGGCTGTCACCAGGAAAGATGCTACTGGTACTACCTTGACCCTGCATGTTGGGGAAAATGAACTCCTTTGCGTTAGGAGACAGGGCAGAAGTCTTCTGCTGTTGCTGTTGCTGCTGCTGGCTGCCTAGGCCAAGCCCGTAGAGAGAGTGCATGGAGGAGGAGAGGGCCTTCTGCTTCAACAGGTCATTGACATTCAAGCCAAGGTTGGTGGGAGAGGTGCGGGCGACCTTGTTGCCACGGCCGCTATTCTTCATTTTGGTCGAGCCAAACTTGGTGGCAGCAAATGTGGCAGTGGTGAAGGTTAAAGGCTGAGTGGAGCGGGGCATGAAAGTTGGGCTCACAGCAGCTGAGTGACCAAAGGGAGGAGAAGGAGAACTAGACACTGAAGATGCTGGGTCACTAATTGGCATGAACACCTGGGCCTCTGGGTTAAAGCTGTTCTTGATTTCCTTATCCAACTCACATCCATTTTCATTATCATCCACATAAAGCACTTTCACTGGTCCCTTTTCACCGATTTGGTATGAAACCTCAAACGGGTCAATCCAAACACTAAGATCCTGAGGCAAGTTGCCACGAACATCATCAATGTCCAAACCACTCTCTTTGGATGCTTGTTCTATGACTGGGTCCACTTTCTCCCCTATATGAATACATCTAAACCCTGATCCTTTGTATGGCTTTTCTGGATACCAGTGCCCTTCATACTTCTTCTTAAGAAGTCTTTCAAGCTCTTCACCAAAAATGTTGACACGTCGTCTGGGAAGCTTATTGTACAAATAGGAAATAATAAAATTGAGTGCTACTTGGATTTCAAGCTGCATAGCTGCTATGCCACAGAGTTATAAGTCTGTTTCAAAACCCGAAGAAAGTGTTCAAGACGCCACAGGGAAACAAAATTTCATTCAAAGTGCTGATTCGAGTTGATTATTATCCTTCACCTTGAGTGCTCTTGTTCCTTTAAGAAAAAACAAAAGCAAACACATCCAAATAAGGAAAGCATTAAGATAAAGCTCCGAGGCCTGTTCTTTGAGCTTCACTTTCTGCATAAAATAGGTTACTTTTCAAGTCAAAAAATGTGCATCAAACTATTTCTGTTCCTGCCTGCGGAAGGTGAGGATGTCAGCTCCATTCAGCCTGACTCAAAAACAACATTGCAGAAGATGGGCTTGTGTTTACATATCCAGCATGGGGCACTTCCAAATCACATGAGCTGGTTGTTTGCTTATTCACAAAGCAGCAAGGATAATTTTTAAGGCATCACAGAACTGCCAGGCCTGTCAAGGGTTCAATTACCAACCTGTATTTGGATGATTTATAGTACTCAGCTGCAAAATTTAGCACCAGACTCCTAGTTTAGCCTGAGAGCCTCAGTCCAGGGTCATTTATCAATTTAAAGTTTGCAAACATATTGACTGCACTGTAGGCTGCAGAATTATAAAAATGTTAACAATTGCTTTAGGAGATTTCACACAAATAACTAAAATTACGCAACATTTATTTTAAGTCCAAGCAAATCTTCTGCATAAACTGTGCACGGGTGAAATGATGCAAACTGAGGAGAAAATGTCCGCTGTGCTCGTCCAGCAGCTCAAACTGAAATTCAGTCAGCACATACAGAACAGATGCACGTATGTTCTGTCATAAGGGTGGCCATGACCGTGGAATTATGTTAATAAATTAATTCACAGGTTTTTAATAAAAATTAGTCTGCATTTTCAGATGTAAGATACAATTATATACTCTGTTATTATATTGCACTGTCTATAGTTCCGATTTCAAAAAGTTGCAGAGCCAACAGGGCTTTTGACAGCCTCAAACACGACGGCCTTTCTCCATGACTCCATTTTATATTTAATGTAAGATATGGTTGCCACTCCTTCATAGAGGACAAAAGAGAAATTAGCTGTCTGAAGTTAGTGTAGGGACAAGAATCAGGTATTAACACACGTACTGCTAAACACAAATCCTGCAGTATCTTGGTATAAAAGTGCTCATCTACAGCACACATATCTGTCAAAAAGTTCCAATGAAACAAAATATGTTTGGTTTTTTCTGGCTCAATTAAAAGCCCCAAAGAGAATTTCAATTAAGAGTGGATTTTTCTGCAGTGCATCACTAGGAACAAAATTTAGCGTAGCTGTCATTAAAGATTAGAGAAATCAAAGTCAGTATTAAAATCCTTTAACAATGTGGCTATACTGCGTTTTTATTTCCTGCTCTGAATAATCTCCTTTTAAAGTCTGGAACCCTATTTCCAAGCCACTCGAGTTCTCCCCAACATGGTATGGGAATAGTTTGAAAGCCTGTACGATAAGGCGACCTTTAAACGTTTGCTGGATCAGCACCGGGTGGGGATAAGGAAAAGATCAAGGGCAAACAGAAGATATTTACAAAAGGGGCACAATCAGTACAGAAAAGCTGATTGGGTGGTTAAACGGGGCATTTAAAAATGATTTATTAATCCATCTGTTTTGTTTCCCTTCCCCCATGTCCTTTAAGAAAGAAATGATCCTTTCAAGGTGCACCGGGCTGACGCTGGGAATTTTTCTAAGGGAAACCGATACAGCGGCACAAAAGCAGCTGATCAAACAAATCAGCCCGATTCCTTTCGAGGCTGCTTTTTAATGCATTTATGGGGAGAGAACGGTATTTCGGGGGGGGTCCGAGCCCATGGGCGGCCCGGCAGCAGCGCCCTGGCAGGAGCCTTGAGCAGCGGGAGTTACATAACCAGACAGTCGGGTCTCATTAGATTTCTGCTCACAGCCCCGGAGCCCCGGCAGCGGGAGGAGGAGGAGGAGGAAGAGCATTTTCCGTAAGAAAGAGAGCGAGGAGGAGGCAGGGGGCTGCCGGCGGAGGGGTGGGGGATCAGGGCCGGGCAGGTCCCTCAGGGCGCTCTCGGAGCGGCCCAGCGGCGATTGCTGAGCCGGCACCTCTCCCTCCTCCCTGCCCCGGGGGGTACCGACCCCAGGCAGCCCCACCGAGCCCTGTCCCCAGCCCCTTCCCCGGGGCGCCCTCACGGCCCCGTCCCGGCGGGGTCGAGCCCGCCGCGGTGCTCCCCGCTCAGCGGCCGCGGCCGGGCGGTGCTGCCCCAATGCCGCCCTCCAGGCTCTCCCCGCACGCCCCGCGGGGCCTCACGGCCGGTACTCACCCGGGGGTGTGCGGGAGGGTAGTGCAAACAGTCCCGGCGGGGGTGCGAGGGCGTGTGTGGGGGCGCGGGGGCGGCTCAGCACCCGACCCCCATCTCCTCCGAGCGCCGGCTCCCTCGGCGAGGATGGGAGGGGAGAGGAAAGAGATGACCCCAAAATAAAAAAAAATAAAAAAAAAGGGAGGGGGAAGGGTCGGAAAAAAAAAGGGGGGGGAGGGAAAGGGGGGAGGGCAGCGCTGCTCACACCCCCACGACGGGCGCGCTCGGCCGTCGCAGCTCCGCTCCCTCTGCTTCTGCCCCTCCGCCTGCCGCGCCCCTACTTATACCCTCCCTCGCCACGCCCACCGGCACGCCCCACTTGGCCACGCCCACAAAGCTACACCCGCCACTGCCTCGCGTCCGCCGAGGCCACGCCCACTCCCGCCGGGCCCCGCCCCCCGCGAGACCCTGCGGGGCCGTTCTGACGTCAGCGCGCTCCTCGCCTCCCAGCCCCGTTGCGTCACCGCCGACGTCAAACGCTGCCCTGGCGCCCCGAGCGCCGCGGGGAAGGGACGGGCAGGGCCGGGGAAGGGGGCGGGGAGCGCGGAACTACATCTCCCATGAGCCCGCGGGGCCCGCACGCTGCGGGGGGACCCACCGGGTGGCCCCTCACACCCCCCCCCCCCCCCCCCCCCCCCGCCGCCCCGGCGGCTAAAAATACTCCCCACAGGTAGCAACGCCCGCCGATTGGCTGCCTGCCCGCCAGGCCGCCGCTGATTGGTCAGCGCGGCCGTGGGGGCGGAGCCAGCCCGGGGTGGGGTGGACGGGGCGGGGCCGCAACCGCCCCACGGAGCAGGGCAGGGGTCGGGGGTGTCACGGGCCTTTGGGGTGGGACACACCGCGGTGTTCCTGAAAGTATCCCTGGGTTTCCTCTTTAAACACCCCTCGGGGTGTTCAGTGTTGGGGCTGGGGCGGTTTCCCTCACACCGCCAGCAGGACCCGATTTTGTAGGACAAACTGTGGAGCTTTCTTTTTGATTTGGGTTTTTTTTGCGTGTTTTTTTTTTTCCTTCTCCGCCTCTTGCTCTGTTTGTATAATAATAAAGCATTTTGGCATAAACGCTGCATGGGCCCCGGGAGAGATTTGGAAATGCCAGTGAGAAGAAATGCCAGGCCTTTTAACCCTTTGGAGCTGATAACACTGAGAGTGGGAGGCAGGAGCCCCAAAACTGAAATACCAAAGGAAAGAAGGGGATAATATTTCAGACTGTCATATGTATCAATGTAGATGCTACAGGGATTACAGTATTTCAAGCAGCTCGAAAATCTTAAAGTGCAAAGCATTTATGATTTCTCACCCATTTTTATACATAAAGGGTTGCACCCAGTGAAAACTGGGTCATCTGTCAGCACCGTGTGCCCCAAATGGAAAATAAAGTATGAAGATTATAGAATTACAAGGGTTGGCACCTGGGAGACTCCTGGGAAATGCATCACTGGGAACCTGAGTGAGAGGCCTGGGTGTTTGTCTTGAACAAAAAGAGACAACATGAAACAACTCCCTAAACAGAGAAGGTGAAAAGACAAATAGAGGCGGTTGTTTCGTTTTGTCTTTCTGACATCAGAGCTCAGAAGTCTCCCTGGTACAACAAACACACCTTGGGAGGTGCCGTCAGCCCCCGGTGACAGTTCAGTGTCTCGCTGGGCTCAGTTCTGGGGTGGCAGCAGCAGATTTCCCTTTGAAGTGGGAAAAGCTGCACAGCTCAGGGTTTCCAGGTGAGATTCCGTAAGGAGCTTTACAAACCCGGCAGCTGCTGCTGAGCTGCTAAAAAAAGCGGGGTTGTAAAAGCAGAGACTTTCTTTTAAATGGCTTTAGCACTACATGAGAAGCATTAGGAACTGAATTAAATGTACAGAGCCAAGGCATAGGTAATCAAGGCCACCGTGGGATCCTTTAAAGCTGTAAAAACAGTGGGTTTTTAGTGGCTTATGGAAGGGAAGCTTCTTGTGCAGCCCATGCTGTCAAACAGTTCTGATATTAAATGGAACTAGATCATCTTTTGGGTCTCTTCCACCCCAAACGATTCTATAATTCTAAATGTTAAAGACAGTTGATTGGCCTAAGAATAATCTCTTCAGGTCTGCAAGAATCAAGCCTCCTTCTGGTGGACCACTGAAAGAGTCAATTTCTCCCTGTTTGTCGGAAAAAAATGGCTTTTAAACTGCAGTGATCCACTTATGGCACATCAGAAGTACGTGGCCAAACTGTAGTAGTGTTAAATTATTAACACCTAAACCCAGAGTTTAATCCAGGATCATTTGTATTCCTAAAACCTCGACTGCCTTTTTGATCCACCAGGGTCAGAGTAGGGCCTGCAGTGTTTTTCAGTCTTTTTGATTAATACACAGCAATAACAAAATGTCTGCCTCTCCCTGCTAGAAAAATCTTTAAAAATGCAATCAATACAAAATAACTCCAGCAGCAAAATTTTACTCATGTTGCCAATTCTGTTCAACTGGAAGATTAATCTTAAAAGAAAAGAAAAAATATATATTCTCATCTTTCCTGACAGACCTTGACAAGTTTTCTCCTTAGCAGAGCAAATCAGCACAAGTATTTCAGAGCAGGGCAGGAGGCAGGAGGGAGATTAGAAGTAAGAAGACTTTCTTAATCTACATTAAATGAGAAGGGTTTGATCTCCTGCCCTGTTCATAGCCAGGTCCTGCAATGCTGGCCAGCAGACAGCAACTGAACTACAATTTCCATGGTCTGGGTCTCTGCAGAATAATCTCTAGAGCCAAAATCACTGCATTATAAAACAACTACATTACCACAAGACCTTGTAGAGACTACATACTTTCAACAAAGGAACCTTTTCTACTAAAGCAGTCTAAATTTTATTCCTCTAATGATTACTAGTGCTCTTTAAAAATCTAAATCAGCATCATTTATTGATCAACACAACATCTAAAACCAAAACACAGTTTGTTAATCTTAAAAGCTCTTGAATTAAAAATATCAAAGAACATTTTTACTAATTATGTCAACAAGAACAAGAACTTAGGAGCAGTGGGAAGAAAGGCTCAGAATTTTCACCACGCATCTTCATCCTTTTCATAGAATTCTCTTCTCTGCTAAATTAATGTTGCCTTACAGAATATATAAGATTTATCCTGATGGTGGACATGAAGCTTTGTATCATACATTCTTGAATATAGTACAGTCTGTTTTTTAATGTTTTCCTATTTGGGAACACAATTCTCCTTTTAGCGTGGGTGCCTGGGCTTTGATTTTAAAAAATGGAAAGCTTTCCCCATTGTATTCATCCCTCTCTAGCCCAGTTTTATCCATTTTCTGATTTTAATGCGTGTTCCTTTTCCCCACCATCTCTCAGTGTGAGCAACCAGACCTGGCTGCTCTCCAGCACATATCTCAGCAGAGAGTTTGAAATGTAGTGTAGATTCTCTTACATTTCACTTTAACAGCTTAAGCAGTGATTTTTTCCATAAATACGAATTATAGAGGATGTCTGGACCTATCAGGTGCTGCCCAGCATCAGGAGCTCTCTGACCACAAAGGTTTTTTGAGATGGGAAGCGGCAAAATTACCTTGTTTTGATGGAGTCAAGAGTAACCAAGAAGAGAATTCAGCCAGAACAATCGGGTCATCTTCTAGGAGAGTCCCAACTCATCTCTAATCCCGTGAAGGGGCACACAGTTCCCTCTGAGGGAGAGCAGGGGCTGCTGGCACAGCTTGAGCTGCCAAGTGAGTGCACATGGCAGGATGTGTGGGATAACTCTGGTGTGCAGATTCCTCCCCCCGGGGCAAACAGCCACAGTCAGACTCCCTGCAAGCCAGGCTGTGCCCAGGCTTGTGCCTCTGTAGCTCAGGGGGCTGAGGAATGGGATTAGTGTCCTGGGAGCCTGCAGGGAAGGGATGGAGGCAGGAGGACCTGCTGGTTGGGTAAATGTCTATTAGTGTGGCCAGAGGGACAGTTACTCTTAACCGAGAGGGAGGAATAGCCCTTCAAGTGCAAGGAGGGAAGTGTTGCAGTAAAAGGGAAAGAACAGAGGACAGAGGGTACAGTAGTGATGGGCTGTGACCATGAAAACAGCCCTGCAGCATTCATCCAATCCTGGGAGCCCTGAAAGCCCAAAAACCAATTCCCATGGGATGCTCCAGGTCTGGCCTTGCCCCACAGCTCAGCTGGACAGGCAGATCCAAACACCAGCAACAGAAATGGATCTGCTGTCACAGGGTGTGATGTCAGTGGCTCCAGGGATGCCAAGATTATAGAAACTTGGCCAGCAAGAGTTGGAGCTGGTATGCCATGGCTTGAAAAGCAGTTTCCCGATCTGGGTATCTGCAGCTTTGTGCAGCTGAAAAAAACCCTTCTAAGCCTATAATTTTTTAGATACTAGTGAGTCTTCTAAAAAACCCCAAAAACCCCAATCCCCCAAATTTATATATAATATTAATATTATTTTGCTGGGACAACATCAGTAAAAGGGACTGATCTGCAGGGCCTTAGAGCTCACAAGGACATCACTCTCTCCTATGTGGAATGCTACTCATGTTGTAGCTTACCTGGCAAAAGTTGCCGGAGTCTGAGTGAGACACAGAAGGCAAAGGCAGGTGCTGGGTAAGAAGGAAAAATAAAAACAGGATTGAGGATTTTGCACCAAATCTTTGCTCTTCCCAAAGTTTCCCCTTCAAGGATGAAGTAAAAATGGGGTTTTCTTTGTACTGAAGATGGTATGAGGCAGGATCTGTTCTTGTAAAGGAGGCTGGTAAGTGACATTTTGAGAATGGGGTGCAGATTCCAAGAAGGCCAGGGAAAAAGAGTGAAATGAGGAGTAAGGGATCTAAAATTGCTGCACAAAAATAATGGTCACAGGTAGATAGATACTGTAATGAGAAGGGGAGGGAATGGGAAATATTTTATGAGTATCAGAATTTTCTATAGCTGTGAATAAATGGGCTGAAGGAGGAAGGAAGATTGATTTCATACCTTAGAGAGGTTGACCTTTGAGGAAAGTTTTATTAAAATCCAATATAATTTTTTCCTCGAGTTCACCTTTGCGCTGGGATTCTGCCAGTTTAATGTCAGTTAGTTCTGCAGTATCTGTTAATAGATAAAATTATAAGGTGAGGACTGTCCTAGCTGATAGCCATGTAACTTCTAAGTTAATCAGCTTCAGGTGCTTTACTACACTCATTCCAAACAATGATTCATAAACAGTTTTAAAGAGACAGAAAGCTGCTTTTTAAACTGCAAGGACTTTTATGGAGTTTAAAAATAAACAGTGAAGATGAAGGGCTGATCTTTTGCCCTTTCAATTTTTGATAGATGAAAGTAGCTTGAAAAAGTCTCATAAAGAATTTACTCGAGAATTTTGTGTACTTATCATTTTCCAGGAAGACAAATCAGTCTTTTTTTCCTGAGAAGGGAATTCCAGGAAAACTCTTCAGTCTTGTTCAAGAGAGATACTGAATGTGAAAAAAAGAGATAAATGGGAGGAAACTGATTGTAAAGAAATAAGTTTCATTCAATCTGTTTACCTGAAAGAAGGAGCAGAGGAGAGGTGACTGTTCACCAAAAATGCCTGATGAACACGGTAGTTCTGCTAATTTTTTGACATTCTGATTATCATCAGTTAGGAAAATGCCTCAGTTTTTGCAATAAAACCCAGACCAAAATATAATTTTAGCATCCCTAGAAGATCTCACCTGGTTCTTCACTAAGAATTTAAAGCAACCAGGAACAGTGCAGGTCAGTAAAAAGCCATCCATATTTTAAGCTTCCAGGTGATAAAGGAACTATTTTTATTGGAGCATGTGTCTGTTGACTGGGTTTCTTATAACTCTCTGTAATACTATTCCTATCAGTAATGGTGTTTATTGCTGAGCCCAGTCCTTGCTCAGGACTCGCAGAGTTTAATTAGTGACTACTCAGTGACATGCAGAATATCTCCTTTAGGAAAGCTGGGTGTTGATTTGGTCTGAGAGCACAGATTTGAGTAACACCAAATTAACCTACTGTGCTGTCACATTGTGACAATGTGAGGGATGGTGACTTCAGAGTAGAATGAGTTGAAATGTCAATGTCTTGAAAACACAGTCTAAAAATCCTCATGAGAAGATCATTGGAAACCATCTTCAACCTTCTGGCATGTGAAAGGGCCTACAGGGAAGCTGGAGTGGCACTCTTTGTCTGCAGCTCTAGTGATAGGACAAGGAGTAATGAATACAACCTGAAGGAGGGGAAATTTAGGCTAGAAATTAGGATGAATTTCTTTACTGTGAGGGTGTTGAGACACTGGCACAGGTTGCCCAGTGGGGTTGTGGATGCCCCAACCCCAGCAGTGTTCAAAGCCAGGTCTAGTGGAAGGTCTCCCTGCCCATGGCAGGGGGGAGTGGGACGAGATGTTCTTTAAGGTCCCTTCCTTAAAGATCCCTGTCACATTGCATTAATGATTCTATGATTCACATTAATAAAAAACAAGCATGTTTCTTTTCAGATGAACAGAAACCTGGTGACTCTGCACTTGTGCAGACACGAAGAACTACTTGAATGGAAAGATGCCAGCTTATGACTGCTGAAGGTTTGGCCCTGAATATTTAAGGGTATTATCCAAGGGGGAAAAAAATAAGCCAATGGAAATTTCTTTTCGAGCTTGTTGTGCTCCAGATCTGGCCCTTACTCAAATCCATTGAGTCATGGTGACAGGAATAATGGAGGGGAATGAGGACTCAAGCTGTGTGTTTGCTCCTAAGACATACAAAGTGGATTTTACACGGTTTGTGCATCCTGTTTTAACACAATTCATGTATCCTGTTCATGTAAGGAGTAGTTCATGGAAGACTCAATCTGGCAGTGGCTTTGAAAAGATCATTCAGTTTAAATAGTAAATCACTCATTTCCTCTCCAAGTTCTGATTCCTATTGGCATAATTGCCAAAAATAATATAATAAGTGCCTTAAAAGATTATGCAAAAGGTCAGATTAGCATAATATCTTTCCCAAATTGATGGCAAAATGCTGTGTAAAGCTGGAGCCACACCTTGAAACCCCCTCCGGACGGTGCTCATGGGACTTGCCAACAACAGAATTTCACACAGATTCTTCTGTTTTGCAGGTCACAGCTCTTTACCCTGTGATGGACAGGCTGAGCAACCCTCACGTACCTACAAACATATGACCCACTTCATTATAACAGAATGTTTTCTCTTGAACACACAGCCCAGTAGGAGCCATTATCTCATGTGCTATTATTAATGCAAGGACTTCAGACTGTATCTGCACACAGCAGTGGATCTGTCTGGTCTCAAGAGTAGCTATAACTAAGACCTTCAGAAGAAGGGATGAAACAGCCATGTCACACAATTACATTGAGTTTGGCAATGGAAAGAAGAGATTTCTCCTTGATCCCACATGGTCACTCGGAGTGACATACCTTTTATTGTAGCTAATGTAACTTGGATGTGTAAAGAAGGTGATTCTGCTGTATGACCATATTATCTAAATTGCTTTGTCGCCAACGCATAAAAAACTGAATATAAAATTGCCTGAACATAATTGAGTGCTGACTCACCCTCAGATTAGGGTAAATGGTGCAGTGTTTCAGGGCATCTTGGAGCTTTCTATAGCCTCACAATCCTATGTGAAATCTTCTGATTGATTTTTCTCCCCTCCAAGCAAACTTATGTTTCATGCTCCTATTTGAGGCTAGATGCTACAAATCCAGCTGCTGTCACAAGGCATCTTCCCCCTGCTTTGTTATCTTGATCAATTTTCTGCTGAAACTCTCATCTTTCATCCTGGCTGGTGCAGTTGCCTCCCTTGTGATTATTCCAACTCCTGGCTCTCCATATTCATAGCCACTCTTCGAGCTCCAACTCCAACTCTCTAGTTTCTAAGGCTACATAGCTGTGAATGTTTTCTCACAGAAAGCTTTTCCATAAATTCTCACAGTTTCATTTCAGTCTAATCCAAAGCTGCATACACACATGACACTGCTCAGAGCAGACTTTTAATAAAAGCACCTGCAAACTTGAGCAAGAAAACACAGCCCCAAGTATTTTAAATGGCTTTTCTTTTTCTTGAAAATGGTCTCATATCACAAAAGTCCATTTGGAGGTGTAATTGTATGACTGTCCTTAAAACCAGAACAGTTTTCAGGCTTTGAAATGTAAGTGGAAGAAGGGCAATCATAAGAAGAAATGCCAGAGACCTGAGGTGAACTGAGCCATAGATACAGGGCAGAGAGCTCAGATTTAGCTGACTGTGGCAATAAGTCAAACCAGCACTTGTGCCTTGGGTGATCTCTGTTTCAGCTCTCACTCAGGTAGTAAAAAGAAGGAGCAGAATAAAGGCCATGACCTAAATAATTGGAAGAACAGCAATTATTAATCAGCAATCCCACCTACAAGGATTTGCAGATGTCAGCCCTAAGCTGGAGGATCTGGGAGTAAAACCAGTCATGGAAGGGACAGAATTTGGTTTAGTTTACAGATAACAGTAAACATCTCCTTTGTGGCTGACTGAACTATTGCATGAGCAGCTGCTGAAAATCAGGTAGGCAAGAGGTTGAAATTTGTTTCTTTTATATGTGGGACTGGTTTCATTAGGTAATAGCTCAGAAATGAAGAGTAACTTCAGTGCACACGTCAGGCTTAGATTCTCCAGAAACACTTATCACTGCACAGCCTAACCTTGTTCCTTACCAGGAATTTTAACTTCTGTTCTCTGGTAAATGCCTTGCCCCAAAGTGGATAAATCTCATTCCTCTCCAGCTCCAGAGAGATAATGATGGAATTATTCCAGGAGATTGGGCATCTGCTACCTGGAAGTTCTCTTCTGAGTTGGATCATGTTTTCTCCAAGTACTTCCTTCCACAGAATAAAGAGAAACTCAGTCAAAAAGTATTTCCAGTAATGAACGACTAAGAATAAGACCAATTGTAAAAAAAACACCATAAATGTGGTATGGAGGAGTAAATCTAAAATTTGGAGCTGATCTAGAGCTGATTCAGAATCCAGCCAGAATTAAGGTTCTGATCTCTCCTGGTTGGTCTGCACAAAGGTTATACTTTTGAAAAATAAAGGCACATTTAAAAGACATAATGAAAAAAAAAAGAGGAATCTCCAGTGGTGAAGAAAGCAACATATTTTGAGAGAAAAAAATTGCTGACTGAGCCCTTCAAAGATAGCACTGAAATACATAAAAGCATCAATGGCTTTCCCAGACTGGTTAGGGTTGGTTGTTACTCCCAGCCCGGGCTGCACTTGACAGCTCCCTCTCACTGATATTGCCAGAAGGGTGTTTTCAAAGATGGAAAAAAACAGATGTTAAAGCCCACTATTCCCATCCAGATTGTTCTTGCTAAATGTTTGACAGCAGCCTGTCCAAGTGACACTGGGGACAATTAATTGTTAATGTCCCCAGTTCAGCTGGATCAGGGAAGCGACTATATGACAAGGAAGAACATCACCAGGAAGACCAGAGGGAGGCACCGTGGGATTTGCAGCACAGGGGGAGATGTATGGGATGTTTGCATCACAGCAGCCATGCCAGTGACTCCAGAATTTAACATCTGCAGAAACTGGTGGGTCATTTACAGCTGCCATTTGCTGTTGGGCTGCTGGGAGGAGAGTGGGCAGAGCAGGGAGGCAGAGCACATTCGGCTGAAAGCCTGAGCTAATTCTGCAGTGGAGATAAGCCCTTGGATAGAAATTCTTCAAAGAGATGAGACCAGGCAGACTGTCACCATGGGCGTCTCGGAGCAGGCAATCAGTCCTCCCTTTAATAAATAGAAGAAGATACAAGATGATCAGGGAAGAGTACACTTCTTAAATGTGTTGGAAAAACAAGGCTGCAACATCTGTCATTCCTGATCTACAAAGCAATGGAAGTTCCTGAAGAAGCACTAACGCCTGCACAATCAAACAGGAGCAACTATGCTGGTCCTGCCCTGAGGCTTGTGCTCCAAACTATAACTAATGAGTGTAAAGGCCCTGACAAAAAAAGCTTCCACAGAATCCCTTTTCTAAGGCCTTTGATTTTACTGGAACATGCACAGCAGTAAAATTCATATAGCCAACGGGAAAGCCATGTCCTGGCCTGACCCTGCCACAGAAAACAGCAAAACAAAGGGGTAGGGATTTGGGGTCACGTTTGGGGAGGATCCATGATTCAGCATGTCTGTTTACTGAATCTCCTCGAGTTTGTCACGTAGTGAGGCAGCAGCAAACACCTGCAGCTCCTGCCTGCTGCTTCATTGCAAAAAGGTATGACCCAGGCAGCGATGAGCGTCTGAGGAATAAATGACTCTCAATTAGGACAGTAGGTCAGAAAGAGCAAGATGATTCATATCCAGGACGTATTCCAACCATCCACAATAACACTCAGCAATTCTATTCAGCTCTGCTCCTTCAAAGCACCCACAAACACTGTCCTTCCCACGGCACTGGAAGGTAACAGGCAGTGGGGCTTGAAATGTGTGCTGAGATCTATGGATTCTTGGACTAACAGAGCTGAGCTGGGCAGAAATGGCTTCCACGGTCCCTCCAGCAATAGGAAGGAATGAGACAGCTCTGTTCTGCTCATAGCATGGCACTTCTGGTCTAGAAATCAGGGGACGTGGAGAGTCACACCCCAAAATTAATGAATAAGGTACCCAGAATTTATAGCCTCTGTTAGGGAGCTGTCTGTATGCAGTTTTCCCAGGAGTAAGCAACAGGTCGTGACAGATGGGGTTTAGGAGTGCTTGGCTCCTAGGTTAGTGCCCTGACAATGCCTCAGCTCAGCTGTGCAAATCGTATTTTACTTGCTTGACTGTGAGTTGCTGGGCAGTGGGATGTAATTTTCCATGCTTGCAGTTGGCACTCAGTTTTATCTTGACTTGTATTTTACAGTGCAAGCTCTGTCAATATTGTTTCACCTGGGTGATAGGTATGAGTACCCAAGAACTTGTGGCCAGCTCTATTTTAACCTGGTCACCACAGTTTACTACTCTGCAATAAAACATCTTTCCCAGATTTACCTGAAGACTGGGATTTTAGAAAAACTCAGGGGTGCCAGACATATACCTGGTTGACTTTGATCTCTCTGAAGACAAAACTTTTAAAGTTTAGATCAAGGAATCTTTTAATGAAACAAAGAAATCGTGCCACTTGTATCAGTTCCAGATATAAATAAATCAGCTAGAAATAAACAGGAGCAAGGCAAACGTAAAGGAGACAGCCACGCTCTGCAATGTCAGTCCAAAGTGACTGTCTGATGGATGATAATATGGCTGGCTCAGAAAAAAAGTCAGTTTAAAAGTCTTGCTGCCAGCCATCTGGCAAATCTTCCAAGGGATATTGCTGTAAAATGGCAGTGATTTGATACCTGGTTTGCATCTCCTGCTATTAAGACAGTCTATTTACTTTTTAGATGTGGTGAGGATTTTGAAATCTCTACTCAGAGTCTCTCCTTAGGGACTCATTGTAGCCATCCCCAAAGTCAGTTAAACCGTTCCTCCTGCCACCACTCTGCCATATATGTGTAATCTTACCCTATGATCATTTGGGTTGGAAAAGACCTCTAAGATCATTGAGTCCAACTATTAAGCCAGCACTGCCAAGGCCACAACTAAACCCTGTCCTCAAGTGCCACATCTACATGTCTTTTAGATACCTCCAGAGACAGTGACTCTACCACTGCCCTGGACAGTGCTTGACAGCCCTTTGAGTGAAGAAACTTTTCCTAATAACTAACCCAAACCTCTCCTGGCACAATCTTCACAAAATCACAGTATGGCTGGGGTTGGGAGGGACCTCTGAAGATCATCAAGTCCAGCCCTGTGCTAAAGCTGGTTCACTCTGAGCAGGATGTTTTTTTAAAAGATATTCCCACAGTAAAGATGTTGTTAGACACTTAGAAGGTAACTAAGACACTGAGCAGACCTGACTCTATTCAGGCTGCTGCAGACACAGAGCCTGTTCACAGCTCAGAGGTTCCTGTTCCCTTGTGCTGCAAGGGGGGCAGAAATTCACAGCACTGGGATTTATTGCACATCCATCCTCTTGCTCCAGAAGCATCATTACTTCATGCTTGGAGCTGAAGGGCAACATTTCATACTTCTAAACAGTACAGGGCTTATTTTCATAACTGAATGATTTGGACTCTGTGCCCCAGAAGGCAACAGTAAATATTACCACTAGCCATTTCCTAATATGCATAAAGCAATAAAAATTTAACATCACTTAAAAAAGAACATCCTTATCCATTCTATAAAAACTAAATATATCTTTAAAGAACAGGCTGCCAGGACAGGTATTAATGATTTTTTTCCTGTTTCTCCAGCTCCTCCCATCTGGTCCATAATCAGCTGTAACTGAGACCAGGACCCTCCTGAATTGCGATGTAGTATAATGGCTTGTGGTCGTGGAACTGAAAGTCCCAGCACACAGATAACCCCAACATGTTGCCTGAGAGGCAGCTGGAGATCCTATCTGGTGACCAGACACTCCTGGGTTGTAGCATGGACTCAGTAAAAGCTATTTTCAGCTTAAATGATCTTTGATACTGAAACTAGAGTTAACCTGAATGGTGAGCAGAGAAGATCATCTGCTCTGCGAAACAAACCAAGGGAGAAGGGGGAGGGAGGAGAGTGGGAAGGTAACAAAGGAGAGGGATTCTTTATGGAGAGGAATTAAATTGAAAACATGCACTGGTGGAAGAGGGAACACAGGAAAAATGATGTTGCATCTCCCCGTTGCTGCTGCTCAGGTCCCTGTCCCCCCTCAACTGCCAGCCATGTTTGTCATTTGTAATTCTCAGGCTTCTTAGATAGATGGGGCTAAGCAGCAAAAGCTGCCTCATAGCAGCTTGCCTCACCTTTGCAACAGCCAGATTTAGTAATTTCTAGTCAAATTGGTTTGGTTGTTAATAAAGACTTGATTCTAATTTCACCATGTGCAGCAGTAACTTGTTAACAAGCTGCTCCAGGAGATCTTTATAGGACAGTGGAAACCACGGAAAGGAAATAATTACAGCATTTCCACCTATGGTAGTCTGCTCCAGAGCAGGTTTAAATAGATCCATAGATGTTTGTTCACTTAAAAGTTCAGCTCAACTGCTTTCTCAATTGCCAGCAGCAGAATTAATGGATGTATACTTTTTTCTTTAGAAGATCATCTACTAAATATCACCCTCCCTTCTTCCAGATTGTAAGTAGTGTTTAAAAAGTTGCAGTATTTTTACCAAAACCAGATGTTGGGTGTATAAAAATATGGGCAGTTTTTCAAAGCCATTCTGTTTCTTTGGGAAGAGAGGGATAATTAGATCAGAAGACTCAATTCAGCTTAAGAACAGAGGAAATTGATGAAAAAGAAAAAAAAATCACATTTCATTCACTTGGTGCATCCAAAAAGCCCTGGACTGATGCATGCAAAGAGTAACTCCCTTTGGAGTCCCACCACAAGTTTTGAGAAAGCAGTTGCTGAAGTGTCTGAAAACACCCCATTTCTTGTCCTCTGTTCTCTGAAGAGCAGAAGGGGCACAACACAATGCCCAGCTGGGATGGGACTGGAGTCCCAGCAATCTGAGGGGGATCCATCCATGAGCTGGGCAGTGGGACACTTGCATCCAGCTTCAGCATCCCAGAAATAACCTGCCTGGCACAAAGAAGGTTTGGAAGCCTCTCCTAAGGACTCAGCAGTGTAGGAGGAAGAGGAGCCCAGCATGGGTGGCCACATGAGTGCCCTGATCCTCTCTCCTGAAGCACCTCTCCCACAGCTCCATCTATCCACACCTCTGAGCCCAAAGCCCTTCCAACATCCACTTGCCCTGTAACAAATTTTTTAAATCAACTTCCCCACTGTGGGCTCACAGAAATGCAATAAACACCATTTCTGTGGGCTCCTCAGGAGCTCAGCTAATGGGCCAGTTGGAATGGCATTGCCAGGGCTTTCCAGGCAAATTGTCTGCTCTCTGCCTCTGGCCTCCCACATTGAAGCCTCACCTCAGACTCTAACAGCACAAAGCACGTACCCTGCCACTGCCTATTGTTCAGGCTGCAGGTACTATATATAACCAAACAATAGCTAATAAACAAAAGACATTTTAAGTGGTTTGTGGTGTCTGCTGAACACCAGCTGCCCTTTTTGTGTTCTACTGTGACTTCAGTCCTGATGCTCTGGTCTCTTGGGTCCCATTCAGCTGCAAAAGCCCAAAGCTACAGTGAGAGAAACAAACTAATCTGATAGGGAAATAAAACAATTGATGATTCATAAAAGCAAAAGGGACAGACATTTGAAAAGGAAAATAGCAGAACAGATTTGAATCTAATTGTGAGTCCTACCACAGGAGTGCCATAGAAGCAGCAAGTTCCGCCACGTTCTTCCACTCGTGCCCCCAGCCAACTTCCCTGGAGCTAAAGCTCAAACCTGTGGTTCCAGGTAGCCTTAATAAGGTTTAGATCTGAATTAAACCACTCTTCTGCATGCCTGGGGATGTGATTCAGACCTCCAGTCTTGTGGCGTGTGGCAGCCTTGGGTACTTCAGGCTGTGCCGAAGCATCTGGAGGTGCATATTTTTTGAGTCCCAGCCCAAAGCACTGGGACGAGCTGTGAGCTCTGCTGGAGTCTGGGACAGCCCAAGGAAGGGAAGGAGCTGCTCCCAGGATTTCCATGGGGAGTTGACTTGAAAATCAACTCTGCTGAAGGCAACAACACTACAAGCCCCTGGACAGCACAGAGATCTGTGTGTGGTTCTGGGAGAGGAGGACGAGAGGCTGAGCCCACTTATCTGAGCACCCACCTTCCCCTGGAAGGGCAGTGGGTGGAGTCAGATGCTGCTCCTCAGGGGAAGGAGGACCCCCAGACTGGCTCAGACACCCCTGTGATGGGGAGTAGTGGGGGTAATTCTTGGGGCTGACGGGACTCCCTCATGTCCCTGCTGTGGGGCTGTCACCTCCCTGGTCCCTCCTCTCCCCCAAGGCAGCATAATGAGGCCAACGGAAATACGAAATAGGGATTTACTTTACTTAAGGATTCCTATTCAAAGCTACAGCTATTGACAGATTTTTTTCTATTCCTACACTCAGCGGAAGCTGATAGTATTTATTAAGCTGATCTCAGGCACCAGTGCTGGATCCTAACTCCAGATAAGCAGGCAATCATCAGAGCCTGTTGTGTTTGCATGAATATACTAATCCTGCCTCTGCTTTCTGAATGCATAAAGTGATGTATAGGACCATTCATCTATGATAGTCTTCTAGATGGCTGCAGAGGGCGAGACAGTATTTTTAATATGGAGTACTCTGTGGCAAGCTATTTTAGTACCTTTGAATCATTAACATTTTTGAATGTCTGAGAAGCTGCTAACATTTATAAGACACTACAACCAAGATTCATTCTCCCAAATGGAGAAAGAGCTCATATTTTTCACATACACTTTAGATATTGATAATTTTCTCATTTTCTGATATGACAGGACTTGGGGATTTTTTCCCCCGTTGAGACAAGATGACTGACAGAAGGAGATGAGAATTTCTCATAAAGAGAAGCAATGCATTTTTACACAGCCGAGGCTGGACAAAAGCAATAATTGTCCTAATATGCAGGCACAGCCCTCCAGAATGGCTGATGATTTATTTCAAGAGTCAGTCACCATCAACCAAAATTCCAGACATGTCTCCCCAAGCCAAGATGGGAGCTGAGGTCGGTTTGAACAAACCCTCATCCTTCTGCCCACCTGCTGTGCTGCTGTTGGGTGGGCAGAAGGTCCTGAGTGTGTGTGGTGTCAGCCTGACCAGAGCAGCAGAACTTCACCAACACCTCTGCCGTGGTGGGTCCAACCTGCTGTCTCAGTACACATTTAGTTCAGTTTTAGGGTCATTCTCATTGAATGTTGGGGTGCTTGGAGTGCCCAGGGGTCTTTAGGCAGAAGTTAGAGCTGCCACTGTAGACCCCATCTGGACCCTGTCTTAAAAAGACAATCAAAACAAACCCCCCAAAACCTAAGTTAGAGAGGCTGCCTCCAACACTTGGGCCAGACCAAAGCCTTGGAGCAGCAGGGATACCCATCCTCAGGGTCAATACCACTTCTGTCCCCCTAGAGCCGCTGAGCAGCTTTGCTTTCTACAGAGATCCTCTGGAACTCTCATCTTTTCCCATGCCTGGCCACATCTTGCAGGGTTGTAGCTGGTTCACTTGTGCACACGAGCCAAAATTCACTCCCCTCTACCTGCTTTCCTCTCAGCCTCCTCTTCCAGCTGTTCTCTCTCTCCTCTATTTGCATCTCCTGTTCTTCTCTGCTGTTCCTAATAGCTTCTTTCTATGCCAAGTCCCATCCTACTCATCTTTCATTAAATCCCAGACCTTGTGCAGAGCTTTTCTGCATTGATCTTGCACCAGCTTTTGTCTCTTTGACATCTAGGCTCTCTTTGTGCTTCTCTCTCTGGATCTGGGAATTATTCTACTTCTATTGATGTATCAGATCCAGGCCCTGATATTTTATTGAATTCCTTGGGATATCTTCTGCTTGGCAGGTCCAGTGGTGGGTACAACCGTTCTCTGCACCTGGGGTATTGAGAAAGCCTTGAGAGGCTGATGTGTATCACAAGCAGTAGGAAACTTATCCTGTGCTAGATACTGGCTTGAGAGAGACATTATCCCTGGCAGATACCAGCTCCAGAGACACATTTTCCATGGCATCCCCACCCAAGAATAGATCCTGACTTCATCTAAGAGAGGAGCCGGAGCTAATTGTACAGGACTGTGCTGCTCACTGGAGGATGGCACGACCACAGCAAATGGGAAGAGGTGACCCCTGCCATACCCGTGGGGTTCTGCCTTTTCCTGCTCATTTTCTGATGGTTTGGTTTGTGATCCTGATGACTCAGATCAGTATCTTGATAGAAAGCTGTGAATCTGAGCAGCCCCTGCCAGCAGTGAGTGCTCCCTGGAGCATGAGGGGTCCCAGATCCTGTGCTCTGAGCAGATCTCTCATTTGGAAAACTGGGTGGTATTGACTATATATAAACCTCAGCTTAGAACAAGGCAAGGCCAGCTGGAAAATATGCCACCATGGGTGAGGGAAGGAGCTTAGTGAGGAGCAGAGCATTGAGGGCTTTCAGCCCCAAATTGCAGGGCAGCAGTGAGCAAGTGGCTTTGCCTGTTTTCCCTCTTACTGATTTAGTTTGGAAGCATTTCAGAGGGCACTTTCTTCTGTTAAATGGTGATAAAACCCTGGGCTCAATAACTGAGATCTGCTGTCTGGCATTGGAGCAATATAAATAACAATAAAAGAAACAAAATAGTGGTGAGTCAGACTGGTTTTGACTTGGAAAAACATCAGTTATCCTTATTACTCACCAGCTCTGTCATCTCCTTGGGGGGACTCTGCCGGCTGCTGGTGAGGCTGCAGTCATAGAGAGGCTGAATTTAGCTCAGGCCCTCCTAGAAATGGTTCTCCCTCAGGTTTTGGAGGGTCAGGGGTTGCATATCCACATCATCAGGACCAGGAGTGTGAGCAGCCTTTCTGTGGAGCAAAAGCCTTTTGCAGGTGAGCCCAGTGGGGAACCACAGGGCTGAAGACACAACATGGCATGGAGAGGTCACAGTTCATGGAGGGTTGGAAAATCCTTGAGACCCATGTCTTTATCTGGGTGGAAAAAAACAGAGGAGGGGACCTGGAGGGAAATCACCCTGTCCCCAACTCTGGCTGTGATCTCCCATGGGTTCCTGAGTGATGTTCAAGCTGTGGCTCTGTCGTGACCCTCAGAGCGTCATCACAATAGCCCGATGCATCTGAAACACACACGAGGGGCCAAGTCCAGCTGCAAGTTGATTTGTGCTATCAAGACTTGTATTTATTAATTTGTAGCCCATTTGCTTTCTTTTGGCACCACTTTTCTCTGCAAGTGAAAAATTTCCCCTGAATCACAGCGTGTTATTTCCACTTGTCAAGATAAAGGTTAATGAAATACCAGTAACTGCATCACAAATCCAGCTCTGTATCTATCCCGGATTTTATATGGCAAGTTATACTGCACAGCCTGTTCTCAGAAAAGGCTATGATTAGAAAAACCAAAACTGTCAGAGGTCAAGAAATTCACGGTTAGAGAAGCTGAGCCTCTGCCCTTCACTCCTCACCTCTTGCCTGTGGGACAAGGAAAAAGCCTCCTGGAACTGGCACAAACAAGTGTGGGATGAGATTTCCTCCAATACACAAGATTCTGCAGGATTGTGGTATTTAAGCAGCATTTTCCTTTGAAAACGTCTGCCTCTGGATAATGGTTACTTGGATATTTATACCCTATGTAAATAATACATAAATACACAAATACCCTGGAATCATAGAATTGGAAGGGACCATTGAGTCCTATAAATATGTATAGGATCTAGAAGCAACGTAATGCTGTAATGACATATAGCTGTCTTCAAAGAGATTTGCACCAGAGGCACAAGGAGAATTTGACATACTTGCTGTAAAGAGGTTTTCCTGCCCCAAACGTGCAACCGCTGAGGTTGTCCAATGGACACTCTGTGCCCAGGGACTGGGGAGCTGAGACCAATTATAACATTGCCAAAACCCCTTCAAGATCTGCCAGCACAGGGTCAGAGCCCAAATTAAACACTTGGAAATACAGAAGATGCCCCCATTCAGCAGCAGTCTGGGCACGTGAGCCTTCAGGAAGGAAGGGAGGAGCTGCTTTGTTTTCTTCCTAGGGAAGGCCTGGGACGGATGGGATGAGTGTCAGAAGCTGCCGTTTGGGATGAGTCAGGAGATCGGCATGGGGCGGTTTGCATTAATACCGGCTTGAACACATGCCAAAGAGGATTTCCAAAATTCACAGCCAGTTATTTCTTGTCATAGAGTTAAGAGATCCTGTAGCCTGTTCTTCCACTCCGAGGCATATGATCAAAAGCCTTCGGAGATTATTCTGAGAAGGTTTGTTTGTTCTGTAAATATGTTTTTAAAATCCTGAATACAGATGATTAAGTTTGGGAAAAAAACCCCCAAAACTTCTAACAGAGCAAACGCTCTCACAGAGAATCTTATCCCTCCTTGGAGGTGGATTAAAAAGCATTGTTATGAAATCCTGCTGCAGATTTTATTATGGGCTAAATCAAAATGCTTTGGAGGTTTTGGAATTCAGATCTGAAGTTGAGTGTTTCAGTCCATATGCTCCATATAAAAGTAAGATAAAGAAAGGGATGTACTTTTTCCTCCTTTTGATATGCAAAGATTCGGATGAAATGCTTACTTTCCAATTTGCTTTTTCAGTAGAAACTCACTAGAGATCATATCAACATGAAATACCCTCTGCAGCCCAAGATGCTTCTGAAATGATGGATGACATCAAAAGCCAAAAGAAGGTGTACAAAGCATCTGCAGAAAGAGATCCTTAATCACTCTGTGAAGCCTGTTGATTTGTTGCCAAGTACTTAACTTAAAGCTTGTGTTGTCATATATCTAACTTTAAAATTTAATGAACCAGTTGGAGAAAGGAAATCTCTGTTAAAAAATTCAGTCCTGTCCCTTCCACTGCAGAGCGAGCAATAACACACTTTGTTGGATACTCTCAGCAAGTCCCTGGTTAAAACAGTAGCACCAGATGAGATCTAATTTTCCTGATATTTGTAGACTACAATGCAAGAAGGAAAATATTTCAGATTTTACATATTCTTTAAGAATATTTTAAAAAACCAACCAACAGCAGTGCAAGCTGCCTCCCAGGTTATTTGCTAGACCTCTTCCTTTCACAAGGACTTGACTGTTGAAATTGAATACCAATATTATTTTTATTTTTAAAAAAATCTTTTGCCCACTAGATGGCTGTAATTATTATGGCCATGCTTAATTTTGGTATCAAATTCCCATCCTTAACAAGATCTAATTCTTCCTTTTTGCTCTTCTGCAGCACATGCTCTCACTCTCCAGTGTGGCGATTTAAGGGATTTGCAAATTTCAGTTGTTTCTACAAAATTTCGGTGTTCAAAACGACTGGTGTTTGTCGCATATCTGAGGCACAGGAAGCCACCACCATTTTGAAGGTTAAAGTTGGAATTCATCTTCCATTATGGAAAGAAATACTTTTGCTTTCTGCTAATACAAGGAATGGTCGAAGCTCGGAGCCCTTTGGAAAGGCTTTCCAATAGCGTGGCATTTACTGCAAGCAGTTTGTGATTACTCTTGTAGCACAAAAACATTGTAAATCTGATGAACAAGAGCCCAGAAGGCAGGATTGAGCATCTCCCTCATCCTAGATTCAGTTGAGGAGCTGATGTGAAAAGAAGCAGGATCTGCTGGAAGGAAAACTCAAACGATATATCACAGGGAATACAATTTTCCCTGCTGTTTGCACAGGCTCTAGTCCAGGAGCAGGAGTGGGGCTGGGTAGTGGATTTGCAAAGTGTTTGCTGGCTGTGGTTCTCTGTGGACACAGTTTTCCAGAAGCTCCACCCAAAGGGAACGACTGTGTAGGCTCAGGTACAGAGAAGGACTTTCCTGATTCAGGCATTGAACAGGACACTGATGGTTCCTCTGAACAGAAACGCCTGAATATAAACATCTCCATGTGTTTGACAGCTCTTGACTACAAGATATGGAAAGGGAACTGGCTGTCTTCTTTTTTGAGTCAACCACAAGTTTTAAGCAGTATGCAGAGACATTTGTAGGAACTCTCCACTAAGTGTGAGCCAGTAGGGATCCAGCGAGGCGTTGCTGCAGCCCCTCTACGGTGCAGGGTACTGGCAGCAGCAGAGAAATCTGCCCTAAAGGGGAATTATTTGTTTATTCAGTGAGCAGTTTGCCCCACAGTTCAGTACAGGACCCAAGGGGCAATCAGGGGGCATCAAGTTTCATAAGGCTTAAGTGCAACTTCTCCATTAAGCCTCTCTGAAGAGGGTTTGCTCAGCTGGATCATGAGCAGCTGAGTAGGGGCAATGCCTGTGCTCAGTTAGAATCAACCCATACCAAGCTCTGCAGATCACCTGGAAGAGAAGAGAGAGCACCTCTGACAAAGGATGTGCTCTGATAAGATTAGGTTTAGAAGAAATTCAGGACTTCTGTAGCATGCCAGTTTAATACCAGTCAAGTAGGTAATTGCTCACTCTTCCTGAAATACCATGTCAAGATGCTTGGGAGGTCCAGCTGCAATCAAACCAGTGCATCCCTCTGCTTTACCTGAATTTCTTCCTAATTCATCATAACTGAGTACTGTCTTTCTGTGTGTGCAAAAATAGGTCCCTTCCAGCATGTGAGTGCTGTAGGTTGGTCAGCCAGAGGCTGGTCCCTGCCTCTCCAGATCAGCACCAGGTGTTGTCCTCAGCCCCACCTTGACCCAGCTGCCTTGTCATGGTGGGTGTGGGGGTCCGGTTTGTCTTCTGTCCTTCCTGGCACATGCAAATCCAGCCTACCTGGGTATTTAAATTGAGTTCATTGCCCTGCTAGCTGAACACTTTATAAAGTGATGTTAATCAAGAAAGACTAATGAGCCTTCAAATTCCTCTAAGTTGTAAGTAAGGACAAAGTGCTCAAGTAAAACATCTCTCATTCTAAATGGGTCTTTATTTCTAAGTCTTCTGCATCCACAAAACAGGATAAACACTCAGAGATGAATGGCTGAAAAGACCAAGTACTGCTCAGGTGGTGGCATCTGTTTTACCCTCTCTTCCTAGTCTCTTCAAAATAATTCCTCCCATCATCCTTTGAAACAATCTGAGTAAGTCCCTAAAACTCAAGAGACTTCTTTGAGATCCTCTGACTCACCAACTTTTCTGTCTTTCTGTGTCTACAGTGAATCTTGCTGAACAGGTTGAACCAAAATGATCTCCATGCAAACATTCTGCAAATAGATCAATTCCATATCCTGTACCAAGCATCCTACCTGAAGTTCACTGAATAAATAGATGTCTTTGCTATAAAATTATAAACCAGAATTTCATGTAGCATCATACCCATAAGTTTGAAATAATTTAGCTTTCAGCATAGAGTTTTCAGCATTGCAATAACAGCAGCAAAAATAGCCACCGTCTCTGAGCATTGCAAAGGACAGGGATTAAGGTCAGCAGCCACACTGCAGTAGTTTGCCTTTGAAGACTATCTGGAGCAGACTATGGGAGGTACAGGGTATGTGAGGCTCCAACTCAACTGTGATGGGGTTGTGGATGCCTTGTATTTTCCAGCAGTCACTCTGGAGGGATTTTAACAAGGAACAAATGTATGAAAATGTGCAAGATACTTTTGAATAACAACAGCTGGCTTGCAGAGAGAACAAGACTGGTTCAAGACCATGGCACCTGCTCCTACATATAGCAAAGCTCCCTCCAAGCTCTGTGTTCCAGTGGAACACACTCTCCACCCATCTCACCCGCACAGAGCAAACCACATGCCCCAGGGGTTTGCTGGGTAAACAACAAGTCACCCCTGAGATATCAGCACTGGAGAGAAATAGAGGAAGAGCTACAATGGGTGCTCCTCACCTCATGTGACTCATCCTGGAAAGACACTTGGGTATTTTTAAAGCTGACAGGGTGCAGGTTTAGACTAGATATCAGGAAGAAATTCTTCCGTGTGAGGATGGGGAGGCCCTGGCACAGGTTGCCCAGAGAAGCTGTGACTGCCCCATCCCTGGACATGTTCAGGGCCAGGTTGGAAAGGGCTTGGAGCAGCCTGGTCTAGTGGAAGGTGTCCCTGCCCATGGCACAGCATTGGACTAGATGAGCATTAAGGTCCCTCCCACTCAAACCACTCCATGACTTTCTTTGGGAGGGTGACACACATAAGACCCTGAAATACATTCAACTGCACCAGAGACTTGTCTGAACTGTGCTGGAGATACCCAGCTGGAGTCAAAGAGCTGGAGGAAGCCATGGAGGCTGAGAGCACCCATGTTGGGTCGGGTGGCTGCTCACTTTCTCAGACTGAGGCACTCTCACTCCTGGGTCCAGAGCCAAAGCCCCCACAGCCAGTGGGGACACTCCATCTGACATCCCTGGCGTCGGACGGGGCCGTGGGGTGTGTCACAGGCTTTCCCAGAAGGGACGTCTGTCACCTTCATTAATCTTATCTGGGGATTGCTCCGAAACAAAGCATTTTGTGAGCCTGAACAAAAACACCGGGGAGCGCTCGACGGCGAATTCTTTTGCATGCTCCCTTTTTGTTTTGTATGATTTCCAACATTTCTGGCAAAAACATTTCCTCTGACTGTTTTCCTTCTAGAAACAGCCTCTTCCAGACAGGGCTGCTCTGCCACTATTTAGCTGGGTAGACACGAGGCTATTTAAAACACAGAGCTGGAACATTAGCAAAAACACTTGTCTCATTCCAAGACAAGCAGAGGAGGGGAGGGTGCGCATCGCCGGGTGCAACCTTGCTCATCCCCGGGAGCTTTGTGCCTGCGTCATGCCGATTTGTGCTGAATTTAAGGCTCCAGGAGATGAAGCCTGTGACAAAATCTGACAAGATTTTTTAGAAGCTGCTAGTTCCCAGCTTTGAGTATTTATGATTTTTGGCTGCCGGCTCTCGCGCACTTTGCGGTCAGCAGTTTAATTATTTACCAAGCTACACACAGCACCGCTCAAGCAGCAACCATCCAACCCGACATTTTGATAATGCGAGGGTAATTGGGTTATTATTTTTTTTTTTTTTGCTTTCCCTCCTACCAGCTCCAACCCCCTGTTCTGCTGGGAGATGCAGAGTCATAGCTCTGCTGGCTTGGCTTCCCGCCACCTCGCTGCTCCTTTAAAACCCCATACCTCCCATTGAAGGAACTCGGTGTCCTGTTCGCCAGGAGGACGTCAATGTTTCTATGGAAACTCTTCCCAAAGATTCTCGCTCCGCGCTGCTGCTGCTGCGTATTGTATGACCAGCTTTGTACACTGCAATTCATTATCGAGGCTGTGACGAAAAGGGAGCAGCTTTCTGCCCAAAGGGAAAAAGCATTAAAAAAAAAATCCAAACAACCCCCCAAAAAACACTTAAAACTCCCCCATCTTAATATTAATAAAATAAGCCTCTAAAACCGAAGGTGCTAAAACTGTTTGGTATTTGAACTATGAATGGAATCTGCTCGCCTATGCTTCTTGCAATGAAAAATACCCTTTCCTGAATAATTAGCTCAGCTGAAGAGGCTTATAAATTCTACGTAAGGTTCTTTTTCTTCTGAGTAGCTGGGAGAAAATTTTCCACCTCTCACCATTACAATCATGATGATGGATGACTGTCACGTAGGTAACAAATGGGCCTGAGCAGGAACCCTGCGCTGAGCACAGGGGAGGCTCAAACCCAGGCTCAGATTTTGCATTTGAATTAATGTCTGCAAAGGGGATGCAGAATTAATAGGCTGAAGGAAGATTCGCATTAATTTCCCATTTGCCTCAACAACAGGAAATCTCTGGGACCAGTGGAGAATGTTTATGATACTGTTTATGTACATGTCCCTTACTGATGATGTCCAAAGGTGACCAGATCACTCCATTCCTCTGCAGATGAGTTCCAAGTATTATATACTAGAAATGCAAAAGGTCTAGATTTTGTTCCCACCTCTATCACAGATTTGCTCTTCTTTTGTATTCAGGCTTAACTGTTAACTTTGAAAGTCTGAATTTCTAGGTGCTGCTCTGAAGGTGCCCTGGACCTGATTTTCTTGACTGCCCCTGGACCACTGGCAGGCTCTTGGCATCTCAGGCAATCAGATTGCAAGTGTCCCAGAGCAGATGCCTCAAAACCAAGGTGTTCAACTCATGCCACTTAACCCAGCAGAAGTTTGAGATCTCCTGAAGAAAAATATTACGTTCATCTACTATGCTGGGAACCAGCACTGAGTAAAAACCTGAGTAAAGATGAGGATGAGAGGAGACAAGTATTTTATTTTTAAACCTTATGAATTTCTGAGTAGTTCTGCTTTGTCGCTTTCCTAGGGAGGAAGACAGGGTTGGGAAGATCAGAATTTCAAACTCTGCTCGCTCCCTGATACCACACGAAGGACTTGTATTACCTTTAATTGATGTTTCTGAGTGCATCCTCATTGATTTACTCCAGCCGTGCTCTTTATGCAGGGAACATTCTATTCTCAGAGCGTAATCTAGACCCATACAAACAATATAGATGTTTCCTGATAACATAATTTAGAAAGAGGAGATGTAATTACTGCCTGTGCTCAATGCACAGCATCTCTGTGCTTGCCAGAGCACTGCAAACCCGTGACCTCGTTCGGAATCCATACAGGGAGAAACTCCCAAATCCTTCAATGTGGTTCTCATTTTGCTGTTTCCATCTTATTAAATATGCTGGTCCGTGTGCCTTTGATTTTAACTTCCTAAGGATAGCTCATGCTGAAATTATTTAGAAGGCTCTCAAAGGCTCTTAGATGAAATTCCGAGATCATTCTTGCGGAAATGTGTCTATTCGTGGAAGAGGGGACAGCAGCAACGTGGGCATCTGCTGTGGAGAAATGGGGAGAAGACCCAGCAAGTTCTCCCTGAGGTAACTTGTTCTTTTAAGAACTGTGACAAAGCAGGCTCTTGTTGTTAAGGACTTCTCTTAAATACTTGAAGAGGAGGTTGGGACTAATCTGACCTGCTCCAAAACCAGTTGGCTTGGCTGTACATAGTGCAATTGCTGTGATTTAGGATGAGTAGTTGGAGTGCTTTTGTCTTATAAATCATCCCATAACACTGTTTCATTGTCTTCTCTCTGATGGAAGGATATTCAGGGTAAGACAGTACAATCTGAATTTTCATCTCTAGTGTTTTGTCTGTCTCTGTTCAGTAGTGCCTGGAAAGCATTGCCCTGCAGTGGGGTTTATGTGAAATAAGCACATGTCCCTCCACGGCACAGTCAGTCGAGATCCATGGCATGGAAAAAACAGCACTGTAATTGCTCCCTGTATCAGCTGCCTCAGGAAAAAATAAAATAAAATAATAAATAAATAAAAATCAGTGACTGAATTGGCCCTGGAGAGTGAGACACTCTCCTCTCATTTAGAGAGTGGTCCCTCCTGAACAGTTTTCCACATTGCAAAGCCACCACATAATGGAACAATTCAGCTCAACTGACAGCTCTGGCTAAAATAGCCCCGGAGCCACATGGTGAGATAGGGGAGGTGTTGGAGGTCAGCACTGAGGTGCTTGGCAGGACTGTCAGCAGGAATCATGCCCACACTAAGAGTTTTCCAAATAACTTCAGTGAGTCCAGAATTAGCTCATAACCGTGATGCAACAGTTCAGAATGAAGCCCTTTTGTATTCTGAGTTCCTGCTCATCAGGTGTCAGTTTCTCCCCATGTTCTGCAGCAGCAGTGGCAGCTTTTCTGTTGGCATTGGTGATTAATGGTCAGGTATATGTTGGGTCTGGAACCTCCCATCAGAAGAGAAGGCCCAACTCCGCAGTCTGTTTCCTTGCTGGGATCTGATGGAGCTTCCTATGACCCTGGGTTAAGTCAAGTTACAGATAAAAAGCATTTACTGTTTAAAAGTCTTTAAACATGGTCCCAAATGGGTATTAAGAAAGCTCCATATTTTAATTGCATGTAATTATCTGACTCGGACATGAGGGGAGCAAGAGTTGAGTTGAGTTGAGTGACCATTGGGATTGAGAGAGAGCAAGGAGACCATCTGCAAGAAACATAAAGGCAACCAAACACGTTGTGAGCCAAGAGAAACACAATCAAAGAGGAACCAGTTTACAAAAATGAGAGTAAATACCACTGGCAGCATTAATCCTTTTGTCTCTGTGTTGCTATGCAGCCTCCCAAATCCCATGTCTGCTGGGACAGGACAGCCCAGAGGGTTCGGTTTAAAACCAGTTCAGGTTAATTCTGCAGAATAAGCAGAGACTAAACTGTAGAGCTCATGACATAACAATGTCACTCTGTTCAAGATAAGGAACCAAACTGAAGTTTAAGTTGTTAAAAAAAGCCATTTCTAATAAGGCAGAAGAGCAGCCAAATCAATGACTGAGAGGAACTAGAGGTGAAAGCTGAGAAAAAGAGATATAAATACATTTATTTTTAAACATTTTAATTTAAAGTCACAGGAAAACCATTCAATGTGTGTCCTGGGGTTTCTTTAAACAGGGAAAGAAGATTAAAATACTAATCTCCACCGATTTCCCTGTGCAGCAGCAAAAATGAGCGTGGCTCGAAAGACTGACCTATGAGAAAAGATTAAGAGCAGCTAAATTTGTATAGCTCAGCTAAGCAACAACTGCAAGGGATGTGCTGGGAGGGTGCAAAACCAGAGAAAATGGAGTATTATTTGGAAAGACAACAGAGTTAGGGGAGGAAAATTAAAGAAAGGTTAGGCAGAGTGATAGAGGAATGTCCTCTAGGACTCTGGCATGTATCTTAACTGATGAAAGCCATGATACTCTGGACATATAAGTACAGGGAGAAACGAGAGCTGGTGTGAGGATCGTTGGATGCCACCAGCGACTTAAAGCACGTCTTTTCTTGAGTTTCCAAAGCAAATCACCTTTAGAAAAGTGACAGCTCAGCTCATACTATAAATCATTTCGTCTGAAGCTCAGCATCCAGCAGCCACCGATCGGTTCTTAAAATCTTGAGCAAAAAATAAACCACAAGGAACAATCCTGTGCTCCAAGGGAATGGACAAGCTAATCTAATACATCTTTGTCATCTCTGGTTTCCATGACAGTTGCATAATCAGACATTTATGTAAGTAGAGGTTTCCTCCTTAAATAGCAGCCTATGATCTCATCTGCACCTACGGTATAACCCATTTGAATGGAAATGAAGTGCCAGTCATGTGTACAACTAATTTTTTAATGCTTCTCTCTTATTTTTATTTATTTATTGTGGCAATTCAGCCTGGAGAGTACTGCTCACACATGACTAACCCTTCTTGTTGTAGTTTTCTTGTGGTCCAGAAATAACCATGGTCCCTAGGTCCAATGAATGGCTGGGCTCCACGTTTTCTCAGTGATTCAGAGTGAGAAATGAAGGGCAGCACCTAAGCCTGCTGCCTTCACGGAACCACAGAATGCTCTGGATTGAAAGGAACCTTGAAGATCATCCCATTCCAACCCCCTGCTGCGGGCAGGGACACCTTCCACTAGCCCAGGTTGTTCCAAGCCCTGTCTAACCTGGCCTTGGACACTTCCAGGGGTGGGGCAGCCACAGCTTCTCTGGGCAACCTGTGCCAGGACCTCCCCAGCCTCATAGGGAGGAATTTCTTTCTGATATCGAGTCTAAACTTGTCCTCTGACAGTTTGAAGCCATTCCCCCTTGTCCTGTCACTCCAGGCTCTTGTCCAAAGTCCCTCTCCACCTCTCTGGCACTGGAAGGTTCTCCAGGGTCTCCCCAGAACCTTCTCTTCTCCAGGCTGATCAACCCCAGCTCTCTCAGCCTGTCTCCATAGCAGAGGAGCTCCAGCCCTGGTCATCTCTGTGGCCTCCTCTGGACCTGCTCCAGCTGGTTCACATCCTCCTTATGTTGGGGACCCCAGAGCTGGATGCAGCACTGCAGGTGGGGGCTTGGGGATCTACAAGAGCAGAGCATAGAGGGGCAGAATCACCTTCCTTGACCTGCTGGTGACACTTCCTCTGATGCAGCCCAGGGCATGATTGGCTTTTGGGGCTGCCAGTGCACATTATGGGTTGTGTCCAGCCTCTCATCCACCAGAAGCCTCAAGTCCTCCTTGGCAGGGCTGCTCTCTTCCAGCAGGTCTGACCTGCAGGGGTTACCTCTGCCCTCAGACACTGTTTCAGGTTTGCCAGGAGGTTGGAGTTTCCTCACTGTATCCTTCCTGGAAGGGGCTGGAGTGAGGACCATGGTGGGAGAGTTCCAGGGGTTTGTCTTGGCCAGTTTGGGCTTTTCCTCCTCTCAGGGCAGCAGGAAAGCAACCAGGGCAGCTCTGCAGAGACTGCTTGAAGACTCCTCTGAGCTCATGTCTATGCAGAATATCATAAAGAAATGCCAAAAATACAGATCCCTTCCTCTATGCCATATTAATTAAAATGAAGAAAAGCCAATCCAGTCTGTGAAATTTCACTCCTACTCCTGTCTAAGTTCACATAATAAGAGTGAAAGGCAAGCAAAAGTAACTGCAGTTGAATCTGCATGCAAAAAATCCCCAAAAACATCTAAAAAAATCAGCTACCTGAAGGAGTGGCTTTTATCTAAAGACTGCAGACATCAGCAGTCTAGGGAGCTGATCCCAGTAGGCAAATAGTTCTTAATATGGATGTTCTGAGGTATCAGACATGGTTCAAAACCTGTTCAGAAGCCGTGTCCAGTGAGTTGATTCTGAAATGTAAGTGGTCCTATTTAGACCATCCTCTTAGTGCTTTTTTTCATCACTCTGCATCAACCCCTGCAAACAAAAATATCCCCTGAGCAGAGTAAAACAGGCAAGAACAGAAATCTAATCTGATCTGCCAGCCTTTGCAGCCTCAAATTTGCAGGACTCTTGCCAGCCTTTGGATGTTGCAGTGCCATGTCTCAAAGATCCCACTATTAGAACAACACAAAGCACATTATGGACTATTGTTCCCAACATCAAACAATCAGCAGAAATAACTCTGCTTGCTCCTCAGCCTAATCTCCCTTTTCCCACTGAAGCTGATTTAGCGACTGAGATAGAGAAAAATAGGGTGGATTGGGGTTTGCAAGTGATTGTCAATTGGATTTTTTGAGCCCAGCAGTATCTCAGAGCAGGCTCCAATTTCCCCTGAGCCCCCTGCAGCTCCTATTAGCCTCGAGAACTGGTTCTAATTTTGGCCAGGCCATTTGCCCAGATTTTTGAAGAGGGGAGTGGGGGGGGTCTTTGCCTTACTCCCACCTCCATGCAGCAAACATGGGCTGTGTAATGGCTTAATTACAGCGAGCACTCTGCTCCGTACAGCCGGGCTCTGACGCACGTTACGTAACTGGATTGTTAATGCTTTTTATATGTTGGCGGAACTGAAATTAAAAGAGGAAATTATTCTCCTGATGCTCAACTCTAATCCCCATCTGTCTGTGTTTTTACTTTTCTGCACTTGCAAAGCTCCCTGATCAAAAGGTCTTGAATAGATTCCAGATTTCCAATTTAGTTTGCTTATGCAACCCAAAATATTATGGCAGTCTTTCCTGGGGGCGATTAAGCATATATTTTCAGTTTCTCCAATTCTCTGTGTTCCAAGAGTGCTAAAAATGGCATAAAGCTTTAGCTCATTCCATACTGTTAGCACCACAAACAACTTTTTTTTTTTTTAAGACTTTTAAAAAAGATAGGAATACCAAAAGCTTTGCAAGGAAGGAAAATATCCTGAAAAAAATGGGATTTGTTAAATGTCCCCTGTGCTTTGGCAAAAACAAGCAGAGGGTCTATACTGATAGAGTTGCAGCCAAGGCAAACAGCAGTGGACAAGACAGGTGAGAAGGGAGCCTTCAACCAGGGCAGGTCCCTGAATCCAAAAAACTGGAGACCTCTTTGGATCTAGATTTTTTGTTTTGTCCCATCCAAAGGATGAGCTTCAGCTGGACAGCTGAGAATAGACTTGATCTTTCTTGTGGTACTTGGATCATTCCCATCTGAAAATTGGCACCAATATTTTAACCATTTGCTCTTCTTTCCCAAGTCCTTCCTTTGGTGCTAGAACTCTGTGATCAACAGCTCGTTTTATTTGAGGGAATGAGAAGGCTCCTTAAGTTGGAAAGTGTAGCTTTTACTCAAAGCAGCAGCAAGTGAAACCAAAGGGCTACTTGAACAGTTGTATTTCATCATCCCTTTGGTTTTCAAGTGCAGGATGAGAGCTGGCACCATGATGCTCACCTGGATCCCATGTGACCATGAGGCTGTAGCACAGGAGCAGGGAGTGGGGAGGAGGTTTGGGACCATTGGTTTTAAAGAAGGGGTTTTGTTTTAAATACAGAAGGAAAGTTTTTATTTACCCACAGCTGGTGGGCACCTGCTCACATGGGTGGTGGAGCAGGGAGCAACACACAGGATGGTGTCACCCCTTCTGACCACTGGTCCTGTGTTTATGATAGCTGTGGAATGATGGAATCACAGTGCAAGTCTGGATCAAAAGTCTGAATGGCACTTTTTCCAAATTTGGATTAGGGAAGCTGTGATTTAAGACAGTTGCTGAATCCCAGAAAATACTGATTTCTGGCTCAGTCAAGACTTGCAGCCTTTCTGCTTTCCAGGATAATTTGATTTGAGAGTCCAAGTGCTGTCAATCTCCCAGGTTCCAAAATACTCAGCACAGGAGATGCCCAGGAACCAAAGAGGTGATCCTGGGGGAAGCCCTGCTGGTCTCAACCTGTCTGGTTTTGCTGGACTCAGCATCAGACCATCTCTGCTATTTTGACAAAGTGCCAAACTCTACCCTGAACATCTCCAGCCTGAGCTTCCCTCCAGCAAGCTCCAGTCTTAAACACACCAACACACTTGAAGCCTTAGAGCAGAAAGGCTGTTGGAGAAACTCCCACCACAGCTGGCACATCCAGCAAAGGGAACAGGGCTTGGATGTTCTCAGCAAAGTGGCTTCAGTTAAATCACACAAGCCATTTATTATCTGTATTTCAGCAACACCCACAGGCTTCAGGCAGGGACCTGCACTCTGCGTGTACAACAACATCCAAATATAGAGCAAGACGACAGCACGACCACAAAGCTTCACTCAGAAAGCATCACTCCCTTCCCTGCCCTGGCAATAGTCCCTCCAGCCCCAAACTGGGGAGGAGCTCCTCTTGCTTTTGCCAGAAATAGCATATTATAGGGATTTTTAAAAATGTTTTTAGCAGTGTGACAGAACCACCAGTTCTAGCAAGGCAGGAGAGTAATCATCTGCCAGAGCTGCTCAGGTTCCAGGTTTGGGGAGTGTTTAAGCATATGCTAAATTCCCTTGTGTCTGGTTAAAGCAAAGCACGTGTTTAAATGCTTTGCTGAGCAGAGGTGGACTTAAGGACATACCTTGCTTTAGGCATGTGCTTAACTACTTTGTAAAATTAAACTGAAGATAATCAAGTGTTTTTGCTGAATCAGGCCCAAGCACTTTGCAAACCCCCATCCTCTTAAACAAGGCAGCTTTCAGCAACATTTAATTTGAGAACATGCTCAGAAAATACCATTAAAAAAATGTTAAAGAGCCAGGAGCCTTTAGAGAGTGGAAATAAATAACTAAAAAGATATCTGAGGAAATCATTAAACTGCACAAACCAGCAGTGGGCTTTAAAAAAAGAAACTTTGCCTTGTGCTAGTTCAGCATTTGCACATAGATGAGAGATGCTTCAGCTGCAGAGACCCAATTTGTGATGAATTTCCCCCCCCCAGCTCATTCTACCAATGCTGCCACCAGATCAGGCAGGTTCAGCCTCACATGTTTGCCCTTCAGTCCAGGCCCAGAGCAGGTTATTTTGCAGAGCAGGGTGGGAGGAAACCTGCTGGTAACAGATATGTCCTGTGTGTGCTCCTGGGACAGGGGGTTCCGTCTGGGAGAGGTCCCTGATCTGGTGTTGCTGCTCTCAGTGGAGAGAACCCCATGTATTAATAACCCCAGATTCCCTTACTCTGTGACCTTCGTGTCTCAGCCCTGCCAAACCAGCTCTGTGCAAATCCAAACTTATCACAGTCACACCTCCATCCTAGACAGGCCTCCCTGTGGGTTCTGGGCTCCCCTCCCAGCTCAGGGGATGGTGATGCCCCTCTATTGGGAATCATCCCCAGCTGAGCATGGCTCAGTTGGATTCAGCATTGGTGCCTTTGGGGTGATTTGCCAGGAGATGGGGTGTACAGGAGGGTTTTTTGTGGAAAATGTTTGATAAATGGGTTTGCACATTCTCAGATAGCTTAATATGAAATAGCAAAGTTTAGGTGGAGTTTACATTAAATTGAGCTGTGCTTAGGAAACCTTTTCCTTTTTTTATTTGTCTTCAGGATACTAAACTGCAGATAAAATTGTTGAAGCTCATATAACACAGAAATCGTGCCCTCTCCCCCTCCTCAGACTTTCATCAAGAGGAGATTTCCTGGTTAGACTCAGACTTGCAATTCTTAGGCCGGACTGGCAGCATTTCAAGTCAACTTGGACTGATTTGGAGCTTGGTGCATAAACTCAGTGACCCGTCACAGAGGAAACATGGCTGTTCCTGTGTTGGTGCAAACCTAAAGCATGTTGCTGATCTGGACATGGAACTTCAGAGCAAACTGACCCTGAGTGTGCACCCAAGGCAGCCAGGGAGCAGGACATCCAAAAAAACAACCCCCCAGCCAAACACCTGATCACACACACAGCCTTATAATCAGCAGCATTCCTCAATGGCTCAAAAATAAGGTCTTTGCTTTGGGAGAGTTGCCTTTCTTAATAACTGCAATGGCCCAATTAAACCTCAAGTGCACAGGTGATCTGGGCTTTTTCCTTGCCATAAAGTGTCTATAACCAGGAGTTTTTCTCAAAAGTTGATTGTGATATTTTGTCAACAATGAAAAAGAATGAGAAATAATTCCTTCCTGAGCAATTTGGTATAAATACTTGAGGGCTTTAAAACAATGCCACCAAAGTCACCAATGGCATTGCTGAAGTTCACAGTGCACTGCTGCCCCATTGCTGGAATGACATTAATTTGTAATTTTTCTCTTTTTTGTGTGTCTTTGGGGGTTTTTTTGCACAGATACTTGGGGAGATGCAAACTTTTAGATTTGTTTGATGCCAGCATTCCCAGCACTGGCTTTAAAATTCCCAGCAGCACAAGCTTTTGCAGAGGACAAGTGAAAGGGAGCCCTGTGCTGCCACTTTCCAAAACACTCTGGGTTGATGGTCCCTCCCTCATCCTCTCTATGAGCAGCAGAGCAAATGCTCAAGTGTGTTTTCACATTTGCCACTGCAGGGAAAACCCTGTTTTGAAGTCCCAGTGGTGTCTCATGGAAAAGCTTTTGAGAAATGTGCTGGCTGAAGACAGCCCTGCTTATTTTGGGATACAAGACACTTCCTTCAGTGACCCTTTCCCTCCAGGACAAGGGCTTGAACATCAGATCTCTGGGGATCATCATCCCTTCAGCTTCCAAATAAATAATGAATGTGCTGGGGAACAACCTTCTGAGGACGTGGAAAAGTGAAATAGCCAAAAAATGGCCTTGAGAAGTCCATGGAGTTTTGGGTTGTGCCTCCAGCCCCAGGCTGTCAGGCACACTGGGGTCAGGTCACACACCTTTCAATGGGGCTGAAGTTAAACCCTCACCCTCAAGACAGGAGAAAAGGCAGATGTCAGTGTTTTCTTCCTGTCAGCAGTTCTTGAAGGCTTAAAAGCTTTGCTTTGGTTTTAAAATGCTTCTTTCAGCACTGGCAATACTGAGGGACTTTTTTCAAATTTAAAAAATATCTAAATAAATTATATCTTTTAAAAGTTAGGGCAGAAATTCTCTTCCTCCATCTGAATTCCTCATTCAGGCAATAATTTCTCATTGGAGGAACATTATGCACTTTTTTGTATCTCTTTTTATTTTATGCCCACATTTTTTAATTTTTATTTTCATTTGAATGCTCTAAGCACACCAAATTTTTCAGATGCTGTTTGTTCACAGCCAGGGTTTTAGGGCTGTGCCTGTTTAAGAAACCAGAGCATTTGGGTGAAGTCTGGGTTACTCACTATTTATTTGGACAAGAAGTTTCAAAAACAGGTATTTTGCAATTCTTCATGGGGCTGAAGCTGCGGTTTTGCTGTGCAAGAAACACCAACTGGATCTGGGCCAACTCCAGTGGGGTTTTAAGCTCAAACTCATCTTCATGGGGCCATGAATTTCTTTATAACTGACAAAACCTTCAACCCTGGTACCACTGAACTGCTGCTGGATAAGGAGCAGCCAGGGGGTCCCAATGGAACAGTGCTCTGCAACGGCAAAGTCATTTTAAACAGCGAGACTGTTTGTGCTATTTGGGATCTCTAAGGGAATCCCAGCTCATCCCAAAAATATTTCCATCACTCACTTGTCCTGACCACCCTGTGAACCCGGGAGATCTGGCAGGTCCAGAGAGGTTTGTGCTGGTGCCAAAGTGGAGGGAGCTCAGCACAGAGATCCTTGCCCAGAGATCGGGTATCAGGCAGGGATATTTACAAAAATACTGTCACTTCTTTTTGCTTCTCTGGTAAATAATGAAAGATCTACCTAAATTAGGAGCTGTGGCCATGCTCCATGGGTCAACTGTTCCAGTTTTAAAACAGAACCATAATAGTACCAAAAAAACAGACAAAAAAAAAAAAGGAGAGAGAAAAAAATTTAATCCAAAACACTATTCAGCATAACCCTCACTTTAGGAATTTTCCATTATTATTAAACCCTTCAAAATAGTGATCTCCCAGATCAGACTGTGACTGCTGGAAATACTCTGCAACTGCATTTCAGGTCATTCTAAAATGCTTCCAAAAAGCAATAAATAGGATACTGAAGCAAGCTATGAAACTTCCTATCAAAAAACTTCCATTGTTTTTCCTTTTGTCTTTGGTATCAACACTTCTAAGCTGTCCCAAAACCGCAGTGAGGACAAACCCAGCTGCCAATGTGCCTCAGGCATCTCTGCATTTCCTGGGAGGGGTATCCACATCACGTCCCCCCAGGGACCTGCCTTGGGAATGCTCTGCTTGAAACGGAGCCCTAAAGCAGCGCAACCCCTTGGATAAATATAGTTGTGTAAAGCCAGTTTATTCCTCTGCAAGAGTAAGCGAAGTTGCAGCTGCCCTGGGGACTTTTCACAGGTTTCAGCTCTGGCTCTGTCCTGTGTATCAGGTTGGATGCAGCAGCACTTCAGTGTTGGGGTGAAATCTGTTATTTCCCACAGGAAAAGCAGTGATCCCTCTAAAAGAACGTGATCTGCTTCATACACACCTTTTATATCACTAGAAACCATCACAGCTGGACAGGCACCACTTATAATACAGACCCTCCAATGCAGATAAAAAAATTCCACACTGTTCTTCCCTGCTGCAAAATAAATATGTTGCTACAAGCATCTCTTTTCCCCATCCCCACTGCCATTTGCACACAAGGGTTAGCAGGAATAGCTAATATGGAAGAACAACAATCTTTTCCCTTCCTTTCTTCTGGAATTAATTTCCAACAAACTGGGGTTTTAAATCCTTGATAGAAAAGACCAAAAGACAGATGTCTTCAGGATGGTCTGGGTGCAATCTAATGGTATTGTAAATCTATCAAAACCAACTTAAACTGTCATTTGTATTTTTCTCTGTTCACAGGGGGGGAAAAAATATATACTAAGATAAACCAACCATTCTCTTTGAACTTTCCCTTTGTTTGAGTTAAACACTCTGGAAGCCAGCAAGTTAATCACACTGTAAAACCCATCAGGTTTGCAAGCTTAGATTATTTTTTTTAATGAGCAAGTGTTCCTTGTGATAACTTGAATTATACTTTCTGAATGGTGGGAAAATACACAATTATGTCACATCCCCCCAAACCAAACACACTATTCAGGAAACACAATTAAAAATAAAAAGCAAATAATTCTTTTTCTTTGCTTCTGTACTGGAGAACTTCAGTTGGGGATTATAAATCCTTTTGAAATGTTCCTTTTTAATGATGTTGCTCCTGTTTGTGTTTCTTTTATGGCATTTTCTGCATTTTTTTCAGTGTTTGGATCTGATTTCTTAACTTGGAAAATGTATTTTTCCCCTTCTAAAGTAGGGCTGTCTCTTAAAACCGTTTTGATGTTGCAAAGTAGGTGCTCTTGACATCGCACTTTATGGTGCAATTAATCATCTGGTTGCGTTTCCAAGGATAATTGCTATTTCTGACACAGTAAATCACTTGTTTCCATTGAGTGGCAAGTCTTGGGTGGGCTGGAGGTCACTCCTGCCTGCACAGTCCGAGCCTCAGCACCCCAAAACCTGCTTCACATCACCTGAGCCAGAGCAGCAAGTCCAACCTCTTCCAGTGCCTTCAACCCCCTGCCTTTATTTTGTACCCTTCAGGCCACCTCCTGGAGAACATTTTCCCCCCTTTTAGCAGGTGCACACAACCTGCTAATTGGCAACTGGGCTTGATTTAGACTGTGGGAAACAGTTGAGCATCTCTCTGCAGAGCTCCCTGTGCAGCAGCAGCAGTTTTGTTCAGCTTTGAACATCTCGGATTAAACTTTCCAGCAGAAATTTATTTTGATGGGGATTTTTCCTGTTGCAACAAAAAGCCGTGCCAGATTCAGGAAAAGCCAACCCGCTCCAAATTGGAGGAGGGAAAAAAAAGTGCAAATTGCAAAACATGTCAAGTTTTTCTGGATGGAACGAGCCCAGATGGATTCTCCCATTCCCTTTGCCAGAAGGAGGAGTGACTCAGAGCTCGTGTGTTCCATGGTGAAGGCTCGGCACCCTGCCATGGCCCCAGGGGCAGGACTGGGACAAGAGAGTGAAAGCAAACTCAAAATCAGACACTTTTCACTTACAGGGGAGTGAAAAACAGACCCCAAGCATCAAGGCTGAAGGGCCAGTATGGCGTTTGTTGCTAACTTGGAACGGCTGCTTTCCCCCCACCAGAAATCAGCTCCTTGTTTCCTTAGTAACCCTTCTTGGGAGAAGTAAACGCACCTGAGCGTAGCTTAGCAATGGGAATTTTCTACACACGTTGTTGCATCCCTTTCCAAGCACTGCCAGAGACTCCAGGAGCGCCCGTGTCAGCCTCGTGCGGGCTCAGCACCGGAGGAGGAGGCGCGCCTGGAGAACGAGGAACCCCTGAAACCAAAGTCTTAGCAAAGAACAAAAATAAAACCTCCCCAGTCACTTCTTGCAAATGCTGCTCCCAAAGGGATGGGGAAAATTGTACGCTGAGATGTACACGCATGAGGCTGCCTACGCTGCCGTGTGGGAAGGGCTTTAATAGGGAGCCCAGAAAGAGCCTGCACGTAGGAGGAGAAAAGAGCAGATGTTAGCAGTGCCTTTTTGTTTTCCTGGATGGCATGGCAGGGAGAGAGGATGGAAAGAAAAGCTCTTCTTCTGCAGCAATAACAGCTGAAGATGGGTAAGAGTTTTTCCTCTTGTCCAGCGTGGACTCAGAGGTGTTTGCAACAGCAAAAATAAAATAAGCACTGAGATGAGAACTGGGGGCTCACTGCCAGGACCATGCACTGACCATCCTGTAGCACCACAAACAGAAAGAGCCTTGCTCTGAGACACCAGACTTGGAAATGACTCTTCCCTGTCATAGAAGCTGAAGCAGGACCCCTTTCACCCTCCCACGGGGACTCTGGAGCTGGAGACAGACACGGGATGCCAAGGGCATCTCCCATTAGGAACCCACTGTGAGGTTTCTGAATATACCAATGGTTCCAGCTCCACTACAAAAACTTCAGTGACTTTCCCAAGAATCATCTCTCCCCCCAAAATAGCTGTGTGGGATGCAAGTACATGTAATTGGACGTGTAACACTCCAGGCAGGAGAGGGCTGGATAATCCACCACATCAGACATGCACATTCTGTCACGGGACCATAGGACTGCATTTAATACCTTGAGTTTTATGCTGGGCTGTTTGAAAATTTCCAGTGCAGGTTCCAGGTGGACAACAGTGCCTGGGGAGCCACTGGGCACACAAACCCTGCTCCTCCTGTGAGCAGAGAGGTTCCTTCTTGGGAGAAAGGACTTGCAGGTCAGATACAAAGTGCAAAATCAAGCCAGAAGAGGAACAAACTGGGTTGGTGGGAGCACAGGACTGGATCTTAGGAGGGCCAAATGTTATCTGGACTTGCCACAAATACTGTTACTTAGTTTGCACTGTAGTACCTTTCAGAAGTCCTGAAGTTAACCGCTGGCACAGCACTGCACAGAAAATGTCTGCTTGGAAGATTTTGGACTCAACTATTTCATGGAGTTTGTTTTTCTGTGCTCCTGTAACCTGAAGGAGGGCTGGGGCAGCATAAATCCTGTAGGACTGCCTGGGCTCTGCATGCAGAGGCCACTTCAGCTTCCAACTGACTGCCCTGGATGTGCTTTTATATATAGTTTTGTTCACTGGCAGAGGCTGCACGGGCTGCTCGTCCCATGGCAGGGCACAGAGACAGGGGCCCTTTAAACCCTGCATGAATGAGGCTCTCATAAATTCCATATTTGAGAAACGCTGGCTGTATCCTTTGGTCATAAAAAGAAATTAAAGCTGCATATAACATTCAGTACCCTGTAATCCCACTGCACAGCCTTGTGCCTGCATAAATCAGCCTCTCATGAATATTGCACTGTACCTGCAACTGCCTGACCCAGGGGTTTAAAGAGGATAAATCAAAGGGAAACAAAGCGACAGTCACGTAAAGGCTGCACAAACAGCACCTGCTTTCTGAGAGCCTGAAAGGTCACCAGAAGCAACCTGAGAAGTGCACGGATTTCAGGGACCCAATCGAAGCTGCAAAAAAAGGAGACAGCGGATATTTTTCCTCCTCTCCCACCACAGTGGAGCAAGCCCTGGAATACACAGCAAATCCTCTGGCAGGAGTTTTGTGGTCATGGACAGGGACAAGCTGTGGAACACCCCAAGGGTGGTGAGGAGCAAGGAAGAAAAGCTGTTTTGTAAACCTTGCAGGGGAAGGAGAACCTGAGCCTCAACACTGAAGTGCTTTTCCACCAGAAATAACTCTGAAAATTTAGGATTTCAAATTATGTCTTGGTTAAGGATAATGATCCACTCCATATATTTTATTTTTAATCTGAAAACTTTGAAGAAGAAAAAAAATCTGTCTTGTCCAGCTCCAAAACAGAGAGCAGGAATAGCTTCTATTAACAACTTCTCCAGAGACCTAGAAAACACATCACAGTGCTCAGGGGGTGTTTTGTTGTTGCAGAAATCTTCAGTAACAGGCAACAAAAAATTCAGCCAAGACATCCTCATCTGTCCCCTGCACCTTCCCCAGTTTATTTGCAGCCCAGCAGGTCATCCCTCCCAGGATTTGTGCACAGGAACAGCACAAAGGCAGGTAAGGGACAGTGAAAAGCACAGTGTAAATCTACTTTCTCTGGAAGGATCTGAGACCATGGACCAAGATTGTCACTCTCTGGCAGTTTAACTTGCTTTGCAAGTATTGCCAAGTTAACTGCTCTGCCTCAGTTTCTCCACTTGGGAATAGTAAAGTTCTAGTGTTTCAAACTCCTTGTATTTCCAACTCCTTTGTGTCCACCAAGTGCCCTGGAAGCCACTTATTCAGCTTTGACCTGTAGGATTTTATGTGGAGGTTTGCACAGACTTGCTGCCACCTTCCCCCCAAACTGTGGATTTTGTATTTAATAGCAGCACCTCCCCTTCAGCTCCTCACATTGGCCAAAACCACAACACACCTTGTATCCCCCATTCCTGTGCTTCAAAATCTTCTGTCTTAAAAATTAAGCAAAGGTTTGTATTGTAGCCAACAAACATTGTTAAAGGGTATTGAATGCTTCTTCCACTGCCATTAATTGTGTGAAGAGAAAACAGACTCCACTGCTGTCATACCACATCAAAATAATTAGCTCCACTATAAATAGCTCAGCTTACTCACTTTTTTCTTTTCCTCTTTTTTAAGGTCAAGGCTGCAGCCAAAAGGAGTAGCAGCACATCCCAGAGGAGCATCCCTCTCTTCTGCCTGGATTCAGGCAAAACAGCGAGACGAGGAGCACATCTGTAATCAATGATGGGCCACACAATTACATCATAATTAGAAAAATAATTAGTCCCATTTTGGTAGGAAGAGGGGAGAAAGAGTGTTAGCAAGCCCACATCTATGCAAATTTCCCTTAGCTTAATTAATGAGCATTTTCAGACCAATTTTAGCTAAACTATCTTTGTTTTCATTGGATGATGCTTCTGTATCGACTTGGATTATTCTTTAATCACTTCAGCATTAAGTAGAGCTTCTACATGAGTAAAGCAACTAGAACAAGCTGTGACACCAAGGCATTTTCTTCACCTTAATTGAGTGCCCTGCCCTTGCATTTGCTGCAGCTGACCCTGTGGCCTCTGTCCCTCATTAGAGATTATATCCTGAATATCCAGGCACTGTGCATGGCAGTGTATCAAGATACTATAAAGAGCAATAAGAATAAGCAATTGTAGCAACACAGAGCAGAGTGCAGGCTCTTTGGCTCTGCTCCTGGGTGTGTATAATAAACATTGCTTTAGAGAGCTGTGTATTGCTCAACCCAAACAGCAGCCACACCGTGTTCCTTCACCTTTCCTTTGCTTTGCCATCATTTTGGAACTGGCACCATGTTCATACCATCAGTAGCCAACAGATAAATCCACACTAAAAGTATGTGTTTTATAGTTACATTAATTAAAAGTCTCTGAATTTCTATAAGGGTGCTCCAGAGCTGTTTCTGTGAGATTATTGTTATCCCTTGGGAACGTTCCCCTTCATGCTTATGGAAGCACTTAAGCATTAAACTCCTTTTGTTTTGTGCAATGCACAGTCTCAGTTCCAGACCAAGGGCTGCAAAATGTATTTACATCTATCTCTAGCCACTGTATGAAACCTAAAAATGTTCCTTTTCTTCCTGCCTGACTTCCCAACTCTTTGCAACACCATCAATCACAGAAGCCTCCCTCCCCATGCTTGCGCAGGGCCTCGCTGCAGCAGGGGGGAGCTGGAGGTTTTCTCCACTGTTCAAAGCAAAAGAAGATTTTCTGCAATTGTTGAGTTTTCGTGGGAGCCAGTGGGAGTTAAACACCCAGCTTGAAAAATGTATTTGCACTCAGGCAGGTCTGGCAGGTCTTCAAGTGGCTCCTGACCCACTCGCAGATATTTTTTGCTGCCTGGTCTCACATGCAACCATATTTTCCAGGTACACTTATCTACCTGTCACACACGATGATGTATAACCCTGAAGGAAGCAAAGCAGGTGATTACCTTTCCCCAGTCAAGTGCAGTGGAAAGGTCAGATTTAATATGAAGCTGAGGGGCGATGAAATGACACAGAAAATGTACAGAAATAGAGCGTAGCCACGCCGGAGGGGAAGCGGCTCTGCTCGTCCTGGGGGGACACCCAGCAGCACAGACACACCATTCATCTCCACACAGGCTCTCTATTCCTCCCTGGTCTTGGATTTGGGATGTGGCTCCACTTCCACAGGAGATGTATTTTTGGGAAGATGCAAATTAGGCTTGTGAATTAGGCAGGTGAATGATTTCCATCTGCACAACCTTCAACCCCTCCCGAGCCCCCTCTCCTGTGGGCATCCCCCCTCCACTCCTGCCATGGCTGCCCAGGCCCCACAGAGCCACATTCAGCATCCACCCAGCTCCCTGAGTCCCCCCAGCGGAGGGGAATGTGGTTCCACTTGGATTGTTCCATGTTTTTATTCTGGAAAAGATGTTTTCCTCAATTCCTCCCTTCCCTGCCTGGCCACATGTTGTATACACATCCTACAGTTACTTCTTTGTAATCTTTGGACATTGCTGGACTCTTACAAAATCAGCAGATTGCTCACCTACATGGAAATAAATGCACAATCCAGCAACTTCCTGCATTCAGAGCAATATAGCAGCAGTCCCTTGCCATGCCCTAAATGCAGTCAGGTATTTCACAACCTCTATATCTAAATTAGATTTTGCCAAAACAGCCATGCATATTTTTTTTCTCCAAGTCCTTCCCAAAACCCACAGCAGATTCCAGGGAGAAATTCTGACCACTCGCTAGGGCTCAAACCTCAAAGCCAAAACACTCAGGCTGTAGATACAGGATCAGCCACAGAACGCAGAATTGCCTTTTAAAATAGTTTCCATGTTGAAAACAAGCTCCTGCTTTTACTCTCCCTCCTCATTTTTGAGTTCAGGATTCAAAGTGCCTTTCTGCACTCAGGTCCAGGCAGACTCGTTTGGATGGATAAGTGCCTTGAAGGTTATGGCTAAGACATCAAACTTGGAAGTGGTTATTCTTAAAGCTGAGAAAGGAAAGTTCCTGACGGTCCCTATGATAGGTTGATAAGAAATAATGGAGAATTGTTTCATTTAAACACAAAGAACAATTCAGTCATAGCATGACTCGTGATAGAGGCTCTGTGAAAGTTATCAGATGAAAGTCTGCATGCTAAATCTTTTTAATACTGAAGAGAAATGTAACAATTTACTGTCCATGGTGAAGTCTGGGCTTCCTGGGAGCATATCCTGCCTTGCTGCTGCTCCATGTTCCCCATATCTGCCATTGCCTTTCAAATGGGTGCCATGAATCACAGTCTAAAAGCAATATTTTAAAGAACTGCTTCTGTCCTATGAAGTCAGATCAATCCCACTTAAAAGGGAATTCTGTGGATGTGCCAAATATTTAAAGAATAAATCTCAAACCCAATAGTGATCTGCTTCCTTTACCCAAAGGCACTGGGTGTGATCCAGATAGCAGCATTCCCAGCATCTCCTGTGGGGCCACAGTGTGCAGCTCATGAGGGAAACTTTCAAGGAAAAAATAAAAATGTTATATGGAATGGAAAACATATTAAAAAACCTCACTAACAGCTAATTCTGTCCAGCTAAAAAATCAATATATGATCCCAATTAGTCAGCTAGACCTTTCCCATTGACACTTTGCTTTCTAGTAAGACCCCTTTGAGCTGCCACCCCTGCACCTGAAATGTAGCACTACCAACTGATGAGCTGGTTTCAAACATCTTTAAGACCCATATGAAGAGTCTATGCCCTGCAGTGAGTTTGGCAGTCAGCACTTTAAAAAATAAACTCAGCTCCAGAATGATGATTTGCATAGTGCATGGTGACTAAAATTAGCCTGCCTCGACTCCACGGCGGGAGGAAGTCTGCCTTGCCCCTGCAGTTTCAGGTTTCTTGGCTTTAAGAGAAATTTGTAGCATCCCAGGAACACAGACGTGTCTTCTGTGCAGTCTTGCTCCTCTTGGCTGGCACTGCTCTCTCAAAGCTGTCCTACAGCACCAGCAAGAGCCTCTTTCTTCTTAGGATGGGAAACCAGAGTGTGCTGAAGCCTGTGAAACCCTTATTATCAGGATGAAAAGGTTCGAAGGTGATTTACTAATTAGAGAACATGTTGCAGGTCACAAGATGGTCTGTCCTGGGATAGGAAGGGTAAAACCTCTCTGAGAGGTAAATACCACCTGCAAGGGAGGTTTCAAAGCAGAGATGTGCTGAGAGGTGCTCTGGAGGAGGCATACACAGTGTAAAGTTGGTTTAGGATTGGTAGTTTAACCTTCATTAGCTGCTGGGTGAAGGTGAGATGCCCCAACTTGATTCTTGGCCATTGCCCCACATCATCCTTGTGTAACAGCTCATATCCTGTGCCATGATTTAATGTTGTGTTCTGGCTGGCCAAACAGCTCACATGCTCGCTCAGTCTCCTTTAATTCTGCAGACGAACAGATGTCCATAGGAGGTCACGCTAGTCCACCATGGATGTCTCTGTTGAATTTAAATTATTCAAAAAGTCAGTCATCAGCTAAGTGCTAAGCTGTTGTTTTTTTTTTTATTTCAGCCTGAGATGTGGCTATAGCTTCTCTCCCCAAGATGTATAAATAATTCATGCAGTTCTGTAGCGGGATCACTCAGGACCTGTGCTGCGAAGTGCTGCTTGCTCAGATCCCGCTCTCACCTACAGCACAAACTCAGCTCAGCTCAGCCTCTTTCATCTATCCCTGGGCTTGGGCCATGAGCCCTTGGGTCACATTTCTCAGGGTTGTGGTTCTATCCCCATAAGGTTCCAGATACCTTTGAATCTGAGATCACAGCTACCAGAGGTTTGTAGCTTAATGCTTATATTAAATTTGTGCAAAATAAACTTGCTGTAGCCACAATCCAGTCAAGTATTGGGTTTTCTATTCTATATGAACGCAAGCCAGCAACTAATTTCATTTTCTGCTGTGTTGTAGAATTGAGAGGTAATGATTCACCCTTAAAAATACATTTTAAATGATTTAGTTACTACTTTGACTACAGTATATATCTTATGGAGGGAACCCAGTGTAAAAGCTCCCCAGTGTGCAGAATCCTGGCTGGATGCAATTAGGAACAGAACAGCCCCATGACATGAAATCCGAGGATACATTGAACTTCTGACCTACAGGAGAAATCTGATCTTCACCACCCAGCCTCTTCTTCATTTCAGCTCTGTTCAGGAAAACAAAAGTCTTCATTCAACATTCAATTTTCTCCACCCTTCACCACTGGAATTTTCATATGAGCTGAATTAAATATGCCAGACTTTGAAGGTAGAAGTTCCAAGTGGCTAAATGAAATCCATGGTGTCTTTCTATTTCTTTAGCTATTATCATTAAGCCTTGTTCTCTTTTGATGAGGCCCTACAGGAAAATGAGGTGCTGCTGTGTCCAGTTTCACTGTGGTTTAAGCAGAATAAAATACTGATTCTAGTATTATTGGATTATTTTTTTGTCTGGACTGGAGGCAATCATTGTTTTTTACCTATTTTAGCCACATTCTCTGCTCCTAAGTTATTAAGTATTAACCCTGAAGTCCTTATTCAGGATTCCTGTTATCCAAGGCAAAGCTTGAGCAAGGCACAGACAGCACCAAGTTTAATTACTGAGAAGCAGTGGAGAGTTGGGGTAGAAGCACCCAATAACCTGTGGTGTGTCACAGCCATGGGGCTGACACCTCTGCAGTGTTGTGTGGAGATAATTAGGTCTTTAAAGACATGCCACCATGCTGGATGGAGGCCAGTTCAGCAGTCCTGCTTATCTGAGTTCCTGCTGAGCTTTGTGCACATCGCTCTTTGCTCGTCCATGGCCGAGCTCCACAGGAGCAGGGCGTGCATGAGAGGACAAGGGCTCTCCCCACCCATGCTCTGATAAACTAAAAACAGATTGAAGGTCTAAGTCAATTACACTTAAGCATGTGATAAAATTCTTTCCTAAACTGGGGCCTAAGTCAGTGTGCTCTTGGGGTGGAACTCAAATAACTGCTATTGGAGGAAGAAGAACAGGCACAAGAACGGAGCCAAAGGTTCTCCTGGGGTGACTGGCTGGGGTGAGCCCAAGTAAATGGGGAAATGGCATGATCCAAGAGAAGGAAGGATTGTATGACTGGCTCTGTGGCTTAGGAGGAGGAATTCCTTGTGGGAACATTGCCAGGAGGGTGAGGAAATCGCCTGCTTTTCTAAGCTGAAGCAACTGATAAAGGAGGGGTGAGAACAAAGTTTCTCGCCTGTGCTGTGGCAGTGTCACTAAGACACAGTGTAAGTGGTGCTTTGAGTGTACAAAATAACACACTTGCTTTAGCCCTTGAAAACTCTGTAAGGGTAAAGGAATAGAGCTCATCTCTCACAAGCATCTGTGGTCACCACTCAGGAGGTCTATGGCAATGGCTTGTGTAGTTGAGGATAAAAATAGCCCAGGTCTAAGATACCAATCCCAGATTTCATCTTCAGTTCTGGAAACCAAGTGTTACCTGAGTCCCTGGAGCTCCTCATCACCCCAAGCTGGTTCAGCTGCCTGCTCCCTGTGTTCGTGCTCTCTTTGGGGCTTTTGGGCCACTCAAAGTTCCTTGTTTTAAAATGTGCTGAATCTTCATCATGAAATAGGGAAGAGCTTCTGTCCTTCTGAAAGGATTTGTGGGAAAGGCATGGAAGGACTAGAAAGGACTATCACACATTTATGGTTCAGACTTTTGTCTCTTTTGGAAAATAAGTAAATGCAATCTGGACAGAGGGGACCCTAACTGCCCTGGGAAACATTTCAGTACATCAGGAACTGCACTCTGAAATTGGTAGATCTGTGTCTGCAAGAACCCATCTTACACACACACAAAGACATGTTAGCTACAGCCTAAAAACCTGTGAAAGGCAGAACCAAACAACCTCCCAAAAATTCATTCCCCCCTAAGGGGGCTTTTGGGCATGGTGCTGGCTGACAAGAGGCTTGAAGCTGTGCAGAAAAGCTGTTTCTGGAGATATTCCTACTACACAGAGGAAAAGAAGACTTCAAGCCTGAAGGATCTCCTTGATTACATTTCCATTTCGTAGGCACCATCTACAACTGGTTAGAACCTAAAAATGGTAACTTCTTCTGCTCAGAAGAGACAGCAGCCTCCTTTCTCCCCTTATAGCAGAAAAAAACCATGTTTTGAACCGACTCTTTTAGATAAATAGCACTTAGAAGTAAGTGTAGCACTCATGATGAGTCTCGTGTAGGGATTTGCAGTCACTTTTCATGCCACAGATCACAAATTAATTAAGAAAATCTTGTCTCTTGGAAACTCTTCTATTCACAGTCGCATCAAATCACTGTAGCAGTAACTTGCATGGAAAAATAACGTTAGGGATATTTTTATTTTTAGCTGTCTTAATGAAATATAGCAGATGGAAATAAAGAGGAGAAGCCCGTCCTATGTGACTAGCCATCTGTCTGGGGATCAGCAACAAGTGTTTCATGGATCACAGCTAGAAAATTAGTGGGTAATTAATGTCAGTCTTCAAGCTACCTTACAATTCTTCACCCTCATTATTCCACTCTGTAGTGTGTCTTTCAAACACCACCCATAACTCACACAGCCCTGAGAGACACACTCGTAGCACCACCCTTACCTTTGGAGTACTAAACCTCAGATTGAGCACCAGCAGTTCCCTGCCACCCCTCCCTCACTCTCACACGGAACTGCAAAGCTGTCAGCAATCACATAGCCATCTACTCTCCACAAACCCAGCTACCAAGATCCTAAGGACTATTCCAGTCAATCTAAATTTGCCTTAAAGATGTTCATATCCCACCCTCAGTTCTACAGCACAACAAGCACTGGGATCTGCACTAAGCATGCCATGGAAACCAGGCTACTAACCTGAACACGGGGTAAAGAGCTATTATCCAAAACTAGTTTTTTGTGTTGGGGTTTATTTCTGACAGGTTGCTTTTCCCAGTTTGTTGACTAGCTAGTCTGGAATCTCGCTCTTTGAACCCGCTCCAATTACTTCTATGCACTGCTCAGCTGCAGGAAGCCTGTCTTGTTTAATGACATCCTAAACAGACACACAATCCTGAGTGCTGCTAAAGGTCACACAGCCTGAGCTTTTGGAGATGAGATACTTGTCCAGTGTTGTCATCGTTATACCCTCTCAGTGCCCACACATTACGGCTCTGGTTTGTTCTGCCTTTCCTTTTTGGGAAAATCAATGCCTTCTCACAAGAAAGGGTTTGTATTTCACCATTACAGAGTATTGCTTATTCCTCTCTGGTAACAAGATATTGTTATCAGGCTGTTTTAACTTTATTACCTCCATTCCTTCAGCTGCTACAATTCACTCGATACTGGTTTGGTTATTTTTATGCTTTGATTTAAGAACAGTGTGCTCCGAGGCTGCACTTTAAGAAATGCCCAAGGAGAGAAGCAAAGGGAGTCATCAGTTTATTTACTGGACTGTACTGAGCCTTACATGATGCCTTAGGAAATAACCTCTCTTCCTGGAAATCCATGTCTAAGTGGTAAAACTCTATTGTATGGCATAAACACAATTAATCTTCACAAACCCCTGGACACGCAACATCTGAACGTGACGTAGCAGGTGGAAATTGTGTTGTTTTTCATACAGGGAAAGTGGCTACACTGACAGAGCTTAAATCTAGGGAATGCTGTTTGTAGACTTACTAAGGTTTTGGCTGTCTATTACTTTTATGGCCCCTTTTTCCCCCTTCTGAATGGGGAAGCAATGGCAGTTTGCTGACCAATGCCAAATACTTGCAAACACGTTTCAGTCTACCCTTTCCAAGCTTGAAGGTAGATTTACAAGTCATGGAAATGTCCTCTCCACTCTGCACTGATACCTTTCCATCTCACCCCTGCTCCTTCCAGCCCACCCCAGGGCAGCAGAGGCAGGGGTGGTGCCTGTGCCTGGTTGCAGGGCCAAGCTGGGCTGCACGGCCAATGATCCTTCTCAGCATCACACCTGCCAAGGGAATCAGGGCTGGGACAGGACTGGGATGTCAGTCAGAGAGAAGCCATCAGTCAACCCCTCCCTTCCCACTTTCCTCTGAAAACACCTGTAAGGAAATTATTAAAATGCATCCCTGCTGATCCCACCTGGCCTCATGGAGTGAGGTGTAAATTAGTGGAGCAGATGTGAGGTGTAGGTGTGTGCTGCCTTTCCAGGTGAGCCTTTGCACGTGGGACACACGGGTGAGCGAGCAAGTGAGTGGTGCTTTGCTCTGAAAGTTTATCTGCCTGCAAAATGGGGACTGTGGAGCTTCCCCACTTCATAAAGGAACCGTGAAGATGATCTAATTAAAACACAAAGGGTTGCTAGAGAACTGCAGAGGGAGAGCTTATGAGATGTAAAGTGCCATTTGCTTTTTAATGAAGAAAGGATGAAGAGATGATCTTAAAAACAAACATATGCAGTGTCATGTGCCCCCTGTGCATTCTTTACCGTGGCCCAGTTTCTGTTTCAGTTTCCTGTGCACATCTGGGCGTGCACAGCTGAAGGGGGAGAATGAGCATCTTCTGGTTTTTTTGCTCCCTGGAAGCTGGACAGACATAAGAGGTAGTGTGCAGAGGTGCTGCTGCAGAGAGAGGGGTGATCCCCACTTTACTCCTTTGCTGCACCCTTGGCTGCACTTCAAGAGCATGTACAGCCAGAAGACTGACTTCCTTGGTATTTTACATCCAAATTAAGGCAGCAAAGATAGCAGGGTGTCTCCAGATGTCTCTCTCATTTCGTCTCCTTCTAAAGTTTCAAGCAGCCAGAAGGTTGCACAGAGACAAAGATAAGGGAATTTCGGCATGAGCTTTACCTCAGGCAAATCCCCCAACAGTGAATTCAAAAGTCATTTTGGAAGAGCTGTTTGGTCTTTGCTGTGCCTTCTGTTTGAACCCCAGGAGCAAGGCCGAGCATTTTGCAAGGCAGGCAGCTCCCTACTGCCAAGAGGGCTCCAATGAGAGGCTGATGCTGCTGGCAGCAATGCCAAGTTCAGAGTTGGCTGCAAACCCTCTCCATGTGCTGGGAGGGGCTGATGGCCCCAGCCTCACCAGGGTGTGAGCCTGAATCCACTGGTTCAAAGCCATCTGGGGGTTTGGGCACACACTTGAGACCCCACAGTGTGCATATCCCCAGTTTGCCTTCCAAGGAGCACGAGGATCCTTTGCCAGGTCTTACACTACCTGCTCTTTTCCACCCATCCCAGCCCGCTGTTGTCAGTACTCAAAGCAGCAGTCAGGCAACCCGGAGCTCATTTCGGAATCCACTGCTGCTCTTGTGGTCGAATTGACCTCCCAGCTATCCAGGAACTGGTAACCAAACCTCATGGCTCCACGGACTCCATGAGCTGCTAATGACGCACAGGACAACCATCCTCTCCCTGCTGCCACCCCACACTGAGAAACACAAGCCTTTTCAGGGTATATTTAACCTGGAGCTCTACCTCCCTAGAGGGGTAGGGCTGGGGTTTGTCAGATGGGGCCACTGGGAATTGGTTGCTCAATTCCAATTGTGTTTCAGGGGATTTGGTGAATAACTGGCAGACTCTTTTAAGAACCCATAGAATGTCAATGGAGATGGATTTGCAGGTTGTCCATAGAGGCAGATTGGTGAGGTTCATCACAGTACCAGTTAAATGTCATTTATCTCATTCATTTCTCATTCTAGTTACTTATTTTCCCTGGAAAACCAAAGAGTTGGATACATGAGTTGGCTGGACAAGGTTCTTCTGTCAACTGCCATTCTCTGTTTAGGAATAATACCCAGAAATATCTTTTCCTGCAGTCTTAAACCTCCAGCCAGGGCAAACAACTGCTTATTGCAGGAGCTTAGATCCAAAGTTTACCACCATTCATGGGAAGCTGGATCCAAGGTTTTGGTTTGGCTGATGATAGAGACAAGCAAAGCTGAGTAAACCCAGATCCAAACTCCTCCCAGTGTCAGTGGCCAGGGACTGGGCTGCTTCCAGCTTATCTTCACAGAAACCCATGGCCTGAGCTGCAAAATCAATTCTAAAGCAGCAAAACAGAAGTGTTTGGGTAAAAGTGCATTGCTGTTACTCACAATAAATAAACACACGAAGTAAGACTTGCTGTGGGTAAAGCAAACTGCCCCTGAGCAGTGCTCTTTGGAGCACTGGGTTTCTCCGCGGGGATTTGCACCCTGGCTCTGCTGGGTGCCTGTTTGCAGGGGGGCAGCCGGCACCACCCCCGGCTCCTCGGGAAGCTACAAGTGTTTCCCAGGTTGTAATCCAGCCCAAAGAGTCCTGGCTTAGGTGACACACGGCACAGCCGCTCGCAGCGCTGGACGGAGGGGGGAGAGATGCAGACGGCGCGTATCGTGACATTTGAGCCGAGAAATCACAGCTGAGGCACCGGCAAGCCCCGACAGGACTCCTGCTGAGGCTCCGAAGGGCAGGGAAAGGCGCTCGGCCGGGACATCACTCCGTGCATGGCCGGGATGCTCCTGCCGTGACAGCGCAGCCGACCCCCTCCCAAACCGGATTCTCCCCCTGAGCCCTCATCTCACTGTGAAATACAAACACCAAGTGGCCTTTGCAGCTGAAGCAAAAGGGCAACCGGATTTCTCGTCTCCATCCACCCTCTCCTGACCGTTCCGGTGTTGTGAGTTCGAGATCCCCGGTATTTTTTGAAGCCCGAATGCTACTGAAGTGCAACTGGTTCCCTGCCTTCACCTTTTAATGTTAATGTTTGAAGACTGGTTTTGTCACAGTAATGGTAAGAAAGTACAAAAGAAAAAAATAAAATGCAAACCCCAGATTTTTAGTCACAAATGGCAGGAGGTGGTTACAGAAAAATGACTGCAAGCCCTCGCATAGATAAAATTACAGAGCAGAAAACTCCATCCTACTCTTCAGCACTGAAATTCTCTTTTCCAATAAAACATGCCTACTGAGCTGGGGTGTTTCCCAAATGAAATCAAGTTTCTGAGCCACGTTTTTGGATGCCATTCCAATGGGCACACGCCTGAATGCTCTTCTGAACCTCTGCCTCCCAAAGTACCTCTCAGCTAAATACCTGCTGGCTGCTGGAGCTGACAGCACAGAGGATCCTTCTGGGACAGAGCCTTCAAAAAACACTTAAAAATCAAAATATAAGCAAGCCAGTTCCTGCTGGTTTTGGTTTTCCCAGCCCTTGCAAAAACATCACCTTCAGTTTCCAAACTTGCTGCTGTACTTCTTAGGACCAGGATGATCATTAGGCTTACTGGTCTGGAGGACTGGGGAGTCCAGGATCACATCCCTCTTCCTCAGAATATGGGAATTTTACTCCATGGTACAGTTCCATACATCAAATAAAAGAGATAACACATGAAAAAGGCAATTAAACCAATATTCTTATCCAAAAGCCCTGTGCCTAGTGAGGCACAAGGCACCCCATGTACACCCCACCCCGCCAGCATTTAGGGAGTTTGGTTGCTGTTCTCTGGAGATGGTGTTGCAGTGGGTGCCCTCAGTCACCCTCCTCATCCTGGGGGACAGGCTCATGCAGCAGTACCTGCTGCCTTTCAGGACTTGTGCATTTTGATCTTACTCATGGCTCAAAAATAGCCAACTTTATTTTCACATCCTCTTCAGCAGCGCAGGGTCAGGTGGGCTTTGGGTCTGTCTCAAAGAGCTGGAGGCCAGCCCAACTTTGAAAGGTGTTAGGGGTGATTTGTGCAACAAAAAAAGTCTTATGAAGTGAGAAGAGGATCACCTAACCCAGGAGAAACCTGCTGCTCCTTCCAGCCAGAGCTCAGGTGAGGCTCATTATGAACATAACCCTCACCCAAAGCTTTTCTCCTAGATTTTTCTTGTCCCATGAGCACAAGTTGAGCACAAGCTGTTTCCAGTCTAGAGGAGCCACATGGAATCAGTGCTCCCTGCAGCACAGCTCTGGGTTGCCTTACCTGCCTGTCTGACCCTGGTATTCTTACCCAGTTTGTATGTTCAGAGGCACAGGAATATTCTCACTGGCAATCCTCAGAGTGCCTTGCCCAGAGGGCCTGGTGAACCTCCTCATACTAGTGGAATACACGCAGAAAGACTTTGCTACTGCCACCCAAATTAATGGGTGAGAAGACACAATGTGTATTAAAAAGTATTTAGTAATGTGTTTTAAATGATACTTAGCAGTCCAAAGGATTAATTGTAAAGGTTAGTGGAGAAAAAGGATCTTTCAAAAAGCTTAAGTTTTGGGCCCATCACTTCACTGTGCATCTGGGCCTCCCACACTGTCTGGTTTGATGTGAGTTTCTCACACAGGGACTCCGTGTGCTCAGAGCCCCCACTGCCACTTCTGTCTGCAGGCAGATACGTGTGTATGAGTGATACACATCACCAGCCCAGGAGATGCAACTAATTAGCAGAAATACCCTGGTATTCCACTTGATCAGCCTGTCAGTCAAGGAGAATCCTGTGGTCCTTCCTGATGTTCATCCCAGAACTGCAGCCATCCACTATTTGCTGCTAAAATCTGAGTCCATGAAGACTGATGGAAGCATCCAGCTGGTCACACCTTGCACCAAAGCCCTGGGCTTGGGCTCAGCAGCAGGGGAGCTACAACATAAAAATGGCAATAAATAAACCCAATCTTGGCACCAAGGTTGATACCAAAAGCCATAAAAACCTCTGACAATAAAGAGGAAAAGTGCATGGCAACAACAAATGCCAGATGCTGACATGAAGGGGTTTTGTTTGGAAGAGGCTGCCTAAAATTCCTTCTCCTGAAGGCAGTCACATGTCCCATCCTAGCAGGATTATTGTTTGCGCACACATGGATATGTCTGCTTGTATTCATAGTCCCAAAATGTTCCTGTCAGTTGTACACTCCACAAATGCCAGCAGGATCCAAGATGCTGCTTCCCCCTGCCCCTGCTCACCCTGTTGTTGCATCTGCCTGTGTCATCCATCACCGATCCTGTCCCCAGCTCTGCCTCAGCATATGCTGCAGGAGGGGAACTGTAATTAAGTTCAGAAAATTCATTTTGAGATAACCAGATGTCTTGCACCACCTTGAATGTATTTACCACACCTTAATTAACAGAGGGAAGGTGGGTTCCTGTGGCCGAGCAGCAATGATGGCAGGGGCTGCCAGAGAGCAGACAGGCTTCACACCCCAGCACAGGGAAGCCTCCTCTCCTGGAGCACATCCTGCAAAGGCTCTTGGAGCACTGCTGGGGGTTTGGAGAGGGCTCAGTTTCTGCTCTTCGCCTGTACCCATCCTGATTGCCTGCAGACAGGCTTAAGCTGTGACTTCCTTTAGTTTTGCTCTAGGGCTGCAGGTTTGATTTATTACAGTCAGGTGAGTGTAGTTACGTGTGCCTATGCCAAACCCACGTTGGGAATTAGTGCAGTTACTCAGGGTGCTGACTGAGGGACTTGGTGGTGGCAGCAACACACCTGTACTGGGGCAATGTGGGCACAGGAGCTACACACACTGAGCCAGGATTAGCTGTGTGCCTACAGCACTGACATCCACCAACACTCCATAACAATGGCATCTCCAGATTGCTGTTTTACAGGAAATGCCTTATTATTCCATAAAATATTGCTGGACATCCCAAGGCACAAACTCAGCCCAGCCCTCAGTTTGCACGGAGCAGCAGGGCTGGTTTAGTTCTCTCCAAAACCCCTTCACTCCTCTGCCAAAGGCTTAAATCACTCTGATGGCCTTCAAGTGAACTCCTGGCCTGCAGAGAGGGAAGATATTGTGCAGAGGGAATGGAGTGATCCTGGGAAGCCTGGAGACAGTGGGGAGCAGCTGGGAGAAGCAGCACAGAAAGGAAGCTGGGTGCTGCTCTGGTCGCTGCTTCAGGAGAGGGTTTTACTATGGGTGTCCTGCTGTGTACCACTCTCTAGGGAACTGGGCACTGGTTATTTCTGTACCCCTGTCAGCAGCCAGGAGCTGTGGGGTATTCCTCTCTCAGCCCTGCTGTCTCCCCTGGGGCCAGGTTTCCTCCTCCTGTCCCGTCCATCTCACTGGGTCCCTGCCAGAGGCTCCGGTGCCAAGCGAGGGGTGACACAACACCTGTCTCCGTGGAGCTGGGAGGGCTTCCCCAATTTGTGCTCCCTCATCTCTGGATGATCCTGCTGCCCATTTGCTGGGAGGACCACCCTGGTGTGGCACGTGCAGCAGAGACGCATCTTCCTGTGCTCAGAGCTCACCAAGCTCACACCTCAGCAGTGCAAACCCCAAAGCCAGGCCCCCAAACCAACACAACACCCAGTTTGTGTTTCCTCAGCTGTGTTTGGAAACAGCTGAGACAGACCCACCATGGACTCATTTTCCAGCAGAAGTGGCTGTGCCTGGAGTGCAGGTGCTGCCCTGGGATGGGGCTCTGATTCTGGGCTCAGCTGCCACATACCAGCTGCAGCCCCAGCTGGTGTCAGCTGCTGGTTGAGTGGAGCTGTGCCAGTCCCCCCACACCAGCAGTGCCCGTCCCCCCACACCAGCAGTGCCTGTCCCCCAACACCAGCAGTGCCCATCCCCCTGCACCCTCAGATCCATCTCATTGTGCCACCCAGAGACAAAAATACTTCCCCAGCTGCTGCCCACCTGGTGCTGGAGACAAGTTTAAGAAACAGCAATAAGAAACTGAAAATAAAAGGCTGAAAAGAGACAGATACAGGGCTCACACCAGAAGTGAGAGCACTAAAAATAGTGGTGATATGATCTGTCAGAGCTATAGGTCATAATTAACTGCTCAAGTGTCTTTGGGCATCAAGCAAGTGCCTCTCCAGCAATAGGAAAGTCACAGGGATTTAACAGCCGAGACAGAGTGTCCTGGGCTCCCAGCATGTCCTGGGCTCTGGCTGGACACCACCAAAAATAGAAGGTGTATGGACAGTCCTGTGATGGGCTGCTGCCAGGCACTGGTGGGGCATTCCCCCTCCACTCTGTGTCAGGGTCCACCACACTCCTTTCATCCCCACCATGGAGCTGTGGGGTTTTCCAGGGGATGAGCCAGCCCCTCCTTCAGGGAGAGTAAAGGCCAGGGAGGAGCAGGTGGGCACTGGCCCAGGGGCGCTACTGCCCCTTTGGGCACAAGCCCACTGCTGTATCCCCAGTAGCTCTCAGGAGCCGCTGGCAGATGGATGCACAGAATCTGACAGATCAAAATATCATGGTCAGCTAAAATGTATCTTTCAAGTCAATTTATGCCCCTCTTTAGTTTCTGTAAACATAGAATATTGTGCATGAGACTGAGTGGAAAGTTTCTTCTTTTACTCCTCCAGAAACAAGATTCTTTAACTGAGCTCCTGTTCCCTGGAAACCTTTGACTCAAGCATTACGACATCATGATAGTGGAGAAATTCAACACCACAACAGTCCTCGGCTAATCCATTTTCTTTTCTGGGACTGGGAAAGCTCAGACTGGGATAAGGATATTTAAAACCAGTTCAGCTCTCAGAACAAGTGGTAGCTAAAACCAAAATTAAATAGGTAAGGATTTTAAAAACGAACTCATGACTTAATCAACATGATGCTAAAAGAAGTTAAAGCAGCTCCAATAAAGAGCATGGTGTGTTTGGTGCTGTCTCTGACCTCTGGAGAAGCCTGATGGAACCTGTGTGCTGGGAGCAGCTCCTGCATGGCACGGCTGGAGCCGAGCTGGATGGAAGCAGCCTGAGATCCAGGTATGCTGAAGGTGCTGAGGTCAGAGGGAGAGGTGAACACGGGCATCTTTGCAAAAGCACTTGGGTACCCAGTCAGATCCCAGTTCCCCACCTTGCACCCCCCACCCACCTGCTTTGCATCCTGTGCAGAGCCTCTCTTACCTCTCCTGTGGCTGCCCAGGGCTCACACCTGGCACAGCACATGCACGTATCCCAAATGTTCCTCGGGATAATGTGGCACAGGGGAGCCAGACGGAGCCCAGTGGGCAGCAAGGAGGGCTGGAGGCAGGGCTGAGCAGGGATGGGCAGCTGGGCTTCAGCAGCTGGAGCTGCACAAGGCACCAGGGATGGGTATACCATGGAGTCATCCTAGATGTGAACCACCCAACATTTGGGGGTCAGGAAGTACAGATTGTGCTCTCACAACTCCTCTCCATGCCCACAGGTCCCAGCGCTGCTTCTGCACTGTGTGTACAGGGTGTGCCAACAGGCTGAAGGGCATTGCAGGCAGCTGGGGCTGAGATTTGGGAGAACTTCATGGCACAACCAGAGCCATCCTTACTAATAGAAGCAGAGCACTGGGGGTGGAAAGAGGAGACTGATACTGGCTTCGTGGCCATGGCTCTCCACACTCCAGGAGTGCACCCACTGGGTGCCCAGAGCCCCAGGTACCCGTGGCTGCAGAGTGAGACTGGGTTGGAGTCAGAACTTGAAAGTCATCATTTTATTTTCTCTCATTCTCCCTATTTTTGGCTTCAGATTCTTGAATGTCTCCTGCCTACTCCCCAAATATGTGACAAGGAGTAGGTTTGAGATAGTAACAATATTAAAATGAGTCAGTTTGAGATGAAAGTTAGCACAAAGGCAGAATAAAAACCCCTCAGCAAAAAATAACAGTCAGGTAGGCAGGAGATCCTCAGGAAAAGACTAGGGAGCAAGGGAGGATTGCAGGCTCAGCAGGGTCCCCTATGCCACATGGTTTAGGAAATCCCATGGGGACTGTCACACCTTAGACATGCTCTGCTCAGCACTGCTCAGGCTGAACTAAGGAGGAAGAATCCAGAGAGGGATGGGAATGATCAGAAAATGTGGCTTGTAAGGGGAGAGAGGGAGATAGCCAGGGTTAGTGGGTGATGGATGGCTAAGGGAGATGTGGTAACAGTCTCATGAGATTACTGCAAATGAGAAGGGAATAAAATTGGTTTCTGCGAACATTGGCTGTGAAAAGGATGAGTGTGTCCTGACTTGCTCTGCGTGACCTCCTGAAAAGCCCCACATGAAGGGATGTCTTATCTGTGACATTTAAATCTACTTCCAAGTCAGTGGTGAGAAAAGCTGACCTGCCTCAGGCATAACACGAATCCCTCCAGAGCCTCCACAGGTCTCTCTTCCTGTTTATTTCCACGAGCTTCTGCTGCATTTACCAGATTTTCTGATCCTCTGGTGAACTGAGCCCAGCCGAGCCCAGCTGTGGTACCTGGAGAGGGAAGGCAGAGTCCTGATTTCTGGGGAGAGCGACCAAGGCAAGGAGAGAACTGAAAAGCTGAGAAATGCTCATTGGCTTTGTGCTGATCCCTCTGCAGGAAAGGGCTTGGGGGTAGGTGAACCAATTCCAGCTTCCAAATTAAAGTGATGCCTTTGAACAGCTACAGTTATACATTGACTTCTTGGGGAAGAACGCAAGAACCTTAGATCAAGGCCTGGTGGGATGGGCTTTGAGCAACCTGGTCTAGTGGAAGGTGTCCCTGCCCTTTGCAGAGGGGTGTTGGAAATGGATGATCTTTAAAATCCCTACCAGCCCAAACCAAGACTTCTGTGATTCTATTTGAAAGGGTGACTCTCAGAAGACCCTGAGATGTATTTGACTGCACCAGAGAGTTTTCTGAATTGTGATAGAGAAACTCAGCTCTGAAAAAGCTCCTGAAGTCTAAAGACATCACTGTCACCCTTGTCCTTCCTCTCTGGTGATAAAGAGCTTTGTGGTATTTTGGGGACAAATGTTATTTGTCTCCTCCCTACTTGCCCTTGATTTAAGGCTTGCAGTTTCTTAATCCTGCAAGAAGCCAAGTGGATGCTTCCCATGGGGACATGAATGGCCCCACTGAAGTCATGTGCTGTGACTTTATTTGTGTGCTTGGAAGTTTGAGCCTGTTGGTTCAGTGGTCATTTTTGTGAGGAGAATCCCAAATGCCCCAAGCACCCACAGCAAACCAGGGTCTCACAGCTGCTCATCCAGCAGGTACATTGAATTTCAAACATGCCCCAGGAGGACCAATGCACAGCCCAGCCTGGTGTCCATCCTCAGGCCACCAGCTCAGCTCCTGGCCCTTTGCTCCAGCACTTGTCAAGGCCCTGAATGGAGCAAGACAGTCCCTGAATTGCAGCTACCAATAGATAATGTTTAACATTCCCCAAGTGTGTACGTTTGATAAAAACATTTAATTACTCCACTTCCTAAAGCATCCCAAAAAGCACAGTGCTGTCAGGCAAATAAACTCTCTAGACAACTCCAAGCTATTAAAAGCCAATAGGATCTTGCATCCTCTCCACAGCCATAAAACCTGCAGAGATAAAGATGCTGGATGCTGACAATATTTAAAGGGAGGGCACAATGTCCTGTCACCATAGGGTGATGTGGCACTGGTTGAGTCCCTTGATTACAGTATATTCACACATGGCAATGCCTCCTTGTATTTTGCTTGTGCCCATCTTTCCCCTGGGAGCATCCCACAGAGTACATCCCTCTACTTGTGGGATGAGGAGCTTTTCCCAGCACAGTATTTGTGTCAAGAGATGATCAACTGGCTTAGTCCAATCACCAAATATTTTTATATTTTTAACCAGAAGCTATAAAAATCCAGGAAATGTGGATTTATGGCCTATAAAAGGTTTAGCTAGGGCTGTGACCTACAGAGTTATGTAATTTACTACTGGCCTTAGAGAGAGTTCCTATTCCAGCACCCCACTAAGCTCTTTTTTTAGCATTTCTGATTTGGGCTCTGTTAAAGCACAGCTGGGCAGTCAGATGTTCAGAGATGGGAGTGTAGAGGGTGGGTGGGCACCTGCAGTAAGAGATGTGGTCCAGCTTGGGATCATGCAGCCCAGCTGCCTGGGACACAGGGAGCCCAGCAAAGTCTGCCTGAACCATGAGAACTTGTCAACAAGTTGTCACTTCATTCAGCAGACCAAGGCCAGCCAGTGCTGCCTCCTTCCTTCCTTCAGAAGCTGCAAACACTTCTTGGGTCTTACTCTCACTTACTTCACCTTCCTTTGTCTGATTTCAGATCACACCTTGTGGCTTGCAAAGCCCAGCTCACAAAACAGGAACACTCAGCATCCAAGTGCTGCTGTCAACCCAAAAAGGTCTTCATTCCTCCAAAGTTTCCTCCACGCTTCCTTTGCAGCATTTCTGACCCATTTGTATGATTTCCCACCTCTCCACTCACAGCAGTTCAGCACAGCTTTGGCCCAGACCTGACATTTTGGGCTTTATTGCAGATTTGGGTTGCTATGGTAAAATGACATTCTGAGCCCCCTGAAAAGTTCAGAGAACTCTTAAAATTGCTTGCAAAAACCAGTCATCTGACTTGCTTTGTCCAGCTGATGGCAGGTTGTCACCAAAAAAAGCAGCATAACCATATCCTTACCCTTTACCCTGCCCTGCAGTGATGACAGTGCCAACTGGACAGTAATAAGGATTTTCCTAGTGCCATCCTTCCATCTAGAATGCCCTCTCTCATTTTCTCTTCCCACACATGGAAATCTACAGACCCCTGAGCAAGGCAGGGACAGGTACATCATGTCTGGTGTTGAGTTCTTAACACCACTGTGGGGGTCTGATCCTGTGCCTCCCAAACCTCTGAGCTCTGGCTGGGCCCAGGAACCCAGGCGGCAGCATCCATCCATCCATCCTTCCTTCCTTCATCTCTCCCCAGGGGGAATGAGACACAGGAACATCTGCAAAGGGCAGAAGAGCTTTTTTTGCTACTGAGCACCCACACAGTGTTTATTTGCAAGTGAGTCAACCGGACTCTAATGGGTTTGTGGATGCTGCACAATTCACCTCTCTCTTATCTCAGGGATTTTCATTACCTTTTGGGCAATTTTGACAAAAATTCAATTTTCCCCACCCACGCACACATCCTGCTGTTCTCTCATTGAACACATCAATTAGCAGCCAAAAAAGTCCTCAGCACCTTTTCTCTCCTGCATTCAGCCTCTCCCATCAGCCTTTAATGCAATTTCCCACTCCACACTGCTGCCAGGTCTGGTCTGAGAGACTGAAACTCTTCACATCTGATCCATGTGCCTCTTGTCCCTGCAGATATCTCTGCCATCCCAGGAGCAAATCCAAATGCCTCAGGTGAGCAGGGATAGAGCTGTGTGTGGCACCCACATCCCTGCAGCAGCATCTGCCAGGAGCACCTGTGCAGTGGTAGAACCATGTCTGCAGGCCAGGCTTTAGAAAAGCCTAATGATGACACCAGAATGAAGTGTTGCCACAGTCACCCTGCTGGTCCAGGACCTGGCTGGTGGCAGCTCCATCCCTACCAGTGCTGAGCCAGGGCAGGGCCCCAGGGACCCAGGACACTGGGACCCATCTCAACCCCACGGGCTGAAAGGTAGAAGTGAGAAGCAGATGTGAAGTTTGGGAAGGTTTCCAACACAATTTTGGTTTTTGTTTTTTTTTTTTTCTTTTCCCTTTTCTTCCTCATTTAAGTTCCAGATCTGAGACAGCCTAAACGCCCCTGGGTACAGTGACATGTAGGAGCAGGAGATGGCAGCACCACTCCCTTTCACTGCAGAACCCTCCCCTGCCATATCCCAAATCCCTTGGCAATGAAGGAAGGCAGAGGAACATCTGGGGAAGATGTGAGGAACATCAGCTTGCTCAGACCTGCTGCTGACTCCTGGATTTGGGACTGCTGTTCTGCAGGCAGAGAACTGTGGTAGTGAAAGAAGGGGGTCCAGAACACCCCACCCCTGAAGCGGAGCAGAACTTCCCTGGAGGCTGGAGAAGCAGCAGGCAGGGGGATGCTGGGAAGCAGCTGCTCAGCCCTTGCAGTGCCAAGAAGCCCCATCTGCCCCACCCCACCTGGCTCCTTCCCAGTGCCCAGCAGGACCTTTTTCTAATGAGGGAAAACCTTTCCCTTTCCTAAGCATTAAGTGGATGGGGCTGGAGATCTCAGCTCTGGAGGAGCCAGAGGCAGCCAAATCCCAACAACTCGACTCAACCTTCCACGGAAGTGAAGGCAGGGGAGAACATCCCCTGAACCCTGTGGTGACCAAACGCTCAGGTTCTTCCCTTTCTTGGAACACTGACACAACAGCTTCACCTTGGAGACCTGTTGGAAGGAACCTGAGACTTGGATGCTTAGGGAAAAGCCAGGAGAAGGGACTACTCCAGCAGAATGAGTTCTCACTGTCACCACGTTGTGTTTGAATTGTAAGAGCACCATCTTGTGTCACAACTCGGGCTGCTCCTGCTCCTGGAGCTCCATCCTGGCCAGAAGCTCCAGAAGAGGATAATAAGCACCAATCCATGTCCCTTCCCATCAGCTCCCCTCAAAATAGCTTTTCAAGGAGTTGTGTATAATGATGCAGAATCACAGCGAGTCCTGCAGGCTCTGCCAGGAGCTGGAGTGTGATCCAAGGCCAGATGCCCCTCACAGCTTGTTCCACCATGGAATCAAGGGGCACTTGTGCATCAGAGATCATCAGGATGCTCAGTATCAGTTCCAGACAGTATTGCTCAGACAGCTCTCAGCTGAAAAAGGAAAGTGATGGCAAAGAGAATTCCACAGTTCAAAGGAACTGATCTGTATCCCTCAGAAAGTCTGAGGTTTTAATTCCCAGCCAAAAGGTATTTTTCAATAAAAACATTCACATTGAAACAGTTTCCCTTCCTGTACCATTACTAAGTGTGTGTATTCTGATCTGAACACCTCAGGAGACTGATCTAACTGAGAGAACTTTTTAAAAATCTGCCTTAGAAGTGGTGAGTGATTTTCTCATTATCCCCACATCCATTGCAGAAAGGTTTGGCATTTCTAATGGTTTAAAACTTGTCTCCAAATATCATTTGTAACACCTTAGCCTAGTTCACAACTCTATTCTCAGTTCTCTCTCAACACAGGATCTGAAAAATTCAGTTACTTACCCGCAGACCTGAGGGGCTTCAGGCCTGCCAGAAGAGCTGGAACATTTCCAGAGCGAAGATTTATGATGCCTCTTCCCATTTAATATACAAACACACATTGCTTAGCACAGTGCAGCGTGAGACCTACCTGGGAACAGACACAGCCCCAGAACAAACACTGCAAGGAGAGGGAAATTCATCAGTACAGCTGCTCTGGAGAGGCAAAAACTGTGTAACAAAACTCCACTAAGTAAGCAAAAAATATGGTGCATTTGAAGTACCAGGATGATAAAGCTTCCAGTTGGTACAACACCAGTAGCAAGTCACTTGATGGTTCTAAGCCTCCAATAATTCCTGTTTGCATGTGCAAGTCTGAGGTATTTTTGTCCTAGAGGTATTAACAACTTCATGTGGGCCCTTTGCTGCTGCCTGGGAGAAGCAGCAGTGCCACCTGCACGTACCCTGGCACAGGGCAGAGAGCACCGTGCCCCCACCACAGCTGGGCAGGGTCTGTCTGTGCCGCCCCAACCCCTTAGAACAAGGGTCACCAGGTCTCCTCAGGGGCACAGCCACGTGGGACACACTGATCAACACCAGTGCTGGGACAAACACAGCCAGAAAAAAAGAAACCCTGGCTCTGGCCAAGTGTTCTGTTTCTGCAGTCACCAAGTCCTTGTTCTTTTTCCTTAAAATTCAACATTTTCTTCACTGTGCAGAAAACAACCAGAGCATTGGAGCTCTGACCAACCTGTGCTAAAAAAACTTCAAAAAGCAGCAGCACCTATTTCCTCTGAGCTGCATTAAGCAGATCTCCTTCAGACCTGCATCCTGTGAGAGGCACAGACATCATTTGGGAGCCGGTCAGTGAACCAGGGTTGTCTTCACAGTTTTCCTTTGGGCCCAGTATGAGAGGGGCAGGATGAGACTGACCATGGGACAACCCCAATTTATCACTACCTGCACTGATGATGGCAATACTCAGCTGTTGGTGTAATATCCCCAATTATTGTGCCTTCTGGTAGCATCAAACCCTGCAAAATTAACATGAGACAAAAAAGAACACACAGACCCGATCCATGTTTCATATACATATTTATATATATTTCATGTACAAAGTTACATTCTGAACCCCATGGATTCAATAATAGAAATAAATACTGAAATAACTACACTGCTATATGAGCTCTTCTGCTCACAGAAAAGAAGCCTCAAGTTTTAACAGACAGCAAGTTTAACGCTGTAGTATCCATCTCAGATTACAGAGGCAAGTAAAATTCAGCATAAAGTGTCCAACAGACAAAACTTTCCAAAATTACAGACCATAAAATGTTTAAAATATATGTTTAAAAGATTGAGAAATGTGCATCAACAAAAATAATAAAGGAAACTTAATCTTGTTAGAGGGCGGGAGAGACATTTAGTGTATAGAAAAATGCTTTGAGGTGCAACATAGGTTGTTACAATATGGCATAACCCTGTTAGAAAAAAACATTTACTTTCCCTAAAGAACTGTATTTGAGTTTACCGTGTCTTGTTTTACAGAGTGGGGCCTTCACAAGGCCCCACCTCAACAGGGCCACTTACAGAGTGCTAAGTCAGGTTTAATCCTTTGGTAACTTTTATAATACTCACATGGAAATAAATATTCAGTTACACAGCATTTTTAAAAGACACACGTTCTTTAGAACAGTTAGTATAATAAAACAGATTTAACATTTGTTTGTTACTAAGGCAGCCTATGATAAAGTGTCTACGCTCTGTCAGCTCGATCCCATCCGAGGCAGGAATGGACGATGCAGCTTCACCTTCACCATGCAAACAAACACCCCTACCCAGGCAAGTCATGTGCTGCATATTTTGTGCTCAAAATGTTTCCAAACTATTAACAAGCTGTAGCTATCAAGAGATTAGCTCCTATTTATATGATGCTTTAATCACGAGTGTATGCATAAACACATTCTTGAGACAGATTTGAGGGGTGTATTGTCACCTCAGTGCCCGGGCTTTACGTGCTTTGTTCACCCTTCAAAGCCACCTTAAGGAGAGCTTATACATCCCAGAGCACTGTGATGGCAACAGGGACCCAGTTAATCTACTGTACCTTAGGACAGGGGATAGAGTTTTTAAATGAGAAATACAGAGAAGTGCACATGCCTTTATCTACACCCACAGTGGTACACAGGTAAACTCCTGTCTGCTTTAAAACCCTTCCCCTTCTGGACAGAAACAACCATTCTCTGAAATATGAGCAGGAGTTGGCCCTCTGAGGTGACTGAAATGGCAGGTGGGTCAGCTGCCTTTGGCAAAGGACCAGGTACACACGTGCCAGGTTGAACTGCCCCATTCAGAGGGAACAGCTCGTCTCTACTGACAAACCAAACCCTACACGAGAACCAAGGAACAGATTTGTGCGCTTTTTTTTTGTCTGAGAACATGAGAATGTGACAATCAACCAGTGAGTAAAAACTTTGGAGATTTGCATTTCCAAAGAGAAATAAAGAAAAAACAACAACAAGAAAATGGCAGGAAAAGCAATGAAACTGCACCACTCACAGTGAAGATTCTGCACAACAGTAAAAGTTTAGACAGCATTTTTCTTAGACATCCAATCCCATAAGTTAATTCAGATGTGCTTCATGTTCAGCATACATGCCTATAAGTTTAAAATAGGTCTAAGACTGTTGACTCAGTTTACTTTCTGTATTTGTGTATTTTTTAATAAGCTTCCAGACTTTATATTTAAGCCAAAGTATTTTAAGAGTGACATTAAAGATGAATTTGGAAAGCAACTTATGAACAACATGCTCTCATCACTTTTGGCATTCTGAAGAGAAAAATACTACCAAGATATTAGACATCTTTAATAAGGATTTTTACTACATAGTTCATGTCCTAAATACATATTTACGAGAGGAACAGCTGTGTACAAAATATGTTGCTTAAAAAGTATTTATACATATAAATCTAACCAATAGACCTGAATGGAGATTTTTCTGGTTTATCAGCTATGATATGCATTTGAAAAAGCTGCCTAAATATATATTTACACAATAGACCTCAGCTAAATGTGTTCATTTAAAAAATTAAGAAAATATATAAACACATGTTTGCCTGATAGACCAGAACTGCTCCTATTGCATAAAAATGTTTAGGCAGTTTTAAAAAAGTGTTTCTATATTTACTGCTCTGAAACTGTTCAGTTCTCTCATATAATCAAGTGACTAAATTTCTCTGCTAATCTGAACAGTCCCAGCCTTTTGGGGGTAAATGCTGGATGTTTATTAAAACCCCTCAAACCTTTCACTTTCCAGAGACAAAATGAAAGAGCAAATCTGGGTTTTTAAATATTCTGAAGTACAGAAATCATGAAGTGTTCAACTTAGGTCTGATACTAATGTAGAAATTTCAATGTAAAAGGAAGACAGTCTTCAACTCACATTTATGGTTAAAAAAATAGATGGTGAGTAGACAGAATGTCAGCCTAATATTAGAGTCTCCTGACTTTCATTAATTTCCTCAATCTTAGTGTTACCTGATAATATTGTTGCTATTTTTTTTAACTAAATTGGGTATGGAGCTACAAAAAATACATTTTGTATCTAATTATCTGGCACTAAAGTTCCTTTACGATCTTACTTGGGCAGAATGCATTTTTCCTGTACACTCTCAGTCTTTTCTCATGCTCTAATCAAGGTCTTTAACCTTCACACACGTAGTGCCTCATGAGTTTGACCAGCTAGGCAGAGAAGATCATTCCAGTGCTTAGGACTTAAGGAGTTAAGACAAGAAAAGAACAAAACAAAACATATCCCCTGTTCAAGAATTTTACAGTTTTTTCCAATTTAAATCATCGTAAGAATACCCTTTGGAAACAAGAGTGGTTCCATGTCAGGGAGATGGAAAAACATTATGCTCAAAATTGCTCATTACTGAGGGCAGCAGTTCTCAAACTTTAAGATTCAATAATGAAAACAGGATTTTATTTAAATAGTGTATTCTTACTTCCTATACAGTCCCCTCTTTCCCCCCAAATTCTGATGAATGTAAGAAATTAAACCATTTACACTATGTAAGCAAGGTTTTCCAGGTTTGAAAACAAAAGCTGAAATACACAGTTTGCTTTAGCCCTCACTGAATATTTGGATGAGTTTGAATAATCCATCTTATAATTTGTCCGTTTTTTAAATACTCTGGGAATAACTTTGCTGTTTTACTCAATGCATTATACAGTGGAATGAAGCTCAGTTGTAACAAAGCCAAACTCAAGTGAGGCTGCCAAAGAAGTGAACACATTAGATTGCTGTGGTACAGTAAAACTAATGCCTCAGCTGCTCACTATGGTGTGCACACCAGTTGGAGAAAGGTCTGATTTCCTTATACTGTTCCATGTAACACGGGTGCAGTAAAACAGCACAAGCTAATTCCTGTATAGTTAAAGGTATGACAGATTTGCAATATAAAGTTAAACAGCAAAGAAATGCTTCAACATCATGTAGTGAAACAGGTTCACAAAATAAAAAGGACATGCAGAAGCTTTTTTTTTTCCTTTTTTTTTTTCTTTTTCTTTTTTTTAAGATCTCCAGCTGCATCCTACAGGCTCACTCACTGCCACACATGACTTGCCACACTATCAAGTGACTTCTCTCAGCTTTGGCTACAGAAGGTTCAAGTGGTAGAGCTTCTCCAAGGAGTTCAGATTCTCCCCCTTCATCACCTGGAAAACAACAGCTTTGATTGAGGCAGCCAATAACCAGAACAACATCAACACCACACAGAGGGAGACAAGTGACTTCTATGTCTACCAGAAAAACTCTAAAAAGACAGGAGTTGCCATATGCTCATATAAAAGCATATGAAAGTCTGGGAATGTATACATTACAAACAGTGTGTTGCATAATTATCTCAGAGCCTGGTATTCTGCTCACCATATTCTTCAGTTCTAGCTCCCAAAATCAATGGCATTTTCATAAGTATCCATATTCTACACACATTACTTATAAATCTTGAAGGTAAAGGAACAACCACCTAATTTGCAAACTTGCAGCACTTCCCAGGCAGACACAGAGATGGTTCAGTTCCAAAAAAGTGTGCTGGGATAAACATACAAACATACAAATGCTCTGGAACAAGAGTTGTAATTGAGCACAAGTGAGACAACGCAACATTCATGTCTATGATGAACCTTCCCCTTCTTTCCTCTTGTTCCAGTTATCCCAGTTTGCTACAACTCCGCACACACTGGCAAAGAATATGCCTCAAGCATATTCTCCATTACTGCTCTTCAAAAGAGAAGAGCAGTTTTGTAACCGCATCTGAACTCTGGGCAGCAGGAGCCAACCTGGGTCAAACCTGGTCAAACAGCCCAACCACTAAACCTGCACACAGCCAGCCAGAACCATCAGCCCAGAGGCAGCCCTGTGGAACAGCTTAATCAGAGAAAGAGGAACTGACCTACACCTTCAGGAAGGTGTCAGATCACAGTCTGACTCGTTTCATGGTTAGACTCCTTAGAAGAGTTCAGGGGTCTAAACACAGAACAGCCCCAAATTGCTCTTGAGTTTGCTGAGCTCACGAACCTGCAGCACTGACACTCAGTTCATGGCTTTGCCTCATGCCACAGGGACAGCAAAATGCACATGGGGAATGTGGCTATTCCAGCTGCCCTGGAGTGAGTGCAGAGGTTTGGTCCTCACTGTAGTGGCACAGAACTGCCTCAAGTCCTGCCTCCTACTGAGCTGCACTGACACCACCAGCAGGAATCTGTTTGTCATAGCCTAATGGGATGACAATTTGGATTGGCCTTCCTGGGTTTTCCTTTGTAGTGGTGGTTGTGGTTTGTTTTGCTGTTTGGTTGGTTTTGAAAGACTATAGACAGATTTAGGCAAAAGGTCAAAACCAGGTCTAAGAGTTGCAATGCCTTTTTATGTATTTTTTTTTGGTCAGGGTCTCCACCTGCAGGTTCTAAGCACAGAACCACAACTGCTCTCAGTTTATCTCCCCAAAGAGTTCAATTAAAAAAAATAATGTTTACACAATAATTCTTTTATGGTCTAGATCATGCAAAAGTACCATCCAAGAAAAGCAGTGATCAAATAAGATGGGCATGCTGAGATAAGCCATCTGCTTTTTTCCTTCTCACACAAAAATTAGTAAATTTTGGACAGCATTCCTCACTTAATACATGACTTGTTTTTATAGTCAGTCTGCATTTTAAGTAACTAAGGACATATTTTCCAGCAGTTTGAGACAGAAGATTAATCTGCCAAAGGAAGACTGAAAGCCTAAACAGTAAAGTGGTACATGACTCTAAAGCAGAGATTCAAATCAAACTTTTCAAAGTCATCCCAGAGGTCATGGTTTATTGAGGAGGAGAAGCTGAAGGTGTGTATGCCAGAAGAAAAACACTTCTAATCTCACGGTATATACTGAGCACAGGAATCCACTCTGCAACCACAGCAGCAGTTATTATGTGGTTAATGACCTTCAGGTACGAAGAGGTCACAGCTCATTTTAAGCTCAGATTTCTTACCCATTCTGAAGTCAATGTATCCTTCTCCACCACTTATCACCAACATTGATTTTAAGGGACTCTGGTTGAAGGACTCTTGGGCTTGTTTATCAGCTGTTAGCTCCGTCCCACCACTACTCTGTGGGCAAACAACCTGACCTGGATGGAAACAAAATACATTTTTATGCCATACCTCACAGAATAAAATTAAGTGGATGACACTTAATGCCTAAAGCAGTTAAATGCCTCCTTAATAGGCAAGTGCTCACCACAGTGTTTTTTTCAGATGGAAGCAAAGCATTTCTTTGTGACCAAACCCTTTTCCTCCCATTAACCAGTACCACATTTAGCAATCAGACAAGTCTTGTAAATGAAATTCATTGTTTCTGAACGTATGACTTCATACCCTTACTTTTACACCTTTCGAAACACTATGTTTAACTAAGAAAATGAAGATTAAAAAAAAAGAAACTTCATTTGAAGGATAGTAATAAACCCTCACCTGGTACAGCAACAAAGAACTTGACGGCGTCGCGGTGCCCGTGGAAGCAAAGCTGTGCGTGTGCCATGGAGCAGTAGGGGATGAACGTCCCTGGAGTCACCTTGTCACTGTTCTCATCTCCATACACACGGATGACACTCCCTGGACGGTTTCCCGAGCCTGCTGCTGCTTTATTAGCTGCAAAAGAAGGCAAGTTGTTTTCTACTTCAAAGTACAAATTATAGAAGTGGTTATTTGTTAAGAAACCTTATGGTACCATCTAAAAGCTAAAGCCAACTTAGATAAAAATGAAACAGGAGGGCAGCAATGCCAATTCAAGACAGAGCTGGAAAGAAAAAGATTGCATGCTTAGTTATTTTAAGTACATCAGAAAATGGAGCAGGATTCTTATTAGTCTAGCATAAACACCAGATTTCAATATCCTACTTTTGGAAAAAAATAATTTGTGAAAGGACTATCTTTCATAGAAATAAGTACCTCTAATGTGTTTCAGTGTGAGCAAATTCAATGTACTTTAACATATAATTAAGGACACTTGCATTCCAACTAATCATAGGGTATCCCCTTGCCAGCAAAAATTCTCTAAAAATAGCCACCTGTGGGCATGAAGGAGCTACCCTATTACAATTCTACATCTAGTTTTTACTGAGTTTTAAAGTCCATTAAAACACAGAAGTACTCATGCTAGACATACAAGCCATCTCCATTCCAAAGACTATCAAAGTAGTGAAAAGAAACAGTGATTTGTAACAAGACAGCAAATGATGTGGATTAATGACAAAGTTATAAGATGTGGTATCACATTGGCTGGAAGAAAAACAAAGTCTGTATGAGAGTTCAGCTGCAACACAGGATGATATGCTAAACTGCTGAGCAGATTGGTGGCCATTTAGCAAACATAAAACTGCTGCAATGCAGTAACTGCAAGTGGAAAAACATTTAGGAACATACAAAGGGTAAATCTATAAGGAGTGGGAAACAGCCTCGGAGTGGCTATTAGAAGCCTGAAAAGAGGTTTTGTTCAGGATCTGCACTTACCCCGCAGCCCCAGTAAACGTCCCTGGTGGAGGATTACAGCTAGTGAGAAAGGAGGAAAGGGGAAATGGATAGGTATGACAGTAGAGGAGAAGGATTAATGAGAACCCACCACTCATATTTTGGTTTTTGATAAGGTAGAGCTTAAACTTTTAGCTCCTAAAAACAGTAGATAATTAATTACAGAAGATTCAATCAAAAGTCACAAAGAACAGTATCTTGTTATGGAAGTTTCAGTACAAAATGGACCACAAAAGCACTGCAACTGTCATGTGCTTTGTAATTTTTAAGTTTATTATTGATTAGCAATGTTTCCCCTTTCTCTCTTTCCTTGGCAGGAGGCTCCAAAATAATATAGAACAACTCATGTTTTCATGTGCCCTTTTGAAACATCACCTGCAGGTGTTGAAGCTGCCCAGCCACTGAGACCCAGGGAACAGAGATGCCACTGCTGCTTCTGAAAACCAAGGATATTCCTAACAAGGGTTCTCAACCCCACCATCAGGCTACCCCCAAATGGCTGTTCTGATCCACAAACAACTAACAAAACTGAAATGAAACTGAACAGCTTTAATAGGGATTTCTTCATGTTCACTCCTGTTTTAAAACAAACTCCTCTGGAAACAATATATTAAGCTTGATGCAAAGTAAGAGCTATAATTTTTGAAAGCATGATTGAAACTATTTCAAACTCATGACAGGAAGACTGTCCTTCCTTAGTACATTCATGCAATGCAAAAAAAGACATTTACTGAATGGATGGACAATGCAATGGAACAATATGAGAAACAATGTGAGTGTGTGCTGTTCAACAAAGCAGATACAACATGAAGAGATTTCACTATTAAATTACCCTAACATTTCACCTGTCAGACTGTACTATTTCCTATGTAACAACAGGACAATTAGGACTATCAAAGTTCTGTATTTTATTTTCTGAAACTTCTGTCCACCCGTTTTAACACTAGTCTCAGCACAAGGCATGAGGGAGGTTTTTTGTCGTTGTTTAAACGCAATCAAATTAAACAGACATTTTTCCCCAGCTTTACTTATTTAAGATTTGGTTTTGAGCTGGACTGTTCTCTCATGTGTCTGACCTCTCCCACCCTCATGTAGTTTCAGCCTAAGACAAGAGTTTGGGTCTGTTGTTATGCAGACACCTGGATTTACATGACTGGAATTTGACCTAGAAGTCAATGCCCTGTTTGTAGAATGTGTTTACAGCTCCTGGAACTCTGAACATGTCCTTCAAAGCAATCAGTGCTATGGCTGTTCCAGTCCTTTTTACCCACTTAGTGATGAGTTCTTAACTACTGAAGCCAAACAAATTGTGTTAGCAACAACAGCAACTTGCTCAAATCAAACAAAAATCTACTTTGTGATCACATGGCAATCAAAAATAACATTAATTAGAAAACTAAAGATGTCTCTTAAGCAATAAACTTCTATAAATGCTGCTAATACTCAGAACACCTTGAGGACTTCAAGGTGTCCATTTGATTCAAGCCACAGCAGCTCTGCTCAAAGTGCAGTACAGGAGATCTGGAGATGAGCTTTTTTTGCTTACAGTAATTGTAACCACATGCACAGATTTAGGTGTTAAACATCACACAGGCCCAATCTGTTACAAACCTGAAAGACTCAGACCTGGCAGTGAAGCTTTCTATCCATTAGCAAGCATCTGAATGGTGTTTAATACTCTTTATTTTTGTGTCTACAGCACATTGCACAGAGCTATTGATTTATATTTTACTTACTTTCTGTTAATGGAATGGAGATGATGACACCATTTCCTGTTCCTACCCATAAACGATTACAAGACACCATAAGAGCTGTGATTCTCACAAATGAGAATCCCAGTTTACCAGTACCTAAAAACAAAAGATGCTTTTCATCAAAAATTATGAGCAGAATAATTTTAATTCTATAACAGAGAATCTTAACTCCAACTCCCAAACCACGCAGACAAGTAACTCCCTCCCACTTCAAACACAAAGTAGAGGAGTACATTTAAGTTGTAAAGATAACCTAAAAGGCTACAACACTCTAAACTGTGAGCCTATACTGCAAGAGTATAACATCAATTATGAGAAACCAAAAAAAGTGTAACAGCTCCATAATGCTGCACAGCAGAATCTTTTGGGCCTTTCCAGCTTTTAAAACAAAAAAAATTGAGTACACATATTAAGATAATGGTTTCTCATCCATTAAAATAAATTTCTCATCTATTAGCAGGATGAGAGGAATACAAGGCTGATCAGTTAAATTCAAGGGTACAGCAGAGACTTGTGAAGGATTTCTCAGGGCCCAATTACCTGCATTCACTGTGTTATGTAGGTGAGCAAACTGCTCTTACATAGATACTAATGAAACAAACAAACAAAAAACCCCAGAAAGCTTATTAGGTTCAATAGCTATTTTGCATTTTCTTGAAAAAAAAAGTAATTTTTCCAAGAAAGTAGTGGATTCTTCCCATTTTTTGTTAAAAAAACCCAAAACATCAGTACAGTAAAAAAGAGAAAGATTTTAGTTTCTTTATTGGTGCCTGTCCAACCCAACCACTACTTTTCTCATTAGTTCTGAGATTTTAAGGGCACTTTAGACATCAGGTAAGATCTATAATGACCCACCATCCTCAGCACACTTTACAGACCAACTTAGGATTCGACTTCCAGATTTAACTTTTCACAAACTCCTTTGCCTGGCATTCCACCCACCCTTGTCCCACTGAGAACTGCCTGCTCCAGACAGCAGGAGGTGCTGGAGCACCCCATGTTGCTGATGAACTTACCTAGCATTTTGCTTACATAGGGCTCGATGTCCACGTCCTGCAGGTGCTGGTACGTGTGCGCGTGGTAGAGGCGCAGGGTGGAGTCCAAGCGAATGGACACCCAGACCCCGTCCCCCACCCAGGCCAGCTGCCTCACTTGGCTCTCCCTCCTTGGGTGGGCATCAAAGGACTTCTACGAGACATTGGAGTTTAATTCAAAGGATGAAACACAGGAAAGAGGAAGAAAGGTTTCTCTGTTACTCTTACACTGTCAATACCAGCAATTTTCTCAAGTCAACCACAACTCTCTGATCTGCAAGATCACAAGAAGATACATGTTTAGCTTAGTTACAACCACCATATGGTGCTGGTAAAGTAATGGTAAAATTGCTGATTCCTTTTCCCAAATGTGATCTCAAAGCTGTAGTTTCTTTCTATGTTTTCATTTACACACCACACCCCAGTCTGCTCTGGCTTCTGTCTCCCTTCAACCTGCAGCCCTTATGGTCTCAGCTCCTGCTGTCACAGCACAAGATACACGTGCCCAAAAATTGCTTTTCCTCCTAGTTCTGTCATGACTTAGTCTTACATACAAACACACCTGTGCAAAATACACACTATCCACCAGCAAAACAATTTCACTGTTTCATGAACTTTATTTCAATTTTCCCCATATGTGTATATATATATATATATATATAGTCTTCACAGAACCAGCTTATTAATTAAGTGCTTCTTATTTTCAGAATAGCTGAGCAGTCAACCTCAAAAGGTCTGGCTCATGTCTCAGGCCAATCAGCAGAGGCTGAAGCATTAATATTGCTAAAGGCTTGCAGACACCTGAGCCACTTTCTGCACTTGAGATGTCAGGTACAGATAAAACACTGCAGAAACACCAACTTACACACCTTACATAAACAAACTGTTCTCTAACTCGAGGCAGAGCACATTCAAGATTAATGCTTACAAACCTCTCAAGTATGCAAAGACAGATTACAAAGAAGTTTACGAGTAGGTGGAGAATAAAATGAGGCACACAGAGTACATGCTGAGAGCTTGTTTTAAAAGCTCTGCACAAGGACACTTCCCAGTTCCTGCCAGCAAGAAGTGAAAAACTAAACCCCTCAGAAACTGGTTTCAGTAAGTGAGTGAGAACTGTCTCATCATGGCCTAAAGTCTTCCAAAACACTGAAAACATCTTAAGAAAATGTAATAGTATTTCCCAAAATAAATTTGTTTGGTTGCTTGTTTCTGCACTGATGAACAAAATAGATGTTCTCTGGAGTTACTCTGCAGCTTGAGCTGCAGCATTAAAGCATCACATTTAGTTACTCTAATCACCATTTTAACTTACCTCTATTTTCATGGCCTTTGGTTGAACAACATAGATCTTGTTCCTGTAGCCACACCAGACCTTGTCGTGTACCACCGTCATGCACCGGATCGAGTGGTGCGGCCGGCCCAGGTCCAGCAGGTGATAGTTGGTCAAATCCCACTGACCATCTTGGAAAACAGAAGGAAAAGAGAAAGCAAAACTAAACACTGGTTCCTATAGTTCAAGAATAATTTAAAATTGCAAGCAAATACCTTAGCAGGCTAATTTTTTTGAAGTGTTGTAATAATCTGTGTAAGTCATACAAAAGTATGGCTCTGCTCCTCATTAAGAGCAACTACCAACATCCCAAATGCTACTTTTTTTTTTTTAATAAGGTGGTACAATGATTCATGTTCAAAACACAGCAAAACATTTCTTAAAACAGCAAGTTACCCAGTGCTAAATGTTCTGCTTGGCCAGGAACCAGTGCACATGACAACACCCAGTGTGAGGCACTTGCTGCCTTGGCTGAACAAACAAACCTTGGCCAGTGCAGCAAGATCGTTTTTAAATATGCTGCAAAACCTTAAAAAAGGCACCTGAAATCTACTACAAATATATTAAATTTGCTCATTCAACACCAAGTAAAATTCTTCTGTAGACAGTGCTAAGCCACAGACTATCACTTACTATCTTTAAAGACTGTAAGCCACAAGACTGAGTTCTAAAAAAACCCAACAAAACAAATCCACTAAAAACAACTTCAGCCAGATGCATCTTTCCCAGTATTTGCATTAGTGTTGCACAACCTTTTTAATTCTTTTAAATGCTGAGCACAGGGATTTAAACATCACAAGGAAAAGAGCACGTGAATAGGGAGACTGTGGAAACAAACCAACAAATAAGTTCTAGTTACTCATAGGGAGATCTTCCCCTCCAGGCCCTATTTCTGGAGCTGGTTCAGAGTGGTTTGGGCAGGAATTCTGAAGGGATGCTTTACAAAACTCTCATTGGCCAGAGACAATTATTAACACTAATAAAACAGCAAACACAACTATTGAGTCTGATGAAAAAGCAAGAGATGATGATCAAAGTGGACTTTCAAATGGCTTTCACTATTTAGCTCAGATATATCCCATCCTTCACTTCAGAGCAAGAAAAAATTCCATTAATTCACCAGGACAGTGCAAAAATGGTACTTGAATCTGCAACTGAAATAACCAAAAAGATTTCTCAAGGCAACCTGTAAAAAGAAAAAATTCCCATTGAGGGATTCATTATCAAAACATTTAATTACTTATAAATGGCATATTTCTTTCCTGAATACTGTTACAATCTCTCTGTTTTCCAGATCCAACACAATTCTTACCAACTCCTCTGTGAAATATTGCCAGTGTTCCATCAGCCAGTGCAACCAACACTATTCCTTTTACATGTCTGGGGAAAAAAGGAGGCACAACAATAGACACTGTTAGACTGCACTGCTCCAATGGCAAATTTAAAGTAAGGCATAAACATTTTGTATTTCAGCATAGTTTTAGTCATGTTATCCCTACTGTTTTGGTTTCTACTATATAGCTCAAGAGAAGGGATGTAGCAAGGTGTCAAAATCCAGTTCAAAAATCTTGAAATATAGCTACAGTGCCTGAAGAAAACATCAAGGACAGCAACCTATCACTGTTTTGAGCAAACAGCAGCAGCTCGTCATTTGGGCTATGTATTTCCAACAGATACAAGAGTCCTTTTATTTTCCTTCCTCCCCGAATGTTTTCCACTGTCCCTCAAAGAGCATGCAGGCAGTTATGGCAACTGACATTCCCAATATCTGAGGAGGAAATATAAAACTACTTTGAAAGTATTTTAACAGAAATTCATTATGATTTACATGACATTCTTTCAGGACTTACACAATACTGAGAATAGAATCTTTAAGTTTAATGGCATGAACACATTTCCTCCACTGGGCCACTGACGAATGAACATACAGGCTGCAAAGACAAATCAGGAGGGATTAAAAGCACTACCAGACAAAAACAACCACAAGCAAAACCCCTATAACTGAAATCCAAAATCAAAGGGAAAATAAGTTTGGATCTTCCACTGGAAACTATGTATAGACTGAAAGGAAGAACTGCATGAGCAGCAGAATTGTTTTTCAGAGGCACAAATCATTACAAACCTCTTTGCAGATCCATCTGTACAGTATCTTTTTCTAGCACATTAAAATATTGAAAGTTATGGAGTTATCAGACCATAACAATATCTTTGACAAATCACAAAACTTTTCTGCAGATGAAGGTGTTATCCACCAAAAAAGGCTTTGCTAACCACCTACAATGCCTTCTTTGAATGCTGTAATGCATAAATGCAGGAAAGCATACGAGGTTTTGGCTCTCTTGACATCTTCCTGCACTTAATCTTGACTCGAGACAGTTATCAGGCCTGCAGGCACAAAAATCAAGTTTAAAGCAATTACTACAAATAAATTTAACATGATTAGCACTTCCTTACCATCCATTCTGTGCTCCAAGCCACATAGTCGGTAAAAGGCTACTCATTTTCTGTGCTTCTTCTCTCACTAGATCTTGCTCATTTGGCAAAACTGCAACATCTTTATATAACTCTGACTCAGTACTAGAAAAAAAAACCAGTTAAGATACATTTAATGAAGTGCACAGATTACTCAGGCTATAACCTAGGCATTTACTTCATTGCTGCTAATTCCTACAGTGGCTTTTGAAGTACTTAAGGTATTTAAAAACACAGTAACCATGCATGAAAGTACGATACAGATGAAAATCTCGAGAACAATGAATTTCTTCAAGGAGACATTTTCTTCTACAAGGAAAATTAGGTTCCATTCAAGCCACTCAGTACTGTTGATCTCTCAGGAATGGCAGAAGAGTCACAATGTGTAGAATGTCTTGTAACAAGACTATTTATATAAACCTTGACACACTTAACAAGAAAAAAAAGTATTCATTTTGTCTCCATGCTATGCTCCCACAAACATTGTATTTTTCATTTTGAATACATTTTAAGAGGTATGAGGATTGAGACTATGTACTTAGGCTGGTACACTGGAGATGCCTCTGTTGTATGCTGCACTCCCAAAGGATCTGTAAAGACATGCTCTGTGTAGACTCCAGTTTGTGCAATATCAGCTGTGTCTTCTCCTGTCCCTGCATTGACTTCTGTTGCTTCTGTTGCTTCCTCTGCTGTTGGAATGTTCTCATCTACTAAATTATTTTCAGTTGCAATATCTATGCAAACAAAAAAAATTTGAAAAGCTTTTAACAACTGTGACAGAATTTTCTCAATTATTTAAAACAGCCAGAACTTGATACTTAAACTGAAGTGACCAGACAGTCACAATCCAGATCTTATATTTCAACTATAAAGAAAATTCATCAGAAATACCCAAACTTTACCAAGTTGTACTGTATGAAGAAATATCAAATGCACTTAAAATACCTAAATTTAAATACTTCAAGTATCAATCCCATGACTGATGGCACAGATTGTCCTTTAAGTGATTAACTAGAACAGCAGTGAAGAAATCCGACCACCTCATATCCACTGCCAGTCACATCACACATTTCTGAAGGGCATATGGCAGAAAACAGTAGTAATGTCTATAACATAAGCAGCTTCACTTAAATCTCTATTAAGACTTGACAGAATTCAAAGCATTTATTCACATTCTCTCCAGTCATTTGTGGGCAAAATCTGCATTTCAAATGCCGAATAAATTAAAAGCTCTCTTTAAACCACACACAAGAGTTCTCTCAAAAACATTTGCAAGAAGCAACTGCCTATACTCATTTAATATCACCCCCACAAAGTTTTCAGCTACAATGATGCACTGCAAGTATGTCAGACTCACACAGTATTTGTTCTGTGCTATCACTGCTTACAGAAACACACTGCTACATTAACCAGTTGCACTATGAATTTGCAGTTACACCTAAAGGTGTTTGGCCCCCTGTGATGTTTCATACCTGACTGTTTCTCTGCCACTGGGGAGCTCCCATTGGCATCCTGAGCTGTGGGTGCCCCCGAGAGCCCCTCAGCAGTGCAGCCCACCACGGTGATGCCTCCCAGCAGGCTGTCAGTCTCAGCAGAGCTGTTGCTGGTCATGCTGCCACACAGAGAGGACTTGTCCACTTGACTGGGATCTGCTTCTTGAGACCCTTCTTCTCCTGCAGGATAGTCTGTTTCCCTTGCCCCTGAAAGAAGTGAAACTCATGTGTTTCTCACAGTGATAAAGCTGAGTCACTTTTCTATCTAAGCTTCAAACTGAATGAACTCTCCAGCACCTGAGATTAAACATGTAGATACCCATCTACAAGCTTATTTTAACATGATCAGCAAATACAAAAGATGTTGTCACAAAGCTCACAGAACAAAGGCAATACCTACATATGCTGCACATCTGACTGTCATACTCCATATGTCAATCTGCAGTTTTCCAAATAGCTTATTTCAATTATGTTTTCCATTAAAATTAGCTTTCATAACAGTGCATATATGCTGGGATACCTTTCAACATCTTTACAAAACACTGAGCTGCAATAGATCCTTTGTTCTGGAAGAAAAGGTGTTTTTGTCTTGTACAACCCCCTCATACTTTTAAGACTTATAGTATTCTCAATGCAACAAGGATTCCCTCTGCAGGAAGCTCCAAGACTTGCTACTTATCTTCAAGAGGCTGAAGAGATCAGAAAAGCAAACCACATATTGTTTTGTGATGTTCACAGTTCCATGAAGCACTGGCACTCTTGCACAATTTATAATACATCAGATAAAACAGTTACTCTTTGCTGCTGACAATCTCTCTACCTTTGAGTAGTTGAGGCCAAGAGCCAAGTAAAGAGTGGAACAGTAAAGTAGAAATACAATAGTTTTCTGTACAACTAAACACTTTCTATTGCTGTGTCATAGTAGAGTTTTTATCACACCAATTAACAACTCTGTGTTTTCACTGCATAAGAAAATCTGAACAAGACATAAAAAAAGGAGCTAAAAGATCCCAAGTCTTTACCTGGCACACTAGCAATACAAAGCACGTGAGAATTGCAAACAATGAAACTGTCCAGAATATTTCCTGGTTGATTTGCATCAATAATGATAACTTTTGTAGCAGAATGTGTGCTAGTGCAGATCCAAACCAGGCTGGATAGTTCTTCCTGATGTTTCAGTTCCTTCTGCTGATCCTGAAGGAGAATAAAGGCAGAACAGAAGTGAACAACAGGAGGGGGGACAACAGAACTATTACTTTTGCTCTTTCAGTTCTTACACTTTCAGCTACAGAAATATACATAAATATGTGGTAAGTAAAATATCTTATGTTACATCGTAAAATTACACGTAGTTACTTGTTCTGTATTTGAACTGTAAACTCCCTTCATATTTCATACTTGCATAAAAAATATAGAAAATTAATTAGAGGGTACAATTACACAGTAGACCAGTATAAAATAAGAACACTATTGGCATGCAAGCTGTCATAATCAGTGTAATCACAGATTAATGTGATATCCCAAAGCACTTCAAAATGAAGCCTTTGTTCCTATGTCCTTTCATGGCAGTCAGAACATGAACACTTCTACTACAAATCCAGCACAGGCATAAGCAGTGCAACATTCTGATGTAAAATTGATTTACTCCTCAGATATGCCAACAAGCTGGCACACATGGAAGAATCACAACAGTATTTTTGTAGTTGGATTCAATAACCCAGATATCTTGGGTTGACCATTTTTTTCCCAATAAGCCTGATCACAAAATACTTTATTACTCTCCAGATACACAGTAAAGATGTTTAACTATACAATTTATTAAATATCTTTATAGTGACCTTACCTTGAGCTCCTGGTCTAGTTTATCTAAGCTACTCTGAGATCCTGTTTGCTGCTTGTTGCCATCTGCATCCACACCAGTCACATCATTGTAGAACACACTGGCACCAACCACAGAGCCGCCATCCCGTGTTTTCCCTCCCGACAGGTTCACCCCTACAGCACACCACAGCTTGGAAAGAAAATAAATATTTCACTTGAATTTTAAACTAAAAATAAAGAGCCCCAACCATTGTTAAATATGCTAAGTAATATCAACATTATTATAAATCTGCAGCCCATTTTAAGGAATTCATTATAATTAAAGTCATATGTGTTTCCACTGAGGCTTAAATTCTTTAAAAAGAGCTTAAATGCTTTAAAAACAAACAACTCCATTTCAGGAAGAACATAATTGAGCCTTAGATAAAAATATTCAAGCTACAGGTTGCCCAAGTCTCTCTACCATCATGGGAACAATCCTACCTTCATAGAGGTATCCTTCTCATCTAAAGGTCTCAGGTAAACAGGTACAGGCAAGTTCTTCATCTTATTTTCACCCTGTCCACCATTTGCCACCTAGGTTAAAAAAAACCAAACCACCATAATGGAAAAGCTTTCCCCTTTAAAAGAATCAGTTGCTTAGACTTGATTTTAAGTTTTCAATTGCTGTTTTCCTTAGAAAGATTCAATACTGCAGAAGTTTAACAACAAAAATGCTGGAATCACTCAAACACAAGCTGTGAAATCATACTCCATTCAAATGCCACAAAGTAGGAAGCTGTTACCATGCCATATGAAAACACAATACCTGTTTGTACTTCTGAGGTAGACTCCAGCCAAAGGCTTGCACTCTGCCATCTTCCTTCTGCACGTGAGCTTTCACCTGCCGATACTGCTCCCTCTTCTGCTCCCGGCGCGAGGCTAAACTGGCTTCAGTTCTACAGGAGAAACAGTATTGAAGAACCTCTTTAGAATTCTCTGTGCAATGTGAGTTAGTGCTAAACTGAATATTTAAGATCTCCATGGAAGCCCAGGTTTCCTGTGGGCTGTTTCTAAGGGTCTGGTGAAAGACAGGCAAAACCAGAAAGGCTGTTGCCAACACCCTTACAGAAAAAAATTATCTTGGGTTATGTACCTCTGCTAGAATTTTTAAGTTATAAATCAAAAGAATATATTGTCAAAGAGAGAGAAAAAATAATTACAGATATTTCTTAGCCTGATTGATGTTGTTTTATTTTCCACTGAAGTACCTGTACAGTTACTGCTTCACTACAACACTTGCACATAAAAGTGTACTTAGTGCTGCCTCCTGTGCCTAAATGCACTTTTATGAAAGACAGTGCTATTTACCAAATAGAATATCACTGTCAGATACTCAGAGTACTCACCCACTGCTGCACATTTCAGCCTGCACTACCCTGAGCTCTTATGTATCAACACTCCCTTCAGGAGAACACTGTACTTCACTTAGCAGCAGGTTAAATCTCAGAGGATTAAAACAGTAAACACTTGATGGAGCATATCTAGTATTATAAAACCCAAATGTCTTACTCTTCACTGAGGAATTCAAAGGCTTTAGATTTGTCACTGGGTAATTGAGATAAGGTGCTGCTTCTTTTCTTGACTGACGGAGTAATGTGTGAGGTTGGAGCATTGTATTTAACATTGACAGGAGGTTCTGGTTTCTTTGCTGTATTGCTGGAGGAACTGAAGAGCCTGCTAAAACTAGAAAGAAAAAAAAAAGAGTCAAGATTTGTCAGATACATCCAAATTTGACTATGCAGGCAAAATACTGCATATGCCAGCCTGCTCAAGACAGTTAATCTAAGAAACTGGAGCCCAACATAGCAGCAGCCACCACACGCTCAGCAACACCCCCAAAGCACAAAAATTCATGTCAGTAAGGGAAATTCTTAGAGAATTATTATCTCATTTGTTCATCAGATTTAATGGGAGCTTCACCACGAATTAATATCTACAGGGAACCAAGAAATATTACGATGGGAACATCACACCTGGAAGACAGGTTTATGAAACAAATTAGTTCATGCAGAGAGAACTTTAAAAACCCCACCATTTTCTAGGCAAACAGGTGGAACACTTATCAGCAAATCACAACATCAGAAGGATTATTTGACAAATATCTTGTTGTGGAAAACACTGGTTTAGATTTAAAGAGCGTGAAGTTAGCATGGTAACTGTAACAATCAGTCAGCTGTACTTCACAGAGGGAAAGGAAGCTGAAATAAATGCAATCTGCATGTGCTCTTCAGGTTTCTACTATTCATCATAAAAAAGGATCCAGAAAAACATTCAGAACAGGAGTTCTGGTGCCTATTCAGCTAGGGGGGAAAAATAATAAAAAAGAGCACGTTGGCATTTAACTTGACAAAGTGCACAGCCATTCACTACGTGCTGCAGCTTACGATACTTTCTGTCTTCCAGACCAGTCTTACCGAGCTGGCACTCTGGGTAACGAGAGGAGAACAGTTAATCATCTGCCAAGAGATAATTAGCTAACATGCACAAATGTGCCAGCCAATTGGTGAGGGTCTTTGAGTTATTTTTGCCGGTGAGTTATGTTTCAATACGTACAACTGCCAAATGCTTGATCTCTTCTTTTCTTGCATGGCTGGATTTTCTCTCGATGCTCTGCAAGAAATGAATTCCAAGTTTACTGAGTAAGCACCAATTAAAAACGGGAAAGGAACAGAACAGTGTAACTCGTAGTTTTTCAAAAAAGGGTCTCTAATTCTAATTCTTCAACACATCGGTAAGTAAGTTATAAAATAAGTATTCCTGAAGCCATAGCTGCACTAGCAGAGATAGTAGAGGATTTCTACAGCAGACAACAGCTATAGAAAAACACGCCATGGCTGTTGGGAATATGCATTTTTCCTCTCCAAGTCCCAAGGGCTCACAGATATGAGGACAATGGGTACAAACAAGTGCCATTGCTGTACGTGGCCAGCAGGCAGCACTACACGACCCTGGCACCTGTGGACAGGGGAACATGGTGGAGGGATCTGCAATTACCAACTTCTGTAACTGTTCCAAAACACATGCATTTCTTCAAGGAATGCTTACTTTGCAATCATATGAAGTAACACATCTCCACTGATGCTGGGCTCAGCCCCCAGGGCTCACACCTCCCAGGTTCCTTCCCCCTCTCAAATCCCACCGCTCTCTGTATCCCCTGGGGTTCCTTCCCCACCCTGGATGTCCCCGTGTGATTTCTCCCAGTACTTGAGCCTCTCCCATCCCTGCCTTCAAGACGAACCCTGCCCCCAGATGTGCTGTCCAACACCCCCCCCCCCCCCATCAGGACCCTTATAACCCAGACCCCAACCAGAAATAAAGCGCTTCCAACATGTTCACCAACCCTGTGTGTGGCTGAATTATCTCAGGAGCCATCCCCAACTTGGTCCCGAGACACTGAGGTCTCCCCAAGAACCCATTTTGACAAGTTATATGCCCATAATTTAAAACCAGAGTTATTCATGGGCATGAGGGAGACAAACAGAAGGGCAAATAACCTACTGACATGATTACCCTGCAGCTGAGAATCAAAAGCCTATAAAACCCAAGAAGCTCCATGAAGGATTTTGGAAGAGCCTCTCACCTGATCATCTCAGTCCATCGCACGGCCTCCTGCAGCTCCATCAGCCGCTCCTTGTACTGGTTCCTCTCCATCAGCACACGCGCCATCTCCACGCGAGTGAAGCGCTTGCGCTGCGCGGTGGGGACGTCGCTCTGACACAGAAACAACCATGGGAGGAACAAAGAACAGGAGGGCCTTGCAGAGCCACCCCCTGCCTTCCCTTGAGAGTCAGTTTAGGGCATAATTCCAGATTGCAAATCACTTGGGGCTTTGTAAAACTAACCCAGGTTTTACCTTTCCTCTCCTCCCATCCTTTGTATCCAATATAATCTGAATGTGACACAATAATGGGCAGGGAAGAACGAAAGAAAACTAATCACTGTCCCTTAAAGTTTACTTGTGCTCTCTAGATCCTCTGTCTTTTCTACACAGGGAGGAACTTCACTGCTACTTATGAAGCAGTCAAGTTTAGTAGCACTCAAACTCATGGACTTGTAACGTCCCAGTGAATTACACACACAAAAATACACATACACACACACAACACCTACATCATCGTCCTCTTTAGCTTTCTGTCTTGCTTCCTCTGCTTCTGCACGAGCTCTAAATACAAAATAAAAAATAGCTGCATTAAATATCACAGTAGGTTTTTTGGCTTTCTTTTTCACAACCATGAAATTAAACTTACTTTCTCAGCTCTTCTTCCAGTTCCTTATTCTTTTCTTCAAGCTTTTGTTTTGCTTGTTTTACAGCCTCCAATTCACCTTGTAGTACATCCTTCTCACAGGTCAATTCATCCACCTTTGCTATCAAATCATTCTTCACTACATTCAGTGCATTTCTACACAAACATGAAAAATACACCATTACAAGGATGGCCATGGTCTCTTAGTTTAGCTTCAAGCCTGATTTTATTCCTGAAAACCTACACACTTCACAAAAACTGCAAAAAGATACAGCTTTATTGGAGCTCAAACTCTCTCTCCCTGAATCTCAGATACTCAAAGACATTCACACCTCTGTATCAGAAAAAAGTATTGATAAATCACTTTGCTTAGAATACACCCCTCAACAGTGCTCCAAAGGATTTGCTTCTGCACTGACAGCTGTTTCTTGCAGGGGATTGATCTCTTTAGGACAGAGCACTGCACTTCATGTAGCCTTACAAGGATAAAAGCAGCTTTTGCTTCTTAGGTCCTTAACTTCCAGAAGAATACCAACTCAACTATATATTTAGCCATATACACCTACAAATCCAAAATACTTATACCACTACTACTCTTACAACTGAAACCACATTTGTATAATTTCAACTGTGTACGAAGATATAATGAAATAAAGTATTTTTACATAAACATTCTCACTTACTTTGTCTCCAACAGCTGAGTGTTTTCCAAAATAAGGTTTTCAACTTCACGTCCCATTCCTTTCCAAAGGAAACAAACACATGAAATCAGCAAATAAAATGGATGTTTTCATGAAACTTATGTTTTGCTATCGGCTAAAGCCAACTGAATTTTGTATGACAAACCTGTGAGGGGAACTGTGAGCTATCTGAAGTTTCAGGTTCAACTGACCTTCTACAACTACCTTTCCCCTCCACTTTCTCCCAGTTTGATTTTTTAAAGGCATCCCTGGCTATTGACTTGTGCTGCCTCCATCTACCCTAAATATTTTGAAGATGTTACAGTACTACTAAGTCAAAACCAAACACAGCATTACTTCAGAAGAATTAGTCCACAAAAAAGTTAAGTTTAAAATACTCAACTGTCTTTTACACCATGTTAAATACAAAAGTATATCAGTTATAGACACAAGACATGCTGAATAAAGCTCAGACTGTGAATGCCCTGCAGATTTCCCCAGAGCAAATGATACCTTACCAAAGAAATTATGGTCTTTAATGCCCATGCATTCCATGTAGAGCAAAAACAAGAACAAGAAACATTTCATGTAAGGTGTAGAATGAGTGAAGAGCAATAAAAGATTTAGACTTATGAAGTAAGAGCAAAATAAAACAAAGCCACCACCAAAAGTCTGAAGTGGAATGTGATGTGATTAGAAGCAGGATTTGTAGGAAAGACAGATGTTGAAGAAATTAAGTGTGTCACAACCATTTCTATTGGTTAGACCTCTTATAAAAATCAGTAACTTAAAGTCTCTCATTTTCTGTGAAATAATTTAGAAGCACAGTACTTGGAAAAAATGCCAACCGTTCAGGAAACACTTCCAATTAATATGCTACTATGAAAAAAGTGGGTCTAACTTTTTATGAAGCTACTTCAGTGGTACTTATATTTCTGGAAATTAATTTCTTACCCTATTTTTTGCATGCCTAATATAATTTTCAGGATTTTAGAAAGAAACTTTCAGGAGAGAATAATTATTTTGCATCTTGCACAGCAAAATAATTACCACACTGGTAACAGCAGAAATTATGTTAATTCAAGATTAACATAACAAATGAAAAAGGTATCTTAATGGTGGAGGCCTTTTAAAATACTTGAACACAATCTTCTAAGCAACATGGGTAACAGAAGACTTAAAAGATATTTGGATAACAAAGAAAAAAAGGTATCTCTTAATAGACATGCAAGTCAAAGTTGCCTCTTCTGAAATTTCCCTCTCTGGGTTTTGGATTAAAAGTAAATGACATTTAGTTGTGAAGCAACTCAGATCAGTTGTTGTTACTTCACCAACATCTGGAAAAATTCCCTACACTACAGTAATTGTGAGATTTTTGTTCAAGTAGCTATTGCTTTTTCAACTTTCAGTATTCACAGATAAAAGTAAGTAGGATCATTTCCAACAGGCTTCAGGATCCTTTATAAAGCAAGAACAAAAATTAGAAAGCCAGAGTGCAAAGGCAAAAAAAAAAGTTACCAAGCAGGGAAAAAATGCAGAGAATGTATTTTATGAGAGCAGCAGCCAAGAACGCCTCACTGGAGAAGCAAGAGATTTCAAAGGTTTTTTTAAAAAAGAAGCATACACACCAGAATATTCCCCTGGGTATGCAGCCCAAGAGAAAACAGATTAGAGAATCCCAATTAACTGCTTTGACAGAACTCCAAACTGAAGTTTAATGCTCACTTAGAAATCCAAATGCTTGAAAAACACCAACTGTCCTGGATACAGATGTGGCTTTTCAGGCACTATTTGGACCATGATTGTCCTCCAAGTGAAATGACAATTTTACAGTAAAACTTTGAGACCAGCACATTCTGCATAACAAACTCAGGCATAATCCTGTGCTTAGTTTGTTCAAGCTGGTGTTGCCAGCAGTAATTTTACAGAAAATGGTAATAAAGCCAGTGATAAACCTTTGGTAAGTTATATTAAAAGATACATTATTTTTTGCCCATGGAAAATAAAGCACTGTGATCAGGATGTCTGCATTAATTAGATTTGTTTAATCATTTTATCACATCAGCTCAGGGATGGGTGGAAGTTGCTCTATGTTATTACTTCTCCAGTATCTGTATTTTTGCATGCAGAATGTGTGATTAGTTGTCCCTGTGACAATGGAGTGACATCCAAGGGTTTTGGATGAAATATGTTCCAGTGAGGATGTGGAGATCCTCCCTGTTCAGCAGAGTTACAGCAAAGAAAACCCATCTCAGGCTGCAGACAGGCCCACTTCTCTGAGTGAGTAACACTTTGCAGAAATGTCACCTGCCTGATGTAAAACACATTTCTGGTGAAACACTGAACAACCAGACCCCCAGATTGCACACAGGAGTTCTAAATAACGCTAACAATCTGTATTTTTGCTGGGTCAGAGACAGAAGCAAACAAGCTGCTGATTGTCTGCTCACACCCCATTTCTAAAACACCCAAGAGTGGCATCTGCATTTATACATTCCAAAGTACCAGCTTTCATTATTTCAAAATGAGGCCTGAACAATAACATGGTCAAAATTATCTTGCATGTTGTTTAAAGATCATTCTTCTCAATAACCTTTTTGCTTTTGATCAACTCGTATTCCCAAAACTTACATTTTGTTCAATCAGCATAGAAGGAACAGAAAGTTGCTTGGAGAGGGAAAAGAAATGTGGGTTTCCCCTCCCCTTTCAATTTGATTCCCAAATTACCACCATTGCATTTTGCTGCAATTCTCTTTCAAGTGAAAATCCCTAAAGAGGTTATAAAGCCAGGCCATTACAGATCAGGCACGATCTGAATTAAACTCCCTAAAACTAGTTCAAGACAAAAATCCTTCCTTGAGATAAAATCCTTGTGTCAGAGAACATCCAGGGAGCAATAAAATAGGGAATGGTGTAAGAAATGCCCCAAAAGATTAATGCTGACATCTTTATATTGAAAGAAAGAACAAACACTTTCTCCTGTTTGCATTCCAATGACTACCTTAGGATGCTACTTAAACGATTTTAATGCAAATGAAGCCTAACAATAAATCCACCAAGAATAACTGAACACTCCACTAACAAGGAAAATTCCTGCAGACAGCATCTTTAAATAACCCTTCTTACCCAGTAAATCTGCCCCTTCATCCACGTCTCCAATTAGGCCAGAGCCAGCAGATGACAGCTCTTCAAAGAGTGACTCTGTGTTCCGGTCAAACGCTTTGTTCTCGATGCCTTTGGTGGGAGTGCTGCTCAGGGAATTCAACACGGCGGGAAAAGGCAGAAAGAAAAATGACACAATGAAGAAAACCTTCTCTGCATTTTTCCCAGTAATTCATTTGTTACCCCCACCAAAACTCAAAAGTAAAACTCTCAGAAGCTTTCAGCTGGCTTACAAGTCCTAGATTCTATTTTCAAATACTACTTTGGCATCAAGATCCCAAACTTGAGATTGCTGATATTGAGCTGGTCAGGATTTTAATAAGTTAAAGCATATCAAGTTTTGGTCTGTAGAAATTCAGCCCCATCAGGACTTAGTCAGCCCAAATGCCTAAAGAATAGACAGCTCAGCCAAACTGGAGGTCATTTAATATAACAGTGCAAGAGAACCAAACAGTCAAGAGGTCAAAATATTCCTCTAGCCAGAGAAGGGGCTCCTTTCACACAAAGCTCTTCCATCATTAACATTTCACTGTACAAGACAATATTTTTCCCCTCTCACCACAAGAATGAAACACACAGACACATAATGTATTTGAAGGACTTTTGACTAGATCCTGAATTGTTTAGGGCTTGCTTAAAAGATCAGGAACCCCCAGCTACTAAAACAGCACTTGTTTGTTTTTTATGGGGCTATAGAGCTTTGGAAAAAAGTGTTACCCTTCACAAGCAAAAGCCTACAAGAAAGCAGACTCAGGCAAAGGTTCTGTCCACCACCACAAATGCTGCAGTATTTGCAAAGTCAGTCATAAATCCAGATTTTAAAGATAGAGGTGAAAACACAAGGGCCCAGCCTGGAAACTGAAAGTACTTTGAAATCTTGATCTAGGGAGAAAAGGCCTTTTGGTACAGACCCTTGGCTTGGAAATATGAAAAGAATATTTTAAGCATTCTTAAGTCTGCTATAGCCTAAAATACCCTCAACACTCATCAGGTATAGCAATAGAATAAAGAACTGTTGTTGCACTTAAAACTTCCTGAGGAATTTGGGGAAATGGGGAAATAAGGTCATGGAAGTAGAAGATTCATTACATAATGCAGGATCTTAGTCTGGTAACATTCCTAAACAAGTTCCAAATTGAAGCTCAGTACCTTGTAAAATTTGTCTTCTTACTCAAGTCACAACACAGAACTTACCTGGAACCTTTATATCCACTGAGATCTTTATCCATATCCAGCTCTGGAGTTGACTCAATGATTGCCTGAACTTCAGATTTTTCTTCATTTTCATTTCCCCCTAAGGCAAAGCAAATGGTGCATCTCCATGAACAAAATCCCCATGACAACAACCACATGTAGTTGTTATTAATCAATAACCAACTCAGTAGACTTCTGATCAAAGACTTATCAGGGTAATTAAATGAGAAAACCTATAGATTTTGACTCTGAAATTTTTAAGTCTCCTGAATTTAACATAAGTCATCCAAGAGTACTTATTTCCTACTATTTCTGCAACTGGAACCAAAATGTCTATAATCTCATTTTGTGTTCCATTTCAAGGAAATATCATAAATAATTCTGATTTTAAAGAAAAAAAGGACTAAAAGTACCAAAACCCAGCAGACTTATCTCATAGCAATATTCTGTATTCCTTAAAATGTTGAGTAAAAAAATCCCAAAGTTTCTCATTTGTCGCACAACAAGATCTTAAATAACTGATTAAACATGAGGTCCATAGTAACCATTCACTAAGAAGTTAAAGCAGCTCACCAGTGGACACATTCCTTGTCTCCTGAGCTGCCTGTACCTCAATATTCTTGCCTACGTCCACCTTCTCATTCCCCATCTCTGCGTCCTTTGCAAGCCCTTCCACATTTTCCTTCTGAGGAGTTTCAGCAGGCAGCACAGGGACATCTGAAGCAGCTGTGGATGCTGGAGTAGTGCACTTGGAGCCTGCTTGGCTGACATCGGAGAGCTCATCCTAAAATTGTGCAGTTACCATTAGAAAATGAACACAAAGTGTTATTAGAAGAGCTGGGCATAGAAACTAAATAATAGAAACCAAAATTATTGTATTTTACTGAAAACTATGCAAATGCAAAGAAACAGGACTAGAAAGAATACTTTAAGCCAGTAGAGTCATTCTTAGACTATGACTGTTTCACTTCTCTTAAGGCATCTATAGCTGCATAAATTGCCTTTATTTCTCATAGTAGTGTTTGATTTCAGCTGATAATTATAGTCACAACTTCAGGCTGCTTTTTGTTAAGTCTTCCAGACAACAAGCAGCATTCCCATATTAATAATCCTTCCATAGCTGCACAATGAACTGCTGAATCTTCCCAAAGCTGCTACAAAACTAACTGTTCCAAATGCACCTGGTATCTTGAATATCTTCTTTAAAAGTAGACCTTGACACATTGATGCAGAACATGGATTTAACTGATATAAAAGTAAAGTATTTAATAGAATCATAATGACAGAGACCTTAAAGACCATCCAGTTGCAACCCCCTGCCATGGGCAGGGACACCTTCCACTAGACCAGGCTGCTCAAAGCCCTGTCCAACCTGGCCTTGAACACTTCCAGGGATTTTTCAAGCACTTCACTCACACTGTTTTTATGGGCTTTCCAGTCTAAACTCCAAGACCTGGATGACACTGGGAATGAGACACAGAACTGCAGTGACTACCAGTCCAGTTAGACCTCAGATCAACTACGGAACATCAGTAAGGATCTCCTTCTTCTTACAAGCTGATTCCTGGCAACAGTTCACTTTACAGTGACACTCTATGAAGACCCACAAGTATGGAATTAATTATGGAATTAATCCAGCTGCTGGACTCCAGATCATGACCATTACTCAGAGCTACACCAGGCACTGGGTGGGAGGACAGGTTGGACTGTGAAACAATTAGATGCCACTACCTGAATATAACAACAGCCCTTTCCTGGACCTTCTCATCTCCTGCACTCACATTTTACCCCTCATCTATGCCCTACACCAGCATCCAGATGTCTTAAGTATGACTTAAACAGCACATGACAGTGAACAACAGCTCACTGCAGACAGCAAAACAAATTGGTCTGTTCAGGCCAGTATTTTCTAGCACACAGTGTTATAGGAATCTTGTTGGGGAAAATAAAGATGAAACTTGAGGCTGGTGTGTGCCAAATGAGGGCAGGATGGTAAGTTTTGATAAAAAGTTCTTTTAGGATTTTCTAAAACCAGAGGTGAAAGCAAAGCTCCTACACAAGTGTGTGATATTTAAAGAGAACGTGTCAGTTATCACATAAAACCCAAACTTGTCAAAGATGAAGCAAGTTTAGATTTTTGTAAAGAACAAATTCACACACTAGGATCCCTTTTCAAGAAGAAAGTGAAACTTAATTTTAAGGTTATTTAAAAAAAACAACACAAGAGATCTGCATATAGACACACATTCTCTCATTTGTCCCTAGTGTAAGATTAGTAAGAATTGTAACTTCTAAATTTTTATTTTTGGAACTTCCTGGAAAGGTAAGATTTTCATTTGTGAGGGCAGGGAGGAAAACACACATTTATGTATAAGTAAAGTTTGTACCCTACAGCTACACCCCCACATGGAATTTACAAGCCCTAGAAACACAATTCAGCATTTTCAAGACCTGCCTATCAATTACCAACAGCTCCCATCCTTTGGTAGGAAATTGCAGAATAACCAGTTATTAATATTTGATATTCTGATGAAAGCATTCAGAAATACAGTCAACTGACAGATGCCCCTAAAGGAATAAAAGAAAAGGAAAAAAATGCTGCACAATTTACCCAATTGCCTTTTGAATTGGTGAAGTTGAGCCACTGGGTAATGATTCATAGTTCAGTGAGCAGATACAGAAGGGAGGAAGTGGTGCCCCTTACCAAGGGGATCCACAGCTCACACAAGAGAGGAATAAAACCTCAGCAGAGCTGTTGGCTCTGTTCAAACATTTCTACATCTTTGTATTCCAAAAGCATCCACTAACTGATGCAGCACAGACTGATCACTGACATTCACACACAAAGCTCAAGAAAACCAGCTTGATAGCACAAGAAAAAACAGTGAATAGAACCAATGAATAGAATGATTCTTAAGGCAATTTAAAATCATCTCATCTATTTTGTATTTTTGACTTTATTATCTACATTTTTATTAGATTACTCTTTGAAAACTACACAGATTAAACTACCATGAATGTTTGTTCTAGAAGTAAAGAGAATGAAAAGCAATTCCATTAAGTGGCACTGAATTAATGAAACTATCTCAAACCCTAAACATTCAAAAGTCAGTGCTGTGTTGACTTTGCAAATCTGACCTTTTTTGGTCATGTTGCTTGAAAAAAATAGCTTGAAAATTCAGTAATTAAATCTGAAGGAGTAACTTCCCTGCAATGCTGTGCAGGAATGAGCAGAAGAAAATGATAGTATATAACTGTGTGTCATCTTACAAGGATATTCAGCAATGTCACTACTGGACAAGCTACAGAATACTCAGGGGTTTTTGCCTGGGTTTCTCCCTGACACCCACCCTTTATGACTCTTCTAGAGGAAACACTGGCCATTAATTAAGTGTTCATGCATGAAGGGAACAGGACAAATTCAAGATCCAAACTCAGGACAAATCACTTTTAAGTGACAAATTTTTAGAATCAAACTCATGCTGCCACTTTAATATATTTATAATTAACTATTAGTTACACTTCCCATTATGCCCATATGATCTCCAGGGGAAAAAAAAGTGGGATCCTACTACTTCTGAATAACTTTAGTTCTTTTAAGTTAAATATTCCCCTGCTAGGTAGGTAGGTACTAAGTTCACTCAGGAGGAAATTCCCACCAGCTGTATGCCTTTCCAGAAATAACAGTACTTCCACAGTCTTCCAAAAAAACTCTTCAAGAAATTTATAGGGAGGATTTACACATTCTGGAGTCCTTCACCCTGCAGATCCTCCTCCTGCTGTGCTGTGAGTGCAGCCCAGTCCTGACTGCCACACTCATCACACTCCAGCACCACTCCCCCGTTTCTCCACTCCTGCAGCTTGTTCTATGCCACCCTCTCACTGCTGGAACACAAAACAATTGCAGGAATTACAGCCAAGCTACATGTAAGGGGATTCACAGTCCCAGGCTAATTTAGGAAAGTGAGGTCATTCTTAACTCTGGCCTACCTACACCACACACCTGGGAGCAGGCAGAGCACTGCCCATGTCCATGTAGTGATCAAAGCTTTCCTTCTAAAGCAGGATTAATCCAGCAGACTGTTCACACTACCTTGTTACATATCCACCATGTACAAACAAGTTGGAACCTTAGGAGAGGGTCCTTAGTCAGAAATAAAAGACCCACTGCTGTGAGTAAGGACAGAACTAACCTGCATTAGCACTAAGAAAATGCAACCAAAACTCTGTTTCTTACAGTAAGAAAGTTCCCTAAAAGCTCATTTCAGTAAACAACATACTTTGCTTACACAAAGGTGACTTAGGGGTTTCCCTTCTCCCTCTCCTCAATTCGGATTTTTTTAGTCCTAACGAGGATCTGTTATGGCAGTTTCTGCTGACACACAAGGCAGCCAAGCTGTGCTCACCTTCAGGCTGGTGTGGGAGCGTGGCTGGCTCAGCTCTTGGAACTTCCAGTGCTCCGATGCAGGTGTTTCTGCTGCTTCTCTCTGAGCCTCGGGCGTGAGAAGGGCATCTCCTGGAGGCAACGGGAAGATGCCCAGTGATATCGGACGCTCCTTCCTGTTGGGAAGGGAGACAAGTCTCATCAGCCATTTCAGATGGTACACAGTGGATCTTCCTCTGAAAAGTCAGCGTGGAAGTGGTGAAATTAGAGGTTCAAACATCCATCACTGTGCTCTAATAAATACACAGTGCATCACACACAGTGCCTAATAATTCCTCATTTCACATGATAGCAAACAGTCAATTTCATGGCTTTAAATAGCAGTTATTGATTTACATTGTAGCTAATCTATAGTAAACAAAAGTTTTATAGAAACTGAATGCAAACCAGAGTCCAAGACAAAAATGTTTTCTTTTTTCAGATTAGTTTTCAGCAGCCACTCTTTTGCACCTTTTTTCCCCAGTGCCATGTAACTTCTACAACAGAAAACAGCTACAACAGAAAACAGCTACATCATCAACTGAAACATTTGTCCAAGTTGTAAACAATCAGCTTCAACTCCACCTCTTCTCCAAACACAGGGTATTTTATTTCTGCAGATCACAGAAATTACATGGATTTGTGTAAGTGCAAGGAACTGGGTCAAGGAATTACTGATGTTAAAGCCAGCTGAGCCAAAAACTGTGTAGTTTTACTCAGGATCAGTTCAACACTCTGCTTCACCCTAAAGCTGCACAAAAGCTTGTTCTAGCAAGGCAAGCTACTTCATCCCAACTCTTCACTCTTTTCACTTCCCTATGGCAAACAGCAGCTGGAAATTCCAAAGGTTTGTATGTTGACCCTTGCAACAAAAATAAAATCCCCAGGTCAGTAGTGTGATCAGTGAACAAAAGGATTCATTCTTCCTGCCAGCAAGAGACAAACCCATTGTGTGCAATGCCATTCATAGGATGCTACAGCCAGCCCTGAAAAGGAAAAATATCAGCCAGGCCTCAAACTGAGATAAAGCAAAGTGTTTGTTCAGGCAGAACAATGTAATGCAGAAAAAAAGGACTGTAATCAACTAGCACAGCTTTAAGTATACTAGAGGCAGAAGATAAAAGTGTGCACAAGGGATGGCAAACTTCTCACATTTTGGCATTATAAAAGGTCAAATCACAGTCACATACACTCTTTTGCAAGGCTTTTCACAATCTAAACATAACCCAGGCAGAATTCCATGCAAGAGTAGTACCTTCATGTGAATCATATGCAAAAACATGACAAGGAGTGCTGAAAACAAAAGCTAAGCATTTTTAAAAATGTTTTTGTTTTGTTTGTTTATTTTGATGGAAGGTTAATGAAGAAAGGATTTTACTCAGCAAATAATCAGTAAACTCCTTTTGGAAAATTCTACATTGCTAAAAACACAATGCTCAAACAGCAAACAATTCTCACTGGCATGAACCTGTCCAGTCCAGGTGTACAAAGATGCTCCTTGTCACAAAAGTCTTTGCAACCAATTCTCACATTGCAGCTGTCTTGGCCTTTCATAAATACTACTCCAGGTTACGTCATTATTTGGAAATTAATTGAGCAGAGCAGGCAGCAAAGTGAGTACAGAAAAATCAGTCAGGGTTACAAAATTAAAGCCATCAGACACTGTTCCAGCATCTGCAAAACTGACTGTGCTGAAAAGTCCTCCTGAGAAACACCGACAGACCTGGATTCCAACAACTCCCACCACTGGAACAGGTTCTGCTTTTCTTTAGATTTCCCACAACTCCAATGCATGTGGAGAACAAAGGACACACCACAGAAGCTGAGATTATGTCAAAAGACAGGCTGAGAGCGTTTCATTGGATAAGTGCAGGGAACAAAAAGGAGCAAGAAAAGCTGCCCTTCAGTGTGCAGGGAGTGCTGATAAAGCACATACTGTGAGAGCCTTGGGCATCCCTCCCCAGGCAGTGGCTCCAGCACCTTTCCTGACTTGCAGGACATGCCACAAAGCTGATCCTCCTTCCAGTCTTCAAAAGAGAGACTATTAAATGCGCAGCGAAAGAGTTCACACCTGGCATCTCTTTTGTTTACAGATTAGTTTTAAATAAGTCTTATAATAAACGTATTTTGATGTGCTAAAACACAGTTCAGGTGCATTGCAAGGCTACACAGTAAATGGAGTTTGCAAAAGAGGCTAATTTTGGAAAAGAAGGTGAGTGTCTGCACTAAAATTAATTATCTGAGTAGACTGAAGCAATTTCCCTTTATTGTACTGGTTGTTGACCTGAAAGCAAAGAACCTCTTGTGCTCCCCTCGTGCCCAAGAAATATCCAAAAATACCACAGTGAGCAGAATTGAAACACGTATTTTAAAAGCTTAAACTAATATTCTGAAGTGATGTACTGAAGCATTCACAGGAACCCTTAGGATAAGCAACCAGATGCTCAGTTCTAAAATCCGACTAGTGTTAAAAAATAGAAATAATTCTTCTACAATTAGATTCCTTCATCCTATATTTTTATTTTTTTTAAATGAATAAAGACTAAGGAACTGAATTCTAGTTCCTGTAATTCCTAAACTAAATTGCTAGAGGCAGGAAAAAGCATTTCCCCAAGCCCCTCAAATCCATTAAATATTCTCCAAGGGAGCAAAAGCACATTACCAAAAAAAAAATCTGTTTCTTAAACCATCTGAATGCTTTAATCTAAAAATTCTCATACAAGTTATTGAACATGGAATTCAATATTTTGCTTTGTGGTTTTTTGGTTTTGTTTGAGTTTTTGTTTGTTTAGAGTGGGGGTTATTTGTTCCGGGTTTGCGTTTTTCTACCCCTTTTAAAACAAGCACAGACTTAGCAACTAGATCAGTCCAAAAAGAGTTACACTTAAAATTTATTTTACTACTTTGTATTTAAATATTCATACAAGTTTATTATCAGCTTTTGGTATAAATTGGTATATCTTCTATGTATTGGCTTTAAACCTTTGGAACAATCCTTCTGTGCTCACAGACCTAAGTTAAAAGCATCCTACCATACAATTTCTACAAGTATTGGGAGGAAAAGTCAGACAGCTGCTCCAGAGAACATTATTTCCCAGCATTTTTTCCTGTTTAAATTAAGTTTACTGCTAAATTTACAACCACAGTTAAAGCACATCAAGCTTTCAGGTCCGAAAGCTGCATTTTCAAACTTTCCCAGCTGTTTTCTATTGGAATTACAGGACTAAAACATGTTGAGATTACTTTTGGTCACAATATCTAATGCATGTCTTCCTGCTACAGCTCCAGGCAAGTAGGACAAACAGAACCTAACTTGAGGGGGGACAGACAGCTGGCAACTTGCCATACAAGTACAGAAACAGAGCAGAGGATAACATTTGGCTGAACAATAGTGAATAGGCTTTAGGAGCTCTAATGCTTAAATAATGAAAGATTTTTTTTTCCCCCGCCAACCAATAATCAGATCTTTTTAAAATGAAGTGATCAGCTAATTACTGGTTTTAGCGTAAATTAATCAATCTTACGTAATTATTTTTGTTTTTCAAAACTGCAATTTAATAGTGCAAAGCCTCAGACTGCAGACATTTATGCTGTAACCTGACAATACACTGAACATGAGCTTTACCCATGACATTAATATTGCAGCTTTTTACAGGTTACAATAAAGCAACATAAGAGCTTTCTACAGAAAAGAGAGATACATGAACTGACCTTGTACTCACTTAAAGGCAATGAATTTGGAGTGTATAAAACATACATTGTCCATGAATACGTTCACAACAAAACCTGATATTTATACATAATTTACACCTCCAATTCATCCTCGCTCTTTCTGTTTGGAAGGAAAACAGAAGGGAAAGAGAAGAGCACAGGAAGCCGGGGTTCAGCGGGTCGGAGTACCTGAGTATCCTTGGGAGGTTCTGCGTCAGCGCTGGCACCCCCGTGGAGATGGAGAAGTGCACGAGCAGCAGAACCGAGAGCGACACGAGGATCGCAGAATTAATGACCACCGCCCCGCCAACGAAGCCAAACACAAACAGCAGCATGCAGCCAGGACTCATGGCGCTGCGCTGGCATGGTGGCACGGCACGCCCGGCACGGCTACGGACAGGCCCACGGTGGATCTGTGCAGGCCAAGGCTGTCATTCAGCCGCTGCCACACAAACAATGCCATCGGCAGCGGCTCCGCTCTCTGCAGCAGCTCCACGGCAATGACATCACCGCTCTCCTCCCCCTCGCCGGAGCATCTATTGCAGCAAGGCAGGGGCACTGCCAGCCCTGGAGTGACTCTCCCTCCTTCCACGCAGAGTTCATAGGCTAGAAAGCTTCAAAATCTGCATAATATATTCACATCAAGCCCTCAGGACGAGCGGGTACCACGCAGGCACCTCCATCACCCCGGACACGAAGCCATGGTGAGATTCCGGCTGGGCCGGGACAGCCGCTGACATTTTCCCAGCCTGCCCGATGCAAACACGCAAAAAAAAGCTGAAATTGTTTTTGGCTAATTAATGTCCAAAGTGTACTCAATGTTTAGCAGCACCACAGCAAAAGCCTCTTTCTACTGATTTCTACCCTGTTCTCTTCCCGCATTCCAATCATACAACAAATCTTTCCGATTCAGCCAAACTGTTGTTGTAGGATTAAAGGACAAAGTCTTGCAAACACAAATGAATGGATTTTTTTCTTTCATTTCAGGGTGAGAGCGTAATAAATAGCTTACCTAATTCTACTGTGTGTTGTGGATTCTAGCTGATCACCCCCTCCTAGCTGATGAAGTTTGGTTCTTTCCAAGTGCTCCATATAATTGTGAATCATCTGTTTAAAAGGACAGAAACAGCAAGAAATATTTAATAACATTTACATTTACTACAACTGCATAATTCTTGACCAATACAATATATTCTCCCCCTGTAATACTAAATAATAACGGCATTTAGAAACCTTAAGGAAATAAAGAAAGAAGCAAAATTATAGTGTGTAAAACCACAAACCAGAAGAGAAGTCCATAATAAATTAAAAAAATTGGAGAACTTCCTTGTGCATTCATGGACAGAAAATATCCTCAGGGTACACAAAGCGCTTGTGATATTTCAAACATGAATTTTGAACAGAAGTACATGATCAAATCCATTTTGGAGTCTAAAACCTTTATGGTTAGTAGATATTAACAATTACTGTGTGACACATAATAGGCACTACAGCCTAATTGCAAAGTACTGCAAAGGTCAGACAATAATGCACCTCAAACATCAACTAGACTGAATGCCAAAAGCAAATAATCAGGTTATTTCTGTAGACAGAAATAAGAAGTCATGATCTCTTTTTTTCTTCTAAAATTCAAAGAAATTTAAGGTTTCTGTATTTTCTAGAAATGAAGCTTGGTTTTAAATTATCTAAGCTGACATCTCATAAAAAAGGACTGAGTGGCTGTGGATTTTTAGTGCTCAAGGAGAGCTCTGCTTGCTCTCGTCCTCACAAGAGACAGCCACAGGCCAACTTGCTGAGTGCTGCAGTCATGACTTATTTAATGAACCCCGACTGCCATCAGCCCAAGGATGCTGCTCTCAGCATGTAACCGATCCAGGACATGCACAGGAAGAAGTAACAGGTATCCCTGCAAGAGGTTCATCTGGACACACATTTCTGAAACCAAAACTGGGAAAGCCTGAGGAGAAGCCTGCATGGCATTTGGTATTTTTAGCATTTCTGCACTCACATTCACAACTGAACAGGGTACTAGGAACAATAAAGCAAGAAATCACAGGTGTACTGCAGAGAAAGTCAATGTACTTTATTCTGAGACATAATCAGGTCACATCTTAAAGGCTTCCTATAGAAAAAATCTATTCTTCAAAACTGTCATTTCTTCTGCTATTCTACAAAGGGTATACACACACTTTATAGTGGCTTTAACAGGCATTTGTACAACCAGTGTTACATAACCTCTTTTCCTGGGGGCAGCTGCACACACCAGGACTGAACTCAGCAGGACCTGGAAATTTAAATCTACGTGTTACTTTCAGTCAAGGCTGATGTGTCCAAGTTTGACCTTCAGATGTCACCAACTTCAGTAGCAGCTTCCCCTCAACTGCCAGCACCAGCTACATACGAATATATATTCTTAGTCTCAGATTTTTCTAATCAATGAACTGGCTTAAGATATCCAGACAAATGGATATTCTACAAATCAGTAACTTATGTTAAGTGCTGTTACATACAGATGCTGGCTTTCCCAGCATTTACCTGAACAAATAAATATAATTCAGACCAGAAAAAAATCTTGCTATTTTTAGAGAAACATTATATAATATACTTGAACTGCTGTCAAAAGCTTACACCATTTATCCTCCAACAAAACAGTGTTTCACTAGGCCATTGCATTTGTTTTCTGATTTTTAATGCCTGCTCACACACACAGAGTCAAACAAAAGAACTGAAAGCCCCACCTCCCACTATCCACATTTATTGCTTTTCTATTTTCAAACAGCCAGAACTAGGTGTTCCAATTGTTCCTTTGCACAGTTTGGCACAAGTTTATTATAATGCAAATTAATTTAGAAATCCCAAGATGGGGAGGAAAAAGCAGTGTATAACTTGGAAAAGCACATCAGACACTCTGCATCCCGTTCCTGGATCCCCCCATCATGGGAAGGAGAGAGATGTTGCTGAGCAGGAGCTGATCTACCTGCAAACATTTCCATTTGCAGCACACCAACTGGTTTCTTGAAATAAAATTTTAAACAGAACAACTGGTGTGCTTTTTAGTCAGTGAACAGAGGCTGAGTGACCAGCACCTCTCCAGGGAACAACTAACACACAGGGGAAAAAAGAATAGGGTCAGTAAAACCTACACAACTTTCATGTTTTGCAAAGTACATGGTTTAACCTACTTTTCCCTCTTCTCTCAGTCTGTTCTTTTGTTTACTGAAACGTCTCATCACATTTATTACCCACAGACAGAAGCTGGAGGGCAGGTCAATGTAAAGGATTGCACAGTTTAGCATTGTCCTGCAGCTGAAAATGAGGCTGAGGGTAAAATAAGCCAATCTGTAGGTCACACATTCAGCATAAAGCACATAAGCCACAGGAACACAAAACCATAATGAAACCCCAAATGGATGTGCAGCTGCAGTGCTGCATGGCAACCTCTCCACAGACACAGGCTCTGTGTGTCTGGGCTGTCCAAAAAATCAGAACAGTGGGACCACATCAAGTCCACTCTCTGCCTTGAGCCAGGAGCCCAAGGATAAAAACTGACAATACTGGAATAGTGTCCACAAGGAGGAGAGTTCCTCACCCCCCCTTCCAACCCATGGCATGGGGGCTCCACAGCTGGTGCTGTACAGTCATGTGTGGATTCTCAACTTCCAGAAGCAATTTAGTTTGAAGGTTGAAATAATAAATTATTGGAAAGTAAGCTTGTTGTAACTGCTCATCTACAATAAAACTTTGAAGACTCACTCCAAAACCACTGGGATTTGAACCAGACTACAGCCAAAGATCTTTTCAATCCAAATGGCCCTCAAGTCTCAGTATATCCTTGAAGTGCTATATCCAAAAAAGGTGTAACAAATTAATGCACTAAAGAATTCTCAGTGCTCCAAATCTGATGAGAAGTTTTGCTGTTTTGAGATTACTCAGCTATCCAAAGAAAAAAGTTTTAATATTACTGACAATTTAAATATAGACTTAAATGGATTTAATTGTTTTCCACTCAGCACAATTCTTACTGAAGTTAAGGCTGAAGGATGTCCACCCCCCTTCTCTTCAATAAAAGCTGCAGTCAATATTTAATCATCCATAACCTTGCACCACTGACAGCTCACTCTGCTGCCTCTGAACTCCACGAGTATGTGAATACAACCAGCTGTTCCAAGGAAGACATCACAAACACTGAACACTTCAGCACTGTTGTAATTAAACACATTGCTCAATTATCATTAGCTGAGGGGATGAAAGATAAACTCAGAACTTGGAAGAATTAAAAGAATTACCCTAGATAGTTAACAACACTTCACGGTTCAGGTGTTAGTTATTTTAGGGCACATGTACAAACTGACTGCCACAAGCTTTTGAACATATTACAGCTGGAACATGAAATCCATCCCTTCAAATACCAAGTTTTTCCACCTCAAAAAACTGCTCAGACTGGTTTCCTCATATGGCACGTGACAAGTTCTACAACTGCAGAAATGTTACAGGTTTTTCTACATCTTAAACTTGAACATACAGTAAAAGACAATTAACATCTGTCACTCATTTCTGTTCCTACCCTTACAAATACAACCACTCCCAATGTACACAAGCCTGGCACTTTCTTTGTCACAAACAAATGTGAACATGCCATGGTGGGGATATTGTTACCTGCACCTTTGCTTTAACCAGGTTGAGAGCATCTCCTTTATACCTTCCTTGCTCTTTCGCTCCTCCTTTCTTTTTTGTGTCACTGTTTTAGCTCCCCCCGGACAGGTTTTAGGAATTCTTTCTCTGTCAGATCAGGCTCAGTGCCACAGCCCTGGCTGCTCATCCCGTGGATCCAATCAGGCTTGGCACCAGCAGCTCCTCCCTTTGGGAATGTCCGACACACTGTGTATATACAGATCTTTCTGTGTCCCACATAGTCTAGATTTATTAAGGTATCAGATATTTCTAGAATCTCCTCGATTCAGTACCAAAGTCCTAAATATATTTCCATGTAACTCCTTTTTTCCTTTGAGGATTCATGGTGAGCTTGTAACTTAAGTAAAAGCATCATTCCCACTGGAGAGCTTGATGCATCTTTATCCACACACAAGATGATGTTGCTGGCAGACACAGTCATATGTAAAGATGTTAAATCCAGGTTTTATAGATCAGGCTGTTAATGCTTAGCATAAGGCTTTAGAAAAAGCTGTGTTCCTGAACAGATACCTAAAGTCAAATCTCACAGACTCTGTGACTGGTACCCATGCTTAGCTATAATTGTAACTGGACACCCGCACCAGCCTTCTCCTCCTGTCTCCCCACACAGGGACTTGCTGGGATATGTTTATCCAAATGAACCTGACAAAGTCCATTCCCCATGCCAGAGTCAGGCTCGCTGTTCTGTCACATTGTATCAGTGCAGAACACTGAGAAACTTCCATGGCCCAATTATGCTTCATTAAACTAAGCCCATACTCTGTGTGTCAGGGAAAGAGATATTGAACCATCTCAGCCTAGAGTTTCCCAAAGGACAAAAAGAATAATTTCCTTAAACAGAAATAAAAAAAGTTTATTTTGGAAATGTTGGCAGAGAAGGGACAGGAGTTTTAGTCAGATGCTGACAAAGTGCTTTGCCTCAGTTTCCCAACTGAGTAATAAATGTAAGACAGCCTTAACCAAAGCTTTTAAAAAGCATATACATATGCTTTGTTATGAAGTGTCCTGTAATTATGCATGAACAGATAGTATGCCCCTTTATCTCCTGCACAGGTTTGCTCTGAAAGAGGCACCAGCAGCAGAGCAGCATCTCAGCAGCAAAGGCAAAAAAGCCCCTACAGGTACACAGAGCAGACAGGCCTGCTTCTATACAGGCAATATAACAAGTCAGACTGCTATCACACAGAATAGTATTTGAGACAGAAAGGAATTTTGTCACTCAGTTGCAGCTTTTAAGTCTACAAAGCAAAAATCTGAAGATTTTTGTGTTAGATGAGTCCTTTCTGCTTTGCAGCACTGCCCTTGGCTGTAGGATTACTCCCTGCATCTGGTCCTTTTTAGTCAGAGAACGATGGAAACAAGACTTTGCACACTCAGATTCCAGAAGTTCCAACTCAGGAAGTCCAGCACACTGCTTTATTGCTCATCTGGTCTGAGCATTGGGACAGAGAACGATCAGCACAAGATCAAAACACTGCAAGCACAGGGACGACAAGGAACCAGAGTATGGATACAAGAACATGTTCAGACAGCATCCATTCACTGATTCTCTTCACTACCTGCTACCAATGCCCACCTACACTCCACCTTCCAACCTGCCAACTCAACTGCTCAGGGTCTCATACCCTAATCCATTTAAAAATCAAGCCAGTTAGTTCAAGTACAGACTTAGTGGGGAAGGAAGCTTAAGGGGATATACTCCTCTCACACCAGCCACCTCACCTCCCACTCCAGAGAGAGCAGCAGGAGGCTAATTAACAGAATGGTGAGGAAGGCTAAAGCCTCTCCCCAGAGCTCTGACCAGCCAGGGGCAGCCCTGATGTCTCTGCAGCTGCAGACACCTTGTTGTTGCTAGGGCAGGCTGGGGCTGGAGCTGCAATGCAGAGCCCTGGCTCTGGCAGGCTGAGCTCCAAGGAGAACTCTCAGCTCTCACAGCACAACACTCACTGCAGGAGAGGGACTGATTCAGCTCTCTGGTTCACATCCCTGGTGTAACTCATGGTGATTCAGTTTCAGTAGGTCTTGGTCCATTGCAACTGAAAGCAGGTGAATCCCCCTGAGCTGCTGGGCCAGCACATTTTCTGGGCAGTGAACTCCTGCAAAGGCACCCACAGATGAAGAAGGATTAGGCTGAAAGCCTCAGGGAAGTCAAGAGTTGGAAGAGAAAGACACCCAAGTCTTAAGTACTCAGCTGTGAAATAAGGAATAGAGGGGCTGGGGGGAAAAATACTGAAGTCAGAATGGAGAAAAATTGCAAGAAATTGAGACTGCACAAGACGCAGTCAATTCACATCTTTAATGTGACATCTGTCAAAGTAAGGACTGTCAACATCTTAGGGCTTAATAAAAAATCTTTCTAAGCTCTCTGTTCATTATTTGGTCAATTGAAAGAAAAACAATTGCCATTTCAGTAAGTACTAAAGATGGACCACTTGCAAAGACAACAGTGAAGCTGATTCAGTAGGCAAGAAGAAACCCTTCCTAGAAAGGGCATGGAAAAAAAGGAAGGTTTCAGTAACATGTACTGTGATAGAAATATTTGAGAAAATAACCCTGATAACTAAATGCTGAAAGTAGGTTGGATATTTGCCAAAATATCTTGCATTAAAAGAAAAAAGTTCCTACACAGACCTAAAACACTAGAATTTTTGGTGAGGAAGGGAAGCAGGAAATCACAGAGAGAATGGGAGGAGACAGACATTATAATCAGCCAGTCCTTTCAGTCTCCAGGGATTTTAATCCCTGAATCTTAAACATACAGCAGATACAGCACTAAAATGCTGAGATGCTCTGTCCTTAAAGGAGGTACATCAGGAAGTTCATATTTTGCAAGATTCACAATGGTCTCTCTAATTGTTCTCAACAAACCTTTTGCCAGTGAAGCTGAGGAGCACCCAGTTACTTCCTGGGTTCCTCACATGGTTGTTAAAAAGGCTCACAACCTTTTACAACCAAGCACACTTCTGGTAGCTGTTTCTTTGTCCTGAGTTCCCAGCACAGGCTTCAGTTTCCACAGCCCAAACCCCACTACCCAGCACCCCTCTACATCCCACTGCAGCAGCTGCCAGTCGGGGGCCTGAGAATTCTGTAACCTCCAGCAGAGTATTTGCACACTGATCACCTAAAGACAGAGATCACAGTTTATGTACAACCCCCCCCCCAGAAATACCCTAACTCAGAAGTTTAAGGTGTTAGCTTCTAAAAACAATGTAATATGAATTTTCCTTCATCATCCTGATTTCTTTAAGTATTTCAGGTTGTCAGAATTGACTAAAATAAAAGGAAAGAGATGAAACATTAAAAATGAAAGAAAAATGCTGAGACAGGAAACAAAGAAAGAAGGAAGCAAACATATTAAAAGGGAGAAGCACAGAAAACAAGAGACCTGATTTTAGGAGCACAGAGGTGTGGTTTACCACGCTGCATTACAACTTATTTCTTTAAGAAGAAAGGACACAGTCACCTCAGTAATAATAAACCCCAAGGAAACCTCTCCCTACACCAAAGAAAGTGAATTTAAGATATAAAAGCATGTAAGAAATTTGAACCAAACCAGCAGAGGCTGTTGTCCATTTTGGAGCAAAACCTATGTAAAAAGACATTCAGAACATGTCATTAGCATTTTGTTGAATTAATGGTGCCCAATACATTTAGTTACCTTGAATAAAACCCTGTGCCAATTCTCTGACAGTACCCACAGGTCCTAACTATAATAACCCAAACTCTGCAAGCACCCAGCACTCTGAAGCACTTCCAGTTCAAAAATGTGAAATTAAAGTGGGCAACATTAAGCTTGGTAACTTCTCATTTTACTTAAATTTCCAGTTTTCAACAGATCATCACTCTAAAGCAACAAATAGCAAGCAATGTTATCTGAAATACATCAGAATTTCAGTAAATGCACAGATATTTTTATTGAAGAGCTGCAGAAGTCTTGTCACATGACTCCGGAGTGCTACATGCTGGTTGTGGTTTCAGGCCACTTCAGCTGCTGTCAGTCTAACCCACTCAGCTTTGGATTGCTAAGGAAGTGTTCAAGGTAACCAAGTCTGACATCTGTACCTGCCTCCCCTTTCCCACAGGGGTCTTTTGAGCTGGGAACAGTCAGAGTGGCACTCCCCTCCTTGGCAGGGATGATCTAAAAACAGCCACCTGCCCTTTCAAAGGCAAAGCAATCAGAGCAAGGACAGGAACTGTGCTCAGTGTTGGGACTCCAGAGGAACCAGAATAATTCAGAGGACCTACTGACTTCCTCACTGAATTATTTGAGTTAGGCAGCAAAACAACCTGCTACTAAAAACTGAAGCACTGCAAGCCCCTTTTTTTTGCTTTGGAACCAACTTCAGCAGTGTGGCTCTTATTTATTTAAATTATCAAATTCAAACTTGTTCCACGTTCATCAGCAAATCCTTTCCAATAGCTATCAATGAAGTCTGGCAGGAAATTCTTTCAATTATCACCTCAACAGGCCAGGTTTTGAAGGTTTTGTTCCTTCAGTGGTACAAATAAAACCAACGGAAAATTGCTGGAAGGAGCAGAAGAATGCAATTTCATTTCTATTTCTTTTAAATTTATTAGTGTGCTTTGAAGAATTGCCTTTCAAACATGGAAAAGCAAATACCTGATTTTTAAAACAGTGTCTGACAAAGGTGTAAAACTGACAAACACACAAACAAACAGAGAAATTAGACACATGTGAATGAGAAAAACTACACTGTCAAATGAAGCCTAGTTACAATTAACATCAACACAAACATCCAAATATCATCAATACCAAACATCCAGTAATTTTCCCAACTGGTCACAACACAAAGTCTTCCATAGATCTGTATTTTCACAGATATTCTGAAATTATCTCGGTGTAACAACCTACCTCTGTATGTCTTGAATGAAGTGCATTGTATTCCTTCTTGAGCTCTGCCTCCCGCTCCTCAAGTCTGCTAACTGGAAAAAGAAAAATCACAAGAATTAAAATTAAAGTCAGAGTTCTAGTAAACAAGGTTGACTTGTCTGGGACGAGGCAACCAGATCAGAGTATTCTTGGCAGTGAACAGCAAAGAGCAGGACCAAGACTATGTTGGTGCCTGTGGTTTTAAGCTCCCATCACTTGAGCTTCCCAAGTACATCAACAGCAGCACAATCTTGCAATTTGTGTTCCCCTAAAGAGCAGTATTTTCCTCCTCTGATTGCTAGTCCAGTGAGAGAGGATTTTTATGTTCAAGACCAGCTCACTGCCTGTGCCAATGCCTGTTTCACATGTGCACATGGAGATCATGGGGAGAGGCAGAGGCCGCTCGGACTCAGTGCTGGATGAAGCCACAAATAGACAAGGTATTGGTTAAAACAAGTGCTGTGTGGTGCAGGAATTGAGGCCTCTGCTGGCATTCACTCATATTTCACTGAGAATTAAGGCAATAAATGTAAGGGAAGAAAACATCTGAGTATTTCTGTAGCTATTCTGAGAAAGTAAAAATACATCTAGCAGATTTAGGAGAACTATACAATAAGTTCATATTAGGAAGATGAGCTGAAATAAACTGTGATATCCCAGTGCAGTTAATCTGCAGAAAAACTAACAGAATTTAGAACTTTATTCTCACAACTTATCCTTTCATTGAAACACAAAACATTTTTTGCTGCTTAGATGTGAATTCCCACCTTTTTATTTAGGTCTTTTTGAGCATGATACTCATGTGACATAAGCATGTGCATCAAGTTCTGTAATTGAGCTTCTCTTATTCCACTTGCCATGTTTAAATACCCCTGAGAAAGTTCAAATTTACAGTTACATGTCTCTAGAGACTCATTGCCAGACACACATTATCTGAAGACAAATGCCAAGATCTTCTCTGCCATTTGCATATTTTCATGTTGCCAACTGGGTCTCCTGAAAATTAATTCTCAATATGCCATTTCCTTTTGCTCCATATTTTGGCACAGTATTTTATCCCAGTTATGCTTCAATCAAAAAGGTGTTTGCCAGAGTCAAATGATGGAACCAAAATACATAATTGTCTGCTCACTCAAATCTGTGTAGACATTCTTAGCTCCTAATCTAATCTTGCTCTTATAAGAACATTACATTCCTTGGCACCACCTTTTGCACTCCACCTATAAATATCTGACCAAAAGTATTACATCAAATGTTATTTATACCAATGCAAGATCGAACACTTCCATTTCTGCCATTACCAAACAGAAGATCAAAGAGCAGCAAGTGATGTACAAGTATTTATAACATAACACACACAAAAATATATTTTACAGCACAATATATACAGAATACTTAATTTTGAGACGCAATGCAGGACACAACATCTCCTGAATGGAAGATTTTAGTTCCTTATTTTGAGGCACAAGCTTTAAGTCTCCTTATACATTTGAAGAGAGCCAGCAATAGGACAAGGGGGCACGATGGGCTCAAGCTCTGTCAGGGGAAACTGAAGTTGGAGATCAGAAAAAAATTATTTCCAGAGAGAGTAATCAAGCATTGGAATGGCCTGCCCAGAGAGGGGGTGGATTCCCCATCCCTGGAGGTTTTTAAACTGAGCTTGGCCGTGGCACTGAGTGCCATGATCTGGTAAAGGGACTGGAGCTGGACCAAGGGTTGGACTTGATGATCTCGGAGGCCTTTTCCAACCCAATTGATTCTATGATTCTGACTGGTAAGAGATGACAGAAAGAAGAGTTGGAATTTATAGTTAATGATGTGACAATGCACATTTTATCCACTGTGTTAGACTGAGCAGCATCCTAGTCATGAGTAATCAGATTTTAAGCAGCTGTCTATCAGAGATGCCCTGGCAGTGCCCAGGTGGCAGGTTCACTGCCCCCATCCCACCCGGTGCTCCCGGTGAGCCCCCAGCCCGGGCTGTCATCGCAGCTCCCAGGGCGCTCCCACCGTTCAGCACAGCCTCGCCAGGAACTTGCACACAAACCAGGGTGATAAACCCCAACTCTGTTCAGTACACTCGTGTGTAGGCAGGGCAGCCAACCCCAGAGACGAGTTTTTCCAGTGGATTCTGGGAAAAGCACTTGACAGTGCATTTCATGAAGATTAATGTAAGAGTAAGGGGGGTGAGTATGGCGGTCATAAGAGGTTCAGGCACAGCAGCATCAGAAGGCTTGAACTTAGAACAAAGAGCTTTATTTTTAGTTACAGCTTCACTTTTATCTACTCTTGTATACAGTGTGTCATCACACTATTGGCTAGTCAGTTCACTAAGCATACATGGAACATTCTACTGGCTACAAGGTATCCCACATTGTACAGTTGGCTCCCTCCTCCTTAAGGGTGGGCTCTAAACTGCTTTTCTCTCAAAGATACACTCTGAACTCCCCAAGCTCAATTCCCTCATCAATTACCTCAGACATCAGAGGATTCACAAACACACTGTCACCCCCATAGATTAACACCACACAAGGTGTGACAAACACCCCCGTTCATAGTTGTCCATAACCAACCTTTAGGAAATCCACGAAAGAATTTCCCGTGTTATGGAAACAACACACCCTGGCACAGGAGTTGAGGTTTCACAAGGGAGCACACCACTTTATCTATGGAGCAATAAATCCTTTAAAATGTTTTAAAATTTTAATGTCCAAATTTGAAATAGTTCCTTGAATCAAATTATAGGAGCCAAATATACATAGACAGGGGTAGTGCACAGTCAAGGAGGGGTATCCCCAATAGGTCAGACCACAATTTTCATCACGTAGAGAGGTTAAGAAGATTAAGGTCCTAAAAGATTATATAGTTGACATTCAGCACTTTATTCTGGAAGTCACTTCCAGCTGTGTAACACGTTCCAGTCCCAGAGCTGAAGTTTCAGTTCTCAGAGGATGGACACTAAGTTATATACCCGCAACAGACACCACACCAGCAATGCTCAGACCTGTTTTTTCCAACACCAGCAGGATGAGACAACACCAGAAATCTATTCTACCCAAAACAGGCCTCCCATCAAGATAAGATCTTGACAAAACAACTAATTCAACAGCTTCCCTTTTCCAATTAAACACTGTGCAAGTCAGATATTCCCTGAGGATCAGAGATCACCACTGACTTGAACACAGAAGACGCTTGAACCTTGTGTAGAACAGTCAGAAGAATTTTGAGGGAGACCACCAGGTTCTTACCCCAAAACCTTGGAGAAACTTAAGTCACTATTAAAGGTACATTCCCATCAGCAGTAACAGGAAACCAAACAGGAGAGAAAAAAATGCCTTTCATTGGCACCCAGAAGTACATTCCAAATGCAATTGTTGCCAGTTCCATTTTAATCCACCAGCACACAAAGAGTGGAAGTCTGGCCCTGATAACACCCCAAGAGACATGGAGCTGGAAGCTGGCCCTGCCTGCCATATGCTGGGTCTGCCAAGTGGCAACCAGACATGGTTTCCATCAGTTCGACTTAAATAACAATACAAAAAGTTCCTCTGATATTTAAATCTCAGACTTTTTTCCACTAAGATGTCGAATTCTTAATAGCAGATGAAAAAACTAGTTTGAGGATACACATTCTCAAAGCAAAAGTATCCATTATATCTCTGCTCAGTGTCTTTCTAAAGCCATCATATCCTTTTTACACCATGGAAGATATCACATTACAAGATTAATTAAGATATTACATGGGCAAAATGTAGCACATATCAAAAGAGTTGCACTACTGACAATTACAAGCTTCTATGGAAAAAAAATTTAAAGTCTTCAAGCATCATCAGTTTGAGCACAGAATGCAAACATTCTAGTGCTTCCAGGCTGATGAGAAAGCATCCCACTGGAACACCACCAGAAACTCAAGTCCAAGGCCTACTTGCAACCTTTTCCAGCACTGTCAATGTCCTAACACCTTCAATGGCCTGCAGTACCAATCCTGAACAAAGTTCTCTCAAATCAGACTACAAAAATGGGAGATTAAATATTCTGGTAAACCAGAGAGAAGACTCTGGAGTTTGTCTCCTGACAGAATAATAAAGAATCAGGCAACAAAGCTGCCCATCCTGCCTGTTCAAAAGTCAGAGCTTACCTCCCAAGTCTGATGGCTTTTGCCAAGTTTGGAACACCCTTCATCTGTATGTTGTCCTCTGCCTCAAACTCCTGATAAGCCTGAGGGGGAGAAAGAGAAACAGACCTGCTAGAATGGCAAATCCAACCAGTGTGATGCCTTCAGAGGAATTGCAAGTTCCTCCTACACAAGTCAGGACAGAGATCTAGCTCATTAATGAGCATTTCCTAGCACTGGGACTACCTGAAGACTCCCCTTGGACAGCTTTCATCCAGCTCCTTTCTTAACTGCAGGTCCCACACCAAAGCTAAGATAGAGATCCAGTAGGACCTTGTGACCTGCCAAGTAGTTGCTAAACAGCACACAACACCCATGGACTGAAACACGGACTGAAGTTACCAAACAAGTGTTTAATCTGGAAGTAGTTAAGACCTGGAAATCAAAGCAGGACAGAAAACTGATTTGTAAATCAAGCGATAAATTCAACCCCTTGGCAAGACCGACATCTTCAAGTAGCTCTTACACTGTGAACTGCAGGTCTAGCTCTCAGTTTAATAAGTAGGGCACTCTCAATTACAAAGATAATTTAGCTGTCAAGGATGCTCTGTTGATAGCAAATATCAACACATGCAGCTGCAATGGTCTTCTGGACTGTTCAAGTTTCAACTATGCCTCAGGTGCACAAAATCCCTGTAATTTATACCAAACACCCGACCTAAATCTTTAAAAAAATCTCCTTAAACATTTGCTACAACCATGTAATATAAAGACAACCATATGCCAGGAGATCAAGGATAGACACAAACCACCTTCTACATAAAAAGTCAAAACCCCAAGCTTCTTGCCCAGTCTCTGTACAAAAAAGTGTTTCACTGAGAAAACTTGTCTGACTGTTTTGCAATCAGTGGGATGTTCCATATATACATCTGGCTATTGAAGCAAGTCCCTTTCTGAGAAAATCCACATGAAGTCAGTGTGAACACAGAAGGCACACCAGTCTGGATTTGTTTATAAGACCAAATAAGTGGTAACAACTCAGCAATGTAAGATTGCAAGAGACATTTGGGGCTATTTTCTTAATTGCTACATTTACAGCCACAGAATCATTATAACAACCAAACTCCAGCACTTAAACCACCAGCACAATATTCCCTTTACTTAAAAATGTACACGAGCAGTTAATTATATGCCAGTGGACTTCAACCTCCCCTCATCACTTTTGTTCAGGTATATTAATAGCCAAGTTTAAAGCAGGCCAATCACTGCTCTAATTTCCTACTCCATTTTATTTTGGCCCCGTGTCTTGCAGCCTGGCTCCGTGCAGGCTCTGGACTCAGCTGTACCCCCTGCTCCATCTAGTGGGCTCCTGGCTCCCAAACCCACACTGCAGATGCCTGGGAATCACATCGGGCAGATACGGAGACGTGCACAGCCAGAAGCAAAGCCTTCCTTTCTGGTGCACTCTGATACTCACATTTCTCCCCATAGAAAGACTCCTCAGGTGTAGGGAATGATACCTGAGGCACAGTGTAGGGAGGGGCAGGGGGAACCTGCCTGGTAAACAAACCAGTGATGGTGATGAACATCAGAGATGAGACACAGCCACACTGAGGAAAAGGGAAAAAAGCACCATGTTTATTAATCAAGCAGTACAACATCTCAAGCTGTTCTGTTCCTTCTTTGCTGGAAATCAGATTAGTTCTGCTGTTCTCAGTCTTTGAAAAAGAAGTAGTAACAATCCAGACCCCACTGAACAAACTTGAACTTTTCAACTTCTTTCCAGGACCTATTGAGAAGCTTCCTTGTATTCCTTAGAATAACCTCTGGTTGAGCCATGCCCAGAAATGGCCCTACTGACAGAGGTGTTTCATACCAGTTTAGTAATTTACATCACCAGGTGCACAGATATGCAACTCAAATCAAATCCCAAAACAACCTTAAGCTTCACAGCTCAAAGTCCACCTCACAGTTTCCCTGTTAACTACAGACCCACATAAAGTGCTGCTGCACCTCTGTGCAGGTACATCTCAGGTATCAGATGCCTTCAGATCATCCATCCAGAGGCTGCCTGGGTGTACATGACAGCAGTGCTGGTATCCAGAGAGCTCAGAGGAAAATTAAATATCAAATAACATCTGCAGCACATTCACAACAAAACCTAGTCTTGCATTTTCTCTTGAAGACAGTGGAAGCAACAGTTCTGTTTAGAATCCGAGCAAAATGTGTTTTTAGGTCAGCTGCCAAAGCATTTGTCTCATATCCCAAATAAAACTTTCAGCAAGCAATAGCAGCACAGTGTCACCTGACATGGGAAATACAATCACCCCAACAGTTGTGTCACAATATCTGCAGCTCTGAAGATCAAGACCTGTTTCTTGGGATTATGTTTGTTTGGGTTTTGTTTTGTTTGTTTGTTTTGATGGTTTGTGTTTTTTTGCAAGGATAGTTTTCCCCCAAATATAATCTAACTTGAGCACAAATTACAAACTGAGGTATGGAAATGTATCTCTTGTCTTGTTGAATGCAATATTTTCTCTTGATTGTACTTCAGCACTAGGCAGATCCAAAAAAGGAACCAAATCTTTCAACTCCCACAGCCTACCACCTCCATCAGAAAGCACTTCAGCCATGCAGACATGGTGTTTTCCAGATTCTCTCATAAGTAAGTTACACTGAGAATGATTCCTCCAGAAAGCTTACTCCAAGCTGTTCCATTCCCATCTTAAGTCAAAATATACTACTCATCTTATAGTCCAAAAAAAATTTAATTAACTTACAGCTTGTAATATAGAGAGAAATGGTTTCCAAAAAGGGAGGCAAAGAAGGGAACTAAAATAAACCTCAGTAGCCCCCCCCCAGGACATCACAGGAGCTCTGAGAGGCTCTTATCCCTCTCTGTAACTGGAGACTGAGCACTGTACCAGGCAGTATCATGTGCCTTCATGGAGCACTTCTGGACAAACAAGCTGCATATTCCTATTACAAGCTTTTAACAGCTCTATGTGGCCAGTTTTGCAGATCCAAGGTTGACATTTCAAACATTTTAATTCTGCAACTAATTACAAGTAGAAATAGGGTGTCTCACCACCGCAAAGAGTTGAAATAATGTGAAAGATGACATCCAGCTCTTGTAAGAAATACTTAAGATTATATCAAAGACTGGCATCTGCCTCAGATACACCACCAAAGTGGGAGGGAAGAAGAAACGAATTTAAGTAATATAAGTGTTAAAGTTGTATTTATTGAACACCTGGCATGACCATGCTTAGTGCACCTCCACAATATTTAGAAGTGCCCTCTGCTGCTGAGAAGAAAAAAATGCATGAATTCTAAAGTCATAAAACCAGCAAATATATGCTGACAATCAGTAAGGTTTACTAAAAAACTCACAGGAAGAGCTGCTAGAAACTCTGCCTGTACCAGCACCATCACTGAACAAATCTCCAAGAAGTCTGTGCTATTTAACTTGCTTTACCCTCCACAAGTCACAGGCTCCCAAGAGCACAGGTGCTGCCTTTCCTGCTCTCCCTGCACAGGTCACTGACACCAGTGGCAGGGCAGAGACAACCCATGGAGAGCTAGAGAAGAGCAGCACTGCAAAATGAGACCAGGAGCTGGACCACAGGCCAAAGAGCCTCACTGCTGCAGCACATTCCTGCACTCAAATAGACACTGCAAATCCTTACACCTCTGCTCTTCTTTAAGCTGTTAACAAATAATCCCAGGATACCACATATTGCACCATTTTTTGGTAGCAAACTTGACTTGGACAACCCCCAAAGCCCAGTAAACACCAGGACCATGTGCTGTATATCCAGCAAGAGTGGTAACTCCCTGGGCATCTGCTCCCACCATTCAGGATTTCATCCTCTCCCAGGGCTCACAGTCCCTCCAGCAGTGCCACCAGGTCATGTTGCCATCTCTCTCTTTCCATTTCCTCCTATGCAAGCACAGAGCAGGGTAGTTCACTTGTCCAGGAGGTAGTTGACAGCAATTGATTCAATTCCTAATGCATGCAGAATATGTCAGTGAACCACAGGAACTCAGCAACTGGTTGACATAAAACAAGCTTCTCATTTTACTTTAATTTCAAATGGCAGATCTATTCCAGCCTAGCTGTTTGAATATGTGGCTTTGGGTATAATTCCACAGGATAAATGTAAGTGCAGAGAAATATGTTTTTATTCTTTAGCCTGACAATCACTTACACTGCACCAACAAGCACTTATCATTCAGGACATAGCTATGGCTTCCTGAGCAATCTCAACTGGCACACTTATTTAACCACATACAAACACACTGAACTTGACCAGGAACCTTAAGAGCTGACAATTCCTCCACTAAATGCTCAGAACTGATGGTGTTCAAGAGAATGAATCAAAACATTTTAATGGACAAAACTTGTTCTCACAGGCTTTGCTTATTTGAGGAAATGCACAGAGAGCACAAATAGTTGACATGAAGCAAAGAGTCCTGCAGTAAAGTACAACATGGGATCACGTTTTACCTGTTTTCTATCTATTACTCATGCCATGAACTGATGTTGCCATCTCAGGCTCTGGGCTCCAAAGCCAGGTTTTATTTGCTTTATTGCTCTGTGCCAGGCATTTGCAACTCCCATTACCAGCGATAACACTGCCCCTATTTTGAATGTTGATGTGGTAACAGTTGGAAATACCAGCACCTAATTTAGATGCACAGGCAGTACTATAGGAAGTAGAAGTGAAAAAGAAATATAAATAAAAGATTTGTAGCTGCACCCAGTGAATTAAAGTGACACGTTGGTATCTTGGTATCGCAGACACAAAAGTTGCCTTCTCTATAAAACAAAACAAGGTCATGCAATAGTTAGGCCACTTCAGGGACAGACTCTAGTATAGTTTTCATACTTTAGAAATTTAGAGCACTAAAAAAACCAGTTCACTTGCATAATATTTGTTAGGTGTTCAACAAATGTGCTTCTGCCCCTTTGATCTTGCTCTGCATCAGCAGTATGTCAAACCTTCCTGGCAGCCTTTCATGTTGCCCCAGACAGCTTATCAACCCAAAGCATAAGCAAAACTCGGTGTTCAACCCAGCCCTATTGTTTCCCCAAAGACACAATTTTGCCATCACAAAAGGTTTTTCTCCAATAAAATGATTTTTTGCTACAATAAATAGATTTTTGAACTGTTTAAATTCAATGCTCTAACACCAGAGCTTTATGTAGTTATAACTGTTTGTAGCAGCATTACTTGTTACAAAAAAGTAGTTCCAGACAACCCTTAGTTGTTCTACTGGAATAAGTGAGTTTCTAGTGCAAATATTTTCATTATTATCATTCATATATACACACACACACACATACACAATATATATAATTAAAAGTTTAAATTCATACATTGCTTTGAATATTAAGTCTTCAAATATAACCAAGAATTTCACACAGATTCATGGAGTGATACCATGTATGGATAACAACATTTTGTAAGTGCAATTTCTAGAAGAGAAATTCCAGATAAGCTGCTACAGACATTGCCAGAAATCCAAGTAATTTTCCCTTTTTGTGCAACTCGTTTGAAATTTTCATTGTATTAACAGAAAAAGTAATGGCCTACAGGACACAATGCAATCTTGATACCATAATCTTGTTGTCAGAGCGCAGGGTCTCCCATTACCAAACTCTCTGGGCTGTGGGTTTAGGGCACAGCCTTCTGGAAACAGCGTCTTTGCTACCAAAACAGACCACTCAACTCTTGTTACAATGTTTTCTTTTTCCCTCTCTTGCCACTTCTAAACACACACACAATCCCATCCACAGGAATCACAACGTTTCAGGGACAAGTCTCTACAATGAGCTTTACAACTCTCCACTTTAGCTCAGTTTGATCTATAAAGATACACTCAGAAAATAACCATCCTGGCCTTCACTAGGGAAGATTGCTTGGAGTGTTGCTCCATCACTGCCTGTACAGAATCCAGGAGCATTTTAACTGCAATGGAACTGAAGCAGCACATGTCTCTAAGATTTGCAAACACAATTCTAAACTAGTCAAATGTCAGGAATACTCAGCTCTGCAGGCCACCTCTGTAGAACTCAACCCTAGTGGACTGACATTTCTACCCTCCCATGGACTCAGCCAGGCCACTGAAAATAAAACCTCACAGGAACAGCATTAGAGCTTATATTGGAAAAGAGCTGTAACTTGCTGTGTTGTGGGAAAGAGAGGTGGCTGAGCAAAAACACAGGAAGAAAGAGTAGTGAAAAGGGGCTATTTTGACAACTGGCACTCTGCTTTTAGAAACTGATCTTACCTCAGCCTTGTCACAGTCTCACTTTACAGTCCTGCATGGCCCAGCAATAAAAACTGAACATTAACTGACGAACACACTGGTCTTACATCAACAGAAGGCAGCTCAGAAGTGAGAAGCAGAAAAGCAGAAAAACTCATGATGGACTATAATTCAATGACTGTGCACCTGGATAAGCAGCAGCCCAGCAGAACATCTACACTACAAAATATTCACAGTGTAACTTTCAGTTTCAGAAAAACTCATCTTTTTCCATAGTTTACACAAGGTTTTTTCTTAAATTACACAGAACATCTCTAAAAAGGGAAGTGTTCTTCCTAAACTCTTTTTCTAGGAAAACTAAATGCCACATAAATAATTAAGCAGAAATTACATAAAAACTAATGAGAATTGGCATCAAATGCTCTTCTTATCTCATCAGAACCTCTAAACTTAAAGAGATTACCTTTATTTTAGCACAGACAACAGTTTAATGGGGGAGGAAACAGCTTATTTTATCATCCCTAACAAGGGAATAAGTTCTAAGTCTCTCCTGAAAAAGTTGCTAAACAAGAAAATAGCACAGTCTAAAAGGCAAACAAAACAAGCAGGATATCAGAAGAATCAGATTACAAGTCACAAGCTTATATTTAATTCTAAGGAAAACAAGCTTGCACAAGAGTTAAACTCAGTTATCTGTCAAAGTACAGGAATCAGATAGCACAGATATTCAGCATAGGTATTATCACTTTACAGAATGAAGCTTAAAATGCACTAATATCACTTACAGGGAGTGCAACACATTTTACTTACTTTGATCAGCATAGTTTTTTGCTTTTAGTTCAAGCTGTCGAGTTTGTGACTCTAATGCTTCCACTCTGGTCTGTAAGTCCTTTTTCTCTTGTTCCTGAGAATCTTCAAACTCGATGAACTTCTAAACAAAAAAAAAAAAAAACCAGTGAAGTTAGACTTAAAAATTCATTACAGGTTTGGGGTTCTTTTAAGCCTGGCAAGGTACTTTCTCCAAAGAGAAATACACAGTCATACCCAGAATTGTGTTTTCAGAAGTACTTTCACTTCAAGCAGCACATACAAAGCAACACAGCAGCCCTTCACAGCAAGGAAGGTGCAAGCGATTTTCCAAAACAACTGAACAGATCCACAGGCCACATTTAAACACCAAAGACTATTTCAGTCCAGTCCATCAGTCAAACACCCAATCTGGGCTGCTCTGTGTGGCAACTATCAACAAAGTGCCAACTACTTCAGAGAACCTGCTTGGGATTAATACAAATAAGAATGATTTCATTATTTTCTAACTTCATGTAAAACAAGTGCCAACATGTAAATACAGGGAGTCTTGGTATCCTTAGTTTGAATATAAGTGAAGTTATTTTCACCTGTAAGACATGAAGGTACAGTCACTGCAATAGGGCAGCAGCAGCAGCAGTGTCAATCACAATTATGTGCTATCTTTTCATTCCCACCCAAATTCTGTTATTGTTTGACAGGTTATAAGTGCTCACAGTCTTCATCAAACACTTATTAACCACCTCCTACAATCTGTCAACTGCACAGAAGACTCTTCACGGGCACTCTACAACTGTGCTGATCACCTTTACCCTCTGGTACCTTCGTTTGCCAGCTCTGTGTCTCACAACATTCTGGAGCTCAGTGATGAATATATCAGTGTTTACATTCCACAAGATTAAAATTACCAATTCACTATTATAGCTGTTTTAAACCCATATTTTTTGCTGTATCTTGTAACCTAAAAATTAAGAAGTGTGTACTGGTAGCACAAAGAATACTTCTAATAGCCAGAGATGTCTTAGGTCATGCAGTTCTCTGTACTCTGCACTGCCACCAACACGAGTTATGCACAAGGCTCATGGAACAAGGAGGAAAAGTGGACCAGAAGCCTCTGGGGAAAAAAAAAACAAACAAAAACCAAACATCCAAGACAGTTAAAGGGTCAGAGAGGAAGCTGCAGCTGGGCACCACATGGAAGCAAAGAGACACTGGAGGCAGCAACTTTAAAACAGTATTGCAATTTGAATATTGGTTTTCCTATTTATTGCTAGGAAAATTTAGTGGGAAAAGCACTTCAAATGCTCACACATCAACTCTTAACAAGCTACCACTACATCTTAGCCAAAGTGTTTTAGAGCTTCTACAAAAGCAGAGATTTGTAATCCTATGAAAAGAGCTTCAGTTTAGAAGGGTCATCAGAAGAAGCTCTGCTTAAAAAGTACTTCAGATGTAGAAATGTAGTGAAATCTATGAAGTGGAACAAGAGTTCCTTTCAGCCAAGCTCTCACAGCAGCTATCACAGGACTAGGCATGGTGTTCATATGACTGTGCTTGAAGCCACATCATGAAACAATCAAGAACAGCTGACACCAGCCCAGGTAGCCCTGCCTGGGGGCTGCCATCTAAAATCCTGGGATGTGCACAAGTCTTTCTGCCCCCTCAACACAAAGTTTGGGAATATTAATTTGTCATAGCAATATTGAAAAACTCAACCTTTAGGCTCGTTTCATGTATCCTTTGTAGCAATTGATACAAGACTTTTGCCCCTTTAACATTAAAGATTCAGGTCATGTCTGGCCTATTCTTAGCAGACTCCCTTTTCAAAAAGGGCTTCAAAGTTTGACGCAAGTTTGGCACTGGGGCTAAAGACCAACAGAGTTTGCTACATTAAACATGGGAAAACATGAAAGAAGAATTATAAAACTGTAACATCTTTGTTTAGTTGTTTCTCTGATGATTTCCCAAGTCAGACATGTCTCATAGCTTGCAAAATGCCAGTGACAATTATACTTCTGAATAAACAGCCATTCAGAGCCATTAATGTCATGGTTACCCATGAAACTAAAGATAAGTATCATTTTGTATTTCCTCTCAAGTTCTTCAACTGCGAGTAGGAAAAACTGGTTTTGTCTAGAACAGTTTTGTTACCTTACACTAGTTTACCTTCATTTGGTTAAAATCTAAATCTACGTTACTAATTCTTCAAAGCATTTTTGTAATTACAGCTTTTTTCACCCTTGCTGAAAACTACACCTGATCAAATCACGGACTGAGAACTTTAGAGTTTGAATGTTTCTATTTGTTTCATTTCTCCTTTCAGGGGTAGCACTACCACAGCTCCAGCCTCAGCAGACTGATCATCTTGTCCTGACTAAGCCTGCATGAGTATGATGGAAGAACTAGTCAGAAAATCCACCACAGCAGCCAAGGACAGGCTGAGAACCCATATTTATTAAGAGACTTTTAAAAAAAAAATTCACATTGATAATATACTCAAATATTTCACATTTTCTGCATTGTTTATGTAAATCCAGAACCATAGGTAGGAACATATTAGCAACTAAATAGATGGATACTAGCCATCTTCTTATTGCAATCCAAGCTACTGGTTATACAAAGTACTGAGAGACAAAAATCTAGTTTTCCTCATTTTAAATGACATCCTGTCTGGGCCACAATGATATATCAACTCTAAGGAGAAGAGAACTTCTTTTTATGTTTGTTTTTTTTTTCTTTAAGACAAACTAAAGGACAAACTTCTCTTTAAAACAATCAGACCACATCACACAAGATTACAGTAGATACAGCCAGAATGATCCTTAAAAGGTCATCTTGTTTCAAGGCTCTGCTGCTCAGTGTTAATTTTGATGAGGCTCTGGTGAGGTGGGAGCACAGGATGTGATGCACAACCCGCCTGCACGTGCCTGCTGCTGAAACCCAAGCCTGTGATACCTCCAGCAACTATGTTTGGCAACTCCCATTTAATTCATCCCATTTTCTCCAGGCAGGATCAACCATGTCATTTCAGACAGACCTTTGCCCAACCTGTTCTTAAAGGCCTCCAATAAAAGTGTGAGGAAGTCCTTCACAAATTAGACTCAGAAGTCTTTATGTCATCAATTTCAAATCTACTTTAAAGTTTACAGCGATAATTGCAATAAATACAAACCCAGACTACACAAAGGCACAGCACCCACATTTGGAGCCCTCTCTCATGCACACAACCATTGAATAATTCAGTAACACAGACAAATGAAACTGGTTTTCCTGTATTTATGTCACCTTCTGCCTCTTTATGTTCTGACTTGTTTTCCTGTCACACGACCCAGGTGCAATAGGGAGTGTATCTGATGTCAGGTTCCCACCCACTTGGCAATCTTTATTACCCTGTGACATGTCCTTCAGTAACTTGTACTGACACGATGCCACATTCCCAGCCACTGGCACGTTCCTCCTGGAGCAGGGAGAAAAAATCAACTACACAGCCACCTCAGCTGGACTTGGGGCAGAGAAAAATACATATACCTGACAACAACCTGCCAACTTTCACAGTATTTTACAGCTTTCTGTAAAATGGGTCTTAGTTTTGATCTCTCAAATGAAAAATACTTAAACTCTTACTGCACAGTGTTTACTTAACATAACACCCTAAGGAAGAAAGTTAACTTTGGGAACAGTAAGAAAAGGCAGACATCAAGTTCATGCTATTATTAAACCAATTTTTGTGGTGGTAAATCGTTTTTCACGGTTGCAAAAGATTTCAAGAACAGCTTAATCCCACCAACAGCAGAAAAGCTAAAAGATATATTAACTTGACATGGCTAAGTGTAGATTTTATCCTGTTTCCAAGTCCACACAAAACACCTGCCAGCCACATCCCCAGGTCTGCAGCATTTCACTGCTACAGAAGGAACACTGAGTGTACAAAACAGCAGAACCCCAAATGCTGGTTCCTCTCCCCCTTCTCTGTGGCAGGACATTCTGCCTCACAGTCACCAGGTGGGAAGGTAAGTTATGCAGAACTGTAAGCAGAACAGCTGGTTCCTCCATTCCTTCAGTGATATCACTAAACCTACTCCATTAAAAGTCAGACAAGGGACTTCACAGCAACTACAAAGACTGTGACTGTTACCCAGAGGACTGAGAAACAGGCCCAGAACTTCTATTAAGGTGAATTAAAAAAATTATTTCAGAAGTCCACAAGCCACAACTTTCAAGATACTTATTTAATAACACTTTTTAAGCACAGGAAATAGAGAAAGGAAATCAAGATGATGGGGTAAAGAGATCCCTATTCAAATAGTAAACCATTAATGTTGATTAAGATACTACTACAAGTAAAATTTCCTACAGCAACAAGCGGAAAGTGAAAGAAGGTCTGTTAATTCCTCAGGACAGTCAGAGCAGAAGACACAGGTTGCCCAGAGAAGCTGTGGCTGCCCTATCCCTGAAGTGTCCAAGGCCAGGTTGGACAGGGCTTGGAGCAACCTGGGCTGGTGGAAGGTGTCCCTGCCCATGGCAGGGGGTGGAATGGGATGAGCTTTAAGATCCCTTCAAACCCAAACCATTCTATGATTCTGCGAACAGAAGAAATACTGAACTTAATAGCTCAAAATTCTCTATTTTCCCATCACATTACACAAGCAACCTCCACAACAAAAGAAAAGAAACAGGTCAAGCTCACTGTCCAAGAACAATACTGTTATATTCCTGTTCCCTCCGTTTATTTTAACCATATTGCACCCATCAGGTTATCTCAGCATCAAAACAAACTGTTGTAACAATCATGCCTGACTAAACCACATGCCTCTCCTGAACATGCCATGCTGTATCTGACAGACACTTTCACACCTGTACAGCACAATGACTTGAGCACATCACAAAAATTACCTTTGTGCTTCCAATGAAAACACAGTCTGTGGTGTAACTGCATCAGGAAGTTGTCCTGCAGCATGAGTGCTGGTTTTGAGACTGCACAATGCTTGTCCCCTTTAGTTAATTTATCCTGACACACAGAAATGGAGACTACCAACACAGGCCCTACAGCTCCTGGAGAGCCACAACATAATTAACCCCTTATTACCTTTCATCATATTGGTTCAGTTTCTGTTCTGCTGCCCAGGGCCTGCTTTTTTCAATATGGCAAATGCTGCCTGTGCTTCAAGCCTGATTGATTTTTGCATGAATTAGTTCACAAAGTATTTATCAGTCTCTTCCTGTTACTCTCAATAGAAATATGTTTTCTATAAAAGCCTTTGACATGCAGCTTGTGTCAAAACCAGTGATTAAGTGTTTATGGCAACAGTCCCCTGACTGAAGTCCATAAAGCATCATAAAACAACAAAGTGTTTCACAAGGAGGATGAATGGTCAAGCAGGCCAAGAATGGGGGACATCATTCATACCACAGCACTTCATAACAAACTAAGTCCTGGACTAATTTGCAGACAACATTTTGCACTCACTTAGAAACATAAATAAGTGTTTGTACAAGCTTAATGTTTTTTACGTTTTCATTGTCATACTGTCTTCACCCTCCATGTCACTATTCCTCTGATTTTTGGAAAATTTGGAATGCAGCACAAGCAGAGAGATAAGCACGGGACAAGAAGTCTTGAAATAGACTTGTAAGATGGCTTGTTCTATTACAGATAATGCTGTCAATCCAATTTCCTTCAGGAGTTTGGCAAGACAATGAGCCCGAGGAAGTTACCCTGCACAGCTGCCTTCTATTGTATTCTTTCATAACCTCACAGAAGAAAACACTTCGTGTGCTTATTTACACTGAAGTGATTCTTAGCACAAAAACTGAAATATAAATATCCAACATCCCAAGTCAGAGCCGATGCCATTGAACAGTCCACATCACCTGTTGCTGCCTGTGGCTTCACGCACCGGCTGTGAAGACCTTCAGCCCAGACACAGCGTGCCTTCGTGGGTCTTCTGCAGCGCATTGCCACTATTCTTTGATATTTACATCCATTGGGAGTCATACCCAGCTCCCGGCACGGAGCGCACCCGGCGGGGCCGTGACAGCGCAGGGAGCGCGCGGTTGGTTCCGTGTCTGCTCTGCAAGCAGCGCTGCTGCTCTGCCATGGAGAGGCCCCCGGGGGATACCCGAAATCCCTCCGGAGTGAGATGATGGGGACACGGAGGGCAGGCTGGGCAGAGCTGAGCCCGAGCCCCGCTGGGGGCTGAGCCGCTCGGCCCGGGGCGCTCCCTCCTCCTCGCGGAGCCGCGTCGCGATCGCAACTCGTCACGGGCGGCTCCGGCCGCTCACCCAGCCCCGTTCGGGCTCCGCGGGCGCCGGTCCTTCCTCCCCGGGGCCCGGCTCTCCCTTCCCCGGGCCCCGCTTCTCCCTTCTCAGCCCACGGCTCTCCCTTCCCGGGGCCCTGCTCTCTCTCTCTCCCGGGGTCACGGTCCACCCTCCCCGGTCCCCGTTTCTCCCTGCCAGGGTCCCTCTTCTCCCTTCCCTGGTCCCCAGCTCTCCTTGCCCGGGCCCCGCTTCTCCCTTCCCGGGCCACGGTCCTCCCTCCCTGGGCCCCGCTTTTCCCTGCCCGGGCCCCGGCTCTCCCTTCCCCGGGTCCCGCTTCTCCCTGCCCGGCCCCCTCGCCCCCCGCCCGGGCCGCGCCACCGCCCCCGCTCCCCGCGCACCTCCTCGGCCTGTTTGCGCAGCGCCTTCTCCCGCTCGTACTGCGTGAGCAGCTGCTCGTTGTCGTCCCGCAGCAGCTCCAGCTCCACGCTGGTCTCCTGGCTGTGCGCGCACACCGAGTCCAGGTTCTCCAGCACGGCCACCACCAGCGGCATCAGCTCGGCCACCACCTCCTCGTCGTAGCGCCCGATGAGCCGCTCGAACTCGCGGTAGATGGAGCCCGCCAGCCCCGACACCCGCTCCGACATCATGGCGGGGCCGGGCCCGCCGGGGTCCTCCTGGTACACCACGCCGTCCGCCAGCTCCATGGCTGCGGGGGGAGCGGGCCCGGCGGGGCGGCGGCAGCTCGGGCTCGGTCCGGCCCCTCCTGCGGCGGCGGCGGCGGCGGAGCAGCCTCGGGCCGGGCGGGGAGCGGCGCGCGGCTCTGACCTCACCGCCGCGCCGGGCGGGGAGCGCCGTGACGTCACACCGGGGCGGGGTAACTGGCGTGACGTCACACTGGGGCGGGGATGAGTGGTGATGTAACCGAGATGGGCGGGGTCTGGTGGTGACGTCACTGGGCGGCCGCGGTGTTGGGCCATGGGGAAACCCGTTCAGCGGGAGCTATCCTGTCCTGTCCTGTCCTGTCCTGTCCTGTCCTGTCCTGTCCTGTCCTGTCCTGTCCTGTCCTGTCCTGTCCTGTCCTGTCCTGTCCTGTCCTGTCCTGTCCTGTCCTGTCCTGTCCTGTCCTGTCCTGTCCTGTCCTGTCCTGCCTAGTCCTGTCCTGCCCAGTCCTGCCCTGTCCTATCCAGTCCTGCCATGCCCTGTCCTGTACTGTCCTACCCTCCCCAGTCCTATCCTATCCTGTCCTGTCCTGCCCTATCCTGCCCTGTCCAGTCCTGTCCTATCCTGTCCTGTCCTGTCCTGCCCTATCCTGCCCTGTCCAGTCCTGCCAGAGACATGTTGGGGGTCACAGCATCACAGGATCGTCAATGTTGAAAGAGACCTTTAATATGGTCCTGTCCAACCAACAGCCCAGCACTGCCCCTGTAGCCCCTGAACCACCAAACCACATTACCCAACTCCCCTGGGACACTTCCAGGAGTGGTGACTCCACCACCTCACCAGGAAACCTATTCCAGTGTCTGACCATCCGAACAGTGCAAACATTTTTTCTAGTGTCTAATCTGAAATCTGCTCTGTCTCAGTTTAAGGCCATTTCTGGTCCTCTCACTGCAGGCACAGCAGAAGAGACCAGCAAGAGACCAGTCCCCACCTCACTACAACCTTCCAGGGGGTTGTGGAGGAGAAGGAGGTTCCCACTGAGCCTCCGCTTTTGCAGAACAGCCCCACCTGTCTCATAAGACACACATTCTAGTGCCTTCAGGAACCTCACTGCCCTTCTCTGGACACACTCCAGCACCTCAATGTCGTTTTTAAAACGAGAGGCCCAAAACTGAATGCACAACTCGAGGAGCACCACTACAAAGTACAGGGGGACAATCAATGCTGTGGCCCTACTGGCCACACTATTCCTGAGACAGGCCAGGACGCTCCAGGTCACCCGAGAGAACAGCCCTGCCCATGGGCAGATGCCCACGCTGGGTGGGAGATGCCAGGCAGTGCCGTCTGACGGCTCCCATGGAGCCCATTTTGTTTGTTTATTGCACCCACAGAGGCATAAATAGATCCAGTGACTCACTGGGGGATGACTGACGGAGCTGGGATTTTAGGTGCCACATTCCAGGACTCTGCAGCTCCCAAACCACGCCTGGGGTGCTGTATTGGCTGGTCTCCAACAGCAGAAAAGGTCTTGCATTTCTAGTAAGGTCTGCAGATAAATCGATACCAGAAATCCTGTTTTCTTAGCAATAACACAGCTTAAAAGGCATCTTGCACTTGCTAAGAAAGATTGATTTTCTCTGAGGATTTGGAACAGTGAATTCCACTCTGGATCATGTGTTCTGTCATGGGAACAATGTGAGCTGTTCTAGACATTTAGGGTAAATTTGAAAATATTGAGATTGAAAAGTCTCAGAGTTGCTTCACATCCCTCATTTTTATCATAGCATCGTAGAATTGCTTAGGTTGGAAAAGATTTCAAAGACCATCAACTCCAACCGCTAATCCAGCACTGCAAAGGCCACCACTAAAACATGTCCCCAAGTGCCACATCTGCACATCTTTTAGATACTTCTAGGAATGGTGACTCCACCACTGCCCTGGGCAGCTGTGCCAGTGCCTGACCACACTTTCAGTGAACAAATGTTTCCTAATATCCAGTCTAAACATTTTCTATCACACGCTTCAAAAGTGGGGAAATCATTATTTTTCATTAAGTAATATTGCATGTACAGGGAGCTGAGCAATCCAGTGTCCCAGCAGCAGTCCAGAAAAAAAGAAATGAGTGTTTTAAAAAGTGCAAAAGCTTAAGAAGTGAGGGAACTCTTGAGTGTGGTGATTGCATTCCATTCCACTGGAGAGCAGCAGAGGTTTGCACTGTATTTTCTCTCATTTGGGCTGGTTTTAAGACAGGAACTGTGTTTTAAGTGCATGTGCTGTGATGTCTTTTTATGTACTAAGCTAGTGAGTCTGCGCAGGAATGACAAAGAAGAAAATACTTCAGTCCCATATTTTTGATTTCTTGTGAGTTCTCTTTAGGCATCATCCTCCTGAGCTAATGTTTTAACACAGTGCAGCCAAAGCATAGGCAGTTAAAATAGAAATTTATTTAACAACACAACAAAAGAAAAGCTGTTTATCTTTTCATTCTAACTTAAAAAATTCCATCATTTTAGCCAAAAAATAATTTTAAAAAGATAACGTGCACTTTCATACATGTCCTTGAGAGGAGCTTTCATTTAAATTATTGGAAAAGATTCCTATGAAGATATTATTTTTCCCCCTCTTTCTCTTTAGCAGTTGTTCACTGAGGAAAACTGCAGCTCCCCTGTGTTTGCCACAGATTAAAGCCTTCACCTGACGCAGGAGTGATGAAGGAATCTGTCAGGATTTCTCCTTCCCTTAAGGTCATACACGGTTTCCCATTTGCCTCAGTGGTTTGTGTTGCGGAAGGCACTGAGAGCCTTTGGAGTAGGGGTTATTGACTTATGTTTTTAATTTTCAGAGCCTGAATAAACCTTGCAGGAAGGCTTCAAACAGCCCAAGTGGAGAGGGAGCTCCATCCCACTCTCAGACAGGCCACAGCTGATTGCCATGGACTTTTAACCTGGACCTCACCACACTGGTCAGGTGTAACTCTGCATAAGGAGAGCACAGCTCTAAACAACTGCAGATTATTGTGAGGATAAAAGCACCAATCCTCCTGAATCTTGCAGAGACCCTTTTCCCTGTGCAGGGTTTATAGTCACTGCCATCCTGCTTGGCAAAAGGCACAAACACATTATCTCAAAGACGTGTGTTCTGACAGACAGCAGAAGTGGGTCAAGGTGTCTGCTGACAGCCTTTAGCAAAGGGGTCTCTGAGGATATGCTATTTTTATCCTGTTTCTATCAGCAAAGTGGATGTGGTTTTTTTTCCCAGACAGAGCAGGGTCATCCCTGAACAGGCTGCTGTTGCCACTACAGTTGCAGTCAGACTGATGAGTACAGGTAAAGGGGCCATTTGATTTATTTCTAGTCATACGGAGGTTCTCTAATGTGGAATAATGAAGTTTTTGAAAAGATGAAGAGCAGAAAAATTACCTGGGAGTTAAAGTGGTGTAAAAATGTATCTTATTGACAGTCTCACCACAGTGATCACGTTTAATGATGTGGACCTTGGAGTCAGTGTGAGATGAAAACTCAGGGATGGATTAAAAATTGAAGGAGGTATAGAACTATATTCTACTTTCTTGCCAGGAGATTAAGGGACCTTGATGATCTGTCAATTTAGCAAACTAATCAAGCATATGAAACAGCACAAAGAAACCTGATAAGACTGTCTTTGCACTGGCTGTATGTGGTAACTAGTAGAGTAAAACACTATTACATTCTTGGGGAAAGAACTTACTAACAAAGAAGTTAGTTTTCCAAAGAATAAGAAAAATCACATTACCTATCCCTAGGAGTAACACTTTGAAAGTAATTTGATTTGCAATTTACCAGGGAAGAAAATTAGACCTTGGCTTGGTCTGGGGTGAGAAGAGCTTAACTGGAACTTTAACCAGAGGAAGAAGTTTTTGTAAAGGCTTAATTTTGTGGTGCTTTATATCTTAAAGTAAAACAGAAATCAAAGAAAAGACTGATGAATGATAGCAGCATTCAGCTAAGTGAAGAGCAGTAAGTCCTTGAGCAACAAATCATGTGAGAGGAGTCTGGTTATAAGGGGCACAGCACAAAATGTGAGTCCCAGTGAGAACCCCTGAATGTTCTGAGTGGTCCAGACAGAGGCTGTGAGCTGAACTCATTGTAAAACTGAGGCCAAACCACCCAGTCTAGGAACTATGTTTAAATTCTCCTGAAGTCTGGAGGCTTTCACAGCCAGTCTTTTGCCTCAGGCCTGTTGTAAAAACCTCTGCTGGTTTTAAGTAATGTGTAAACTGTTCCAGCTCAGCAATTATTACATTTAGTTCACTCACTGAGGACTTTGAAGGTGTTTACTTCTGTCCCACGATCTGTCCAATTTTAGGAAATTATTTGTCTAGACTCTCTACTTCTTCATATTTTAGATAAACTTGTGAAACTCAATGTAATTTAGTGATCCTGGTAGAATTTGCAACCAGCAATAAAGCTGCTCATTTATATAGCAAAAATAATGAGGAAGCCTGAGTTCTGTGGTGTTTCAAGCACCATGTGATGCACAACTCACTCTGCTAATCATGGATTAATCTCAAAAGTGACAAAGATGACCCTTATTTAATGAGGTTAAAAGACTTGGCAAAGATCACAGAGCAGACCTATAGCAAAGCTGGAAATAGTGCTTGCCCACCTTGGGGCAAGTCCTGAGCTTTAATCATTAAATGACGTAAATTCAATAAGGCTGTAAATAGATGTCTTACTGCTGCTTTTAAATTAATATTTTTCCAAACATCCTGTTTCTAGAGACTTTTTTTTCTAAGTATTGTTTTGCTATAGTGAGGATTGCAGCTTTAGACTTTGTTAAAGTAGCATGAAATGTCTTAAATAAATGGGTATTGAAGCAACAGAATATAATGGATTGACATTGTCAGGAGAATACCTGGAGATTCTAAGCCCAAAATATCTTCAAGGGGAACCTGATAAAATGTACAATGCTGTGGTTTTTTAAACATCATTTACTAAATCCAAGACCTTGGAAAAATGAGTCCATTATGGTATGGTCATAACTGGGAAAAACACCCTGACTATAAGAAAACAGACTGTTTGAATAGATGCTGATGTCAGATCTGGAGTTTCCCACCAGAACGAGAAGTAACCCGTGGACATGTGATGTATTGTGGCAAAGATAAGGGATCCTGAATAAGGAAATCCATGCTATCAAAAAGCTGAACTTCTCCCTGTTAAACAACACCAAAGTCCTGCCCAGAGGGAAGTGAAATTCACATTAATTTGCTTTCAAGAAGAGCCAGGGAGTGGAGTCCAGGAAGTTCATCCCTGTTTGGGAAACAAGAGCAGGACAAACACGGATTTCCGTGCAGATGCTTTATCCTCAATTCTCTGAAAGGGAGTAAAACACTCAAGGGAAAACAGTTCAGTGGTAAATTATTGAAGTCTCTTTTGACTCAGAGAGCTAATACAGAATCCAATATAATAGCATTAAATACAATGATATAGTATTAAACAGCAAAATTACATCAACAAAATAATTACCTTTTTTAAAGCAAAAATTTAAAACAGGACGGTATGAGAAGGAGATTTTTATTAAGATAATGTTACGTGCCTTTTGCTAAATAAAAATCGGGATCCAGCACCCAAGCCTGAAAGGCTGGAAAGACTCATCCTGACATCCCCGGCTTGAGGGAAAGCGGCACTCTCTGGGTAACAGTGGGCAGGGAACAGGGATCCCAAATCCCAGCGGAGGTGCGGGGGAGCCCGATGGGTGATGCGCGGGCTTGGGGGGATGAACAGCGTCCTCTGCAGGCGGGAGGCCGCGCTGGCCCCATGGCAACCGCGGGGGCGGCGCCGCGCTAAGCCGGGCTGGTCCCCGCGCAGACAAAGCGCCGGCAAAGCCACCGGGGCCGCCGGCGGGTGACACGGGCTGCCAGCGCCGCCGGGACCGCCCGCGGGTGACACGGGGCGTGGGGCAGCCGGAGGGTGTCCCCGACCCCCATCCCCGCAGCATCCTCACCTGCGCAGGTGTGCGAACACGCTCGGGGCTCGGAGAGCTCCGCCCGCGCTGGTTCCACAGGAAAACTCTTGCGCGTGGATTGATTTATTTCTTGCACGGCGCTGGGAGGTAGGTGGTGCTCGGCGGGCTTTACCTTCCATCCCATTTGCTGATTTTGATATTCTCTAATTGTTTCTATACTTTAAACTCACTCCCGCGGAGCTTGTGGAAACCTGCGTGCGGATCGTGGATTACCGATCCCCAGACACAGCCGATTTAATAACACTGATAGCTGATGTGACAGGCGACACAGGGCTGGGATTGTCCCCGGATAACGCCTTTCCTTCCCTCCCTGCTCAGGACCATGGCTTCCATCGAGGAGCGCACCTTCATCGCCATCAAGCCCGACGGCGTCCAGCGGGGGCTGGTCGGGGAGATCATCAAGCGCTTCGAACAGAAAGGATTCAAACTGGTGGCCATGAAATTAATACATGTAAGCCCTGCTTAATTGCTTTGTCTGCTGATTTTCTTCATATCGACTGCAGCTTTCAAATAACAGCATGCTGTAATGATAAAATGTAGCCTTTGGAACACTTAAACCTGAAAGTTTGAGAAGCTTTATTTTGGATGTTTTTGGAAAAGTTCCAATTCCCAGCTCTGGCTAAATGCTTTAGACATGCTAAGCATGCTAATTTTAGTAGCTTGATGACCTTAGTCTAAAGAGAATATTTCAGGTGCATCCTATGGCTAATAAATAACTCTGAATGTCTTCCACAAATCCCAGGTCACATAAACTGTCTGTACTGGCAACAGACACTTTTTTAAGTTCAGTTGTGGTTAAAGCAAACAGCTTAAATTCATATGGCCCAAAAGTGCTCTTAGGAAGATGCTGGAAATGCTGAATTTTTAAATGCGTGCAAGTTTCCGGATTACCAGTGCCTGGTGCTTAATCTCTGTGATTTCACTATGCTCTTAAGTTCTTACAGTAAGCTTTTTTTGTTTGTCTGGCTGGTTTTTAACTCAGGCCTCTGAAGACCTTCTGAGGGAACACTACATTGACCTCAAGGACCGGCCCTTCTACGATGGCCTGGTGCAGTACATGCACTCGGGACCTGTTGTAGCCATGGTGAGTTCCTGACAGTGAAGCTCAGATCAGAAACAGTTTGATTGTCTTACCTGTTATGAGATTGAATTCTAGTTTACTCTTAAAAGGAACTAAAAACCTAGATTCAAAATCCTATAGCTAGGAAGATGTGCTGTTAACTCCTCTTTAAAAAAAAATCTTTTCTCATAATCTTTCTCTCCTTCTATTCAATATATTGAGAAAGAGGACAGGGTTAAAGGGGAAACAAATCTGGACCTTGAAAAACAGTAAACCTGTACAAAGCCCCACTATGCAATACCATGCATTAAGCAAGTTGAAAAAGGATGGAATATTTTTACTATATTCTTAAGTTAGAGTAACCTCACATTAGAAGGTACTTTCTCTTTTCCCCTTTGATAGTGTATTTGTAAAATAGCTGTTCTGGAGATGCAGCTCTTCTATGAGCAGACAGCTTCGTAAGGATGTTTGCCATATTGAGAATGGAAGTTGTGCTCTCTCCATCCTGGATGAGAAGAGAGATTGTACAGAAGAGGATAATGTCAGCAGATGCTTCAAGAATATGACTGAAAAATTTAAGATCAAATATGTCTCACTATTACAAATATTCAAATGGTGCCTGTACAGAGATGGACAGCCCTGTGTCCTTGTGGAAGGTATGATTTATCTGCTGCTAAGATTTAATAATCTCAGTGGATTTTTTTTTCTTTTAAGGTGTGGGAAGGTCTTAATGTGATTAAGACTGGAAGAGTGATGCTGGGGGAAACTAATCCATTTGACTCCAAGCCTGGCACTATTCGTGGTGACTTCTGCGTTCAAGTTGGAAGGTATATTATAAAACTCTTGATGCCATCCGAAGACACTAAGTGTCAAGTATTATGTCATGATATGTGGGGGGACTGTGGTCCATCCTTCTGTGTCTTACACATGGAGCTGCCATTCCCTGGGCCCATGTATTGTTATGATCTAAGGATGGAAATTTAGTCATGGTTGTCCCCACTGACAAAATGAGGAGCAAAACTGGGGCTGCCTACACTGTTCCTGCTTCACAGATACTTAAAGCTCCTCTCCATAATGGAAACAACTTCAAAACAAGAAGCTTGATTTGTTTTGAGCTTGAGAATTCTCTTATTTTTTTATCCACCTTCTATTTTCCTAGGAATATCATTCATGGAAGTGATTCTGTGGAAAGTGCTGAGACAGAGATCAATTTATGGTTCACCCCTGAAGAACTGGTGGATTACAGAAGCTGCGCTCATGAGTGGATCTATGACTAACACTGAGCCTGCATCTTCTGATGTCCCTCCTGCCCGTGAGCTGCTGCCAGCCTCTAGCAATTCCAAAGCCCTGGTAGAAACCTCAGAAATCTGTGAGACTGCTCTGTTCTGAATGTTAAATAGAGTCATTGATTGCTGCTGCTTTGATTTAAAAGCTGTCAAGTTATAGATGGAACTGTACTTTTAAAAAGCTGCTTCTGAGGTTGAGAGATATGAGATTAAAACACAGAGCATGTAGCACATATATGTTCCTGAAACACTTTTATAGCCATAGAAAGTATTTTGGTTAAATAGAAAAAAAATGCTAAAAAATTATTCAATATGCAAATGGCTTGGTGTTAGAAGTTAACTGTGTTCAAATATTAAAGGGCAAATAGTGGTATGTGAGTATATTCCTAATATGTCCAAAAGCTGAGGACTGAACATGGTATCAGATGTGACCCCCTGCCCAAAACAGCTGCAGATACGAGCCCATTTCTCCCCTAGAATGCTCTGTGCCCTTGCACAGAGCTCAGCTCTGATTAACATGACAACTGTCCTCCACACTAACACTGTTTCAACTTGCTTTTTCCCCCCACATGGGATTTATTTAGCATTTTAAGGAAAGATTAATCATCCAGGCTTTTTGAAATGCCCTTTTATGTGAAAAGAAGATTAATGTGAGGATGGATGAGGGAGATCTACCTTCAGCCACTTCACTGCAGCAGCCCCTGGCACTGCACAGAGCAGTAAGTGGTTTGCTTTGCTGGCTGAACAGCTGATAATTTAGCTTTGTTCTCATTTGTGTCCTTTCCTTAGCAGTTGGAACCACAAAGCAAACTGTCCTTGGATAAGTTGTTTCAGAAGTGACTTTAGCATTATCCTTTTGTGTGTATTTACTGATGTAAAGAAATACAGTCATAATAATGCTGAGGGTGTTTCGGTAGAGGTCTCTGCTTCTACCACTGGCCTCTGAGAACTTTCTTGACAGCAAGTTGTGATTGATACTATGTGTTTATTTACTGCAACATTTTATTCACTAAGACCAAGCCTTTCGTGGAATTAGTTGTTCCAACCTCACGATATTTTTTTCCTATAGTGAGTTCTTGATTCAAGTCCTGAACTGTTCAATGCATGTTGAACTGAATGCTTATGATACTTTATTTATGGAGATATGGAGCTCATAAAAGAGAGATGGTACAAAATGAAACAACATATGCTGTTTCTTAAGTGAATTAAAAGGAAATTTTAATTATAGTATTTTATCTTACTAATGAGTATAAGGAGAGTGAACAAATTACCTAAATATATAGGTAAGGCTGTGAACTTCTCTTCTGAAAATATTCACTGTAATAGATGATAAACATTGAAGTTAAAGCTTGTTGGAGGAAAGTGTGACAAACCTGGGCTCAAGATGAGTAGTCTCCAATTCCATTTTTGCTTGAAGGGTTACCTGAGATTTCTTTTTCTTGGTTTGCTTACTACAAAATAGAGAAATGTGGGTTATCTGGAAGTGTGGAGTTTGTCAGGAAGCTGATAATTACTATTTGTAATGTGATGAGACTGGGGGGAGGTGGAGGTCAGCATCTTCCAGAGAAGTGCAACAATCCCGCACGCCTGAGGTGCCAGAGTAGGTCCAGCATCACTCACTGTCAGTGTCCCATCAGTGAGAGACTGCACAAGGACTGCAAAGGGCTTTTCATTAATATCCCATCCGCAGGGTCGTGTATGACCATAACTTGCTCAGGAAGAGAAAAAGTGCTTTGTAAACTAGTAAGGGGCAAACTATCATAAACATCATAAAAAGTGACAACTCTTCCCGCTTCTTGTCAGGACTCAGTACAGGGACCGCGAGGTTTTCTTTGAGAAATACGCTTTGGCAGCACCACCCGCCGCCAGATCGCAGAACATCTGAAAACGGCAGCGCCAGCACCAGTTAGGAAAAAATGACTTAGTTAAACACCCACACTCGCTGCAACGTGTTAAAGGCTTAAAGCCCCCGTTGGTGCGGCTGTAAATTAATAACCCTCGGGGCGGCTTTCGAGGAGGAGAAGGCGACAGGTGCAGGCGGGAGCAGCTCGGCCAAGAGCCGGCTCCGCCTCGGCCGCGGGGCACAGCAGGGGCAGCAGCAGCGGCAGTGGCCGCTGTCCCTCTGTCCCGCTGTCCCTCTGTCCCGCTGGCCCGGTCCGCTCTGGCGGCCGCGGGCGGCCGCGCTCCCAAGCGCTCCGCTCGCCCCATCGGTCCCGCCCCGAAGCGCCGCTCCCCCGGCGGCTCCTCCTCTGCGCGGGGCGGGGGATCCACCGCCCGCCCTCCTTCTCCTCCTCCTTCTCCTCCTCTTCCTTGGGCGGCAGCGGCTGCGGGAGCTCCGACGAGGTGAGGCCGGGCCGGGACCCGCGGTGCGGGCGGTGCGGGCGCGGCGGAGTGCGGGGTGGGATGGGATCGATGCGGGTCATCCCGTTCCGCCCCGGCGGGAGCGGGGCCGGGGGACGCAACCGGGCCGGGAGCGGGGCCAGGGAGAGGGGGCTCCTCCATCGCGGTGCCACGTGGGCGCGGCCATGGCGGGCGACCTTGAGGCCGATTGTGGTTCCGCTCCGCCCGCAGTGCCATGGCTGGGAACACCGAGCGCACCTTCATCGCCATCAAGCCCGACGGCGTCCAGCGGGGGCTGGTCGGGGAGATCATCAAGCGCTTCGAGCAGAAAGGATTCAGACTGGTGGCCATGAAGTTCGTGCAAGTGAGTCGCCTTGCCTTGTTGCGTTCCCCCCAAACGCCTTCCCTGCCAGAGAGAGATTCGGATACACGCAGATTTATCTTCCCTTGCGGCTGTTCCTGCGTCAGGATGGGAATTTGGTGGCGGATGCGCTGGATGGCGCCAGGCCGAGCTTCCTGCCCGGCACAGCATCTCCCCCAACCCAAAGGAAGCGCATTGTGCTCCCATGGTTCGGTGTAGCCCGAGCGAGAGCTGCCCCGACCTTGGCTGAAGGGTTGTGTTGGGTAACAGCACCCGGGCGGTCCGTGCTCTGCTTATCGCGGAGGGCCACTGCAATGCAAAGAAATAATATTGACAGCTCGCAGCAGCGACACTGTCACAAAGGACAAATGTGCTGTGAACTTTAATTTCACATTAGGAGCTTCCATTCATACCCACAGTGGCACTGCAGCCCTGTTGATAACATTAATGACTGGTGAGTCCAGTCACTAATGCCATAGTCTTACAGCAGTAACACCTTTCGTGACATGACATTCAGAAACGGGTATTTAATGTTATATCTGCTCTTTTAAAGGCCTCTGAAGACCTTCTCAAACAACATTACATTGACCTGAAAGACCGACCCTTCTTCCCTGGTTTGGTTAAATACATGCACTCTGGACCTATTGTGGCCATGGTAAGTAGCTTGATTGTAGTTGGAGATGACTTGCTTGAATATATTTGTCTTGCTCTGTAAATTATTTAACATATTCAGAGATATTGCTACCAAAAAACTTTCAAACTAGCCAGTTCTGATAGTGGCAAAAGAAAACAAAAAAATGAAAATTACTACGTATTAACAAGAAGGAAAGTGCATATACAAAATATGTATTAAAAGGTTTACATGTATTTGAACAAATCTTCTGCACCAAAAATCTCCAGGTTTGGGCAAAAAAGGGTCAGGTTCTTGGACACAGAAAACCATCCTTTGTGTCATGCTTTCTTCCACTCCCCTCAAAACAATATACTTGCTCCAGTGGCTGCTCCTGCTTTGACTGTGTACCTAACTAGGGAGCATGTGGAGCTCACAAAGGTGTCCTTATCCTACCAAAGCAGAAAGGTTTTGGAGTTGGCCTTACCCCGTACTTAGCTCTGAGGCTTGACAAAGTATCCCTGGCAGTGGGGTAACAATGTTGATGGTCCTTTTTACAATGACTTATAGTTCATACGTTTTTTCCCCACTCACCTTTACAGGCCTAAGAGAGAATCTAGGCAAGGTCAAGGTTTTTTTTTTTTCCAGTGGTAGAGCCCCTTGTTACTGATAACATACTTTGCAAAAGAAAAGATTAATCTTTGATATTTTGTATAAGCATGGATTAACAGGATTTATTTTGTCTTTTTGCCTTAAGGTATGGGAAGGACTCAATGTGGTTAAAACTGGGAGAGTAATGCTGGGGGAAACAAACCCTGCAGACTCCAAGCCTGGCACCATCCGCGGTGACTTCTGCATTCAAGTGGGAAGGTTTGTACTCAGTTCATTATTCAAGATCAAAACCAATTTAACTGCCAATACAAACACTGTTTGGTAGTCTTTTATTCTGGAAAGCCAAAATTAGTGGTGGATACCCTCCCCTGATGGTATTTTATTTGTAGGTCACAATCTGTAACTGCTGCTTAAGAAAAAGGTACAAAAGTGATTTTGTTTGCAATCCAGCTCCTCCTCAGAGCAGCACATAACCTCAAGCTGGGGCTGGTATAGAACAGTAGCCCTAATGACCCTGCTAGGACTAATTAGCTCTTAGAGTAGGGCTGTTGGAACACTTGGCATGAAATAGTCTTGCAGCTGTAGGTGCTTCATCCAAGATTTTGCATATGGACAAGGCTGCTGAAAGTGCATTTTTATAGGGAACAATGTTTGTCTCCTTCCCCAGGAACATCATCCATGGCAGTGACTCCGTGGAGAGTGCACAGAAGGAGATCAACCTGTGGTTCAAACCCACAGAGCTCATCGACTTCAAGCCTTGTGCACACGACTGGATCTATGAGTGATGGGTTTCCACAAGGATTTGTGCCTTCTAATGCACCATCTCATTCCAGCTGCTGACCTGGGAGCAACCACGGTTATCTTAGTGCTGAAAGTGACTGTCAAATAAATGGCTGTGACCTAATTCTGTGTGGTGCATTCACTTAAAACAAACCTTGTGTTCAAATAGGCATATAAGTCACTTCAGTCATTCAGTCTTCTCTCTTGTTGAAGGAATAGGTAACTAGAAATGCCACGTACAGGTACATCAGAATAAAACTCCAGGGAGTTGTGTCCCTTGCACAGTTGCTTTGAAGGCTGCTGGAGTCAGGGCAGTGGCAAAGCCAGTTTGCAGAGGGAGAGCTGAGAGGAGGCTGGAGCTGCTTCCAATACAGCAGAACTGAGCTAGAAGAAAAATGGGATACTACAAAATTTCCCTCCTTACACAACTATTAATACCAAATGAAATGAGACCAAGTGCAAAGCTTGCTCTCTATGAATGCTTATTTAATGCCACCTCCTCGTACTAAAACCTTTACCTTGTCTTCAGCATCTCCCATGGTTTATTTGTGGTCAGACCAACATACCCAGTTACTTAAAATATTTATCTTTTAAATCTGCATTCTCTTGGGAGAGAGAGAAGCTGGAGTGGATTTATGTATATGCCCAATAGTGCATTTTAAACAAAACAACCACTATTCAGAAAAAGACTTTTTATCATTTTTATTTTGTGTAAAAAAGGCAAATTTAGTGAATTATTTTCATCTTGTACACAAAGTTATAATTTTAATGCTTTTCACATCCATGCTGAAAATCTGCAGTCTCGTAAAAATGAAAGTAACATTAATTTCTCCAAAAGCATCTTCTTCACTGAGTTATGTACATTGCATGAGAAAGCTTTAAATACTCTCTCATTGACCACACAAATTACCAAGAAAATAAAAGATTAAATTTGTACAGATATTGATCTATATATCAAATACATACAGAAATGATGTAAAAACCCCATTTGTTTAATCTTGATTCCCGCCCCAACATTTTCCCAGGGGCCAAAGCTGATGCCTTTTTATGTATAAATGGCTGTGGCTTTTCATTTTAAATATGAAAACAATCAAAAGGAAGAAAAGTTCAGCTGAAATCACAGTTTTTTAAAATCCCTTCCCAATAAAGGATTGTTACCAAATATATTAGCACCATCGTACAGATATTGACGGGAGGGTATTCACATCACATAAAACAACAATAAAAAAACCAAACAAACACTGAAACCCGTGTTAGTATCCGTAGAACAAGGAATCAATAACTGCTGTAGCTTTCCTCAGACACAGCAAGGAACAGGTTAAAGAGATGTACATAAAATAACATAAAAACCAAAGATCAGCAGAGAAATTTGGAGCAATTCAAAAGGGGCAGCGGTCAAGTAAGGGACAGGACTTGTGCTACCTCATGGTCATGAAAACCTGCTGTGCCAAATGCCAAAACTAGTCCGACCCCATTGGAGGTTTCAGGTGTCCAACACTTGCTGCTCTCTCAGCCAAGCACCACAGCTTAAAGCCAAGGTAAAACTCCCCAGAGCCACAGGAATGCTTTGCAAACCCTGGGAGCTGCCACATGGACACCCCTGGCCCACGGGGGCTCCTGAGACCACCCCACAGCCGTGGTAGGACTTTGCTCAGGTCTTCCTTGAGCCTCTCCCTAAACAAGGGACTCCAAGCAGCTCCTTATGTGGTTTGCTTAGGAGAGATGTCACTGTACTACATAATTACACAATTTAGGCATACTTTGAATTCAGAAACACAAAAGACACTTCACCAACTGCTGAAGTCACACAGGTACCCAAGAACACACATCACCTCACAGACTTTAGTGTTTGATGAATAAAAGAATATTATAAAGACTGACAGACTTTGAAACAGGTTCTTACATTTCTCCAACACAGGAAGTGCTAAGGACTAATTTTCCCTCTTGACATTTGACGACTGTTAACTCCGAAATCAGGGATGAGCCTGGGCAGTACTCAGGAGCCCAAATTTAGTGACCTGGCAACACACCTCACTCCAGCCTGACCTTCCACATGAAACACAAATGAATGCAACAGTTTTCCTACTGAAGTCAGAAGCTGTTGGTGAGAACAGAAAGCAAGACTGTGAGAACCTTGTTCCAGCTGACTGGGACAACCTGCAAGTTGCTGCATTAAAAAAAAAAAATAAATCAATAGTGCTGTACTTACCAAACCCAATCAAAGCTTGCAGAGCTGGATTTTACAGCAGGGGAAATTGAGAACACAGAGGAAAGAAAAACCATAATCAAGGCTCAAAATGTCATTACCAATGGTCTATAATCCTACTTCTCCAATCCAGACTGTTCAAAAGAAACATCATGGGTGGGTCAGAATCTGAGATAAGGTATTTGAAGTCTACCAGGCCTGACAAAGTCCTTTTTATGGCTGTTTTAGAGAGCTAAAATGTCTTTACCACCTGAAGTTACAGATACTTCTATTCTGATTACCAGATTCTGTCAATAGAAGAAGCTGTTGTTAAGAAGGGGTCACTACTTAAGAATTTTACCAGTAAGGGAGAAAAGAATTCCAGACATTCCTACACTATACAGGACATGTTTTACTTCCATTAGTAAATACAAAACGTTACATAATTAACCCCTCTTGCATAGAATGAGGTAAACCTGTGCATATCACCAATACTATGTACCCAAAGTTAGAGCAATATTTTAGAAAATAATCAAATTGCTGGTTTTCAACTTTCTATGCACTTTTTTTTTCTTTTTAAGCTCAAACAACAATATACAAAAATGGTCTCCTGGGGCTCTGTGGGTTGATATCCTTAAAGCATTTCTTAGGTTGTAGGAACACAGATGTTAATTACTTTGAAGGATTTTTTTTTAAACCCTAGTTTATGGTCTAGAGTCAGATATCACTGTACTGCTCTGAAGGGGACCTGCGAAGACCCAGAAGCACTTATAGAACATATGCAGTTAATTCCTGAGAGTTTACTTAATGAACCTTACTGGTAAAAGCTAAAGCTCTTGATGCACATTTTTCTAGTCACAGCTCTGTAGGGGCTGTTTGACCACTTTGCTCAACTCCATGAATCAGATCATTCACAAAGGTGTAAAAAGGTTAAGAATATGGAAAGATAAAATCCAAATTGTTAAGAGCTCCTGCAAAAATACTTTTGTGTTTTACTGGTCATCACTGTCACCCTTGTATGTGATTACTGCCTTGTAAAAGTCTGGACAGTTGAACACATGGGGCTTTATGGGATACCTGATGTGAGACAGGAATTCCAGGCAATAACCAAATCCAGTTTATGAATTATAGACTAAACAATATATGATTTTATACTGCTCTCAAGTCTCAACTCCCACATTACACTATTGCAGCAAGACATAAATATTGCAGGCTATGCAGGACTGAATTAGTTTTTCTATCCACAACATTACGGCTCCTTTCAGCTCACCTGAAACCATGTGGAATATCAGCTCTGAATGTTCACAGATAAATATTTAAGATGGTAAGGAAACATCTAGGGCTTTCTGAATGGAAAAAGATAGTCAGTAGAATACTCACAAGCTCCTTCCCACCACCAAGGGAGTCCTTAGTTACTGTCCATCTAAGCTGCTTCTTCAGTCGAAATTCAGAGCTAAAACTAATCATCCAAATGAGGGAATTTCCTGAAGTTCCAGTTTGGCATAAGGTTCTGTAAACATTTGATGAAGCATTCCAAGACTACAGACATTCATGAACAGACAAGAGCTTTGTAGACCCAATCCAGTGCCCACTGCAGTCGATGGAGAAAAGGCTACTGATATTAATGGGCACTGAATCAGACCCTAAGGAACATTAAAAAACAAAACCTCATATAAAAAAAGGTATTTTAAACTAAATAAAGACATCTTGAAAAGTTAAAATCTTCCTCAGGTGATGGCTCCGTTGCACTTGGGGCTACTCACTGAGTAGAGCTTTACAGGACTGTCTTCCACACAAAACTGAGGCCTCTAAATTAGGGCTTAAACGCCTTATTTTCACAATGAAAACCAGAGGCGTGACCAGTGCAGTTCACAAGAGTCTTAAAAGTCTCCCAACTTGTACCAAAAAGGTTCATTTGTTATGACAGTTCATTTGTATTTGCAACTATATCTTCCTCCAACCACTTCCCACAACCACGCTAATTAAACTTTAATCTTACCAAAAAATTAGAATTTCAGTTCTTGTTAACAATGCACAATAAATCTGAACTTGAAAATATTACAAAATTCTTTCAAAAGCTTCAAATACAACACAAAAGTGTCCATTTTTTTTTGTTTTTAATAAATTGAAAAATCTTTTTCACTAAAATAGTTTCCCCACCCTTCCAAAAAATTCTGAACTGAGTCTAACTCATCGACAGTCAGCAAAGTGCCCCAGGCACAGTCACCCAAACTGCACCATCCAAGTGGGAACAAAATCAGTCAGTCTTGGAGAAAGGCTCTTTTCCTATCACCTCTCACTTCCTTTGCCTCTCACTCTTCTGAGCTGCCTCATGGTTCCTGCTTGATGTAGTAACTGGCGGATCCGTTGCTTTCCTGGTCGGACGCTCCCTGAAGGAAGCTGTACTCTTCTCCATCCAGCAACTCCTCCTTCAGCTGCAATGAAGTCACTAAAAATAAAAAATTCATATTAAAGAGCTATAAAATTTCAAGTGCAGCTTTTCCTTAAATTTACTGAGTATTACTGAAATTCAGAACAGGCCCCAGATTTCCCATTTTCTTACATTTTAGTAATTCTTCTTTAGCACTCAGGATCCCATAGAGAGCAGATCCTTTCTGACCATAAATTGAACTTACACCTTAATTTCAACAAATCACTTACAATACTACATTCTCTACAGGGTTTTTCCAAGAATTTACTATTTTAAACCCCTGGTTTAAACAGATTAATAGCAATAATGACTGTTGCTCAGAACACTTAGTTCCCTCTTGACTTCCTATCTAGCCTTTATGCAAGTTAAAAGGAGATGAACTGCTGGTCACTTCCAACCTACAACTCACATTACTTAGTCCAGTTACTGTAAACAGTTTATGTAAGACAAGAAAAAAATATCAAAGATTCCTCAATCCATCATTAAAATTTTAACATCCCAGAAGGTGTTTCATTCAAGCAAAACATTTTTGAGTTTTCATCTTCTCTCTTCTTTCTTTTGTCAAAAGAATATAGAAATGAGATCTAAGACATAAAAAAGATGTTATGAATAGCAATAATGACACAATTACTTTTCCAATTTCATTAATGAATAGTGACAATTACCCAAATATGAGCACAATGAAAAGAACACTGAAAACAAAGCATGTAAACTTTCATTAAAGGTGCAGTACCCACATTAAAGGGTTGATTATACAAAAATAAATGATTCTCTATGACCAAATGAATGAGTTTTAAACCTTATAGCTACTGAATATAAAGCTTATATACATTATCAATGTATCTTGAAATGCAGAAATATGCAAAGAAAGAAAAAAGCCCCAACCCGTAACCTGCTGCTACTGGTAGTCCTGCAATAACTTACAAGCCATTTGGTTACTCTTTTATAAATGTTCTATGTCATCTTCTATGTTGAAACAAGCTCTTGTGCTAAATAAAAATAAAATTTGAAAATTAAGATAGTAAAAGATGACAAAAGTTGCAGCATAATGCAAGACCTCATCTCTTTCTTTAATAGATGCCTCCTCCCACCTAAACAGCCCACAATCCCTTCCTCATTTTTTTCCCCTCAGAACCTTTTCCATGTATTATGCCCAGCTTTGATGAAGATTCCTGATCTGTGGAGGACAACAAAGTGCTGTCTAAATGACGAGACACACAATTGGTCACCTGGATATGCTGCTGACACCTTAAGGAAAGGCTGAGCAGAACTGAAACTCACCAGGCACGTTCTCCTCCTTCTCTCCCTGCCATCAGAAGCTCTGCAGGTACAGCACTAACAGCACTCACCATGATTTGTACTGTCTCGGACTAACCTGAACCTGAGTCCTCACATTTAGATATTTAATGACACTTTGCTTCATTTGTCCCTATAATACAGCTTTTAACTACATTCTTCCATGAGAAAAGCTTAGTTACAGCTACACACCAAGTTCATGAAAAGATTAAAGGAAGCTACTGGAAGTCACCCAAGTAAAGGAAAGGGGATGCAGATGGTACTCTCTTTCTAAGTTGTTGCAGTGATTTGTCTGGAGATAAAACCAGCCTGTGTCTGATGCCACAACATTCAACTCCCCCAAATACCAAGGCAGAATGGAGCAATGTGGTCCAGAGGTCAGGTGAGTCTCTGGGAACAGTCTCCTCCTCTGCCAGGCTGCCTTTAGGCTCTTTTTCAAAGTGAAACTGTCCAATAATTGAATTTCAGTGCTTAAAAGACCACTTAAGGTGACTGAAAAATGCCAAGTACTTGTGCACACGAAGGCAACACCATGACTTGGCTATACAGCAAAACCACTTCATACAAACAGGATGAAGTGCTGAAACTTTCTCCTGTGCTTATGACAGTACAAAAGGGGTAAGAATTGGTTTTGAGCTTTACTGAGATCTCCCACGGACAAGAAGTTTCAGAGCAGATGATTTTTTTGTTACTAATCTTACACTGCTTCCATTCAAAACCATATAAACACCCCCTGTACTGTGCCTACATCTGTCCTTCAGCCACTGGATGATGCTGAGGAATATGCATGTAATTAAGGAGTTCTGGGCAGTGTCAGATGTGTTCTGAACTTATTAGAGGGTATCAGGGTTATATCATCCTCCTCCTCCCTAGACTGAAAAGGTGTGGTCTTGCTGGTTTCAATTTCAACACAAACACCTCTGGGCAATGACAAGGTTATATCAGAAACAAAACTAACTTTGTCTGGCCTCATTGAAACTCAGATTGTTGAAAGTTCCCCCTGGATGATGCCAGAGAGCACTGAGTATCGGAAACCAAAGAACAGAGGTTCTTCATAGGAACTCTGAGATCTACTGACACAAACATTTAGACTGCTTGTGCCTTTGCACTACACAAATGCAATTTAGGTGTAGATTTGCAGTAACAGAAGGACAACTGTGCAGAAACAAACACTCCAGAACACTCTCCCCTAAGCAAGGTTTCTCTTGTGCATCAACAACTCTGTTAAAAGAGACATGTACACCCAGTAGAAAGCCGAAGTGAAACTAAAGGAGACCTTGAGAAGTGCTGAAAGATTCGCAGAATAGAGCAAAGATTTGCCCTGAGGGTCTAAAGTGGCAGGCAGGCTCCTGTGCCCCTGTCTGTTAATGGATAACACATGGACAAGCCATTTATGGACATACTCCACAGGCAAGGAAAAGTGCTGACACAGCTGCCTATGCAGACTAAGGCAAGTTTAAGGGAGCAATCAAGCAAATCTGAAGCTAAATCTATCAACCTGGCAACTGTCATGCAAGGAGAGCATCATCCAGTTTGTCTGACAGATTGTATTGCTACAACATATTTGATGGCAATAATTTGTTTACCTGCTACATTATGTTGAAATAGATATTAGGGGAAGAGAAAAAACACCAAATCCTTGCAGTGAACTTCTGCAACTGAAGATTAATTATATTACATAAACATTATTACGTAATAATGTAAACATTATTATGATTATATTACATCCTTAAAAGAGCTGAAAATTTTAAGCTACTTCCCCATTATTACTGAGAAAAGAATTTTAAAGAGTTTTTTCCCTGCTCACTCATATAGATGCATGATTACACAGTTTAAAATATATTTTCTACCTTAGTAAACCACAAAACTTCAACTAACACATTCTGAAGATGTTTTCCCATGTAACTGTCTTTTTCTGATACAAAGGCAAAAATCCTTATTTACTGTGTATTGCTTTCTCTGCAGAAGGTAATGTGCATCAAATATTCCCAAATGCACATTACTATTCAGTTTTATAGAGTGAATTTTTTCCATTTTAAAGCTCTGCAGAGCTCCTCTGGGATTCTGTGATTCTCAGAAACCTACAGCAATATGGGTCTCCTTCCTGTGAAGTTCTAAACCAGCTTTAACCCTTTCCTATCATTAATCCAGTGAAGTGGTGCACCAGTGACAATGAAAAGCTCTCTAACAAAAAAAACTAAAAATAAAACCAACTAAAATTTAAAGAAAAAAAAAGGGCAAAAAGAAAGATTTGATGAGTCAGCACATGAGAGGCTGGACCACGCACAGCTCCCCACCCTGTCCATGGTTTCCCTCTGCAGTAACAGACTGCTGTGACCAGTTACCTGTTTGGAGGCTGGGACTGAACTCTTGGCTAGTCCTGGGAGGCTGGAAGGCCTCGGGGGCTGTCTGTGCTGGAAGGGCTCGATACGGAGGAGGAGTCAACTCGTCATCACCAGAGCAGCTCCTCCGCACCTCCCCTGCCATGGGTGGGCTGGACAAACTGACAGGTTTCTTCCCAACTCGTCTCTTCCTCTCTAAACATCAAGTCAAACTAAAATAAACGCTTGGGTTAAAGTGCATCAGGTAACTCTGTGACTGTTCCCTGAGAAATCGCTCTGATTCGTGTTCACCCCTTCTGGAAAACAAGGGCCTGTATATGGCACCATTCAGTTATTATTTGGAATATTGTTCTCGACAAACAGTTTAGCCCCTGAATTCCAGAGACTGGCTGACAGGACTTCAAGGGCACTGTTTAGCACCATGACCCACTTATTTCAAACTCTATCAATGACATAAATGCTGTAAGTTGCTTGTGCTGCAGCTACACTGCATGGTCACACCCAGCCCTCTGGCTGAGCACTCAAAGATGTCTTGGCTCAGTTTGAAACTGCAGTTGTTTCAGTGACTTTGACTAAAAGACAGAAGGATGGTTCTGGGGAAATAATCCTCTCCAGACAAAGTTTATCACCTACAAAATCCTAGCAAAAAATACATACTCTTATTTGCTTTGTAATGTGTTATAAAGTGTTTCCCATTTTTTTAAGTGCCTTAGAAACATAAATGAGCATTTCAATGCATAGAAAATATAACTTCTGAAATGCCTTTGAATAATTAAACACTGCATTCATGAAAAAACGCTGTGAAAACATTTTCCATGCAAACTATTGTCATGTTCCTCCTTTATCACTAAGATACTCCCATTCTGTGCCAGAGGTAATTTCTCTCCGATTCCAGGCATGCACTGCTGTAACCCAGCAGTGCTTTCAGCCATATCAGAACTATGGCTGCTCACACTTCAGTCCTGTCAGCACTGTCAGAAAACAGCAAACAAAAGCCTAGCCCTGAAGAGAAAAGGTAACTGGATTACATATATGCTAAAGACACCACCACACTTAAATATTCTTCTTAGAAGACAACTTCAGGATGAGCCTTTTAGAGTTTGATTAGGCAGAAAAGTGTCTATAGAACACCAGCTTTTAAAATATCAAGGTCAAATTATCATTTCAATAACCTTATTCTGAAATATCCACCTGTGAGAAAGCTGACAATCCAGGGAGATACTGCATCCTTCATTACTAATTAATTGTCTAAGCAAACTGGCAAATTACCCTTCAGGAATTCACCTGCACAGCCTTCTGAGCAGCAGGCACACAGTACAAAACCCCACCCACTGGAACAAACACTACTGGAAATGGATTGGGAACGATTGCCGAGTATTCCTAAAGGCATTCCCAAAACATTTAGAATGCAATCAGTTCCCCCTCCCATTGAACACGTGCTACTCTCTCCCACTGCTCTCAGCAAGCAGGGGATACACTGCAGTAGAACTCTGCATCATTATACACAGCAGAATGACTCAGTGACATCTTGGGCTGTTTTGTGAGTACATGAGAAAAATGGGTGAAAATAACCCCTTTTCTGCTAAAAATAATCCAGTTTAACGTGAAACTCTGTGTTTGTCTTAATCATCTGTGGTTACTTTACATGTTACCATAAAAGCACCACTGCTGGGTTATGCAGTTTTATGACTAAAGTCCTTTACAAAATAACATTCTAATTTTTATTTACAAGTGCTGAACAAGAAAAAGCTAGAGCAGACTTTTTTTTTAGTATTATTTCCTGTGACTCAGCACTTCTGTTGCCATAACCTACTTAGAACAAACCCATGTAGGAGGCAGCCAACTCTTAACTGTTCATGACCTTGTTCTCTCATCTTCTGATGATTAAGAGGATTTCTTAGGATTGAATAAACTATCAAGTTCTTCCTTGCTTCCATAGCTGACATTTACTTCAGGTTAGTGAGAAACAAAGAACAAACTCCACTAGAATAAATCTCCTTCCTACGGCACTAGATAAGAGTTCCCTTTCCAGTGTTTGTGTCACACTTTAGGAGATGGGAAGAAACTCTGAGGTATTAGGTGGAAGGAGAGGGAAGAGGTAAGGGGCAGGATGGTCTAGCATACCTTGCTAAACAAAATCTGCTCAGACAGTCCAGAATTATTCAAAAACACATCCTACACAAAGTTAATTATTAACAGAGTCATCTTTCCCTGGCTTAAGGCAACAGCACTCACAGCTTTCCTTGGATATTCTCAAACCAGAAGTTTTTTCAGTACCTGAATTTATTTATTTAAAAAATATTGCTGCAAGGTTCTCAAAAGAATCTGGACTTTACTGTTATTTCCTCCAACAGTGCAATGATTGAGGCACGTAGCAAGTGGCTGAAGAACTTCCCAGACACCTGCTTTATCTGTGGCACTCACTGGTCAACTTCCTTTCAAGTCCTAAGATCAGTGTAGCAAAGGTTGTTCTCTCAATGACTGGTGAAGAAGCTTCCAAATTGCATTAATAGACCCATTCACAAATTTACCATGAAGACAAGGCTTTAACTCCTCACATTAGTTCTACACAACAAAAAACCACTTTGGAAACAAGTCTAAATAAACCAAGATAACTTGATTCCAAGGGAATCCATTTCTGGGGAAAGAACTTGAGTACTTCAGATTCTTAAAAATGTCCTTATTATATTTTACTGTGACAAGAACAGTCACATCCAGCATCACTGCTTATTGTTTCTGAAAGTAACAATATTAACATAGATGCTTAATATAAAATGCCTAGTGAATAAGTCACCTCTTTGTTTCAAAAAGGAATCAGCTGGATGACAACTGAAATTCTCTACACCTCATTCTTTCTCATCCCAGTAACTTGGTTCTTATACCTCCATCTGTGTTACAAAGAGCAGAGATAAAACTGTATTGATACTTGAGTATTTTGTATAAGGCAGTACAACTACACAATGTACTGCTTACCTGAAACAGTTAAATACTGTAACAGTTGTCCACCTACAACTCATAGATTATTATTATTAGCAACATCTACCCTGTCACAAGTTATAAAAGTCATTATTCTCAATGCAAAAGTTCCTTTTATGGCATACTGCACCTTTAAGCATAACACCTGTTTAGACACAAACATTTCCAAATAGAAGAGGGACTCGGAGAGACCACAAACTTTAAAACAACAGGAGAAGTGCAAAGACTAATTTGTCACCCACTTTTCTTATGTCCTTTGTACTGCTGTGATTTAGCTTTTTTCTTCTGTTTGGATGAACTGGACTGGCTATCTCTTGACGCTGCAAAAAAATAAGAATACAAATTTATGTTTAGTATATTGGAAAAAGACTTCAGAATGTGTCAAAGCTGCTACAGAGTTACAGAATTCCTCCTTTGTGACTGAACAAAGGCAGAATACCTTTATTGTGGAAAGACAACTTGCATAAAATTACTATTACTACTAGCATCTCATAAAACAACTAACAGTTCCTAAAATACAATTACCAATTATTATCACTTGACCTGATAGGGTAAGTCTTGATGCAATAAATAAAAACATGGCCTTCCCATACAAATGCTTCTGCACATGAACAGCTCTGCACATGCTGAGTTCCACCAAATTCAGTGGGTAAAGCAGATTGGCAGTCTTAAAGCAGGATACATTCTCACTCATTATCATTCAGAACCCAAAAGTAACAGAGATTTTCTCTGCATCAAATAACCATCTGCTGGCATTGAAAAAGTAAGTAGATACAGAAAAACTCAGAATTACTTTAGAAGTCAAGGTGGGATTGATCAGAACTGTGAATTAGATCTTTCAACATGAATTTCATAGAATCATAGAATCAATTGGGTTGGAAAAGACCTCTCAGATCATCAAGTCCAACCCTTGGTCCAACTCCAGTCCCTTTACCAGATCATGGCACTCAGGGCCACGGCCAATCTCAGTTTAAAAACCTCCAGGGATGGGGAATCCACCCCCTCTCTGGGCAGCCCATTCCAATGCCTGAGCACTCTCTCTGCAAAGAAGTTTTTTCTCATCTCCAACTTCAATTTCCCCTGGCAGAGCTTGAGCCTGTGCCCCCTTGTCCTATTGCTGAGTGCCTGGGAGAAGAGACCAACCCCCACCTGGCCAGAACTTCCCTTCAGGTAGTTCGAGACAGTGGTGAGGTCACCTCTGAGCCTTCTCTTCTCCAGGCTAAACACCCCCAGCTCCCTCAGCCTCTCCCCACAGGACTTGTGCTCCAGTCCCTTCACCAGCCTTGCTGCTCTTCTCTGGACCTATTTTTGTTATGCCTGAGGACCTAACTTGAAACCATCAGCATCCATGAACTTTATTTCCATTATTCCCAGAGCAGGAACTCACTCTGCGGCGCCGGAGGCTGGAGCTGGTACCCGGTGAGCTGACACCACCCCACGGGGTACAGGTCTGGGGACTCGCAGTCCACCCACTGGTCGTATTCATCCTCCCACCCATCAAAGTGGATCCGCAAAAGCCGATGGATGATCCGAGTCACTGTGGCCACACAGACCAGGCGAGGCTCCATCAGATCAACAGCCTCCAGCTTCATTCCAACTTGAAACCCATGGTTTGGAACTTCCTGGAAAAGCAAACAGCAGCAAATAAACATGTTAATTAATACGTCAAGCACAGTGTCAAAGCAAATACTTCAGTCAACTTTAAGGAGAAAAACCCAAATATCACTGATGAAGTTTCATGTATCCCTGCACTTATTTAACACCTCAGAGACATTCAAGCTTCATATACTCAAATGGATCTTATTTCCACAAGTCTCTGTGTCTTAGTTTTTCCAAACTGTATTTAATGAAAAGGGGCCATCCCAAGCACTATGCAGAAATCTAAAGAAAACACTAATTACAGCATAAACATGTGTAATTTTTATTACCTTATTGAAGAGCTTTACAGGTGCTGCTATTGAGTCAGTTTCCCTGAGGTAGTCAAACCATTTAAAAGGGAGTTTTGCATAACCTGTGAATTTCAAACAACATTTTCATACATCAACTGCAAACTTCATGCACGAGAACAACAACAAAAATAGCATTTGTCACTGTGTTATGGCTAAAAAGACAACAAAAAAGTAAAACATTAACAGCAGAAATTTCCATTCTCTGAGCTTTGCTCTAAGGGACAAACAGGCACCTGGACATTGCCCGTTTGCAACAAACCAGATGAATGAACTTCTGGGTAACACAGAAGGTAACAATTAATGTTAGGATTAATGATTCATACTATAAGTTTTTGTCCATGTAGATCCTTGCTCTCTACAAATATCCCATATATAAATGACCCAAATCATGGAATTAAGCACATCCAGTGTCTTTGCTGTGGGGAAATAGCTTCAGCTCCACCACTGAAACACTTGAATTAGTAGGAACATAATGGTAAGAACAAACATGGATGTTTTAAAAGTTAAGTAAATGCTAATAATATGGAAAATTCTAGGATTTTTAAAAACCATTATAAAGGGAATAAAGTAGTATCTCAAATATATGTAGCTTCTACTGAACATGTAAAAACCACACAGAAATAGTTTTTATTTCAGGCAACTTCTACAACTGCTTAAGCTCGACAATTGTAATTCCAGCTGAAGCAATAACAGCTTAGAAGATTTTTCTTTAGTAATATGTAGTAATGGACCTCATGAAAAGATTGCAGCGCAGAGGGATTTGTGTGGGAGACAGCAGATCTGAATCTCACCTATGTGGGGAGAGAGAGCTCCCACTGAGACCCAGCTCAGTGCTGCAGAGCCAGACTCAGCATTCACAGCTCAAAATTCAATCCTTTTCTTTAAAGTGTCTAAGCATCTTCATCTTCCACTGATTTCAGTAAGAGATGAAGATGTTTGGAAGGAATGAGCTTATGAAGTCCACTGATTTCACAGCAACTTAAGTGAGCCACAATGCTAAATGTAAATTGGGTAAGAGTGTTCACATTGGGTATGGAATATCTGCATGACGAGATGTAGCTGGAGAGCTAACAAGTAATAAGGGTAATAATGTATCAGTTCTCCATGTTAAAGCTCTTCCTCTCAATGCAATATTCCTCTGCTAGGCCAATATATTTGTACTTGAGTCCTTTAATTGTTCACCACTCATGAGACACGTACACATGGGCCTTGTCAAAGTGGTCAGAATCAAGAAACTGTCCATTTTCCAGCCCATAGTTTGGAAATCAAAACATCCCTCTAGTAAGAGCTAAGGAGCTTTGATCACTTTGATTCTATTTAAGTGTTAATGTGCATTATGATCTGTATTTTACTGTTGTTAATTCCTCTTTCAAATGACTTTCAGATTGTTGCACATGTCATATACAATCTCCTCTCACTGATGACACAGAGCTGCAAGGCTGCCAGGACACAAGAAACACGTAAGTATCATAAATGTGCTAACAACAAAATCTACATGGTATTGTTAATTAATATTTGAAGAGTGAAGAGGTCCAGTGTCATCAGAGAAGGGAAGTATTATCCTCTTCTGTCTTATCATTTCCATGTATTTATTTCTAAATTGATGGATATGTATTGGTATACAAGCATTTTCCTCCCACAAAACCTTTTATTGAAAGTCTCTTGCACCACATTTTTGAGGGGTGCTGGTGCTCCTGAATTTCCAGGCAATAAATTCACTAAATGAGCTGACTGAAAAATGAATGTGTATCAGTCCAAATCTGTATACTTTCCACATACTCAAAGGTGACAGAGCCATTACTGTACAACAATGAAAGTGATATGAAATTACTTTTTTCATGTTGCATTGTCATTGTAGTTATTACCTAGAAAAATAATTCAATAAATACAAGTAGAAAGTTGCAACAATGAGAATAAAAGGGGGGAAAAAACCAATCCACAGAAAGCCATTGCCATCTGCTGTTACATAGCTGGTTACAATTCCCTTTATCAATTGTCAGACCAAAACAATAAAAAATGGGAAAAGTAAGGCAAAGTCTTCTGTCTTCTGTGCCAGTGGACAGACAGCTTTTCCTCACAGAAGTGGGTGTACAGCCCTAATGGCTATTTCCTCAAAGCTCACATTTGTGTATTGTCTTCAAAAAAATTAACTGGTATTGTAGAGAATTAGCCTAAGTCAGATTCCTTACAAAGCTCATTAATCCTTTTGGTGGCCAGGGCTTCCCAAGCAATGACACATTCTAAACAGTGCTTTTTGTGACTCCCATACTTCCCACTCACTTAAAGAATGCTCAATTTCTGACAGCAAAAGCAAATTATTTCAGCCAGACAATCAATCAGATGTTCAATTTGATTTTTTCTAAATGAAAAGTTTGTTATCTGTTTTAGACTGTTTTGAAGTAACACTGTTGTAGTTGTTTCAGACTTGAGAAAAGTCCTAAAAAGTGACATAAATTTTGTAGACTGAGTTAAGAAACAAAGCATATGGCACATACAATATCACTGAGAAATATTCAAAATAAAGGTGGTCAGAATGCTACATGTACCTCTGGGTGGAGTTAGTTCAATCATGTTAATTTCACAGAAACCAACAGGGAAAATAGAAGGGGAAGTGGCATGGTAACAAAACCAATCAGACCCATCTGCTGCTTCTGAGCCATCAATCCCAATCATAAGATAGCCATCTGCTAACACCTTGGTGAAGAAAAACAAAATTTGACATTAAATACCTTGAACTGTGTGGTCAGGCTAGAAAGCAAGCATGCCATGTTTCAAAAGAGTGAAAAGCAACTCAGTAATAACGGAAGCACACTTAGAAGGACATTCAATTATAAGACAAAAACCCCAAATCATACCTGTCTCCAGGACTGTGTGTACAACTGTGACACGTGCCTTTGATAATCGCAAAGGTATGAGGTGAACATTTCCTTTTACTGGTCTCTATTTTTTCTTGTGAACATCAGCTCTACTTCTAAAGCTTTACAACTCAGTCTACTCTTGAGCTTGCAAGGATATTCAGAATGCCATTAATAAGAAAAAAGACTCAATCATAACCACGCTCCTCACTGGGAAGGTGACACGATTCTGCTACGCTACTTTTGACATTTTCTTTCCCTTTTAAAACAGATTTCACATGGCTCCCTTTCAATCAAGCTAGAAAAGAAGGACATCCTTAGAATGTTTTCATAGACTTCTGCAAGTCAGCAAGATGAGGTTTGGTTTTGAACAGTTGTGAAACACTTGGTATAATTAGACTGTCCTGCAAATTACTCTCACAAACATAATCTAATTAAAGGAAAGACCAAATTTCCAGAGATTAAAGTCAAAGACATTTACCTGAGCATGCTTTTCACAGCAGTTGTATGCAATTCATGGGCACATCCCATGAACATTCACTGTGTGAACAAACTGCATTGATTTTGGTTTTGAGGGTTTTATTTCAAGCCTCAATAAAGGTGAAGGAGAAAAAAGATTCCTATCTGCCTTCCCAAAACACACACTTATTTTCTTACCTTTCGAATAGTTGCCACACATATTGCTGAAAGATTTAAGGGGTCTATAGCTTCCAATTTCATTCCTTCTTTAAACCATTCTCCAGCTGCATCAACCTCTTTTACCTAAAGAATCACAGAGCAGCACCAGAAGCAAAGAATTTAATGAGTCCAGAACAAAATATAATTCCACACTGCCAAAGCAACAGACTGAAATACCAGTTCTACCATCTCTGTGTCAAGGAGGTCAAATTTGGTGACAAGAGCAGAAATACTTGTGCTGGGCACATTTCAGGGTGTAAGCAGAGCTTCAGATTCATTTTACACACAGCAGGAACTAAAGATCCTCCATCAACTCTGATCAAACAGTGTTCTTGCTACCAAACTCACCTTCATAAATAAGTGTGGGGGTGCATCAAAATGTCCATCCTGTTTCTTTGTAATATCTAAAAGGAATAACAGTATTATACCATTATTCAGAAGTTTTGCTAACAGAGCAAACAGTATGTATGCTAACAGTTTGTTAACACCATTTATCACTGTACTACAAATCAATCTGAAAGCTACTCTGCCTTTTCAAATGTTGTATAATACACTAATTATAACTTTAACTCCTGAATGTAATATAGTTGGCAAAACCCCTGGGACACATTATATATGTTGTTAAATAGCATTATTCAAGCTAGTTTTAGTAATTATATAAAGTAACAGGACTGCTTAAATCAGACTTCTCCCAGCCAACAAACCCCCTCAAAACACAACAGACTTACCAGCTCTTTTGAATCTGTGTCCTATGCTTCGAGACCAGCCAATATGATGGATGAGGGGACTGTACATATGGCACCAGAAGTCATCAGTTTTGTCCTCGCTTTCCTCATACACCAACCTCAGCCTGCCCCCAATGACACTTTCCACCACTGCCACTCTCGTTCGGCAAAGGTGTGTTTTGTCAACAACTTCTACTCTCATGGAAGTTTTGAATGGGTACTGCATACTCTCAGACACCTTGAAGTGACAGAAAAAACCATTCTGTGAGAATATACTCTGGTTTTCCATATCCATCTGTCTATTAAAGCACAGTATCGATGCACTTGTCATTTAATTCAAGTACCTGTTAATCAACCTGTAGAAATGACAGGGATTATTTCTTTTCTATTTCATTGCACATGGGGAACAATGAAATGTTTCAGAAAACTAAGGAGAATAGATCCTACAATGCTTTAATTGTATCAAATTTATCCCCTAATATAATTCTCACATTGGTTACAGAATTTTCCATTGACATAATGAAAGTTTGTTCAGTTGATAACAATGGATAAAGTTACCAAGAGAAACAATTTTAATAAACCCCTCAAGACTTTTTCTTTCTTTGTCATCCACTCAAAATACAGCATTTTAAACCCAGGGTTAAAATACTTCATTATAAAAGGCATGGAAAACAAATCTTCAATGTAATTAGAACTGGCCACTCACATATTTCTTAATAACATACCAAAAAGAATTGAGAGAATGGAAAGAGATGTTAATCTGCTTTGTGACAATAGACTGTGGTTAAAAAAAAAATCAGTATCTGTCACTTGCCATTTTCATTATGAACTCCCCAAAGTATTGAGACCTTGCCAAATTAATTTGGCTTCCAACTGAGCCAATTTTTAAATAAAAATTAACAACTGCAGAAAGGTTTTCTGTCTTTGCTTTTAAAACATTAGATGCAGTGTAAAACAACAAATTAAGTCTCATATTCCTACTAAGAACTATGTGTACCATCATCTCACAGGATTAGTAAGTAAACATATAGCACACTATACAGCAGCTGCCACAGTTGAAGATGACTCAAAACCAAAAAAAAAATAGTCCAGAGCAGATGAAAATTATTAACATTTACAAGTATGTATGTACTTCATTGCATCTAGATTTGTGCTATGTTAACAACTTTTGTGAAGTTTCTTGAAATAGTGCATGATAAACATCATTGCTGAGTTCAAAAAACCAGTTTTCATTTTTCTTACATATCACAGGGTAGCTCTTGAGCACTTCTGGGTTTTCTGTATCTTTAAATGTAGTATTTTAAAATTAAAATAGACTAAATAGTTTTTAAAGAAAACTACTTTTTTTTTCCCCCAGAGAAAACAGTTTTCCAAATACATACTCACAAGTGTGGACATAACTGGAGAAAAGATTGCAAGGAAAACTGTATCTAAGGGAAGAAACTACTGTATACCCCTTACTATAAGAGGAGCTAATGTGCCATTGTAAAATAAGTCAGTTCTTCACATTGTGCTGCAATTTTGTTTACAGAACATCATTGATATTGCATCAGCCTTACCTTCTGAGAAAAGTCAGGAGGAAGTGTTTTGGCACCAGTAAGTCGTTTCACTAGAAAAGCTTTCCAGTTTGTGTATTTGTGTTGGATGGCTGTTGCAAATGAAGGGGAAAAAATAAGCCACTGATTTTTAATTGTGTCCATTAGAGACAGCATTAGAGTCTGGAATATGTAAAGAAGAAATCCCAGATGACTGTTAAAAGGCCTGGATGACAATAATGACAAAAAACCTCTTTAGAGAATGAAAGCTACCCAAGATTAATTTTATGGGTCAAGGAAAAAGAATTTATTAACAAAGTATCAATAAAATCAGTGCATGTTCCCATCACTGATCAGTGAACTGCTTCCACTCTGATCCTAAAACCTAACTGGCATCAGATGGGCCACTCCAAGAAACACTCTCAGCATCAGTCAAGTTCTTACTTAGCCAAAGTTTAAAATTATTTATTCACAACTGTTGAAGAAGTTATGTTATGGTAAAAGAACACTTAGAAATCTGGACCATGAGCAAGTTTGGTTTAATAAAGAGACTTCTGTATCAATCAATAAGGCTACTGTTTACATACTTCGAGGAGGAACTAGGGGCTTCCCACTGGTTGCACACCAACCAACTGGGTGGATGTCAGACCCACAAACGTTGCACCAAAAGTCAAGACTTGTGTCATTTTCAAAGCCTTCGTATCTCAGTAGGGCATTGTAGCCTGAAAAGAAAGCAATGCCACTTAAAAAAAATCAAAACTAAACAAGATTATTAAGTATGTACTAATATTTCTTTATAAATCATAACGAATGTTCCATTCTTTTCCTAGACTGTAACTTTTCATAGAGCATTTTTCTATGGCACATTTCTGCATGTTATTAATGCACAATTGGATTACTTTGAAAAAATGTGCATGTGCTAACATGTAAGGCAATTTTAATTAAAATTCTTGAAATACAAACCTTTAGAAGTTGTATGTAGGAGGACAAAATTAATTACCTGCAGTATCTGCTTTTTCTTATCTTAGATCTGCAACCTTGAATTTTTAACTTTTTACCAAGACAAGTGATTTGTATGATGATCTCCTCTCTCCTCTGCACTAATGTTACTGAGCTCTGAGGCAATATGGAAAAAAAATCCACCAAACCAAGAGCAGACATTCACAAGGACCACTGTAACAGTGACCACACTGCAATACGTAACCCATCAACACAGCTCTGATAACCTGAGCAGTGTCAACGTTACACTAACCAGGTGATCACTGACTACATTCTTACCTTCCTTCACACAGTTCTTTGAAGTATTTTAATCATTTCAACTGAAATGTATTTACCTGCTAACTTCACAATCCCAGCTATCCAGAAGACTTTGGTAGGCAGGCTGCAGTCGGTGTTTGGAACCTCCACTCGCACTCCCTCTGCGATATCACCCCAGCACGTCCCCATGGGTGCCTGTCATTTAAGGGGGGGGTTAAAAAGTCACCAGTTCACCACATGAAACTTATTTTTTTTGTCATATCAGTGTTTTATGAGTGACTTAAAAAGACAAAATGATCAATATACATACGACAAACATATGTTTAAAAAACACTCTTTGTTATGAGACCCTACTTTAGTTCTGACTTGAAGTTTATGTGTAATATTGTAGTTGCATCCAGCTATTACTGTGTATTTATTGAGAAAAACTCTACAATGCTCAGTTCAAATATCTGTTAAGCCCAAATTGTACATATTCACAGGTCAGGTTTATTCTACTACATTTCAAGTAGGTACAAACTACTGATTTTAGTGAGAATGGTGGAATTCTTCTGCAATTCTACTTGCAACAAAATTATGGTACTTCAAATTCATACCTATAGCACAGACATCAAAAGCTTTAAATTCTGTAAATCAGAAATGCAGCTGAAAAAATGCCTAAAAGTTATTGCTTGGATCTATTCTGATGATTTATTATAGTGAGGTTTATCACCCACTGGTTCAAATCCTCTTAGAGGAATAGGCTTTCACATCACCTGCAAGTGATCACTCCATCAAGCAAGGAAAAAGAACAGAAGGCTCTGAGTGGCACCTTTTTAATAAACACCAGAAGGAAACACACAGCAAGATCCCTCACAGTCCTGTGTGAGGAATGTGTTAGTAACAAAAAAAAACCCAAAAAAACAAGCTTGATCAATTCCTAAGGATTTGTAGAAACCGGTGATAGAAATTACATTTTTTTTGCTATCTCAAGAAGAACATTTTCTTGCATGGGGCATCATGAGAAGACAGTCAAAGATGGCATTCCAGAAATAGCAGAAATACACAGTGCTAAGGATCTAAAACCCTAACACAGTTACCCAACTGAAGTTACATGGGTAACAAGCTAGGAAATCTGTGTTAAACTTGAGACCACCAAGAGCAGAGATTCATATTTGGGGGTATTTTAGAACAGTCATATAAATTCTAAGGTGTTCTGGGAAAAATGAATTCTTATAAACTCAGAGATTATCCAGCTATTACAGGGACAACTGAAGGGATCCTCTGGCTCTGCAGACAGTGAGCAGACAGTGTTCTACACTGTGCCTCATTTACAAAGCTCTTTGCAAATCCAGAGAACTTAACTCCTTGGTGAGAACAGCCTCCAACTGCACAGAATTTTGCTGAGAGCCACAGATGAAGAAATCTGGCTTAATCCTGAATGACTGAAAATCACAGTATTGGAATTTTGTTGGCAATCAGCAATAGCCACTAGCGGCACTAAAACTGAACTTATCTTAAAAAGGGAAACTCATTGCTGGTATTTGAGGCTAGGCATGCAAAACTAAAAGTAATTGTAACTATTAAGTTGTAAGCTGCTACAAGTATGCCAGTTTTTATTCTTGAAGCCTGGTCTCTTCATGTTCTGCTATGTCCCATCTACACCAGTGTAGACCACAGAGCTCTTCTGCCAACTGGCAGAGAGAAAAATGCAACTCAAAAGATGATGGCTTATTTTCACACCCAAAATATGCAGATACAACTTCTTAATCAAGTCCTATCCCATATTCACTATCATCTCTAAGTGGACATGTATAGGTTTTTGAATTCGATTGGGGAAATAAACTTTTCAAACTGCATGTTTTAGCAAATTTTGTTGCCTTGTATAGAGATAGAGGCCAAACAATCAAAAATAGCAGTGCTGAATAATTTCATAATCCAGCTGCACTCAATTGAAATATACTGCCTGCTCATCTATCCAGTTGATTCAAAGAGGAGTGCATCAAAGCACTTCTGACATCAACCCGTAATGGAAATGTGACAAATTTTTGTTTCTAGAATGTGGATTGGTATAGAGGGAAATAGCAGAAAGTTAAATTTGTCCTTGTCTGTGAAAATATTGGTTCTGCTAGTTCTCCTACACCAATCCATATGGCTCAGCCTTGTAAGGAAGGAAGCCATCCTGTGCAGCATCACTACTGAAATGCCAGACAACGTTACTGCCCTGAGGGATGGTTTAGTCACCTGCTACACTGCACCATCTTGGCCTTTTTCACTCATTCTGAATGTTCTTAAGGGAGGAAGGCTGGATAAACCAGGGCTGTGACAGCCATCTTCCTCCACATCTCCTCTGTCTCATGTCATTAATCAATCAAGGTCTGCACAGTGCTTTTCAAAGCTCAAAAAGCACTATAGCAGAGTTAACTCTGATTTTTCTGCTGGCTGGAAGGTGACTCTGCAGTCTGGATTGGCATAGTGTGAACTAGCAGAACCATCATTTACAGGTAAGAACAAATTTACCTTTCAGACTTGTGACGAAGAGCTCCTCTTCATGTCACTCCCAGACAAGGATAATCTGGTTCACGGCTTTCTGCTCTGGGACGGGACCTGGCAGGGCCTATCTGTGAGCAGCAGGTGCCTCCTCTGCAAGGTAAGGGGCAGTCAGGAAGGGCATGTTTGACAGGAGCACCCAAAGGCCAAGTACCCCCACGTGCCCAGATGAACAAAGATCTCATGGGTTAAATAAGTGGCTTCTAAAGGTTCTGGATGGCACCAACATCGCCATCATTTCAGACTTCAATTAAATCAGGATTTTAATGGGAAAGTGATGTTATCCATTCCTGAAGCATGAGGAATGCTGAAGGCTCATGTGAGTGGTACCCCAACAACAGGTAAGGCCAGAGCAGACAATGTGCAAAAGGACTTAAAACAAAGTTCAAAGCAAAGCACTGCCACCCAGTGCAACAGCCTGGAAATGCTCCCTTAAGTAAATTGGATTTATTTTAATGATACAAGAAACAGATAATGAAAATATTTTGGCTCAGAATAAAATTCAACTGGAAGAAACAATTTCAGGAAATGTTCATCTCACTAGCAACAGAGTGGAAAAGATAATAATTCTTAATTGTGCATTAAGTTGTACATTAAGTAGTAGTGAGAAACAAAGTACTGTATTGCCTTTCAGTTCCAGGAATGGTTTGAACTAATAAAAGCAAATTTAGAAAAAAGTAAAAACTGTTTAGAAGAAAGAGAAACTGGAATGCAGGTCAGCAATGAGCTCATTGTATGTGACTAAGCTACAACATAATATTAAAAGCATGAAAATTAAGAGTTTTTCTCCTTGCATCAGCTACTGCTGTGTCTGATTAACACATTTGACTAAAAAAGCAGCTGCAAGGTGCACAAATGCTCATTCTAGCTTTGTCAGAGGTTCCCTACATGACAAACCAAAGCAGTTCTCTGCTTCAGTTCCCTGAACCATGAAGTCAGCATGGTCATGCTAATGTTACTCAACACTGATATCTGGAATAAAGGAACAGGGAAGCACAAACCCCACAACAAATACTTGGAAATTAATTCTTCTCATAAGGAGAAAGTATTAGAGAGAACTCCCAAGATATAGAAGTTTTAATTTTAATTCTAAAATGTAACTGTTTTAAATTGAAGAGGAAACAATCTCATAGGACCCCCCCCAAGACATCAATGTGGGAAATCTACATCAGACCTGAGATAGTGAAATACGCCAGATTATTAAAAGAATAATCAATAAGTCAAATCTCACATCTTGTAATTCCCCTATATTTTCTTTAATATTGTTCCCCACTGTGTACTCATACAGATACATCCAGTATAACCAGTAAATTAGATATATTTTATTGAATAACAAATTTAAGGGTAGCTATGTCACGATTTTACCCTCAATACAAATCTTTGGTCAAATCCTTGAACAGAACAGGCTTTATATATTCCATCACATATACACAACATGTGTATGGAATCCATAACATGGATGGTAAACAAACAAGAGCCAGTACAAACTTTTACAGATTACTGCAATACAGTACACAGAAAACAGCAATAATGTTTCCAGAGAGAAAAAAAGGGTATTGTTTAATTATTGGTGGAAAGTGGAACAGAGAAGGATCTACCAAGAGAACATTCATGTATTTTCAGATTCTGACGGTTATTTTTCTAAGAAATAGTTACAGTAAAGTTAAAGGCAAATCACACCCTTGTAACACTAACTCATGCCCACTGAAGAAGTGGGAATCTCCAAAGGAATTTGTAGGATTTGCATTTTACTTGTATAAAAAGAAAAATGGAGATAGAAAAGAAACAATCTTTAGGTTTAGCAACACTGTTGCCACAGTGAAAACTTTCAAGGTAAAATGTGAACATGAGTGTGGTATTTATTCACCATTCAACTTCATGAATGAGGCAGGAAGAAATGAAGATAAAAGTCCTTTTAATACAAAAAGTTGTAGCATAACTCACAAGTGACCTGACTTGAAGAGCTTGTTAAGGATGCCATGGATCATGAAGCATTTGTTGTTATACAGCAGAGCCCACGTTATCAAAGAATACTTTTGATATGGACTTATGAAATTACCTAAACATGTACATAAACTGTGGAAGCAAAATGCAAACATGCTGACTTGAGTATGTGGAATTTGATACAAATTCCCAAAGTTATACTAAGGCAAGGCTGTGGTAAGGCCTCTGAGCATAAAGGGTGCTATTCACAAAGTGCCAACTGTCAGGAGCCCTCAGCTCCCACTGATTTATGAGCTGACAGGGCTCAGCATGAACTCCAGAGCTGGACAGAAAATATGTCCCTCTCCTCTCTTATGGACAATTTCCATGAAACAAAATGTTTGTTTTGATCACAGCTTTCATCATATAATTTTGAGCAAAACACAAATTCTGTAAGATGGAACACTTCAACTTCCCAAATAAAAAAAATATGTTGAGAAAACACTTTCTTTTACTTGAGAGACAAAGTACTGACAATACTTGAAACACGGTCTAATTATTGGAATTTAAGAAACACATTAAAGACAGACGGTGCTAAATATTTTCCTCATTCCCCTAATTTCCTTAGTCATTATAGAATGTCTTTTTGTTTGGAATTGTAACCCTAATACAAAGAAACCAATCCTTTAATTTCAGATTTCTAAATAGTCTTCATTTCCCTGTATTTCTACACTATCTGGCAGCACAAGTGGCAGGGAGAATCTGACTAAAAACCAAGAAAAAATTGCCAAATCTAAGAGTAACTAAAAGATCAGCCTAAGACAATCAGCAAGCCTGACTTAATCTAAAAGGCCCTTTGTAACATTTCCAGTACAGCATGCCTTGGTTGCTTTGTTACTCTGCAGTACACCGGATGATTTTGTGCCTTGAATGTGAGAAAACAATTTCACAAGTGTTTTAGAGCCCTTCTTTTACCTTTTATGAGAGTATATATGATGAAAGTAACTGATAGGGTTCAGAATCATTTTAAAGGACACAAAAACATAAATATATAAAACCAGTTAAAGTAACAGAGTTTACAATATAGGATTCTAAGGTCATGAACATTTGGATGTGAGTGTTTCACAAGAATGAATTCAAGAATTCCCACGGACTCGCTGTCTCATCACACACACAAGGAAAGCACATATTGAGAAATACTCACGTGTTTGAAGCAGGTAACAGGAGCTGCTGTAAAGCTATTGCTATTGATGTAGCTACCCCAGCTGAAACCTTCCACAGGGACAGCTGCTAAGAGAAAGTTATTTTATTTAGGAAGCTGCTAATGAGTCACAAATCTTTCATTATTTCTGTCTCAGCTCTGTTTATTTGCTGTTACCTGCTTTCGTCTTTGTCGGGTTCTGTAGAGTTGCCTGGTACTGAGCATATGCTGCTAATTTAGCCATCAAGGGCTGTTTTTGTAGAACTTTAGCCTTCTTTGTTGGAGGTTTACCCTAAAACAAAATAAAAAAGCTAAGTAAATATCACTTTTCCAAACACCCATCAGGAAATTTCCACAGGTCTGTAGCATATCTCTGGTAGCTTTAACTAACTAAAGTTAGAAAAACAGAAGTTGACTAAAGTATCACAAAACTACATGTAATATAAAATAAATTTAAAAACCAATAGCAAAGAATGTCCCAAAGATGACCTTTGTACTAGTATTCCAACTTGAACAGCATATAGTGATTGTTGTTTACCTGAAAAAAAGATATTTTTTAAAAGCAGGTCAAAAGGAAGAACTTTTAATCTAATTTATACCAATGCAATTCCTTGGCATTTGTTGCAGGGAATGTGAGATAGGATATTAATATTTCCTGACATTTCTATATTTTTTCTTGAATGTTACAAATATGCTTTGATGATTATTTGATTAATATTCTAAGTGAACAAACAAAACCCTATTTTGCAGATCTATACAGTTAAGAAAACGCTTAAAACCAAAACACAACTATGCCAAAAAATCCCCTTTATACTCTCCAAAGCAAGAAAGTATTTCCAGAGAATCACAGAGCATGCTGAGTTGGAAGGGACCCACAAGGAGCATTGAGTCCAACTCCTGGTGCTGCACAGGACCATCCCCAAGAGTCACACCCTGTGCCTGAGAGTGTTGTCCAAACACCTCTTGAACTCTGCCAGGCTTGGTGCTGTGACCACTTCCTCTGGGAGCCTGTTCAGTGCCTGTTCCATTCTGTGCAGCTGCACAGAATTCCAAATCATTGCATGTGTAAAGTGAAGATTTCTCCTGAATTTTTTCTTGCACAAGAGTCACTCCAGGAGAAATTAACTGAACGGTGTAATTGGCTCTGCTGAGCAAAGCGCTTTCTTCATTACTGACACAGTTTTGGCTTAAAACTCTGGCTTTCACTTACGTGCAAATGTAAACCTTTCAGGGAACTTCTCTTAAAACATCCAGCAAGCTCTACAAAGGCCCATGTTTCACAAGCACAGCCTACAGTAAGCATGTAAAGAAAACGGGGTCTGTACCGCTACCTGAAGCCTGGCCAGAATGCTGGCCTTCTTGGAGTTGGACGAGTAGCTTCTGGAGCACGACACGCTGCAGAAGCGTTTGGTTTTGGAGTAAAAAGCGTCACGGACACCAACCATGCCACACATCTCGCATGTAGCTGAGCAGAGGAGAGAAAGAGCCAAGGGTTAAGAGGGGAATTGTAACTTTGGTAAATATTCAGAGCAAAGATGACACAATCAAGGTTCTGGTGTGGCACCTCCAAACAGTTTCTGAGGGTTTGGCTCCGAAGAGAATTAAACAGAAAAATAATTTAAAATTTAAACCATCACCACTAATGTCAGGGAAGCAACAAGAACCTCACGTTCACTGGTGAAATGGTGCTTCCTTTCTGTTCCCTATTAATTTTACCCCTGGTAGAAGTGAACAGCCCAGCTAAATCAACTAAAGCAGATTTCTGTGTTTTCATGGTTCTCAAGGAAACATCTGCTTTGCATCTGGGCCTGTCAAGCTTCATTTCCTCTAGATATTTAATACTTCCAACATGAAACAAAACCAGATTTTTTTTTTGATTCATGAATTAGTATATTCAAAGTACCCCAGCCCACCAATGGTCTCTTTCAGGAGAGCTGGAATCACAGGCTTCAGAGGTGGACAGTTGTGGTCCATGGAGTTGTGCCATGATGAATAAGACTGAGATCAACTCATGCCAGTGAGACAAAACTTAAAAATTCTACCTAGAGAGAGCTCTACTAATCACTAATGACTCCTGAAAAAATATTTTTCCTCAGTAACAAAAGAAACCTTTTCTTCTGAATTTATTTTCCCAGCGTACTCAAGCTCTCAGCTAGTGAGAAGGGAACAGGTATGCACTAACAGGCTTTATACAGTATTGAAGTTTTCCTACTACAGGAAGAAATATATTTAAATATATTGTATACACAACAAAGGGCAGAGAGAGGGCATGCCCTGGCATAGAGAGAACGTACTGACTCTCTCCTCAAAGCTCAAAGATTAAAAACAATACACATGAGAACACACACACGCATGTGCAAACATACACAACACACACTTGGTGGGAGAGCAGATGTTCCCATACTATTTCTTTCCAGTCAGCAGGATTTCAAGTCTATCTTATTTTAGTCTAGCAAAACCCAAATGATTCCCTTCCCCCCTCCCAAACTAACCAATCCCAACCCTTCAGCTGTTTTAGTTCCTGTTGAGTTGGGATCAACATTTGGCATTGGACCCTCACAACTCACAGTACAGTCCAAAAAACATCAACATCTAAGTCTTTGTACTCACACACCACTTACTCACCCATGCCAGATTTGCCATCCGGGTAAGTATAAACCTGCCCATTGTTCTTGATAATTGGGAGACTGGATGGCAAAGGAGCAACCTCCTCCTCACTCTCATCTGAGCTGGAGCTGCTGCTGGTGTCCTCACTACAACTATCATAACCGTCGAACATCCCGAACGAGTCTCGTCGTTTCCTTTCCACTCGTGAAGTATGTTCTGTCTACAAATTAAAAACAACCAAACAACGAAAAGCCCAAAGAATAGCAGGACATTCTGAATGCAAAGGTTTCAAAGTCAAGCTTAAAAAGTTTCAAAGGTCAGTCTTTGAAAGCAGATGTTCAAAGGAACTGCTCTATCAGCACAGACAGGAGCTGTGTATTGCCAATTAAATGTGCATCGGTATAGCCTGAACTGGCCAATTTCTGGTGTTGTGATACACAGGAAGAAAAATCTATTAACAATCCACTGAGAATACACAGTAGCCATTCATACATTTGTCTTCCTTGGTACCTTCAGAGTTCATTAAACCTGATGTGCTCAACACTGACAGCAGCACAGATCTTATATGCAAATGAGCACATTCCAGATGGCTGCAACCAATTCCACTAAAACTCATTCATTTGAGAAAGCTGGGCAGGGAAAAGGCAGTTCAACCAGGAGGGGCTTACACCAGGAACAGGAATGAGGGGACCTCTGCTCTCATTGGCTTGTGGGGTTATCCATAAACCACTGAGCTTCCCTGTGATTCAGTGTCTCCTGTGTGAAGCAGGAACTCCTCTGCACCTCACAGGGATGTTCCGAGGATTAATACATTAACCATTATGAAGAGCTCAGTTACTATGGCAATGGGGTCTGTACAAATGCTGAAAGATAGAAAGGTGACTAATTTGCCACTGTCATATACAAAAACTTGTTATATAATAGTTTTCCTATAACCAAAAAAATCTGAAGTCAGATAAAAACAAAATTTTGATGAATGCACGACAGTTATGCAATTTCCAAAGATATTAAAGAAGAAATAGATTAATTGGTGTATTTTTTATGAGGCATGCATTTTGGTACTGATAATTTTCACTTTATTAACATCTTACAGAGCTCTACTGAAACAAGGCTACTGCTACATGAACTGCCTTTATTAATCTAATAAAAATATTCTTAAAATTTTAAGGTATTTCAATAATTCTTAACAGTATCTACTAAGTTTGAGGGGAAATAACAGATAAAGAGAAAACAAAGAAAAAATTCTACAATAGAAGCAAAAGTTGAGAGAATGAAGTACAGCCAAGAAAACAAGAAAAATTAAGAAAGCCTTTGCCTCTACTTTCTCTTCCAAGGGCTAATTTTATTTCAAAGACAGAAAAATAAAAATATGGGATTGGGCTTTTCCTTCTTAAATTGCATTTGGATTCATATCTTTAAGATTTTATCACAGTAATTCCCCAAATCCCTTTCCTAGAGAGTACATGTCTGAACATCTTTATTGTTGGATCTTACCCGAGCCTTTTTCTGCTATGCTATCCCTTTATTATAATACTCTTTATTCTCCTTTGCAAACTGAATAAATCCTATTATGGAAGGATTTTCTAATAGTTAAAAGGGAAAACTGACTGCCACACTGACCCAATCTTAGCATTCAATTACTGAAAAAAAAACAACTTCCCAAAAACTCAGTTATGCAATAAGGCAAACACATTTAACATACTTAAAGTAGCTCTGAAACAAAACAACAAAAAAAGTCAGTGTGATGTTAGTTATGGACATATTCCTCAAAATTATGTTAAAACCAATCAAAAATTAGGATAGGGCATAACCTGACAGTTCCCTGAAGGCACTGACCATGGTACCTGTGGGGATTAGTAGAGGAGACACCGAGCCATGGCAGACAAAGCCCAGCCCTGGCAGCAGAGCCACCTGGGCCACCCAGTCACCCTCAGTGACTTGTTTATGTGTGCACGTGTGTGCAGCTCAAGGCAGAAGTTGAGCACAACGTTGCCATGGATACAGATTCTGCAAATGCTGCCAGTAATTTTCAGATCAGAAGATGAAAACTAGTCATCTTCCTCAAGATTTGACAAACTCCTGAAAATCTTCCAATATTTAGTTCCCTTGGCTACAGCCTCTGCTAAGATATAATGCCATACGAACCCCTCACAACAGCACTTCCAGAACACCACGATGCTCAGAAGGTTTCATGGATCGATACTAATGGCATTTCAGAGCCCAGTGAAGGATCTCCTTCCTCATTCCCTCATCCTCCCTAAGTCAGCTGATCTGCTTTCACGTGGAGATTAGGACCTCATCCCACACCAAGTTCATTCTATGGCTTCAGCCCTTCAGTGGAGGTTGCAGTACAAGGCAGGGACATCCCTTACCCATTCCAGACTGGAGAACCCTGGACCCCCGGAGCAGTTGCTTTGCTGGCAGAGGCATGAAATGCTCTCTGAGCCCAGAGGGAATTAAAGTGCTGCCCATTCCCAGTCCCTCCACCTCCCAATGCTACAGCAGAGACCCCCCACAGCCACTCTGCTGCCCCTGCAAGGGAAGGGGGCAGGAAGTGAAGGACCCCAGGCAGGCTGAATGCAGGGGGCAGGAGGACCATGACAGATACCACAATAACCACTCGGCTGCTCTTCTTTTGTATCACATCCATTGAGAACCTCAATATTACTGCCAAACCCTCTTGGCCAGAATATCCACAGATATGAAAAGGAAAATGTTTTCTCTTTCTAAATGGGAGGTTAGGCCCTCTACTAAGAAAATCATCCTTCAGCATTATACAAGTTCACAAGCAGCAATCATCAAGTTTTTCAGTTTAACTACACTGTCAAAACAAGGCTCATATCACCTCTTCATTTACTTAATTTGGCCAAATTGCTCCAATTCAAGATTTTTGTAACTCAAATTTGCAACTCAGAAAAGCAGCTTTGCTTACTGTTTTATAATAATACTGTAGTTTTTTACAAAACATTTGTATCTAAGCTTTTGCCAGAAAATGACCGTGTTTGTCAGATAATTTATGTACGACATTCTTAAGGGTAATTTATAGTTATAGTCTGGATTGCAGTTCTTGAGAAACGACTCAAAATATGTTTTGTGAGATTTAAAAAAGGGAGAACTTGCAAGAAAAAACCCACCAAGTACTTTGTGCACAAAAGTAGGTGGAAGTTTGGAAAGATGAAATGCAAAAACCTAAGCTGGAATTTTCCTAGAGCATATCAAAACATTCCTATTTTGATAATAAACACCACTAAGGTTCTTTTTAACTCATGTTGAAACACAGGATGCTCTTTTGAAGTACAAAAATTGCCCATTCCTGATTTTCTAGGGCCTCAATCTTTTTCCAAAAGCTCTCAACTATACCACTGACAGCTCCTGAAGTGCTGGTGGCCTCTAAATACACTGGGGGGAACTTCATCAGGTACCAGGAACTTGGAACCATCTATCTCATGTACACATTCTCTGTCCCTTTGCTGTTATCCCCCCTATATTCAAAAAGGGCAGGAGGACCCAGGAAATGACAGGTCAAGGGGCCTCTCTCAGTCTCTGGAAATGGAACAAGCCTGGAAGTAATTTCTAGGCACATAAAGGAGAAGAGACTCTGGCTGAGTTCTTGTCTGTCTGGAGCAGCACCTCACCATGACAGCTACAGCTTCAAAATGCAGCCATGCAAACAAAAAACACCTCAAAAATCAACAACAAACCAGTTTTCTACTCTTCAAAGCTGGACTTAAGACTAAAAATCAGGCTGAGGAGGTTGTTTTTTCCTCAAAGCAGAACCAGATCAGTGTTCTTCACCTAACAAATGAGGAAACAACATCCTGCCTATCCACAGAAACTGCCTGGAGCAGGAGCCTGGCTTGCTATAAAACAGAACTTTGTAGCTGGTTAATGCCCAAAGAGGAGTAGCTGGAGTAGCTCCACCACTAATGGAGTCGATCTGTACATTAAGCAGAACCAAGGCACAAACAAAAGAACAAGACAAACTTTGAGGCACACTGGCTAAGGCTTATTTTCCTAATAAGATTACTGGTTCCTCAACAGGGAAGGTTTTCTGTCAGAGCAACATAAATCTGGGGTGAGCCAGACAATTTGCTCAGGGGGTTTCTTGCATAGTTTTCTTTATTGAAGGGATGGGTGGAGAAAGGAACTCTTAAGAACTGCTTTCTTATTCTGCCCAACTTCCCATTTTCCTGTTCTTCCTCTCCTCCCTCTGAATACTTGGCAACAGAGCATTTTTAAGAAATACTCTTAATTAGCCATTACATAAGGCAAATGGTATGACAAAAGAATATAGTTAAGGAAACTGGTTTCCCTAAAAGCAGGAAGGCAACTCTAAACAAATGTGAAAATAACTTGTTTCTCCCTCTGTTAACACATACCCTTTCTACACACACATAGAATTTGATCAGCACTCTATAGCACATGTTCTTTGAGCATAATAACCACTCTTACAGCATAAAAACATTGGTCACAAAGGGCAAACAATGCATGGCCAAAACCAAAACAGAAGCATTTAGTGTTAATTAGACATCAAACACTCACTCAGGAAACAGCTTTATGTCTTGATGAAGACTATGCTCAATTATTGGTAAAATTTATGAGAAAGCATTTCGAGGGTGAAAACTTGCAACAAAAGTACCCTGTTATTATGCAAGCAAACCTCTTGCCCCCAGGTGAGCGTCTCTGGCCACAGCAGGATGATGCCAAACAGTCACAGGAAGGTTTTAAACCACTCCAAATGGGTGTTGTTACTAATTAAGCAATCTGGGGCTTGGATTCAGGTGCCAGCAATTTAGTGCTTTGAGTACAAGAGCTGTAGCTTAACAAAGGCCCCC